>NW_025422088.1:4589815-5245503 GCF_011764305.1 Mustela putorius furo | reverse complement strand
TATTTTTTGTTTTTACTATATTAAAAGTATATTCAGGGTCTGAGTATGGAATTTTACTGTTTTATTAAATGTGGAGATATTTGATCTTCTTTAAAGGAGAATAAGGCCTCATATGGCTCAGGTTCCCTTTAGGATTTTCTGCAACAGACATGTGTAGATGTGTAAAATAAATTTGAGAACTCTGTTTATTATTTCTATGATTTTTAAGAAAGATTTTATTTACTTATTTGTCAGAGAGAGAGAGAGCGAGCGAGTGAGCGAGCACAGGCAGACAGAGTGGCAGACAGAGGCAGAGGGAGAAGCAGGCTCCCTGCCGAGCAAAGAGCTCACTGTGGGACTCGATCCCAGGATGCTGGGATCATGACCCAAGCTAAAGGCAGCGGCTTAACCAACTGAGCCACCCAGGCATCCCAATTTCTGTGATTTTTCTTAATAGAATGCAGATCTTTAAGTCAATCTATTAGTCCTGCTCTTGGCCCAAGACAGTATTTCTAAATCATCTTCTTGATAGGTAGTCCTTTAAAAGAATAAAAAGAAAAAGCATCATCACCAAATTACTAACTTTCCTTTCCAGTTATTAGGGATAGAGGATAGAGGATAGGGTTTTCCCCTTCTTGATTATCTAATGCTAGGCAGTTTAGAGTTGACTTTCTGGCTCATTATTTGGCCATGTGGCTTCAGACTAGTTGAGCTAGCATGGGTTCAAGTTTTCATTCTTGCTCTTGAATGCAGCTCCATGACTATGAACTGTAAGATGTTAGGTAAGTTATATGATCTCTCTCTGATGCAGTTTCCTCATCCATAAAATGGCACTGATGATAGATGCTTTTAGTATCTACCTCATAGGATAAAAATGACATGACAAATGAAACACCTCATGGTCTGCTGCACAGTGTATATTGAATAAATGTTAGCTGCTGTTGGTGGCAATATTATAGCAAAATAAGACAAAGATTTTGAGTCTGTAATGAGATAGTGAGTAGTTGATTCCAGTAGGATTGGGAAGAATTCTATTCTGTTCTGCAGTTGTCATTTATGCACGAGTCCAGCCCAGCAATTTATACTTTCTAATCATCTGTCAAAAGACTGACAGAACCATGAAGGATATTTGTTTAGGGACTACTGCTTTAAAAAATACTCCTTTTGTTTTTAATAAACAGACCATCATCTTGTCGCTGCCGTGACTGAATTGGTGCTATGGAGTGTGAATCAGGAGTACCTACTGTATCACGATTTTTTCCTTGTCATATTTTTGGAATGTAATATCTGATTTCTGTGTGCAAGGTATTTAAGTTTTAAAGCACAATGATATACTCAATACCTCAAACCCACTATGCAGTCCAGCATCTAGAATGTTAACATACTGCCCATGGACAACTCTTTCTGTGGCCCTTCCTTGCTACCTTACCCCACCACCCAAGGGTGGCCTGAATTTTGTGTTTGACTTTTTGCCTGTTAAAAATATAGTTTTCACAGAGATGCATCTGTTCTTTAAAAATTGATTTAGTTTGGACTCTTTTGACCTTAATGCATAATATCACCTTATGTAGTCTTTTGAGACTTTGATTTTTTTCACCCAACCTGGTTTCCCAGGTTTATTAATATTACTGTGTGAAGTAGTGTCCAACCATTTTCAGTGCTGTATATTATTCCAATTGGTGAATATATGTTTTATTTTTTATTATCTTGCCAAGGGACATTTTCTTTCTTTTTCTTTTCTTTTAGTAATAAACATTTCCGAGTGCAATAGCTGAAGGGGACTAAGAATACACTTACCTTGATGAGCACTGAGCAGTGTATGAAATTATTGAATCACTATATTGTATACCTCAAACTAATATTAAACACTGTATGTTTACCATCTATAATAAAAATAATGAAATACAAATAAATATTATTGCTATGGTCATATTCATATGCATGGTTCCTGGTGCACATGTACAAAGGTTTGCAGCAGTATATAATCTTTTCTTTTAAATGAACATATAAGGTATTATTTGTTTCAGTGGTACAGGTCTGTGATTCATCAATCTTACACAATTCACAGCACTCACCTTTGCACATACCCTCCCCAATATCCATCAGCCGGCCACCCCATCCCTCCCACCCCCCATCCCTCCACTCCAGCAATAATGTTTGTTTCCTGAGACCAAGAATCTCTTAGGGTTTGTCTTCCTCTCTAGTTTTCATCTTGTTTCATTTTTCCCTTCCTTCTCCTTTGATCCTCTGTCTTGTTTCTCAAATTCCTCAAATCAGTAAGGTCATATAATTATCCCTCTCTGATTGACTTATTTTGCTGAGCATAATACCCTCCAGTTCCATTGATGTCATAACAAATAGTAAGATTTCATTGTTGTTTCTTTCTGATGGCTGCATAATATTCCATTGTAGATATATACCTTCTTTATCTATCATCTGTTGATAGACATCTAGGCTTTATCCATAGTTTGGCTACTGTGGACATTGCTGTTATAAATACTGGGGTGCACATGACCCTTTGGATCACTACATTGGTATCTTTGGGGTAAATACCTGGAAGTGCAATTGCTGGGTTGTAGGGGGTAGCTCTATTTTCAACTTTTTGAGAAACCTCCATACTGTTTTCCCGAGTGCTTACACTGGCTTGCATTCCCACCAACAGTGTAGGAGGGTTCCCCTTTCTCTGCATCTTTGCTAACACCTGTCGTTTCCTGACTCGTTAATTTTAGCCATTCTGAGTAGTTTGAGGCAGTGTCTCACTGTGTATTTGATTTGTATTTCCCTGATGCCGAGTGACGTTGAGCACTTTCCATGTGTCTCTTGGGCATTTGGATGTCTTCTTTGCCGAAATAGCTCTTCATTTCTTCTGCCCATTTTTTAAAAAACATTTTATTTATTTATTTGACAGAGAGAGATCACAAGTAGGCAGAGAGGCAGGCAGAGAGAGAGGAGGAAGCAGGCTGTCCATGGAGCAGAGAGTCCGATGCGGGGCTCGATCCCAGGACCCTGGGATCATGACCTGAGCTGAAGGCAGAGGCTTTAACCCGCTGAGCCACCCAGGTGCCCCTCTTCTGCCCATTTTTTGATTGGATTATTTGTTTTTTGGGTTTTGAGTTTGATAAGTCTTATACATTTTGGATACTAGCCCTTTATCTGATATGTCATTTGCAAATATCTTCTCCCATTCTGTCAGTTGTCTTTTGGTTTTGTTGACTGTTTCCTTTGCTGTGCAAAAGTTTTTTTATCTTGATGAAATCCTAATAGTTCATTTTTGCCCTTGCTTCCCTTGCCTTTGGTGATGTGTCGAGGGAGAAGTTGATGAGGCCAAAGAGGTTGCTGCCTATGTTCTCCTTTTTCACGTTGCGGTCTTTCACCCATTTTTTTCACCCATTTTTGTATGTGGTGTAAGGAAATGGTCCAGTTTCATTCTTCTGCATGTGGCTGTCCAATTTTCCCAACACCGTTTGTCTAAGAGGCTATCTTTTTTCCATTGGATATTGTTACTTGCTTTGTCTAAGATTAGTTGATCATAGAGTTGAGGGTCCATTTCTGGGTTCCCTATTCTGTTCCATTGATCTATGTGTCTGTTTTTATGCCAGAACCATACTATCTAGATGATTACTTGTAATCACTTCTGTAATAGAGCTTGAAGTCTGGAATTGTGATGCTACCAGCTTTGGTTTTCTTTTTCAACATTCCTCTAGCCATTTGGGGTCTTTTCTGGTTCCATACAAATTTTAGGATTATTTGTTCCATTTCTTTGAAAAAAGTTGATGGTATTTTGATAGGGATTGCATTAAATGTATATATTACTCTAGGTAGCATACACATTTTCCTAATATTTGTTCTTCTAATTCATGAGCATGGAACGTTTTTCTTTTCTTTGTGTCTTCCTCAATTTCTTTCATGAGTGTTTTATAATTTTTTGAGTACGGATTCTTTTTCTCTTTGGTTAGATTTATTCTTAGGTATCTTACGGTTTTGGGTGCAATTGTAAATGGGATTGACTCCTTAATTTCTCTTTCTTCTGTTTTGTTGTTGGGCTTTAGAAATGCAACTGATTTCTGTGCATTGCTTTTATATCCTGAATTCTTGTATGAGTTCTGCCAATTTTGGGGTAAAGTAGTTTGGTTTTCCACATAAAGTATCATCTGCAAAGATTGAGATGTGACTTCTTCTTAGCCGATTTGGATACCTTTAATTTATTTTTGTTGTCTGATTGCTGCGGCTAGGACTTCTAGTACTATGTTGAATAGCAGTGGTGATAGTGGAGATCCCTGCCATGTTCCTGACCTTAGGGGGAAAGTTCTTAGTTTTTCCCCACTGAGAATGATATTCAGTGTGTGTTTTTCATAGATGGCTTTGATGATATTGAGGTATGTATACTCTATGCCTACAGTGTGAAGAGTTTTAATCAAGAAAGAATGCTGTACTTTGTTAAATGCTTTTTTCTGCATCTGTTGAGAGTATCCTATGGTTCTTGTTCCTTCTTTTATTAATTTATTGTATCACATTGATTGTGGGTGTTGAATTAGCCTTGCAGCCCAAGAATAAATCCCACTGGGTCTGGGTGAATAATCCTTTTAATGTACTGTCAGATTCTGTTGGCTAGGATTTTGGTGAGCATTTTTGCATCCATGTTCATCAGGACATTGGTCTGTAATTCTCCTTTTTTTTTCTTTTTCAGTTTTTTTTAAAAAATTTTTTATTTTTTATAAACATATATTTTTATCCCCAGGGGTACAGGTCTGTGAATCACCAGGTTTACACACTTCACAGCACTCACCAAAGCACATATTGGGAGGGTATGTAATTCTCCTTTTTGACTGTGTCTTTGGTTTTGGGATTAAGGTAATGCTGGCCTCATAAAATGAGTTTGGTAGTATTCCTTTCATTTCTGTTTTTTGGACCAGTTTCGGGAGAATAGGTATTAATTCTTCTTTAAATGTTTGTAGAATTTCCCTGGGAAACCGTCTGGTCCGGGCTCTTGCTTGTTGTGAGATTTTTGATTACTGCTTAAATTTCCTTATTGTTTATGGGTCTGTTCATGTTTTCTGTTTCTTCCTGGTTCAGTTTTGGTAGTTTATAGGTCTCTAGAAATGCATCCCTTTTGTCCAGATTGTCTCATTTGCTGGTGAATGGTTGCTCAAAATGTGTTCTTATAATTGATTGTATTTCTTTGGTGTTGGTTGTGATCTCTCTTCTTTTGTTCATAATTTTAATAATTTGGGTCCTTTTTTCTTTTCGATAAATCTCACTAGGGGTTTATCAATCTTACTAATTCTTTCAAAGAACCAGCTCCTAGTTTCTTTGGTCTACTGTTCTTTTGGTTTCTATTTCATTGATTTCTGCTCTAATCTTTATTATTTCTCTTCCCTTTCTGGGTTTAGGCCTCATTTGCTGTTCTTTCTCCAGCTCCTTTAAGTGTAGGGTTAGGTTGTGTATTTGAAACATTCCTTGTCTTTTGAGAAGGGCTTGCATTGCCATACAAGTCCTCTTCGGACTGCCTTTGCTGCATTCCAGAGATTTTGAACAGTTATGTTTTCATTATCATTGGTTTCCATGAATTTTTAAAATTCTTCATTAATTTCCTGGTCTACCCATTCATTCTTTAGTAGGATGCTCTTTAGCCTCCATGTATTTGAGCTCTTTCTAACTTTTGTCTTGTGTTGAGTTCACATTTCAAAGCATTGTGGTCCAAAAATATTCAGGAAATGATTCCAGTCTTTTGGTACCATTTGAGACCTGACCTGTGACCCAGGATATGATATATTCTGGAGAATGTTCCATGTGCACTAGAGAAGAATGTATATTCTGTTGCTTTTGGATGGAATGATCTGAATATATCTGTGATGTCCATCTGATCCAGTGTGTCATTTTTTTTTAAATTAAAATATTTTATTTATTTGACAGCGAGAGAGAGATCACAAGTAGGCAGAGAGGCAGGCAGAGAGAGAGAGAGGGAAGCAGGCTCCTGCTGAGCAGATAGCCTGATGTGGGGCTCGATCCCAGTACCCTAAGATCATGACCTGAGCCGAAGCCCAACCCACTGAGCCACCCAGGCGCCCCCAGTGTGCCATTTAAAGCCCTTATTTCCTTGTTGATCTTTTGCTTAGATGATCTGTCCATTTTAGTGAGGAGGGGATGTTAAAGTCCCCTACTATTATTATATTCCACAGTTTTTTTTAATTTTCACTGTTTTTCTTTCTTGTCAATTAGAAGGTGAGCAGCAAAAGTGAATACTTTTTACATGTGTACAAGGTATGCTGTGAAAGCACATTTATAAACATAAAAATACTTAGTAACTTTTGATCAGAAAATAATGAATAAAGGTATATAGCAAAAACATTAATCATTTCTGACCTTGGAGAGACCTGTTTCATATTTTATTACTTCAGAAATGTGGTTCGTTTTTTTAATCCCTTACCTAGAAATACTTGAAAAGGAATATAGACAAAATACTATTTTTACTTTCAACATGTCTGTGAAGAGTTAAATGAAGAACAAACAAAATGAAGAACATTGAAGTAAGTCTAGAATAAGCTTATATATTTGGCCACATAGAATATTATCATCTTCAAGAATAGGTGTAATAATAAAGACTTAACAAGCAGTTTTTTTTTTTTTTCCAAAAGATTTTATTTATTTATTTGACAGACAGAGATCACAGGTAGGCAGAGAGACAGGCAGAGAGAGAGGGAGGGAAGCAGGCTCCTGGCTGAGCAGAGAGCCCGATGCGGAGCTCGATCCCCAGGACAGATCATGACCTGAGCGGAAGGCAGAGGCTTTAACCCACTGAGCCACCCAGGCACCCCTTAATAAGTAGTTTTAATCCATAAATATAATAGCCATTTTGTTATTTTGGCCATTTGGAAAATAAAAGCTGCAGCATTAGTAAAGTTCTGAGATTTCTGTTTTGTAGATTCAGTTCAACATATTTAAGGTTAACTAAAGTTGACATCAGAATTTTTAGAGGTAGGTTTATTTACAGTGTCTTCAATGAATGAAGATTTTAATTTTAATGTAATTGATTTTTATTAGCCTTTTTCATTTAATTTGGTTTTAGAATTTTTATTTCTCCTGAGACATACTATTGTTCTAAGTATTGCTTCACTTTCAGATTTTCTATCTCTTCATCCTTCTGTATTGCACTGTATGGTAAGGCCTTAAATTTTATCTTCTGGTTAACTACTCTTATTTAACCCTTTAATTGAGTTTTTAATTTAATGATGATGTATTTCCTTTCTAGAAGTCCACCCCTTCCTCCAGATCTGACAGGTTATTCTAAATAGTTTATTTTATGAGCCTGTTTTTGTTATTCTGTATTTTATTTCTTTAAATCATGTTTTTTTTTTGTCTCTCTGGTAATTCTAATGTCAGCAGCCCTTGCTGGGGGATGGTTCTAAATGCTTTGTCAGCTAGCTTTGTCCAGTGTTGCCTCGCCTCCCTGTGTGTATGGCAATCTTTGGTTATATGCTTTGACTTGATCTTAATTTGTGAAAAATTTATAGGTCTAAATGGAGGGAGCTTTTCTCCCAGGAGGGCTGGGATTGCTTCTCCCTAGAACCAGGGACACATTAACATAACTTGAAACCCTTAATAGTCCAGACTCCATGCAGGCATCCCAAGCTCTCTGTAGTTTTTTTATTTGACTGGGCAGTTCTATCTTTTTCTTTTCTGTCCTTCTTTTCATACTCATAATTACCTTTTTAAGGTGAACAGTTTGTCTTTTTCTATGGTACTTTTGTTGAAGAATTTTGTTTCTTTGAAAACTTGTTCTAGGTTGGTTATTGTCTAGATTTTTAGAAAGAAAAGGCACTGCTATAAAATTGTATTTTGGTATTTAAAAATGTAAAAGGGAAAAGAGGTCTGTTTTATTTTTATTTTATTTAAAAATTTAAAAAAATTATTTAAATTCCAGTTAGTTAATGTACAGCATAATATAAGTTTCAGGTGTACGATATAGTGAGCCAACACTTCCATACAACACCTGGTGCTCATCACAGCAAGTGCACTCCTTAATCCCCTTCATCTCTTTTACCCATTTCCCTACCCACCTCTCCTCTGGTAACCATCTGTTTGTTCTCTGTAGTTAAGAGTTTTGTTGTTGTTGTTGTTTTTTTGGTGTGCCTCTCTCTCTCTCTCTCTTTTTTCCCCTCCATTTGCTCATTTGTTTTGTTTCTTAAATTCCACATATGAGAGAATCATGTGGTATTTGTCTTTGACTGACTTGTTTCACTTAGCACTATGCTCATTAATCCCATTCATGTCATTGCAAATGGCAAGATTTCATTCTTTTTTATGGCTGAGTAATATCCCTTTATATATATATACCACGTCATTGTCTTCTTCTTCTTGTTTTTTAAGGATTTTATTTATTTATTTGTCAGAGAGAGAGAGAGAGAGAGAGCACAAGTGGCAGGCAGAGGGAGAAGCAGGTTCTCCGAGGAGCAGAGAGCCCCATGTGGGACTTGATCCCAGGACCCTGGGATGATGACATGGGCTGAAAGCAGACACTGAACTGACTGAGCCACCCAGGCACCCCATACCACATCTTCTTTTATCCATTCATTACTTGATGGACACTTGGGCTGTTTCCATAATTTGACTATTGTAATAACCCTTCTCTAAAGGTCAGGGTGCATGGATGCCTTTGAATTAGTATTTTTATATTGGGTAAATACCTAGAAGGCAATTGCTAGATCATAGGGTAGTTCTGTTTTTAACTTTTTAAGGTAGTTCTGTTCTTAACTTTTTTAACTAGAAAGTTCAGAGAATGTGAGATATTTTTATGGAAAGAAAGAAACAAAAAGGACTATCATGTTACATGTTGTACTGAACTTTGAAGCAAAATGAATTTTATGTGGGTCTAATTTTATTCTAACTGTGTAAAGATCTGTAGGAAATCCTCAGTTTATTTTAAAATGTGGACCAGAGCTTTCATTTTAGTTATGGAAGGGTATAGTTTTCACACAGTGTAAAATGGATTGAATTTTGAAGTCTTTAAAGCACTGACCAAGTTTTATTTTTCTTTCTCTGTGTGCGTTACCTTTAAGACTTTAAGGGCTTGTTAAAGGCATGTGAATTAGTGGCAGTAATTTACATTAGCCTAGCTCTACGTTCCCAGTGAATTAGTGGAGATTGGTGCATGGTCTTTTGTTAGGTGTTGGCTTCGCTATGACAGGGTCATTAAAAGGAATGGTAAAAGTCAAAGGAAAACATAATCTTTTAAAAAAATACTTAAAAATTAGTATTTTTGTCTAATCGGTTTAGGTAAAAATACCTAAAAATTTTAAAAAATACTGCATAGTACATATTATGTGCTAATGAGAAATACCATATTATAATACTGAGTTTAAAAATGGAACCAACTCCAGTATTTCTGAAGGGATTGATTACAAAGAATTCTGATTTGCTGGACAGACAGTGTATTCGCTACTGAGGAGACGGCTCTAATTTTCAAACAAAGAGTTAAATTGCTGTTAACTTGCAGAGCTTCTTACCTCCATCTGTAAAACGAGGGTGCTTTGCTAGCATGGAGATTATCTCAGTGCATTTTAGGTTTCTGCATTAATAAAATAATTGCCAAATACTTGCACTAGTGTTTTTTGTGGATATCAGATATAAAGAAAATGTTATTTTTCTTTTTGTTTAAAGTTTGTTTACTAATTTTTTAAAAGATTTTTTGCATATATCACTTTGTTTCAGAACTGGGCATGTGCATGGGCATGAGATTGAGGGCTCATGACATTGTTTGGAAAGTAGCACCTTCAGCATTGAAGGTGCTCCTACCAATGATGGTAGGAGATGGGGGGTGGGGAGAGAAGCATGTGTTTGGATGTTGACAGTGTTGAGGATAGAATATAATGGAGTGACGACAATGAAGATGTAGAAAGCCTAAGTGAGAGATTGGCAGGTTAGTGTTTAGAACTAATTTTGGAAAACAAGAACCGTATAGACTCTCCTACTGTATGAAAGGTGCCATAAAAATATAATTAATAATAGTGAGTGTGTCAATTTATCAGTTATTGTTCTATAGCCAACCATACGTAAAATAGAGTGAAGAAATTCTTCATTGGTTTGAGTCTTCAGTTGGAAGTGTTTCAGTGGTCATCCAGGGCTTTTTTCACATAATTGTTGTTGATATTGTAGCAATTTTTCATACTTACAGGCAAGTGATTTTAACTTTTCTACTTTGTGGACAAAGCAGAATGTATAGTCAGGTTGACCTTGGTGCAGTACAGCTCACAGAATTGTTACTTGGCAGGTATGCATGTTGTCACTGCCTGTCACTTGGCAGGTGTGTTGGTGTGGCTTATTTCTTGCACAGCTTTCTTCTGCCCTCTTTTCACTCTTATCCTGGCTATTGCTTCACAGAGGTTTGTCTGAAGAAGTTAAATAGCTTTGTTCAGGACTGTTTTGTCTAAACCTATGTGCTTCTTTCCACTTATCTGCAGTTGGTTATTCAGTTTTCATAATTACTCAGGCTTTACATTTTCCCATTTTACTTTGTGTCTTTCTGTTCATTAGCGTATTGGATTTCTACACAGTGATGGAATGAGAGGACGATGTGTTTATGGAGAGTAGATTCCTGTCATGCCACTTGCACAATCTCACTCTGGTTACTGGAGAGTTGAGGGCAAATGTATGATTAGTTTTAAAAATCTGAGCAGTGTCTCTGTCCCAAGCTCACAGTCACTAACTTTGTATGTATAGCCTATATCCAAAACTTCTTTCTTCTTGTCATCACATATAAATTATTGCAATAAGTGTGAACTCTTTAATACCTACTGTATTTTTGCAGAAGTGGCCACAGATGTATTTATTTTGTTTGACCCACATGGTTTTAAAAGTTGGTTCATATCCCATAACATTTGGATTTGGGGCTCGTCAGAAGATCTGGCAGCTTTTCTAGTGACAGCAATAGACAGGAGTTGAGTAATGGCTGTCCTTGTTAGAAAGGGTAGTAGATGTCTCCAAATGGGTAGGTCTCCCCATTTGGGAAATGAGTAAAGTCTCCAAATGGTCTTCCCTATCCCGCTTTGACTTACACCTGGCTGCTTCACTCACTGATGTTACCTGCTGTGCTCTTTGAGCACCTGAATTTGTAACTCCTGCTTTATCACATAGCTCTTCACTTCTTGCTGTGCTCTTTGGAACATGCTGCGACAATTATCTTTGAGGTGAGGTGGGCCCTGAACCCCGGGAATACCACTCTAACAAGCTGTGGTACTGAAACCCCTTCCCATGTTTCTGAAAGAAAAATTTAGTTAGAAAGGAAATTAAAAAAAAAAAAGTTTCATATGTATTTTGTAATCTTACCTTTGCAGTTTTCCTGTAAGGTAGGCAAGTCTGGATTTATGTATTTTTGGGAAGTCTTAGGACCCCACTTCTGTTGAACAAGGATATAATTTTTGAAAATAGTTCCATTAAACACTGGACCTTTACTATGGCTGTTTCAAAGTGGTCACAGTCTTGTCAGGGCCCAGCTGGCTGCTCTGCTACAAATGACCATTGAGAAGCCATCAGATCCTATAACCCTGCTAAGTGCTGGAGCCAGCATTTGATTAGAGAGCTTTTGACCCATGTGCAGCATGTTGCTTTTCTGAGATCGCGTCATTCTTTGAGATAGAAATTCTTTATTCCATTTTGCTATTTGCTGAGTGAGGGCAGAAAAAGAGTGTGTAACCTTGATTTTCATAAGTTTACTAATTTGTCTTTTGTTTTAGAACAACCTTTATGTAGGCTTTGGTGGATGTGCCTTTATTTTTCTTTCCTAAAGATTTTATTTATTTGAGGTTTGCCTTGGTGGCTCAGTTGGTTAAGCATCTGCCTTGGGCTCAAGTCATTATCCCAGGGTCCTGGGATGGAGTCCTGCATGGGTCTGCCTGCTTAGCAGGAATTTGCTTCTCCCTCTGCCCTTCCCTGTATTTGTGCTCCCTCTTTCTCTCTCAGAAAAAAAAAAAAAAAAAAGATTTTATTTGAGAGAGAGAAAGAGAGCAGAAGTGCGTTGGGGGCAGAGGTAGGCAGAAGGAGAAGCAGACTCCTTGTTTAGCAGGGAGCCAGATGACAGGCTCAATCCCAGCACCCTGAGATCATGAACTGAGCTAAAGGCAGATAGATGCTTAATTGACTGAGCCACCCGGGTGCCCTGTGCCTTCCTTTTTATATGCTTTTTTTTTTTTTTTTTTTAAAAACCCCGTTCTCTGGTCATCAGTATGTTTGATAGTTTTAAAAATTTGGTCATGTCTTCTGTCTTCCCTTCCTAGTTTTAATCTCTTTGTCTTCATTTAGAAATACCTTTTTGGGAAGGTTTTAAATGCATTAAATTTACATTCTATGTATTTTTAGGTGGCACAATCAAATTACATATGCGTGTTATGACAATAGATGGAACCATATTCCAGCCACCCATCACATACCCTGGGGTCTAAAATGCCATCGCAGTTGTGGCTCAAATTATTTTCTCTTTTACTACTGAGTTCTTTGGGCTGTGACATTTAAGGAGCAGTTTACTATAATCCTTCCCTGAATGTGCTGTCCCACACAGCATGATTTTTTTTTTAATTTATTTATTTAACAGACAGAGATCACAAGTAGGCAGGGGTGGGGGGTGGGAAGCCCGATGCAGGGTTTGATCCCAGGACGCCGAGACCATGACCTGAGCCGAAGGCAGAGGCCTTAACCCACTGAGCCACCCAGGCACTCCCTACACAGCATGATTTTATGGAATTTTTATGTATTAGATAAACAAGATTCCATGGTTAAGGGTTATTTGGTAAATTTGGAGTTAGGCAGAGTTAAACAGACTTTCTTATAAAGGACCTCTCACATGCTTTGGAGTACCTATCAGCTCTATGACTCTCTAAGAGGAGGAGAAATAGAAGCCAAAGTTTGACTATATCTGCTGGTAGGACTAATGTCCCATTGGAAATATTTTGGGAAAAAACTGGTTTTCTATGAGCTTTTCATTATTTCTCTGTGTTAGGTGGGAATGGCTTATTATTGGTGAGGTTTCTAACATGATATGTTGATGCTATGTCATCCTTCAGTCTTCTAGTGACTGAGTGCAGTCACTGTAGGGGGAGTCACAGATGTGCACAGTCCTGAGGAGAGGTTGCTTATTGCCCCGGCTATGGCCTATTTCAGGGACACAGGCCCGGAGCACAAGGGCCAGGAACTCAAACTTGGTACTGTCTTTCTGGAGATATATAAATGTATTGTTCCTGTTCTGATGTTACTCCCACTGTGAAATCCAAAGCCTGGTCTTCAGACAGCACCTGGCTCTGGTTATGGTAATGAAGACTTAAGAGTTCTTTCAAACTGCCATCAGATTCCTGATAGGTGGAAGATACAGAGATTGAAAGGAGAAATCCTTCATAAACTTCTCAGTTATGTGTATCTGCACAAATCATGGGCCAATTGTGAGCAGAAAACCTGACAGATACAGGGTAAATAGACAAATGGAGCGGGACAGGCCCAGAATGCCAAATGGGTGATTGGAGTGAAGGGAGTGGGACCTGGCAGGTAATGTCTGCCTAGTGGAAGTCAGGTGAATTACAAATATACAAAACAGATGCTCAAGCATCTCTTGAAAGATATGTGGGAGAGCTTTATTTGAGGGGATGGAATCTGAGAAAAGGCTTTGACTATGAACTTGGGCTGGTGTGCAGACTTTCTGCTCAGACTCAGTGGCTGTAAACTTTGAATAGTTTGACAAATCCCGTTCTGTCATGTGGGGCTTGTTTATAGCTAATGTCTTTTGAGATTGCTTTTACACTAAATGAGTTCTGTTACCACCTCCACAAAAGTGAAGCAGGCTTGCATTTTAAGCTTTGCCAGTGTGTGTGTAGGATGTCTCTCCGTGTGGGTAGGAAGAATTTGGGGACTTTATGGGTTTGCCTGTCCTAAATTTTAGCTCCTTGGATCTTTGTTGAGGAGGCTGAGAGAAGAGGATGACACGTTTTATTTTAAGATGATCAGAACTGAAAGCATGGAGTTTAGGTCAGGAAGCAAATTTAGGTTTATCTTTGCCACCTACTACTAGCTAGGAGTATTAGTTTTTCCATTTGCTCATTTGGGTATAATGTTACATATTTTACAGGATTGTTTTGAATAGGTATAGAATGTAGGTATGTGTAGTGTAATGGAGTAGAGTATGGTATAACAGTTTGTCTAAATGACAAACTAGGTGTACTCCTTTTCTTTTTTTTTTTTTAATAGATTTTATTTATTTATTTGACAGACAGAGATCACAGGTAGGCAGAGAGGCAGGCAGAGAGAGAGGAGAAAGCAGGCTCCCCGCTGAGCAGAGAGCCCGATGTGGGGCTTGATCCCAGGACCCTCGGATCATGATCTGAGCTGAAGGCAGAGGCCTTAACCCGCTGAGCCACCCAGGCGCCCTGGTGTACTGCTTTTCTAACTCTCTGAGGACAACCTGGACTCTCAGTGTTTGAGCAGAGTCTGTCCTTGGTAGCTGTTAGGTAGTTCAGTCAGTAGTAGAGGACACAAATTGGAGAAGGAATTTTGAAGCAGTAAGATTTATTCTTAGTCTGTGTTATGTCAGTTACTCTTAATATAACCTCTTTAGTTGAAATATTATGACTTTTTGTTTTAATAAAATAAATTGAATTTCAGCATCATGGCAACTATGGCTCTGTCCAGAAGAAAGTACTGCAAATATGTTACTTGCCCATTTATGGAAAGAACCATTAATGGAAAGAATTTCACAGGACTTTATTATCACTTATCTCATTGTTTGGGGAGGCTTTCTAGTCAGACTTATTAGAGAATAGTGGAGATGTCTATTTCATAGGTTCTAAGAAATAGTAGGTGTTATTTTCCAAAGATTTTGTGTCTGTTAGTATATTCAGTACTCTGAACAACTTGAGGAAGATGCTGTAGCTCTCATGTTTTCATGAAGTCAGACTGAAAGCACAGAAAGTCTCAGTGATTTTTGCCCTGGTCAGTGGCAGAGCTGGGGCTATAATCTAGGTCTTCTTTCAGTATTCTTTCTTCTTCACTTTCTTCCCCTTAGAGCTGCAGGTCAAGGGATGTCAAAGGATTTAGCTTCAGTTATTCCTGAAAGATAATATCAGTTAGAAATAAAGAAAAGAATCTTAGGAATTTCAGAGGAATAGTTTGTTCTTAAATTTTCAAGCTCATTCAGTTTTAAAATGATTCCTCTAATATGGTGCTCATTTATTACTTTAGATTCATTGCCTCAGTAATGACTTTCAAATTGGACTCTATTATTAGAGTGATTGGACTGAGGTCTGATTGGACTAGAGTTGAGAGACTGCATCACTATAAATAGAGTGTGATAAAACATTTTATAGAATCTGATTTAATTTTTATGAGGTCTCATAAGTTGGAATCTAGGATCTTCTCTAAATAGATACTTTGACCAATTTCTAAATGCACACTTCCCACTGTGGGGTTTAAGTTGTAGATAGAGTGGCTGCTTAGGGGAATTTGGGAATTAAATTATTTTCCCTGGGACTTTTAATTATGTCACCTGAGGCAGAACTTCAGTAACTGCTGCATCAATAACTTTCCTAACCCAAAGCATGAGGAAGTAAAGTTAGTACACTGATTAGAGAATTATCTACAGACCTGTATAAAAACAGAACAACCCTGGAAGTTTTTAGTGTATAAGGGAAATATTAGATGTGGTAGTCTATGTAGTCATTGGAGAAGGTTTTATCAGTATAGAGGGAACACATTTAATAAACTTCTTTAATAGCACCACGAGGAGACTAAATTAGATTTAAAGGGATTGCAGTTTCCTCATGATTGCATCGAATGGGCCCAATCCCTAATGTTTATGTTTCATTATGAGAAAGGCATGTATTTCTTATAAAAGGAAAAATACACAGTTTTTTAAAGATCTTAAGCAGTTATGAGTTATAATTGAGTAATTGGTAAGTTATAATAAAACCAGAATCTTTTCCTAGTATCAGTGATTCTATCCTTTTCTTTCTATCATCACCATTATTGCTGTAAAACTAGATTTTCCCAGCAATTTTATTAAAGTTTGGATAACTATTTTTTAATCATTTGTTCTGTGTTTAAAACTTCCCATCAACGTAAGAAGTTAATATTTAGTTGAAGGAACAGTAAAAGCACAAAAATCTCTGGTTTAGAAGAAAAATCTCTGAGTTTTTCCCATAATTAGAGGTGGAATTTTTAGGAAATGATGTATCACATGCTAAAATGAAATGAATAGGGATGAGAGTGGGAGCCCAAAAGAAATATTTTGCCATTGGTATCTTGAGATAATGTCTGATATTGAACATGACTTCTAAAATAATGTACAAATAAATTAAAAAGGAAAATGCTACCTCCTTTCTCAAATAAAAGGCTTGTGTGCCAAACATGGAAAAGCTCACTTCAAATCATATTCTTTGAATCAGTGATTTTTTTTACAAACAACAGATGAGGGGTGGGGATTTAATTTATACTTGCATTTGGATCAGGAAGTTTTTTTGCTATACTTTCATACTTATGTTCATATAGAGCTACATTATGCCAGTAATAATCTTGGATAATTAATAATTGATATATCACCTGAATAATGATTTCTCTATTTTTCATTTCTCAGTGAATTAAAATACACAGTGTGATAATTTTGTCACATGACAGTTTGATTAGTAAATGTTATCTTTATTAGCTTATTAATGTTTGATTTTTTTTTTTCTCTCTCCTGGTTCCAGGGTGTGGATGAATGGAACATAGCTCGCCTAAATACAGTCTTGGATGTGGTTGAGGAAGAGTGCGGTATTTCTATAGAGGGTGTAAATACTCCTTATCTCTATTTTGGCATGTGGAAAACCACATTCGCGTGGCACACCGAGGATATGGACCTCTACAGCATTAATTATCTCCACTTTGGAGAGCCCAAGTCTTGGCAAGTTACATGTTTAATATTCATTTGCTTAAGAGTTTTGAAATTTGGGCAATATGAACCTACTGAAGAGGATTTTCTTCCCTTATCTGGTGAATTCAGATTTATGTGAATTGAAAGTTTTTGAGTGTAATAATTGATTGTGTTCTGTTTTGCCCATGGTTTTGCTCAAAACTGTAAAGCTAGTGGTGACTGGTGTATCTAAAGTGGCTTCAGATCATTTTGTGGGGCATGGATTGATAAAAGAATTTGTTAGGCATTTTTACTTCTCTGAGCATTTGTTGGAAGGTATGCTGGAAATAGTTAAGAGTGAAAGGTGACTTCATTGATGTTGGGTATTAGGTAACAGTAATGATATTCTGGTCCAGCTTCTTCTAAATAAATGATAAGAGTAGGAAAGGAGGGATCAATCAAGAGGCCTGCTCTTGCTCTTTGGGTGATGGGCAGGGGAAAAGAATGTTATTGTTAATATGTGTTCTTAACTTGCAGTTTCCTGTGTTTGTGAGCCTCTTCACATGTCTTTCTGAGCAATGACTTAAAGATGTGTGGCTTTGTAAAATACATCATGTAGTATATTCTTCTGTACTTGCTGGTACACATACATAATTGCTAGTTTGTCAGTTATCCTGGGATCCTTTGTGGTTAGCCAGTTTCCTGTTTTGAACTTGTTTTTGTGGGTTTTAGTTTTAGGGAAATTTAAATATCAATTCTGTTTTCTATAATACACATATATGCAGGAGAACACAGACAGAAGCATATGAGATATGACCTTGACCAATACAGGAAAGATGATGTTTTCAATGGATGTGAACATGATAGGTTGCTCTTCAGGTGCTTGTGTCAACCCAGTAGCTTTCCTGCCTCCTAAAGATAATGGCCTCTTTCCAAGTTCTCCTGTTGATTAGGTATTGAGATGCAGTAATTTGGGGATAATTTCTACCTCCATTTTGCCATTATCACTTGCCCTTGAGGTTTTTTTCATGTGTTGAGTATGAAGTTGTAAATTTTCTTCAAAAAATTCAAATATAGGGACGCCTGGGTGGCTCAGTTGGTTAAGCAGCTGCCTTCGGCTCAGGTCATGATCCCAGCGTCCTGGGATCGAGTCCCACATCGGGCTCCTTGCTCCACGGGGAGCCTGCTTCTCCCTCTGACTCTGCCTTCCACTCTGTCTGCCTGTGCTCGCTTTCGCTCGCTCTCTCTCTGACAAATAAATAAATAAATAAAATCTTTAAAAAAAAAAAATTCAAATATAGCAAAAGTTCCTAATAATTACAAATGACATTTAGTTGGAAGGCAAGTTTTAGGTAGAAGAGCAAAGTTCCTAGGGCATACAAGAAAAATCCAGGCAGTTCTGATTTCTTATGGAGTTTTATGATCTAAAAAAAGGGGGAGGCTGTTAAACATATATTAAAGGTGTTTTACTTGCGTGTTTCATTTCATAAATCCTGAGCAATCTGCTCTCTAAATGGAATAAATAAAAATTTTAAATATTTTAAATAAAACATTTTTAATAGGTGGTCTAGGACCCAGAGAGGCCTTTGTGATAGACTGGTATGATGGGACTATTCATTACATAGGTGTTTACTGAGGGCCAGTTTTGAGCACATGCTTAAGGCCATGTGGGTCTTTGTCATGTTTCTTCAACACCACCATAACATCTGTTGGAATGTCATCCTTTAGTACTTTTGGGACTTAACTTTGAGAGACTTAGATAAATATTTTAAGCAATTCCTAGGCACCTGGGCAGTCTCTCAGCCGCATAATTACCTCCATGCTCTTTCTGATATTCACTTTCAGTGTGAACAAAATTAAATGAAATGGGTAAATCCAACCCATGTTGGTAAAATTTAGTGTATAGGCAACTATATACTTTATTTTCTTTAAGAAATCGGAAAAGTTAGTAACAAAATTTTTCTGGAGGTGTTTTAGATGTTAGCTAATGAGAATGCCCAGGACAATAATTTGAAATTATAGTATTAGAGGAGTTTATTTTATTCCACCACCCTCCACTATTAGAGGAGTTTTGATGATATCTCTGCTTTCTTATCAAGAAAGATGATCCTTTCCGCGTACTTCCTGAACAGAATTATGTTATCTCCTAAAGATCACTTAGGGGAGAGTATTCTGGTCAGGGAGAAAACTGATTCTAGAGTCTTGTGGCTTTGTGAAAGAGTACCACTGTTCATGAATGAGAATAATTATGCCCATTTTCAAAGAATTTCTTTCTGCTAGCATCTATATTTTCTGTAATTACTCTATTAGTTACTATAGACATATAGACTTCATTATATGCATTAAAGGTAGATTTATAATGTCACTGTTATCTTTAACCTTGACCATTATTTATAATGATAAAATAATAAAACCCAGCAGTGAGTTATGACCACTAATCTACATTCCACTTTCTAAGATAACTACTGTAGAAAAGAATGATATAAATGACTCTAAGGATATTTCCAAGTAGATTTATGAAAGATTATATTAGTTCAGCATAAATAATTTTGAGTTAAAGTGTTTTATCACTAAAATTCATTTTAGTACTCATCATGATATATTTTAAGTGAGCTTTGAAAGGTAGTAGAAGCAGTACAAATTTATATAAATATGGGAGGTAGGCAGTGTCTGTTGGCAGAGCTTAGATTCAAGGGACAGCAATCTGGGCTCTATTCCTTATTCTACTACTAACGTTTGTGGCTTTGGACAGATAACTATACTCCTTTGTTTGTTTATTTTGAAGGATTTTATTTATTTTAGAGAGGTGTTGGGGTGGTTGGGGGTAAGAGGAGCAGAAGGGGAGGAAGAGGGAGAGGGAGAGGGAGAGGGAGATAATCTCCTGTTGACTCCACACTGAGCAAGGAGCCCAGCTCAGGGCTTACCCTATCTAGGAAATGAGAAGATGAGGAGGTGACATAAGGTTCTCTGTGTGCATGCATGTACGAGCACTGGTTTTGTTTTCTGCTGTCTTCTTCTTATTGAGTTGTATGTGGGATAGTTGTGTTTACTTTTCTCCGGGGGGGCTCTCATCCGTGCTTGACATCTCTGAACCTAGCAATGTGTCTTTTCCTTCAGGCCTTATAGGCTGGTGTTGAATTTTGACTTCTTCAATTCTTCCCTTAAGCCATCAGCTTTTGGATGTGATTGTTGCAAAATTGCCTAAGATTTCCTCCTTAATTCCATGTTTACAGTGTTCTCTGCCTGCATATCTCTTCTTTTTTGCCCAGAGGCTTTCTGGACTATCTGCTGCCCTTACTTTAAGATATTTGTTTTTGCACCAGGTGCTTTTGACTACCTCCTCACAGTTTCCTGTGCTTCCCTGAAGTTGGGGTCTGTGTCTGCCTTTGAATCATCAGCACTTAACATAAGGCCTGGCTATAGGACCGAGGCTCTGTACATAATTCTTGATTGTATCAGGAGAGTGTTGTTTTGCAACAGTTTGTTTAAGGGCAAACAAGGAAATATATAGAACATTTTATAAAGATTTTTGTCCAAAGTATAGTTAATTAAGAACACTCATTTTCCTGGGATTTCTGAGTAGCTGCAGATGCACAGATCCAGGTAGAAGCCTTGAGACATACTTTTCTGGGCACTGAGTGTGGCAGATTTTGCTGAGTAAGTGTGCATGAACCAGGGTTGTAGTGAAGAGACTTTAGAGGAGATGATGATTTATTTAAATATTTCTGGCATAAAGGTTTAGGGGAGAAAGAATGCTTTAAATAAGCAGATGGAAAAGTGCTTTAGCAGTCATTGGTAAAGTATTTATTTTCTTGGAATGGACATTGACTTTGGAGCCAGAAGGCCTGTTTTAAAATCTCAGTCTGTCACTTACCGGCTGAATGACTTGGGCAAATAACTACTTTTTTCATCATGAATTTCTTTAACTGCTGAATGGAGGCATGATTTATTCTCTCTCTCCTTATAGAACTTCTAGGAGGGTCCAGGGATATATTTTCTGTAAAAGTGCGATGTAAACTGTAAAGTACTATACAAATATTTCCAATTACTATTATTTTAATAACCTTACGAAAATCATTTTTAGGTCTTAGTAATGACTAAGCCTGAACTTGGCAAGATATATCTCTATATAATACAGTAGGGTTTTCAAGGCTAAATGAAATATAATTCTCCCTTTCAAATGTCATATGTGATAGTGGTTAATTGCTGGGAGATGTAGAATTTAGATGGTTCCTCAAATCCTGTGTCCAAACACAGTGAATAAGAGACTTCCAGACTTACTCTCTAGAGAATGAGGTCAGATTTGAGAGGACTTGTCTTAAGCTATGAAAATGTCTAAAATCAGGCAAGAAGTTTTCTCCTGGATGTTTTTAGAAAAATTAAGAATGGGCTGTAGTATTTTGGACTTTGTTAAATTTTATTCAACTGTGAGGTTTTATAAAAGTACCATGTAGCATTAAGAAGTATCAGATTATTCAGGATAAATAGTTTAAACTTAGTTTGATGCTTTTCCATTAGATCATTTGTTCAGTATTGTGTGAAGAGCAAGAGGTTTTTGTACCTGAGTCTTGTGTTTTGAGTTCTGACATTACTTTTTACTGAGCATGTGACCTGGGCAGTTATTATATAACCTCCATGCCTCAGTTTCTTCTCCTAAAACACTCCGAAGGTTCTAAGGTTTTGTGGATGAAGTAAAATACAGTGTATAAAGCATGTGCCACAGCTCTTGATATATCATAAGTGCTCAGTCAATAATATTTCATAAATTTCAGTTAAATACATATTGCATGTCCTATCTAAGACCACATAGATCATATATTAATAAGAATTCTTGGTTCTAAATGACACAAACCTAGTTTAAGCAAAAGGATATCTGCTAGTGTATATGGTTGGAATAAGCTAGAAGCATGGCTCAGTCCAGGGATCAGGTGCTCTTAATTGGGTATTTGTCTCACCCTTTCTCTGAATATTTCCCTCTCTCCATTCACTCCCCTCCATCTTACCCCTTGCTCTTTTTCTTCTTCCTTTCTTCCTGTATAGAGGAAATGCTGTTTACTAATAAATAAGTATTCAATTATTGTTGACTTTTAGAATTCAGTTCTCTAGTTCACTCGCATATCTCCCATACCTGGCACGGTATCTGGCATGATTGTAGCGCATAGTAGGTACTCAATATTTGTTAAATAAACAGTCTTACTGAGGAATTTCTTATTGAGGTTATTTCTTTAAACACCTAATGCAGAACATGGCTTTAGGGATTGGACAGCTTGATAATATTTAATGATACATTGAATTAGCAACCCATGGTACTAACTCCTGCTTGTCTACATAGTAAGTTTAGACTCAATATATTCTAACTTCAAATATTAAGGCTAATTAGATAATGGTAAAAGCTGTATCCTTTTGATGGTTTATATAGAGAAAATACTCTTGGAATTAAGTAGTTTCTTTCTGGTTTTAATTACTATTACTAATTACTATTACTACTTTCTAAATAGGAAAAATAGATTTGTATAAATACCTTAACCAACTATTAGTGAAATTAATTGCATAAGCTTTTCTGATTATTTTTAGGCATATGAATGTATAGTTTTTAAGATATTATTGCAAAAGTTTTAAGAAATTGGGAAGATAGTTAAGAAGTAAGGTATTCATTTTGTAATCAGCTACTGGGTATAGAAAGAAGAAAATACAAGGATAAGTGAGAGCAAAAATTTTTATTGATAGAGTGGATCATAGTTTATTTAGACCTGAGCCTGACTTGAGTGTAAACACCACCATACTGGCACACATCCACATGCTTGCAATCCATGGAGTCTCATAGACCCCTGCTCAGCAGAGTTCCCTAAAGGAAGCATCAGTGAGCTCTAGTGTTTGTGATTTTCAAAGCAAATCTCACTCTTTTCCCTGAATTGATGTGATGTAATGCCTTTTTACTAACCAATGGTAAGTGTGGGTTCTCACACAGGAACTCTAAACTTATATTGTGTACTCTTGATACCCCTGGAAAGCATAGCAGGGGCTTGTGAATTCCTCCGGGATGCCTCTTATTTACTTGCTGCTATTCTTTCACGTAAAGCCACCACCATCACTTAACAAGAACCAGAGAGCCCCCTTCAAATGAAAAGAAATTGCTGAATCGAATCCATAACTCTTAGGGAAAAATCAGAAGGTTAATGCAAATGTATTTACTTTGTAGTTAATGGAAAACAAGCATTAGTCCTGTTAGTTTCACAAATTACCATGGCAAATGTCATAGTTCACCAATTATTTTGCTTAGCTTATCTTTTTTCCCCATATTTCTTCCTTCCTTTTCAGACTGTTTTAATCTTACTGTTTAGATAGAGCTTTATAGAAAATACATATTACTTAGTTATTTGTTTTGCAAAAATTATTCTTTGATTTGAGCATATAGGAAGATGGCTCTGTGTATATGTGTGTGAGATTGCACATCTACAGGTAGGCTTGCAAAGAGATTTATGTCCTACTTCTAGGATCTCAAATTTACTCATTCTTTGTAAGTTTATTTTTCAAGGAGTAGGGTTTGACTAGGGTGGTGAAGTATGTTTTGGTTTTGGTTGACTCCATTCCATTTAGTGAAGTCCTTTTTTTCTTTTTTTTTTTAAAAGATTTATTTATTTATTAGAGTGAGAGAGCGAGTGAGCACACACACATGGTTGGGGGGGAGCAGAAGGAAGAGAATCTCAAGCAGACTCCTCTGAGTGTGGGGCCTGATGCGGGGCTCAATCCGAGGACCCTGAGATCATGACCTGAGCTGAAATCAAGAATCAGACACTTAACTGACTGAGCCACCAAGATGCCCCTTAGTGAAGTCCTTTTTCATGTGCCAGGAACCATGCTAATCCTTTCAAGAAAGGACAGAAGTTTTTAGACTTTCTGTAAGTGAAAATTTCTTTAGAAGGTCAATATATAAAACTGAAAATAAAGGAAGAGCTGACCTGGCTGAAATGTGTTTGGTAGGATACTGTCCCTCAGTAACTCTTTTCCTGAAGCACTTTCATCAAGAAACACTGGGTCCAGGAAGGGGGAGGTGGGGAGGAGACAAGGGACGGGCATGGAAAACAGTTTGAAAATCAGTCATTTGATCCTCTAGTCCTGGAAAAATCCCTTTACTGTTTACTGTGATATCTGTTGAGTATTTTGGAGAGATCAGTATTAAGGAACAAAGACTTCTTTAATGTTACCTATAGTTGGTATCAACTAATAATTCATAGTATCTTTTTCATTTCAGGGGGAAAAAACCCATTAGTAATGTGTAAGACACACTTAGATCTTAGAAAATGTTCAGTGGATTAAGTAACACAAAATATATTCTTTCTTGAAAATCAAGTTTTGTGCAGTTACTGTTTTTACTAGGTTTTATAATGATTTCAGACAAAAAATAACTTGGTTTTTATGATTGCTGTGGATATTAATTTACATGTATATGGATATTGAACTGTATTTTGAATTCCAGATTAAAAAGAGCTGCTTATATTTTTAATGCTCAGTTATTCAATGAAATTTCCTCATTAGGATTTCTTTTTTCCTGCAGTTTCCTGACTTATGACTGTCTGCAGATGTGGCTTGTAGAGTTTCTCTTTTTCATTTAATTGTTCTTTAGGAAATAGGCCATAAGAAGCCATAAGTGTGGGGCTAAGCTCTGGCTGAATTCCTTTGCTCAGAGTTTTTTTTTTTTTTTGTTTAGTCTTGTAAGGCCTCAGCTCAGATATCTTGTTCATTAGTCCATGCTTTTAGATGCCTAGCTTTAAGGGACACATACTTATAGACATGTTCATTGTAGCTCAGGAAGCCCACACTGAAACTCAGATTTGTGTGCCAGAGGGGGGGAAGTTAAACTGCAGTAGAGCCATGGGCAGACCCCATAGGCAGCTCCAGCTGGCAAGGCCTTCCGAATTGCTCCAGGTTGAGGCAAGGGGATCAGGCTTTTATATTCACGTATGTATCATTCATTGTATATGGGCCACCACTGCCATGATCTTCAGGGATCTTCAGGGAGGGAACATGATGTTGAGTGGGTGTGAGGTGAGGTGAGAAGTCTTCCTTTGGAGAATGCAGTGAGGGCCTCATCTGGAAGGGGGAGCCTGGCACCTACCATAGCATCCCTGTTTCTCTCACGTCTATCTGTTTTTAAGAACTGGAAATGAATATAAGCAGTCTTATATTTTCTGCAGTTAACTAATGAGACTTTGTAATTTAAAATATGAATGCATATACTTTAATAAATGCACAATATTAAAACATGTTAACATCATTAGTAATATAAAAATGTTAACATAATCACACATGTAAAATCCACAGTTGTTCAGACTTCTTTTTGACACAGTTAGAAATATGCCTTGATTAAAAAGCATATTGTAAATTAACCACTTCAGAAATACTGAGTTTTGTGAAATATAAATAGGTACTTTTTGATTCATCAAGTTTTTGTAACAAGAACCAAAGGGAAACTTTAGTAGTGGTTTACTGGCTTTATTTTTCATATCTACATTTTATTTAAAATGCTGTTGTCTTTTGCTTGATGCACACTGTAATTTTAGCTGGAGAGGTTAGTGATTTTTTTTTTTTTTCCAATTGTGAGTTTTAAAAGTGGATGAAGGTAGGAAGGGTAGCTGGGAGAAGTAAGTATTCTGTGTGAATATTGGAACTTTGTTCTGTTAGCAGCAGGCAGAAGACTTTTTCTTCCAAAAGTTAGATTACCCTCCAGTGATTGCAGTGATCATTGTCTATGGGGAGAAGGGTGCTTATTAGCCCCTTTCACTTCCTTCCGGTTGACATCTTTGTGGTGATTGGTGAGGAAACAGGAATGCAATAAGGGGGTGGAAAGCACATCCTGGGCTTTGGAGCCACATTGGTCTGGTGTTGGGTGCCACCTGTATTATCCTTCTTGCATAAGTAAATTCTAAGCCTTGCCTTGGTTTCCTCATCAGTAAAATGGAGGTAGTAGTAGTAGAACTTGGATTACAGATCTTAGCACGAGGTCTGGTATATTGTAGGTGTTCAATAAATGGTAGCTGTGATGATGTTACACTATTTATTGGTCAGTTAATCTTTTCACTGAGCTTTCAGTCCCTTAGTAACAATAGAGACCAAGTCAGGTAAAAGTGGGGGAGGGTCAGTTTAGACTCGTCTGTCAGAAAACTGTCCTTAGGAATGTGAACTTGATTCTTTTTGGGAGATGACTGCAAGAGGAAACATCAAGAAGAAGAAATGTAAACACAAGAGGAGGAAAGGGCTGTTTCACACACAGTCTCAGTTAAGGGAAGGGAGTAAAGAGCAGCCCTTTTTCAGGACTGATTTACTTGAACATGGCATGGGCCTGGAAGAGGTTCTGCTCTCTGTGCTCTGGACTGGTAAGACTGCCCTGGATGTTACAGGGTAGGTTGAAGCTGAGCCAGCAGGAGGCACCAGCAGCACCCCGTTAAGTGGAGTGACAGAGGGACTCAGGCAGCTGCCTATGTCAGACAGCCCAGTGACAGAGGTGTGGGTGGAGGGGGTGGGGGAAGCTGAGAATATTTATTTCTAAGCATATTAGTGGCAGCCCTAGCGATGCACCCACTCCCCACCAAATTATGGAGACTTTCAGGGAGTGATCTAAAAAGTAGGAATTTCCTTTTGAGAAGTGCTGGTAAATGAGCTTCTAATGGACTTAGGGACTGAGCATATCTTGAAAAGAGAAATACAGTGGACCACTTCATATAGAAAACCTGTATCAGAGAAATGGATCTATTACATTTTGAAAAATATTATTCATTCAAGGTAGTGTTTGTATTACACCTATCAGGAAAACATCATTTTAGGTCTCTTCTTTGAGTAAACCACCAAAAGATGTGCTCGGAGGGATTGTTAACGTTTACCTTGGCTTTCAAATTAGATCTTTTTTGTTGTTGTTGTTGAATTCATAAAAGCTTTTGGTTTTAAATAAAACATTACCCTGTAAATATCTAATTAGTGTGTTCATAGTTCATTAGTGATTCATAGTTTCTAAATATTAGCAGAATTGTTGACAGTATTCATTATATCTGAAACAAAAACACTGTCCTAAAGGTTAAATGAACAATTAATAATTTCACCAAACCAGTATGTACTGGAGACATCTTATTTGGTGGGTTTCAAAGAATACAAAGAAGGGCAATCCACTTTCATATCTTCAAAGAATTAAGTATTAGCTGTATAACCAAGCAATCGTGGTAGATAGTAAAGTGCCTGGCTATTAACTGGGTACTATACAAGGTATGTTAAAAAGGTAATTCAATTTCTGGATTGTGTTAAGCTCTCTCCCACAGAGAACTCAGATTTATGCACACTGAACAACATCTAGCTTTGGAAAGTAGTAGATGGTAAATACTACATGAAAAACATAACAGAAAGGTACTGGGAGAAAGAGAAGGGTGAGATTGCTAAGATTTATAATGGTCAATGAAAGCTTCAAGGAGGTGCAATTTGGGCTTGAAGGTTTGGGATTTGAATTATAATGGAGGGGCCTATTTGAGGTGAGGAGTGAGTAACAGAATAATTCATAGTCTAGTCTACTGAAAGCACACTGTTGATACTTAAGGCTAAGTCTAGATTGTTTGTGTGTGTATCTATGGGGGGGGTGTCCTTGAAAGCCAGGTAGTAAGGAATTAAGGTTCTTATTATATGATAGTGTTTTGAACACTTTAGCTGCCCGGAGAGATCCAGGCAGAGTTCAGTTATGATAGTAGTCTAGTTGAGAGGAGAGGAGGGAGGCAAAAAAGGTAAAAAAAAATTAAATTCTGAGCGCCATGGTGGAGGCTTGTATTCTGATGGGTGAGGCAACAAAAGAGGGAGGGGGAAGCTCTCCTTGGGGGTGGCTCAAGCTGAGCTTGGAAGAAGGTGTGTGTGTGTGTGTGTGTTTAATTTATTTATTTGAGAGAAAGAGAGAGAGAGAGTATGAGAGAAGAGAAGGTCAGAGGGAGAAGCAGACTCCCCATGGAGCTGGGAGCTGGATGTGGGACTTGATATCAGGACTCTGGGATCATGACCTGAGCTGAAGGCAGTTGATTAACCAACTGAGCCACTTAGGAGCCCGGAATGTGTGTTTTTGTTGAGTAGACAAGATTGAGGGCATGTAAAGCCAAGAAATCGGGGATGGAAAATAGTGGAGGTGTGAAGTAGCAAGGGCACCGGAAAGAACTTCAAGTGATTTGTTAAAGCCAAAGAGCAAGTTTGATAGGGACATCAGAAAAGTTGCCAAGATTGCAGCAGGCCTGTGTGCCTTTCAGAGAAGTTTGGCTTCTGTCCTTCAGGTTACAGTCAGCCATTGAAGGTCCAGGACTTTGTCACGATTCACTGCAGTTTGCAGAGATGACTCTTAGCACACTGTAGAAGGTAGTTTGGAAGACAGTGGAGAGCACACCTGTAATCGTCATTTTACACCCCTTGCATCAAGGGGACACACTTAGTGCCTTATGGTCATGGGTCCAATTTAAAGAATTTTTGTTATATGTGTAATGTATGCAGAAAATCTTTCTGGTGATTAGCCTCGAGAAGTTTCACAAGTATCCCTTTAGAAGATGACTTTACAGTAAGAAGAAGATAGCCGTGTGATTTTCTCACAGAGCTGTTGTGTGGACTAACTGAAAGACTATGTCTAATATATTTTTATCCTTATATGTATGTTTATACTTATGTGTATATTTATAATTTATATATAGGTTTATATTTTTTTTGAATATATGGTTGAACCTCAGATTAATGAGCTTTAACTTGGATGCCAATTTTCAGAAAAGTGAATCTCAATGTATATCCCCATCTGTGTTCAGCCATTTGTGCCAGGCATATATCCATCACATGTATGCAAGCACGTATGTGTGTACATATGTGTGTGTATGTGTGTATGACATGGGACATGTGTATGACTTGGGACATGACCATCTTATCTGGGGCATATACAGATTTTTTTCCCCTTTTCTGGGTATATTTGGTGATGTAAACTGGGATTAAAAACAGGTAAGAAGTGGCCAGTGTATAAATAAATTGGATGATTGTTACTGAGTTATGCTAAAATTTTATCTTCCCAATTCAGTTGGAATAATTTCTTAACAGTGCCTTAGGGAACAGGATATATGGTTGCATTTTCTTTTAGAAAATTGCCTAGTTATATTGGATCCAATTAAGTTTTGCATGTGTTATCAATGGCATTAAATGCAACCAAGTGTGGTGTTAAGTAAAATGAGAAAAATTATTTTAGTAAAAATTAACTTGTACTTAATATATATTGAGCTAGTAAACATAGCAAATGTAGGTCTTAACAACATCATTTTTACTTAAAACATGAAATGATCACTTTATTTTTAACATCCTTAAATTTCCTCATTAAACTGCTTATAATATTTATTATTTATGTAATAAAGTGGGAGTTTTTTGTTTTGTTTTTATTATTTATTTATTTATTTTAAGACAGAGTGAGTGAGCAGGAAGGGTAGGGCAAAGGGAGAGGGATCCCTGAGAAAGAATCTTTTTTTTTTTTTTTAAAGATTTTATTTATTTATTTGACAGAGATCACAAGTAGGCAGAAAGGCAGGCAGAGAGAGAGGAGGAAGCAGGATTTCTGGCTCGATCCCAGGACCCTGGGATCATGACCTGAGCTGAATCAGAGACTTTAACCCACTGACCCACCCAGGCACCTCCCCCCCACCCCCACTGAAAGAATCTTAAGTGGGCTCCATGCAGAGCCACCCAGGCAGCCTATGAGATGATTGTTTTAAAATTTGTTAGTAAGTTCACAGTGGATAAGTTCAAGTTTTTCACTTTTGAAAATATTGGGAACTAGAAATGAGTATTTTTGTTCAAGGGTGAAAAATTTTTTTTTCTATAATCAAAATTTTAAAAGTCATAAAATCATAAAAATCAATAAACAGTGCTTTTTTATCGCTGGTAATTTTTTATTTAAAATCTATTTGAGAGGTGCCTGGGTGGTTCTGTCGGTTAAGCTTCTGACTCTTGATTTCATCTTAGGTGTGCCAGGCTCTGCCCGGTTGAGAGTCTGCTTGAGGATTTTCTCCTTCTCCCTCTGCCCCTTCTCTGGCTTGTGCTCACTCTCAATGTGCTCGCTCTTTGTCTCTAATATAAATAAATAAATCTTAAAAAAAATCTATTTGGAAAGTATAATGTTCTTAGAAAGGTTTGGTGGAAGTATGAATATTGCTATAATAATTTTGTGTTCTGTCCTGCTTGTCAATAAAAACATTTTAAAAGGTTTAAAAGAAAGCACAACTACCTTGGTTTTCTTAAAAACAGGCCAAACTTCTGGGATGCTGTGAGTGTTGGAAAAGAGGTTCTAGTGTCCCTCCTGTGGCTAGCTGCCTCCCTTGTCCAAGGAGTTTACTGGTCTTGGGCCTTTGTTTCCTAATGAGTAAAAATGTGGTTGGGATGCTGAGGTTGGACACTGAAATAGGTGGTTTACAGTTTATTTTTCTTCTGTCTAGTGTCCCAGGTATATGACTCTGCGATTGGTTTTCTAATCTCCATTCATTTCGTCCAAGTGGAATTTGGCTTTTTTTTTTTTTTATTGACGTTATCTAAGGATACTAGCTGAGCAGTTATAAACCTAAAATTTTTATTTATGTTTAAAATTTTAGGTATGCAATACCCCCGGAACATGGAAAGCGACTTGAAAGACTAGCTCAAGGTAAACTTGCTTTCTTTGTTTCTCATCTGGATAGATACTTTGTTATTGTGGTATTTTTACGGTATAGGATGTCACCATTAGTTTTACTCTTTCCAAGTAAATGAGTTTTTAATGTTTTCCTAATTGAACAATTAATTTTTTTTTCACATTGCCATGTGACTATTTTTCCCTGTTGTATAATCTTCATGATTATTTTAGTTGGCTGCTTAGTATTTCATCAAGTGATACACTTAACCTATTTTGATTATTTCCAATTTTTTCTTTTATGTAACATATATATGTGTATATACATATATATAAAACATTTTCTTAACATTATTGTGCTAATAATACTTTTCTTTCTTTTAAGTTATACTCTTGAGTTAAATTCCAAAGAGTACTGATGCTGCATCTCAGGGTGCAGGTATTTTATGCATACTCTTCATGTTGTCCTGTTATTTCACTAAGGGTTGTGTTATATCTCCTTCTGACTCCTGGTTTGGCCCCCTGGGTTTGGGATTGCTATCATGGAAGTATTAAGATGACTGTTCCCAGATAACCAGTAAGCATGAGCATGTATGCCTTCTTAGGCAAATTTAAGCATACCTTACTGGAACTTGAATTTTTATTTTTTGTGGCTTTATCTATCTTTGTAAGGGCCAGAATGAAGAACTCTATTAATGGGTTCATTCTGTACCCACTTGTATCTGCAGAAAGTGCCTTCCTCTTTCTTTTCTTTTCTTTTTTTTTTTTACCTTAAAGGTTTTACTTATTTATTTGACACAGAGAGAGAGAGAGAGAGTGAGAGCATGTGCACACAAGCAGGGGGAGCAGTAGGAAGAAGGAGAAGCAGGCTCCCCACTAAGCAGGACCCTGAGTTCATGACTTGAGCCGAAGGCAGATACTTAATCCACTGAGCCACCCAGGTGCCCCTCTTTTCTGTCTTTAAGACACAGAAGAAAACCTTGCCATACCTGTTTATACAAGGGAGAAGAATCTGATTCACCCCCTGCCAACATCATCTGTTTTGCTAGCCATGCTTACCAAGGAATAAGTAGGCTGGTAGTGACTTATTTCTAGGGGAAGGTGGAGTTGCATTTGAGTGTAAGACGTTTTGCTTTTTATCCAGGATCAAATCCTCAGTGACCATTGTCCTTTTAGGCAGGTGCTGATTTGTTTTCAAAATTGGTGTGTTTAGTTTGCCTTTTAGTGGGAAAGGATTTTTGTTCCTATCTTACATATGCTTTCATTTAATAATGAAATGGGGACACTGAAAAATCCCTTTTATTTACTTGACAGTTCTGAACAGAAATTGTTAATGCTATCTAAAAGTTACTTTCCCCCCAATTATAGAAGAGTATTAGAAGGAACACTTACAGTATCACATTTGTCAGAAGCATTATTATAATTTTGGCAGACTAATAACTATAAAGCCTTAGTGTTTTTATAATGTAATACATTGTAGTAATAATAGCAATGTAATTGTAATCTTGAACTTTGTTAGGGACTGTTTTCATGAATATTAAGGTGGATGAACCTTGGTTCTGAAGAAAAGATTAGAGTGCGGCTGAGAAAACGATTACCATAATCCTTAAATACACAGGCAGTGAACTTTGTGCTAAATCTGTATGCTGAACTATACTCTTCTCTATAATAATTATTCCACCATTTTCTATCTGCCTCACCACCAGAGACCTGGAGCCAATGTAAACTTTACAGTATGGAGTCACACACTAAAATTTCTACTATAAATTGTCTGCACAAACTTTGACATAAACTGTCTGAAAATGACATTCTAGGAAAATGGGTACCATTTGTTTAATCAGTAAGAGGTTAATAAACTTGAAGGATGTACAAGAATTTTGAATCAATTGCACATTTATTCAAACCTGTTTTACAGGATTATTTTGAGAAATGACACAGGGAAAAGACCCAATGAGACAGTAGAGGATTCCCATCCTAACTGAGCATATGCCAACCAAATTAATTACTTTCTGCTAAATAATTAAAATGATAAAATAATGCAGTAAGTGTGATGGAACATTATAGGATGTCTAGGTCAAGGCAGCACTTGATACAGAAAATGAAAAGCAGCCAAGGATATTTTCCATTATCTTGTCTGCACATCATAATTATCACACTTGCCTTTTATGCATGAATGCTTTCATCTTTGGTTTCTATTGAAATCTTGATTGACTGTGGCACCTACAAATATTTTATCTCAAAGACATTAAGCCTGCATCTAATAAAGACAGGAGTTTGATTTTGCCCTTCAGCTGCTTTCTCATTTATATAGGTTTTCTTTTCCCCCAATATTGTGTAGATGTAAATGTAATAAAAAAAATTCAAGTGAATTGTTGCAATTTTTATACTTGTTATGTTTGCTTATAATGCTATTACATTCTAATTTTTGGTTTGATACAATTGAATGGAAAGTATAAGGGAGAATAGAGGTATAATATTAAATCATGAATGACAGTTTTGAACATTTTCACTTTTTAGAATGTCTAAATCTCATCTATTTTAGAAATAAGACAATATCTTTGCTGTTCTATTGAGTTAAGCAAAGTATGGATTGAAGTAAATTGGGAATGACTAAATTTTTTTACAAAGAGCTGTCTTCCATTAGTCTTTTGTTATGGATAAAATGCCGGCCAATATTAAAAAAATTGAAGCTGATTTACTGTGGTCAAAATTTTGGTTACTGGAAAAAGAAAATATGAGTTAGGGCTTTGTGCAACTGAGTTTGGAAGTGTGAATGATCAGCAATAATCTTGTTTCAGATGGCAGTAAGAAAAGTGAATTCTTATACTTACATAGCAGGTATTTTATTTTATTATTTTATTTTTTTCCATTAAAATATGATGTGTTATTTGCCCCAGGGGGTACAGATCTGTGAATCATCAGGGTTACACATTTCACAGCACTCAGCATAGCACATACACTCCCCAGTGTTCATAACCCAGCCATTCTATCCCTAACACCCACCCCCCAGCAACCTTCAGTTTGTTTCCTGAGATTAAGAGTCTTTTATGGTTTGTCTCCCTCCTGGTCCCAGCTTGTTTCATTTTTTCGCTCCCTACCCTCCACAGCCCCCCTGCCCTGCCTCTCAAATTCCTCATATGAGAGAGATCATATGATAAGTGTCTTTCTCTAACTGACTTATTTTTTTTTAAAGATTTTATTTATTTATTTGACAGAGAGAGAGATCACAAATAGGCAGAAAGACAGACAGAGAGAGAGATGAGGAGAAGCAGGCTCCCTGCTGAGCAGAGAGCCCTATGCGGGACTTGATTCCAGGCCCCTGGGATCATGACCTGAGCCGAAGGTAGAGAGAGGCTTAACCCACTGAGCCACCCAGGCGCCCCTCTCTAACTGACTTATTTTGCTTAACATGATACCCTCTACCCTCTAGTTCCATCCACATCGTTGCAAATAGCAAGATTTTGTTTCTTTTGATGGCTGCATTCCATTGTATATATATGCACATCTTTATCCATTCTTCTGTTGATGGACATCTAGGTTCTTTCCATAGTTTGGCTATTGTGGACATTGCTGCTATAAACATTTGGGTACATGTGCCCCTTCTGATCACTACATTCTTATCTTTGGGGTAAATACCCAGTAGTGCAATTGCTGGGTCAGAGGGTAACTCTATTTTCAACTTTCTGAGGAACCTCCGTACTGTTTTCCAAAGCGGTTGAACCAGCTTGCATTACCACCAACAGTGTAGGTGGGTTCTCCTTTCTCTGCATCCTTACCACCATTTGTCATTTCCTAACCTGTTAATTTTAGCCATTCTGACTGGTGTGAGGTAATATCTCACTATGATTTTGATTTGTATTTCCCTGATGCTGAGTGATGTTGAGCACTTTTTCATGTATCTGTTGGCCATTTGGATGTCTTCTTCTTAGCAGGTATTTTAGTTGTGACTTATTTTAAAACAACATTCAGGAAGGAGGAACAGAAGAGTCATTATTATGAAGGATTAATTTTTTTTAAAGTTTTTTAATTTTTATTTTTTATAAACATATATTTTTATCCCCAGGGATACAGGTCTGTGAATTGCCCAGTTTACACACTTCACAGCACTCACCAAAGCACATACCCTCCCCAATGTCCATAACCCCACCCCCCTTCTCCCAACCCCCCTCCCCCCAGCAACCCTCAGTTTGTTTTGTGAGATTAAGAGTCACTTATGGTTTGTCTCCCTCCCAATCCCATCTTGTTTCATTTATTCTTCTCCTACCCACTTAAGCCCCCAGGTTGCATCACCACTTCCTCATATCAGGGAGATCATATGATAGTTGTCTTTCTCTGCTTGACTTATTTCGCTAAGCATGATACGCTCTAGTTCCATCCACGTTGGCGCAAATGGCAAGATTTCATAAAAATGTGGAACGCTTCACGAATTTGTGTGTCATCCTTGTGCAGGGGCCATGCTAATCTTCTCTGTATCGTTCCAATTTTAGTATATGTGCTGCCGAAGCGAGCACGGATTAATTTTTTTTTAATAGTTAGTTTTGGGGTATGTGTGTTTTAATGACTAGTAGTCTTGAATTTAAGCCTGTGAAACCAAGAGTATTAACCTAATTTGTAGGGATCCCTGTTCTAGAAGGTGGACAAGCGTCTGTGGGAGGGATGTAGGGAGTCTGTGGACTTTATGAAATTATACTTGAAATTGGTCACATGTGTGTATTTCTGGGAAGCAATCTTCAGATCCCTTCAGAGGGTTTGACCTAATAGAGATTGTGAACCTGCTGTCAAGAGACTAGAAGAGCAGCAATAAATAACAAGTCATGTTAATTTTATGAACTGATTCTAACTTGACCCATTCTCATACCTCTGTCTTGGGATTAAGAAAATGTACTTTTATCTGCTCTCCAAATGATAAATACTTTATTCCCTTAAACATTCATTTAGCTGATGGTCTGTAACTATTATATTAAAATGCCTGGCTGTGAAAGGCTAATAAATAAAAATACCCTTGATTATAAATAATCAATTTTAAGGAGTCCCCTAAGCCATAAAAAATGAAGAAATTCAGTGATATATTCTTTGCCTTCATGCCTAACACATGCCCTAGACATGGAGATCAATGTATGGTTTGTCAGGCTATGTTATTTTCATCTTTTTATCAGTTGATTGTATTAAGAATGATTCAACAGTCCCTAAGCTTACTTTCCTCATAATCTGATGTCAGATATCACGGTCTGTGTTTAAATATATCTGAATATTTTATGTCTGGCTATGTTCTAGGATTTTAGGCATTGGTCAGTAATACATAACATACAGCAAGCTAGTGTAATTCTAATGTAGGGTGATAGACAGTTTTGAGAAGTGACAGCAGAGATTGGGAAAGGAAAATTCAGGAAGGGACTATCAGCTAGCAGGGGGGAATTACTATGGAGGGAAATTAAGACTACTTTGATTCTTTGGGTGGAAGCTGAGCCAGGAAGATTGTGAATAACTTGGCCTTGACCTGTTTGAGCCCAAAGTACTTGGCCTGGGGAGTCCTTGATCTATGCCTGTGTGGAAATGAAATGGAAAAAGCTTGACCGTTACGTGGTGTACTGTGTTCAGGAGATAAAATAAGGCACTTGTTTAGGAGAACCACTATCCTTCTCAAGATTGAGATCAGTGTGAATTTTCTGGTGCTCCTCTGGAGTGCTCCATGGAGCTCTGTCTCTTCTTTTTTTTTTTTTTTTAAAGATTTTATTTATTTATTTGACAGAGATCACAAAGAGGCAGAGAGGCAGGCAGAGAGAAAGAGGGGGAAGCAGGCTCCTGCCAAGCAGAGAGCCCGATGTGGGGCTCAATCCCAGGACCCTGGAATCATGACCTGAGCCGAAGGCAGAGGCTTTATTTAACCCACTGAGCCACCCAGGCGCCCCAGCTCTGTCTCTTCTATTACGGATGCTGATAGATCATGGGACACTTGGAGCAGAGTGAAGCCTGTTTTGGTAGATTGTGGACATTTAGAGCTGAGTGAAGCTTGCAATGTGATAATTTTCTACCCGTTCCTGAGTAACTAATTGTACAGTGAGTAGTAGAACACACAGAAACATCAGCTATAACTTAAACCTGTGAAGTTGATGTCATATGTAGGGGTGTGGGTAAAAATTACCGGGTTTCTCCCCACGTACTCATTGGTTCTTTTCATTAATAAGGTTGTTAAGAAATTTCATATGTAAATTCAATATATCTATCTATAAACATTTCCCACAGAAGCAATCCTTCCATATCCTTTTTCTGTGTTCTTTTCCTTACCATTTGTTTGTATGCTTGCAATATATTTTTAAGCCTATTAGTTATATGAATATAACAAAAACCATTATAAAAACTGTATCAAAGTATTCTTGGGTAAATTTCAATTATATTTGAATGAAATTTTCTGTTGCTAATGTGGAGATGTATTCTACATGTCTGATTTCTTCATCTTTCCTCATTCCTTTCTTCCCTTCTTCGTTTCTTTCCTAAATGACTAATAACTAATATAAGCTTCTCCAAAATAGTGTTTACAGATCCATAGAAAAAGTTACTAAACTTTGATTTGTAACCTTTTTTCAACGCTGCAACTTTGATGATTTAATAGCAACAGCATGTGTTTGTGTTTGTCATATTTGTCATATGAGATTAGGATTTAAAGGGAGTTTTTAGTGGGGCATCTGGGTGGCTCGGTCAGTTAAGCATCTGACTCTTGCTCTCAGCTCAGGTCTTGATCTCAGGGTTGTGAGTTCAAGCCCTGCCTTGGGGTCCACAATGGGGATGGAGCCTACTTAAAAAAATAAATAAATAAAAGGCATTCCTTAGTAACAGCTAATATACTAGAAAATGTAAACCAGTTGACGGTTTGTAAAAATTTTCATCTGAAGGAAAGAGCACATATTTTTAGAGTGTATCTCCTTTATTTCTAAAACGATTGAAAAACATTTAATTATTATTATGGGAGGTCAGATTAATTGAAGTATAATATACTTACAATAAAAGCCACTCCCTTTAAATATACAGTTCAGTGAGTTTCGACAAATATGTACTGTGGTGGAACTACCACCATCATCAAAATATAGAACATTTCCAATTCCTTGAAAAGATTTCTTTGTGCCGTTTCTCAGTTAATCCCTCCCCACAGCCTTTAGCAACCACTAAATCTGATTTTTGTCCCTAGAGTGTCATAAAAATAGAATTTTATAGTATGTAAACTTTTGTGTCTTTTTTCACTTAGAATAATGCTTCTCACTTATGATCACTTTTCCATTTTATACAGGACATGCACCTGTATTCAAAGAATGCACCTGGTCCTTGAGAATGCTTATGGGTTTCTGCACTTCCCATGCTGTACAACTCCTTGCAGTACTTTATTGTCTTAGCAAAGGTTATTATGGAGTACTTTTAGGGCTTCGAGTCTCTTTTGGGATCTCTGGAGTACATGCTTTTTATAATGCTAGCTTTTCACCCTCTTTCATTTTGTTTGTATTGGAATAATGGTTCCAAAGACTATCCTTCTTGCTTACCACTATATGATATCTTTTTTAAAAAAATATTTTTATTTATTTATTTGACAGACAGAGATCACAAGTAGGCAGAGAGGCAGGCAGAGAGAGAGAGAGAGAGAGGGGGAAGCGGGCTCCATGCCAAGCAGAGAGCCGATGCCCAGTGCTTGCCCAGGGGCTCAATCCCAAGACCCTGGGACCATGACCCGAGCTGAAGGCAGAGACGTTAACCCACTAAGCCACCCAGGTGCCCCACTATATGATATCTTAAAAAGTAAACAAAAATATTATCTTTAGTTTGCTAAGGAATTGGCAGCTAGCAGTGTCCTATCTTTGTAGATAGTATAAATGAGGTATAGACTCTAAAAATCAAGTTGTATTTCTAGATGAAATTATGTAATGTGTGGGCTCTGCCTCAAAAATAATACAGAATGGAGAAAATGGGTGGCAATATAGAAGAAACAAGATGCACCATGAGCTGATGATTGTTGAAGGCGGATGGTGTGTATGTACATGGAGGTTTATTATACTCTTTTACTTTATGTTTGACATTTTCTATAATTAAAAAAAAAGAGAACATAGTTCACTTCACAACCAAACTAAATAAATAAATAAATAATCAAGTTACATAAGCAACCTATTAAAAGTTTTTGTTATTGCTCTTCCTTTCTCTTAGTTTCCTCTTGAAATATACAATTAAACTATTGCGCTCCTTGGAGCCTATGCAGGATTGCAGTTTGTTCTAATTTGAGTATTTATTTAATATTGAATATTTGTTTATGAATACTTACTTAAATGTTTGGAATATTTATTTAAATATTGAATATTCAAAATAAATATTTATTTTTAAAAAACAGATCAAAGTTTTACTTATTTTGAATATTATTTAAAACAGGTTCTGTATTCTTACTATTTAACAGTTTAGTGAAAACATAGGTTGTTTTTCCAAACTATTCTTTCAGTTTCCTACCTCCAAATCACATACCATTTCATTGGGAGTTCATTGATTTACCTGTCACAGAAGCCCTAATGTGTCACTTGTAGGGAAGAGTTGATATGGAGGGAATAAGTTGTAAAGTGGTGTCCTTACCAGTATTCATTGCTTAGAGTGTAAAAGAAGTGATTACCTTCTCAGTTTGGTCTTTCTAGCCTACAGGGTGTTTACATTGAAGCCCAATTGTGAGTGGTCATTTGGAATCCAGACCTGAGTTTTGATATTTAATTTTAAAACAACAGTGTTAGAGAACAGGTGGAAGAATCTACAGGTGAATACAAGGTTAAAAATAAACCTGTATAGTTTAACTCAGGTCGTGCTTGACGGTTAGAACTCCTTTTTGAGGGGGAAGTTTGTTACTTTGTGACTGGAACAGTTAGGTTTAGGTTAAAGGGCCCAAGGGAGTGAGGCAGGTTTTAAGGCTTAGTACCCATTGACTTTTCATGATAGCACCCCAGTCAGTTCTCTAGGTCTCTTGGAATTGTGATTCCCTCTTCTTAGCTAGCAGGCTGCAGAGGTAGTGGAGAAAGAAGATTTGTTGAACTAACATGAGGACTGGAGTCAGTAGGGTAGAAGTGAGTAATAGGGATAAAAAGAATGGTTACTATTTACTCAAATTTACTCTGTGTCAAGTATACCAAGTTTGTTTTTTTAAATCAAGATAAAAATCACATAACAAACTATTAACCATTTTGAAGTGTACAATTCAGTGACAGTGAGTATGTTCTTATTATGCAATCATCACCTCTATCCAGTTCCAAGAGAATTTCATCACCCTAAATGGAAACCTTGTATGTATTAATTGGCCCCTGCCTTTTCTGTCCTGCTTCTCCCCAATCCCTCACAACTGCTAGTGTGCTTTCTGTCTAGGAATTTACTAATCCATGATATTTTAGTGTACATGGAATTATGCATTATGTGATGTTTTATGTCTGTCTTCTTTTACTTCTCATCTTTTCCATTTTCAAGTATGTATCAGTGGTTCATTCTTTTTTATGGCTGAGTAATATTACATTGTGTGGATATATTACATTTACTTCATCCATTTATCAGTTGATGGACATTTAGGTTGCTTCCACCTTTTAGCTATGGATAAGTTTTTTGAGCATTATCTTGTTGGATTCCCATAATGATCCAGTGAGAACAGCCACTATAGAAAACAGTGTGGAGTTTCTTCAGAAAAGTAGATATGTAACTACTGTATGATCTGACAATTCCTTTTCTGGATATATATCAAAGGGGAATTAAATCATTGTCTGGAAGAGATATCTGCACTCTCATATTCATTGCAGTGTTATTCACAGTAGGCAGGACATAGAAACAACTAAAGTGTCTGTTGACATTTGAATGGATAAGGCAAATGTGTTATATATGAAGACAGTAGAATATTATTCAGCCATAAGAAGGAAATTCTACCATTTGTAACAACATGGATGAATCTTGAGTACATTATACTAAGTGAAATGAGTCAGACAGTAGGATCTCATGTGTAGAATCTAAAAAAACTGAACATATAGATACAGAGAACAAGTTAGTGGTTGCCAGAGGTGGTGGGCAAGGTGGAGAGGAAATGGGTAATGGTAGTCAAAAGGTACAAACTTACAGTTTTAAGAAGGTTAAGTTCTAGGGATGGACTATATAGTATGGTGGCTATAGTTAAAACTGTATTGTATAAGTGAAGGTTTCCAAGAGAATAGATTTTAAAAGTTCTTGTCATACACACAAAAAATTCTGAGGTGATGGTAATCATTTCATAATGGTAATCAATCAAATTCTTTCTCTGTATACCTTAAACTCACACAATGTTACATGCCAATTATAGCTCAGTAAAGCTGAAAAAAGACAATCCAGGAAGGAAGATAACTCTGTGGATGAGGAAACTGAGGAGCTGAGAGATCACATGACTAGTCAGAGCTACATGAGTGTTGGATTTGTCTTTGGAATCCATGTCTCAGCAAGGCTCAGCAAGTTCTTAACAACTATTATTATCTCTTGTTTTGCTGGCCATGTAGACAAAGTGAGGGTGGTTTTAAATATTTCAGGAGGAGGGGCAAGGTGGTGGAGGAGTAGGAGACCGTATTTCAACTGGTCTGCTGAATTGAGCTAGATATCTACCAGAGCACTCTGAACATCCATGAAATCAACCCGAGATGTAAGATTACACACTTCTGGATCTCTATGGGGGCAGAGGATCACCAGTGGAGAGGTATAAAAACGTTGGGAGTGTGTAGACAGATATTGGAGGATAAACAGAAGGGGGACGGAGCCACCAGAAGCAACCCATTGGAAAGTAATACCACAATGTTAAAGTGCCCTGAGCTTGGGGACCAGCAATAGCTTGGGGACTGGTGGCTGCAAGACCAGAAGGAACTGATAACAGCACTGTAACAGAACAAAGGGAATTAAGGGACAATTGTTGGGACCTGGTGGCCACAGGTGTAGACCTATGCCACAGTCCCGGGACAGCTGCAGCCACTGCCCATCGGTGCAGGCCACAGTCAGCAGTCCCTGGGGCTGGTGGCTGCTGCGGCCAGCAGCACTTCCACAGCCATTTCCACAGCCTCCACCGTCGTAGGGGTGAGGGCTTATGGCATAGGCTTGAGTCAGTGGTCCCTGGGCCTGGCAGCTGCCATAGCCACCACAGACGCCTCTGCCTCAGAGGTGGATGAGAGGACCTGCAGGGGACTTGAGTCAGTGGTTTGGGAATGGCAGCTGCTGGGACTGGGCTTGCCCGGAATAGTATTGCTCATGGTTTTGGTGGCACGGGGGTACAGAGACAAATGGGGCCTCAGGTGACTACTGAGATGGTGGCTGGGGGTGCGTACCACCTGTGGGAGACTGGATTGTTCAACAGAGTTTGCAGAAGGGGGGGTCTGTATGTTCTGAGAGAGGAGGTATTCCACTCAGAAAGGAGCAGCTGTGGCTTCCCTCTGAGGTGGAAGTCTGGGTGCAGCCAGTTTACTTTGCTCTGACCCTCCTTAAAGGCAGGAAAAGCTGCCATAGAACAAAAACCTCCAGAGAACAAAAGCTGGAAAACCGGTTTCCATGGAGCCCAGCCCTTTGATAGGGAGCAGGGCAACTCCACCCAAGCGGGATTGATGGAAAAACAATGAGGCAGGTCCCTCCCACAGAAGACAAGTGGAAGGAAAAAGAGGACAACCACAACAGGGTTTCCATAAAACTATAAAACCCCAACATCAGGGGAAGACAATATATTAAGCTGCCAGTATTGCCTCACAGCCTGTATATTTCTTAGATATAACTTTTTTCCTCTCTCTTTTAAAATTCATTCTCATGATTCTTTTTCTTTAATTAATTTTTTTATCTACTTACCGTTTCAACTAGATGTTTAATACAACATATTACATAGTAACTTTATAACTTGAACTTTTTTCATACATACACATTTTTTTCTTTTTCTTTTATATGGATATAGATATAGATATAGATACATAGATATAAGTGTCAATGTAGTCCTTTTTTCCCTATTCAGTACTACATCTTTATATATACACTAGTTTTAATTTCCCCGTATCCCTGGAAAGTTAAGGCCTCTAACAAAGGTGATAAGACACACCCAGGAAGAACTGAAGTACCCTTCCTCCCCCACATTGAGGGATTATAACCACCTTCCCATCACCCCCCTTTTTATTTTGTGTTTTTTAATTTTCTTCTTCTTTTGTTGCTCTTTGTTTTTGTTTTTGTACTTTATAAATATTATTTTTGGGGTTCATTTTGGCAGGGTTTTTCTTTTTTTCTTTTTCTTTTCCTTTTGTCAGCTTTTTTGTTTGTTCATTTTTGTTTTTGTACTTTATAAATCTTACCCTTGGGGCTCCTTTTGGCTTTTTTTTTTTTTTTCCTTTCTTTTTGGTGGTGACTTCTGATTGCTCTGAAACTTTCCAGGTTGCAACTTGCCTGGATCGTGGTTGATATTTTCAGCTATACATCCCCTCAGCCACCTCTCACCAGAATGACTAGGAGGAGGAACACATAACAGAGGGAAAATTCAGAGAGTGTGACCTCTGCCACAGAACTATTGGATATGGACATAAGCAAGATGTTGGAAAAAGAATTCAGGGTAACAGTTAGGCAGACAATGGCTAGGTTGGAGAAAACCATTAGTGGCAACATAGAATCTCTAAGGGCAGAAGTGAGAGCTGATCAGGCAGAACTTAAAAATGCTATCAATGAGATTCAATCAAATCTGAATACTCTAACAGCTAAGGTAAATGAGGCAGAAGATCGAATTAGTGATCTCAAAGACAAACTGATAGAAAAGAAGGATCAGGAGGAGGCCTGAAACAAACAGTTTAGAAGCCATGAAACATGAATTAGAGAAATAAATGATGCCAGAAACATTCCAATGCCAGAATTACTAGGATGCCTGAGAGGGTAGAGATAGAGAGAAGACTAGAAGATATAGTTGAGCAAATCCTAGCTGAGAATTTCCCTAATCTGGAGAATGGAACAAATGTTTGTGTTCTAGAGGCAGAGAGGACACTCCCCCAAGATCAACGAGGGTAGAGAGACCTACCGGCATGTCATTGTGAAATTCATGAATCATAAAATCAGAGTAAATGTCTTGTGGGCAGCTAGGGGAAAGGGATACCTTATGTACAGAGGGAGGAACATCAGAATAACATCAGACCTGTCCACAGAAACCTGGCAAGCCAGAAAGGGCTGGAAAGACATATTCATGGCACTGAATGAGAAGAACATGCAGCCAAGAATACTTCATATGACAAGGCTGACATTCAGAATGGATGGAGACAGAAAGAGCTTCCAAGACTGGCAAAGACTAAAACCTGACCCTACACGAAATATTGGAGGGGCAGTTCTATAAAAGAAGAAAGACTCCAAGAGTGATATAGAACAAAAACTTACAGAGACAATCTATAGAAACAAGGCCCTCACAGGCAGCATGATGACGATAAAAACATATCTTTCAATAATCACTCTCAATGTGAACAGCCTAAATGCTGCCATAAAACAGCACAGGTATGAAGATTGAATAAAAAGACAGGATCCATCCATATGCTGTCTACAAGAGGTGCATTTTGAACCTGAAGATACATCCAGACTGAAAGTGAAGGGATGGAGTAACATCTTTCATGCCAATGGACCTCAAAAGAAAGCTGGGGTAGCAACTCATATTGGACAAATTAGATTTTCAGTTAAAGATATAGTCAGAGATATAGAAGGACACTACATCATTTTTAAAGGGTCTATCCACCAAGAAGATCTAACAGTTGTAAATATTTATGCCCCCAACATGGGAGCAGCCAACTATATAAGACATCTGTTAATAAAAACAAAGAGACATATTGATAAGAATACATTAATTGTAGGGAATCTTAACACACTACTCTCAGCAGTAGACAGATGAGCTAAGCAGAAAAACAAACAAACAAATAAACAAGAGCTTTGAATGACACTTGGACCTCATAGATATATATGGAATATTTCACCCTAAAACAATGGAATACTCATTCTTCTCAAGTGCACATGGAACTTTCTCCAGAATAGACCACCTAATGGGTGACAAATCAGGTCTCAACTGATACAAAAAGATTGAGATTATTCTTTGCATATTCTCAGACTAAAGTGCTTTGAAACAAACTCAATCACAAGAAAACGTTTGGAAGGAATTCAAACATTTGAAAGCAAAAGACCATCCTGCTCAAGAACTTCTGGATCAGCCGGGAAATCAAAGAAGAACTTAAACAATTCATGGAAACCAATGACAATGAAGACACTTCAGTCCAAAACCCATGGGATACAGCAAAGGCAGTCCTAAGGTGGAAATACATAGCCATCCAAGCCTCACTCAAAACCATTGAAAAATCCCAAATACACAAATTCTCTTTACACCTTAAAGAACTGGAGAATCAACAACAAATAAGGCCTACCCCATGCACAAGAAGGGCAATAATTAAGATTAGAGCAGAGATCAATGAGTTAGAAACCAGAGATACAGTAGAACACATCAATGAAACTAGAAGCTGGTTCTTTGAAAGAATTAATAAGACCAATAAACCACTGGCCAGACTAATCCAAAAGAAAAGAGAAAGGACCCAAATTAATAAAATTATGATGAAAGGGGAGAGATCACAGCTAACACCAAGGAAATAGAAACAGTTATCAGAAATTATTATCAATAACTATATGCCAATGAGTTAAGCAATCTAGATGAAATGGATGGATTCCTGGAAACCTATTAACTTCCAAGACTGAAACAGGAAGAAATTGACAACCTGAAGAGACTAATATCTAGTAATGAGATTGAAGCAGTGATCAAAAACCTCCCAAAAAACAAGAGCCCAGGACCTGATGATGCATTCCCTGGGGAATTCTACCAAACATTCAAAGAAGAAATAATACCTATTTTCCTGAAGCTATTTCAAGAATAGATACAGAAGGAAAGCTTCCAGACTCTTTCTGTGAGGCCAGCATTACACTAATCCCCAAACTAGGCAAAGAGCCCATCAAAAAGGAGAATTTCAGACCAATATCCTTGATGAATATGGATGGATACCAAGATTTTCAAGAAGATCCTAGCTGATAAGATCCGAAAGTACATTAAAAAGATTATCCACCATGACCAGGTGGGATTTATCCCTGGAATGCAAGCATGGTTCAATATTCACAAATCAATCAATATGACAGAACAAATCAGTAAGAGACAAGAACTGCATGGTCCTTTGAATTGATGCAGAAAAAACATTTGGCAAGATACAGCAGCCGTTCCTGATTAAAATGCTTCAAAGTATAGGGATAGAGGGAACATTCCTCAACTTCATAAAATCTATCTATGAAAAACCCACAGCGAATATCATTCTCAATGGCGATAAGCTAAGAGCCTTTGCATTGAGATTAGGATCACGACAAGGATGCCCACTGTTGCTACTGCTGTTCAACATAGTACTAGAAGTCCTAGCAACAGCAATCAGACAACAAAAAGAAATAAAATGTGTTCACTTTGGCTAAGAAGAAGTCAAACTCTCTCTCTTCACAGATGATATAATACTTTATGTGGAAAATCCAAAAGACTCCACCCCCAGTCTACTAGAACTCATACAGCAATTCAGCAATGTGGCAGGATACAAAATCAATGTACAGAAACCAGTTGCTTTCTTATACACTAACAATGAAACTGTGGAAAGGGAAATTAGAGAATTGTTTCCATTTAAAACAGCACCAAAAAACATAAGATACCTAGGAATAAGAGGTGAAGGATCTATACTCAATGAACTACAGAACACTCATGAAAGAAGTTGAAGAAGACACAAAAAGATGGAAAAACTGAAAAAAGATGGAAAAAGATGATCATGGATTGGAAGAGTAAACATTGTTAAAAATCTGTGCTGCCTAGAGCAATCTATACTTTCAACGCCATCTGGGTCAAAATACCATTGGTGTTTTTCAAAGTACTGGAACAAACAATCCTAAAATTTGTATGGAACCAGAAATCACCCTGTATTGCCAAGGAAATGTTGAAAAAGAAAAACAAAACTGGGGGCATCATGTTGCCTGATTTCAAGCTTTATTACAAGGCTGTGATCACTCAGATAGTATGGTACTGGCACAAAAACAGACACATAGACTAGTGGAACAGAGTAGAGAGCCCAGATATAGACTCTCAACTCTATGGTTGAATAATCTTTGACAAAGCAGGAAAAAATATCCACTGGAGAAAGGACTGTCTCTTCAATAAATGGTGCTGGGACAGTTGGACAGCTATGTACAGAAGAATGAAACTTGACCATTCTCTTACACCCTACACAATGATAAACTCGAAATGGATTAAAAATCTCAATGTGATGCAGGAGTCTATCAAAATCCTAGAGGAGAACATAGGCAGTAACGTCTTCGACATTGGCCACAGCAACTTCTTTCAAGACATGTTTCCAAAGGCAAACGAAACAAAAGCAAAAATGAACTTCAGGGACTTCATCAAGATCAAAAACTTCTGCACAGCAAAGGGAACAGTCAACAAAACAAAGAGGTAACCCACGGATTGGGAAGAGATAGTCACAAATGACATTACAGACAAAGGGCTGACATCCAAGATCTATAATGAACTCCTCAAACTGAACACACACAACAGATAATCACAAAAAAATGGGCACAAGAAATAAACAGACCCTTGTCCAAAAAAGACATGCAAATGGCTAACAGGCACATGAATAAATGTTCGTCATCATTAGCCATCAGGGAGATTCAAATAAAACCGCATTGAGATGCCACCTTACTCCAGTTAGAATGGCCAAAATTAACAAGACAGTAAACAACATGTGTTGAAGAGGATGTGGAGAAAGGGGAACCCTCTTAAACTGTTGGTGGGAATGGCAGTTGGGGTAGCCACTTTGGAAAACAGTGTGGAGATTCCTCAAAAAATTAAAAATAGGGTTCCTAGGTGGCTCAGTGGGTTAAGCCTCTGCCTTGGGCTCAGGTTGTGGTTCCAGGGTCCTGGGATGAGCCCTGCATCGATCGAGCCCTGATCTCTGCTCAGCAGGGAGCCTGCTTCTCCCTATCTCTGCGCCTGTCTCTGTGCTTACTTGTGATCTCTCTCTCTCTCTGTCAAATAAATAAATAAAATCTTTAAAAAAAATTAAAAATGTGTCTGCCCTATGGCCCTGCAATTGCACGACTGGGTGTTTACCCTAAAGATACAGATGTAGTGAAAAGATGGGCCATATGTATTCTAGTGTTCAAAGCAGCAATGTGCACAGTAGCCAGACTGTGGAAAGAGCCAAGATGCTGTTCAACAGACGAATGGATAAAGAAGATGCGGCCCATATATGCAATGCAATATTACTCAGCCATCAGAAAGGATAAATACCCAACTGTTGCATCAACACGGATGGAGCTGGAAGAGATTATGCTGAGTGAAATAAGTCAAGCAGAGAATGTCAATTACCATATGGTTTTACTTCCTTGTGGAACACAAGGAATAACGTGGAGGACAGTAGGAGAAGGAAAGGAAAAGTGAAGGGGGGGGGATCAGAGGAGGGATGAACCATGAAAGACTGTGGGCTTTGAGAAACAAACTGAGGGTTTTAGAGGGGAGCGTGGGTGAGCCTGGTGATGGGTATTAAGGAACACAATGAATCTTGGAACACTACATCAAAAACTAATGATGTATTGTATGGTGACTAACATAATTCACTAAAAAAATCAGTAAAACAAGAAATAAAAGTTATAGAGATAATAAAAAATATTTCCAACAATTAGCTCTTTGGTCTAAAACTTAGCTCTCCAATTTATACCAGAGAAGAAGTGTGTTAGTCAAGAGTGTTAAAGGAGAGAGGAAGGTTGGTGCTCAAATAAGTATGTGTGTTAAGCACCAGTAAGAGGGGATTGAGTAAGATTTATACGGAATCCCATAGCATAGTTTGCACCTTGTAGTCTGACTCTCAAATGCTCCTACCAAAATATCCCTATAGAAGAAGATACTTTGGGTGGCTTTGTGGCTCAGTTGGTTAAACATCTCCCTTTGGCTCAGGTAATGATCTTGGGGTCCTGGGATCAAGCTCCACGTGGGGCTCCCTGCTCTGTGGGGAGTCTGCTTCTCCCTCCCCTCCATACCACCCCCCTCACATGTGCTTGCATGCTCTCTCTCAAATAAATAAAATCTTTTAAAATAAGAGACTGAAACCACATCTCCCTACAGCACTCATGCATATTTTGTATCTTGTTCCCTTAATATGTTTGTTTTTATGTAAGAATAAAACAAGTGACCTAACGTGACAGGAGTACAGAATTATGAGTCAGGTTTATTCTGTGTGTTCTACATATAGCACATTACTTAGAGACCATGGGGTGTGAGGTGTGGCAGTGGGATGCTAGCTGCTATTTCCTTAACTAGATGATTGAAGGTTCAATGTAAAACTTTTTCTTTATTTTAATTTTTTAAAATGATTTTATTTATTTATTTGACAGAGATTGCAAGTAGGCAGAGAGATAGGTAGAGAGAAGGGGGGGAGGGAGGCTCCCTGGGATCATGACCCGAGCTGAAGGCAGAGGCTTTAACCCACTGAGCCACCCAGGCGCCCCTAAAATTTTCTCTTTATTGGAACTTCTTGATTTCCAAGATTGTGGAAGAGCAGATGGTTGCCCTGTGTGACTGGTTAACTGGAAAAATTTATGGACTCTTACAGTAGTAACATTAAAATATAACTTCCAGAGAGTACTTCATCTAAATAAATTATTCAAAACTTAGAAAAGAGAATGTCAAGAAAGCAAATATTAGAGTAGAAAAAATGATTCTGAGAGGCATATTTTGAAGAACTTGTTTGCAGAAGTTTTAACACATACTATCTTTTTTCTTGGTGACTCTTCAAAAACTTTAATTATCTTAGGTTGAATTTTTACTTAAATATTATCATTTCTATCCATGTTACTGTTGTTTCTTTATGCAAGTGACCCCAAAGTTGTTTTTTTATTTTACTTATTATTAAATACACCAACATTTCTTCAGCCAGCGTAATTCTGAGTTTTTAAAAATACTATCATTTTGTATCTAATAGTATTCTGGCTATACTGGGTTGTTTATACGTTGATAAAATAATTTTCATAGACTGTGGGGTGAGGCGAATATGAACCATGTATTCATGCAGATATTTTGAGGTAAAACTCATTTTGAGGCACATGCTTGAGCATAATTTGTGCTGATTATGAGATGTTTTCCAGTAGTGTAAAATGTAATTCTGATAGCCTGTTGTAAATACAAATTCTAAACCAAAGTTTTTAATACGCTGCAAATTACCTTACTTCAGTGGTTTTCCAATTTAAATTAACTTATGACCAGTCACCATATTTTTCAGGTCCTGATTACAAATCTGTATCAAAAGAAAATTGAATAGACTCCTCTTTCTTCATTGATTTTAATTTAAAAGTCAATTCATTTAGGATGCGCAGAGATACAGATTTCAGAAGTTTGATAAATCCATTTGAATTGTAATATTAAAAATGTTTCCATGGGTTGTGTGTGTGGGGACCTCCCTCCTGTGCTTTACTGTCTGTGGTGTAAGACTCAGCATGTCTTAGTGTGTAGATATGGCCGTTACATTAGTGTGGTATTTTCTCTCCATTCACTGAAATCTGCATTTTTTTCATAGGGTCGTTTATTTGGTATAATATTCTATTTCCTATTTATATATAATATATATTAACCATATACAGAGGGCTGCCTCAAGTGACCATATAGGACAAAATGATTCCTTTTATTCCTATTGGTATTGTAGGGAATGGTAGTATTTCTTTTTCTTTTTCTTTTTTAGAGAGACAGAGAGTGTGCATGACTGTGGAGGCAGGGTGAGGGGCGAGAGGGGCAGAGGGAGAGGGAGAGAGAGAATCTTAAGCAGGCTCTATGGCCAGCATGGAGCCCACTCTCACAACCCTGAGATCATGACATGAGTGAAATCAAGAGTCAGATGCTTAACCGACTGAGCCCCTGGAATGATAGTATTTCTGTTGTTTTCTTTGCCATATACTTTAAAAATTTCCAGCTATTTAAAAAACTCAGATGCAGATGTTTAAGCAGAACATCCTACCTTTTGCAGGTGGTTCCTTATACCCTAATGGCTTTTTCCTGGCTAGTTGATCTGTTTCCTTCTGATGATCACATACTCCATGGTGGCATCAATAAGTCCTATTTATTTATATTTTTTCTTTTTCATTTATTTGTTTAAAAATATTTATTTATTTATTTAACAGAAGGAGATCACAAGTAGACAAGAAGCAGGCAGAGAGGGGGGAAGCAGGCTCCCTGCTGAGCAGGGAGGCCAACGCAGGGCTCGATCCCAGGACCCTGAGATCATGACCAGAGCTGAAGGTAGAGGCTTAACCCATTGAGCCACCCAGGCACCCCTCTTTTTTTTTTTTTAATTTAAATTCAATTAGCCAACTTACAGTACATCATTAGTTTTTGATGTAGTGTTCAATGATTCATTAATTGCATATAACACCCAGTGCTTATCATATCACATGCCTTCCTTAATGCCAATCACCCAATTATTCCATCCCCCCACCTACCTCCCTTTCCACAACTCTCAGTTTGTTTCCCCGGACTCAAGAGTCACTCATGGTTTTTCTTCCTCTCTGATTTCTTCCCATTCAGTTTTCCCTCCCTTCACCTATGATCCTCTGTGCTGTTCCTTATATTCCACATATGAGTGAAATCATATGATAACTGTCTCTCTGATTGACTTATTTCACTTAGCATTATACCCTCACTTCCATCCATGTGATGGATATAAATGGTAGTATTCATCCTTTCTGATGGTTGAATAATATTTCATTGTAAATATGAACCACATCTTCTTTACCTCTTCAACTATTGAAGGGCATCTTGGTTCCTTCCACATTTTGGCTATTGTGGACATTGCTGCTATGAACATTGAGGTTCAGGTGCCCCTTGGGATTACTATGTTGGTATCTTTTAGATAAATACCCAGTAGTGCAGTTGCTGGGTTGTAAGGTAGCTCTAATCTTAACTTCTTGAGAAACCTCCGTACTGTTTTCTAGAGTGGCTGTACCAGCTTGCATTCCTGCCAACGATGTAAGAGGGTTCCCCTTTCTCCACATCCTTGGCTGCATTTGTTGTTCCCTGTCGTGTTAATTTTAGGCATTCTAACGGGTGTTAGAATGGTATCTCATTGTGGTTTTGATTTACTTTAAAAATATTGTGAGACACTTCCATGAGGTTAAAATTGTTCATAGTTAGTTAATGAATACTGGTAATCCTTTTGTCAAATTGGTCACATCTTGAACTATTTGCATGTAGTGAGCTATAGAGTTAGATAAGTAACATTTCTAGTGGCTTTGTCTTCATTTTGGCAGTGAAGGAATTAAACAGCTTCTGTGCCTCTACCCACTTTATCATGTGCATCACCTTGTCTTCTTGGTGAGTTCTGTTTTCTTTCTGGGTTCTCTCTCTAGGATTCTTCTCTGTCTTTTCCCTGTGTCTCTTTCCCTTCTTGCTTTCCCACTTCCCCTTCTTGCTTTCCCACTTGCTTTGCGTTGGTAGTGTTTCTCTCTGAGTAAGTAAGGCGAAGAGCAGGGCATTATGCATATTCATTTTCCTGTAGCTTGCGTGGCTGAATTAATGACTCTGCCTCAGACAAAAACTACAGGGATGAAGTCAGTGGTGGAGAAAAACAACTATGTTTTGGTCCTTGATATACTATTGAGCAAAAGGGTTGCTGCATCTTAAGTTTCCTCATTTAAAGGACTGCTCAAAACACTGCTCCCACACAGACTGGTGGGACAGGTTTCCAAGCATTTGACCGGAGCTGTCTGGGAATTTGGTTCAGGAAATTGGTAGCAGCTAACCTTTTAATTTAAATTCCAGTTAGTTAACATGCATTGTAATATTAGTTTCAGGTGTACGATATAGTGATTCAGTACTTCCACCGGTGCTCATCACAACACGTGCACTTCTTAATCCCCATCACACATTACACCTATTCCCCTCACCCACCTCCCTTTTGGTAACCATTAGTTTACTTTCTATATTTAAGAGTCTGTTTCTTGGTTTGCCTCTCTTTGTTGTTTTTCCTATTTGCTAGCTTGTTTTGTTTCTTAAATTCCATGTATGAGTGAAATTTACCCAAATTTACCCACAAAAATACTAATTTAAGGGACGTATGCACTCCTGTCTTTAATAGCAGCAGCATCTACAGTATCAGTTAACTGTATTAAATTGATCAGAAAGAAACACAAAAAGGTGGGGAACTGCTGTTTCTTCTCTTGCCAGGTATTTGGAACGATCACCTCTAGGAATCTTTCTTAAAATGAGAGATTTCTGTATTAAAATGTGTATTAACCTTTCCTAACCATCTTTATTATTTTCTCCATTTACCAGATATTAGGTTGAATTAAAATTTGTAAGTTGAAATTTGTAAGGCTTAGTAATTTTATATCTTATGAAAACAATTCTTGGTAGCTCTTTTTGTAAGGAAGGTCAGCCTTTAGTGATATAAAGATGTATCCTTTAGCTTTTAAGAATTCTGACTCTAATTTTTAGTACCAGGGTTTTTTTGATGGAGTTGGTATATGTTTGCATAGAACGGTCTTTCTGTGAGAATACTAGAACATAAGCTTTAAAAAAATCTATCTGAAATTTTATCATAATTGGCACATCACTACTTATATTCATTGTTTCCATTTAGGTTTTTTCCCAAGCAGTTCTCAAGGGTGTGATGCATTTCTTCGCCACAAGATGACACTGATATCTCCGTCTGTATTGAAGAAATATGGTATTCCCTTTGATAAGGTAAATTAGTATTATTTTTTAACATTCATTTTGTGTGCATAGTATTTATATGTAAGACAGATTTAACACAAACTAATATATCCTTGACTTCAAATAGGGTTTTTAGGATGTGGGGAGAAAAATGCAGATTCATGTTTTATAACATAACAATTATTTATCTGAGTACTAATTTGAAATTACTTTATTTTAAAGATTTTATTTATTTATTTGACAGAGAGAGAGATCACAAGTAGGCAGAGGCAGGCAGAGAGAGAGAGGGGGAAGCAGGCTCCCTGCTGAGCCTGATGTGGGGTTCAATCCCAGGACCCTGAGATCATGACCTGAGCCGAAGGCAGCGGCTTAACCCACTGAGCCAGCCAGGTGCCCCATGAAATTAGTTTTATTTCAGGGTACATTTACTATAATTTCATGCTGGTTATAGTTCACTTATAATAATACTAAAAGTAAAATGCAGGACATTCAACAAAATAAGATGTAGCACTTGTACATTAAGGACTTTTATATGAACAACATAGTTTATGTATGTGTGATCTATTTTTTAAAAAGAACTCAGAACAGAGGCACCTGGGTGGCTCAGTTAGTTAAGCATCTGACTGTGGCTTAGGTTGTGATCTCAGAGACCTGGGATGGAGCCCCTCCCATGGGCTAGGCACTCAGGAGGGAGTCTTCTTGTCCCTCTTCCCCTCCCCTCACTTGTGTGCACAGGCATGCTCTCTCTTTCTCTTACGTAAATATAAATCTTAAGAAAAAAGAACTCAGAACAATTATCGTTAGTTTGGTTGGTTAGAGTCTATGATTACAATACCAGTATGTTGCTTCTAAACATATTCAGACATAAAACAATTGAGCGTTCATCATGAATAAAATTGCCTGATGATTTAATAATCAGAAGTTGCTTCTTTGAAATATTTCTGAAGATTAGGTTCTGTAAGGCTCAGTACATACTGGGTTCCTCTTTCTTTGTGCCCATGGGTAGTTACTGGGTCAGAATTATTATGAGCATGAGAACTCTTTTTTGAACATGAGAACTTTTATGTGAAGAAGCTAAAGTGACAAAAAGCTTTTGACCAGATAAATAAAAGCTCGTCTCAGTTAGAAGAGGATTTAGGAATTAGCTACTTGTGGACATATTAATAAATAGCTACACTCTCTTCATCTTTTTTTCTTCACTTTTTAATTTGACTTTTCTTCCCATAATATTTGTTGTTTTTCACTTTAGAAGTTTTTCACTTGTGACTAAATCTTTACCTCTTCTTAATCCCCAGCCCTGAAAGCACATCCCCCCACCCCCAGCTTTGTTCAGTGTAGAATTTTTGTAAGGACGAGGAGTCATTCTTCAACTTGGAGGTGGTTGCTGCTCACTCACAAACTGTCTATGCTGTATTCATGCATGAGATGAGACATATTTGTCTTGTGTGACAGGGATGCTCTCACCACTGTTTTACTCGCATAGTCTTAGCCTTGACAAAAAGCACGTCTTTGAGATGTATACTGTGGGGGATGTGCCTGTGTGTGGAGAGAAGCTGGTGATGGACTACAGCACTCACAGGTACAGAGGGCAGGGGCTGTGTCCCCCAGATGGGCCACTGCCACTGTGAGGTTCTGTCTTACTTACAGATACCTCTAGGCACTGGGCTTTTTAGTCTCAGACACATCATCAGTGAGTCTTTCTTTTAGGTGGTTGGCATTAACTTAATTAGACACTTCTATTTAAGTTGGAATTTTAGAAGAGAGAGGAGAATGAATGGAATAGTCTCCCAAGAACAGAAAATCCTTAATGATTTTAGGGCTGGTGATAGATACTGATCAAGCTGGTCTTTGAAGAGAGGGTCCTGTGAAATAGCAGAGTGTGGGATTGGTTCATTTCCCCAGGATTGGAGGCCTTTGGAGCTTGTAGCTCCTTTCCAAGCTCTGGGGAGAAGGAGGCAGGTGCCCTGCACCCCTTTCTGGGCTGTGGCTTTTCAGTACTACTTGGTAAATCACCAGATGACAGGTTCTCCTTTAATCTCTTGAGGTTGGGACATTTCATGGCTTCTGAAGACACCAGTGCCTCACGATCTGATTGACATTTGCAGTTTTTTATGTGAAATACTGCCATTTCCCTTTCCATGTTGACAAAGAATATGTGATGACTCTGTACTCCTCAAGGAACTTATTCTCTGATGATGATAATGTATCATGGGACAGAGTAGTGTAGGCTTCTGAATTAAACTTCCCAAGTTCATTCCTGTTTCTGTCACTTGGGGAAATTACATAATTTTTCTGAGTTTCAGTTACTTTAGCTGGAGAACGATGATAATAATAGTACCCACTTAATAGAACTATTATGAGGATGAAAAGAGATGATCTATAAAAGGGTTTTGCATAGCCCTCTTTCTCCTCATTTTGACCCTGTTTTTAGGCAATCATTTCACAGTCAAAGTAACATTCTTTTCTATAGCTCATGGTGTGATTTGTATGTTTTGGTGGTTATAAAAAGCCAGATTTCTTTCAATGTATTTGCAATTATATATATATATATATATACATATATATATATACACACACATATACATATATATATATGTTTAATAAACTGATAATGTCTGCTTTTAGATGTGTACTTTCCTTTCCAACTTCTTTTGTGATATGGAATTGTGATGATTGTTTAGTCTTTTAATAAAAGGGACTCATTCTTTTCTGTCACCATGCTTTCTTATGTACATATTACACAGAGGCAGTAAAATAAGCCAAAAAACATTTTGGCTAACTGAGACTCACTGTTTCTGGAAATTATATAGAAGCATAAAATTTAGAGTCCCTTTCAATGGGAACAGGTACTCTCTTTCAACATGGCAAGAACAGAGGTTTCTAGGTAGAGTAGAAAAGGATTGTGGGTGGGATTCAATGGCACAGTGAAGGTAGTTACTTTATCCCAGTGGCAGCAACCCTACCCTCTTTACCCATATGTGTAGGGTTAGAAATAGTTGGCCAGCTTGAGTTTTGTTTTATCACATAGTACAGGGAAGTGCCTAGTTTCCAAGCCCAATTATAATTAATGAAATTCAGTTAGACCAGGAAAGGAGAGAACCAGGCTGTGTTGTCATGTGGCTCAGAGTGATGGAACTGGAAACATGCTGAACACTGAGAAGTCGTTCATTGCTTGCCAGGTGGCAGCAGAGTGCTGCTCATTGTAGTAGAACACCTTCTGGGCTGTCATGGGCTTGAGGGCAATGAGATAAATTTCAGATTTGTTGTAAAAGAAAATACTTCTACATACAACATTTTTGTATACCTAAAATGGCAACTGAATTGCCTTGTGTGCATCTGTATTTATACAGTATGTCTCCTGTATGTCTACATACACATACGTACTCCCAGATTCATTTCTCAGCATTTTAGGACTGAATTGAACCATGGTGACAAAATGAAGCATAGGTAATACATTTGATAATCCATCATAGTATAGGTAAATTTTTAAAAGAGAGCAGAAAAATTTTGCTTTACTATTTTTCTATAGCTCATGGTGTGATTTGTGTGTTTTGGTGGTTGTAAAAAGCCAGATTTCTTTAACCTAAAAAATAGGAATGGAATAAATGTATTTCTCATTTTGCTTTTAAGTTCTGACTGGTTTACCCAAGTTTCTTTAATTATATTTAAAGATGCACTCATACATACATATTTGAGTTCTTTGATAGAAATTTTACTATTAAATGGATATAGCTAATTGTATGTTTTCTGAGTATTATGAAAGAATAATTTGGTGAATACCACCAACTATTTAGCAACAGAATTCATAGTAAACCCTGTTGAGGGTGCATTATTAGAGTTTCTATAGCTGTAACTGCAAAAAAAAAAAAAAAAAGTCAAAATAGGTCCCTTTACAGAACTACAATAATATGAATTTTTAAAGTATTAAAATATGCAGGTTGAGTGCTAAAACAAATTTACTTGATAACTTAAAAACATCTTCATATAAAATATAATATCTTTGATTATGGATTTAATGATTGAACAACATTGCCGTAACCCTGTTTAGAAAAGTCTTTAATGTTTCCTGAAAAACTGTTAATGGATTGGGTAAAGATCTGGGGCTACTTTTTTTATATTAGATAGCTCTGATACCATGGCATTTTTTTTTTCTTTTCTTTATTGGAAATATATATATATATATATATTTTTTTTAAAGATTTTATTTATTTATTTGACAGACAGAGATCACAAGTAGGCAGAGAGGCAGGCAGAGAGAGAGAGGAGGAAGCAGGCTCCCTGCTGAGCAGAGAGCCCGATGTGGGGCTCCATCCCAAGACCCTGAGATCAAGACCTGAGCTGAAGGCAGAGGCTTAACCCTCTGAGCCACCCAGGCATCCCTTGGAAATATATTTTAATAGTATTTGCAACTTAGAAAGTCTATAATTAGAAAATATTATATGATTTCTATTCTACAGATCACTCAGGAGGCTGGAGAATTTATGATCACTTTTCCATATGGCTACCATGCTGGGTTTAATCATGGTTTCAATTGTGCAGAATCTACAAATTTTGCTACAGTTCGATGGATTGACTATGGGAAAGTTGCTAAATTGGTAAGTTATGCCTCAAAAATAAATGTGTATTCTGGTAATATTGTAGCAGGAAACCCTAAGATCACATGCGACAGTTTTTTTCCTTCATTGATGTTGTGTGCTTCTTATCATGATAACTTATTTCAGACCAGGTATATTTATTTTATATGGGCTATATTATCATTTGTAGCTATAGTTCTCTGTTTTGAGATTAATGTGGTGCAGAGGTAATTTTTATGCAGCTGATGTTTGCTTTCTTTCTTAAAGCCACCAATTGTTTTTTTGTGAGATTTTTTAGTGGCTCCCTGTGGCTCCACGTTAGCTAGACTTGGCTCTGTCCAAATTGAGTTTAGTCCATGGCTTAGAAAACAACTACTTACAGAGGAAAGTTTCTGTTAAAATTGTAGTAAGATGTTGAGGGAGGATGGTAAGAAGAAATGATTAAAATTGCCCTTAGTACAAACATGAATTTCTTGAAAGTAATATAGAACATGCTTTAACAAGAAATATATCTTTATGTTAAATTTGGTATAAAATTTTGCATCTCCTGCTCAGTTATATTTAATTTAGTTCACACACTGTGTATTTTCATTCACAGGCCATAACTTCTATTTAATTTACTTAATCTCCCCCTGTGGTGTTAAATAGAAGACATCTTCAAAGGTAGCTTCCATTAGGTTGCTTTCTTTCCTGTGGCTTTGAAGGCAGAAATACAGGCTGGCAGAGGGCAGCTTCTAAATGAAACTGTTTATTTTACAGAGTATGTAAAATTGACACAGATTTAGTGGAAAGTGACACATACAACTTACATGGCTGTCTCTTGGCCACAGTATGAGTATTATTCATTCTACATTGATAAAGCTTGCATGTAGAACCACTGGGTGAACTTGGATAGAAATATATTCAGGGAATAGAGCACTAGGTTTAATTTATATGTGTATTTAGAGAATTACATAGTATATTAAAATGAAACTATAGCCCTTTGACAGCCTAGGAAGCATTTGTGTGAACTTGCGAAAAAAGGAAACCTGCTATTAGAAGACTTTTTCTGTTCTGAGTAATTTCTGTTTATGAGGGGTAATTTAGAAAGGAACAGAACTGAACTACTTCTTCCCATTACACATCTTTCATATTATAATAAACCTAATAAAAAAATAGAAAACTCAGAGTATGTGTCTTGGCCAGCTACTTACAGTGCTTTCACAGAAAGGTAATGCCATAGTAGAGGAGGCAGGGCTCTAAGGTCCCATTATTTTTCTAGTTAACCATATATCATTAGGACAGTCATTTATTTATTTTGTTAGTTTCTTCCTCTATAAATCAGAAATACCTCTCCACCCCATAGATTTATTATGAGGGGAAAAAAATCTTAGGTATGTGGATATCCACTCATGCTGTGTTGATTTATATCATTCAATTTAGTTAAAGAATATGACTGTCTTGGTTCTGGTATTTTGCTAGGTACAAAATTGTTCAATGCCTATGATACAGTTTTGGCTAGTTGGTTAAAAATTGTTTTAATTGCATGTGTTTGAGATGTTTCTAGGTGTTGCCTCTACCTTTCCCTTACTTTTGGTGATGTGGTTCTCCTCCTCTGAGAATGTATTTGTTTTCTCTTGCTATTAGAGCAAACTACCATAAAAGTACTGGTTTAAAACAATACCCACTTACCATGGTTCTATAGGTTATAAGTTTGATATTAGTCTCACCAAGCAAAAATCAAAATGTTTGCAGGGCTGCATTTCTTACTGAAGATGCTGTTGAAGAATCCATTTCCTTGCTCAGTCAGGTTGTTGGCTGAATTCAGTTTCTTGAGGTTGTAGGACTGAGTTCCCATTTTCTTGCTGCCTGTTATCTAGGTCTTTGCTCCTAGAGGTATCTCTCAGGTCTTTCCATGTGGTCTCCTACATTTCAGAGCAAGCAAAATCCCTTTTAACATATAAGATGACATATTCACAAATTGCAGGGATTGAGACATGCATATCTTTGTTGGTGGGGATGGGAAGGTTAGGGCAGTAAACTCTCTACCATAGAGAGTTCCAGTCAATAATTGACATGGTGATATATTAAGAGTCTTCTGTGAGTAGATGTAACTAATTTCAGTTATTTTATACAGGAACTGTAAATTAAATTTATAACGGATACAGTTTTGAATGTTTCACTAAAACATACTTATGCTTTTTAAAATCATATTCCTCAATTTTATTTTATTTTATTTTTTTATATCCCTCAGTTTTAATATTTTCTTGATTAGTCTCATTAAATAAGTTCTCTTATATTGTAGGGTGCTATGATGGCATTTTTGTGCATATTTTGGTGTCTTTGTAATTTTTTTGACACATTTTTATTGATCTCCAAGTCTATTTCTTTACAGAGCAATATGAATACTGTATTGTGTGCATGTATGCATGCATGTGTGTGTGTAGTTTTTAATTTTGGGAAAATTTGTGAGTTGGACAGTTAATTTTTGTGTTTTGCTGGGAACAAATGTATAATGGATTAGTTATGAACTGCACCTAGAAGCTTTTAGCTTTGGGATGCCTGGGTGGCTCAGTCAGTTAAGCATCTGCCTTTGTCATGATCCTAGGGTCCTGGGATGGAGTCCCACATTAGGCGCCTTGCTCAGCGGGGAGTCTGCTTCTCCTTCTGCTTGCTGCTCCCCTCTGCTTTTGCTCTCTCTCTCTCTCTCTCTGACAAACAAATAAATCTTAGAAAAAACCAAACAAACTTTTAGCTTTGAGGATACCTAAGTTAATTCTTAAACTAACGAAGTTTTGCCTACTGAATTCTTTGCTTTATCTAGTTTATTCTAAACGATAGCTATTATTATACTCAGGGGTAGTTTTATATTTGTGTATAGTAGCATCTGAGGGGTCCTGTAAGTTTTATTTATCTATAAATATTTCCCGTTCAAGTACCCAAAGTTTTATGACTTTATGTTTTTATGGTTATTTGGGATTAGGGTACCTATAAACACATGTACTTGAAAAAATATATTTTAAGTCTCTAATTAAAAACAGAAATAGTTATTATTCACAAGGGATGAGTTGTGCTTTTGAGGGGGGCAGATAATTTAAAAAATAATGGCATGGTTTTTTCATAGTTGAAGGACTAGGGGAAATGAGATCTCCTTTGCCTGTCACATGGGTAGAATACATAAAAGCTTCCAAGACAGAGTCTCTTTGTGGGACAGAATTAATGTGGTATAGCATGTGGGTCTGTACTAGTTATATTTTATATATTACAAACCAATATTTCTAATTTGATGACTTAGAAAAAAGCTTTACAAAGCCCTGACAACCTGAAGAGATCAGTATCTAGTAATGAGATTGAAGCAGTGATCAAAAACCTCCCAAAAAACAAGAGCCCAGGACCTGATGCATTTCCTGGGGAATTCTACCAAACATTCAAAGAAGAAATAATACCTATTCTCCTGAAGCTATTCTCCTGAGGTTTTTAAAATTTTTAAAAAAATTTTATTTTTCATGGGGCGCCTGGGTGGCTCAGTGGGTTAAGCCGCTGCCTTCAGCTCAGGTCATGATCTCAGGGTCCTGGGATCGAGTCCCACATCGGGCTCTCTGCTCAGCAGGGAGCCTGCTTCCTTCTCTCTCTCTCTGCCTGCCTCTCAGTGTACTTGTAATTTCTCTCTGTCAAATAAATAAATAAAATCTTTAAAAAAATTTTTATTTTTCAGTGTACCAAGCTTCATTGTTTATGCATCACACCTAGTGCTCCATGCAATACGTGCCCTCCTTAATACCCACCACCAGGCCCTCCCAACCGTCCACCCCCCTCCCCTCCAAAACCCTCAGTTGGTTTCTCAGAGTCCACAATCTCTCATGGTTTGTCTTCCCCTCTGATTTCCCCCAACTCACTTCTCTCCTTCACTCAATGTCCTCTGTGTCCCTTACGCTCCACAAGTAAGTGTAACCATATGGTAATTGACTCTCTCTGCTTGATTTATTTCACTCAGCATAATCTCCTCCAGTCCTGTCCATGTTGATATAAAAGTTGGATATTCATCCTTTCTGATAGAGGCATAATACTCTATTGTATATATAGACCACATCTTCTTTATCCATTTGTCTGTTGAAGGGCATCTCGGTTCTTCCCATAATTTGGCGACTATGGCCATTGCTGCTATGAACATTGGGGTATAGGTGGTCCTTCTGTTCACTGCATCTGTATCTTTGGGGTAAATACCCAGGAGTGCAATTGCAGGGTCATAGGCTTGCTGTATTTTTAATTTTTTGAGGAATCTCCACACTGTTTTCCGAAGTGGCTGCACCAGCTTGCATTCCCACCAGCAGTGTAAGAGGGTTCCCCCTTCTCCACATCCTCTCCAACACTTGTTGTTTATTGTCTTGTTAATTTTGGCCATTCTAACTGGTATAAGGTGGTATCTCAATGTGGTTTTGATTTGAATCTCCTATGGCTAATGATGATGAACATGTGTCTGTTAGCCATTTGTATGTCTTCTTTGGAGAAGTGTCTGTTTATATCTTCTGTCCATTTTTTGACTTGATTATTTGTTTTTTGGGTGTTGAGTTTGAGAAGTTCTCTATAGATCTTGGATATCTGCCAGCTTTTCCCCATTGAGAAAGATATTCGCTGTGGGTTTTTCATAGATAGATTTTATGAAGTTGAGGAATGTTCCCTCTATCCCTATACTTTGAAGCATTTTAATCAGGAACGGCTGCTGTATCTTGCCAAATGTTTTTTCTGCATCAATTCAAAGGACCATGCGGTTCTTGTCTCTTCTCTTATTGATTTGTTCTATCATATTGATTGATTTGTGAATATTGAACCATGCTTGCATCATAGGGATAAAACCCACCTGGTCATGGTGGATAATCTTTTTAATGTACTGTTGGATCCTATCAGCTAGGATCTTGTTGAGAATCCTTGGTATCCATATTCATCAGGGACATTGGTCTGAAATTCTTTTTGATGGGCTCTTTGCCTAGTTTGGGGATTAGTGTAATGCTGGCCTCATAGAAAGAGTCTGGAAGCTTTCCTTCTGTATCTATTCTTGAAATAGCTTCAGGAGAATAGGTATTATTTCTTCTTTGAATGTTTGGTAGAATTCTCCAGGAAATGCATCAGGTCCTGGGCTCTTGTTTTTTGGGAGGTTTTTGATCACTGCTTCAATCTCATTACTAGATACTGATCTATTCAGGTTGTCAATTTCTTCCTGTTTCAGTCTTGGAAGTTAATAGGTTTCCAGGAATCCATTCATTTCATCTAGATTGCTTAACTCATTGGCATATAGTTATTGATAATAATTTCTGATAACTGTTTCTATTTCCTTGGTGTTAGCTGTGATCTCTCCCCTTTCATTCATAATTTTATTAATTTGGTTCCTCTCTCTCCTCTTTTGGATTAGTTTGGCCAGCAGTTTATCTATCTTATTGATTCTTTCAAAAAAAAAACCAGCTTCTAGTTTTGTTGATATGTTCTACTGTATCTCTGGTTTCTATCTCATTGATGTCTGTTCTAATCTTGATTATTTCCCTTCTGTGCGTGGCATTGGCTTAATTTTTTGTTGGTTTCCCAGTTCTTTAAGGTGTAAAGAGAGCTGGTGAATTCAGAATTTTTCAGTTTTCTGAGTGAGACTTGGATGGATGGCTGTGTATTTCTTGCTGAGGACCCCCTTTGCCCTATCCCATTGGTTTTGCACTAATGTGTCTTCATTGTCATTGGTTTCCATGAATTCTTTTAAGTTCTTCTTTGATTTCCTGGTTGTTCCAAACATTCTTTTTTTTTTTTCCTTTTTCATTTCTTCTTTTTGTTATTTATTTTTATTAACAGGTAATGTATTATTTGCCCCAAGGATACAGGTCTGTGAATCGTCAGGCTTACACAGTTCACAGCATTCACCATATCATGATCTAAACATTCTTAAGCGGGATGGTCTTTAGCTTCCAAGTGTTTGAATTCCTTCCAAACTTTCTCTTGTGGCTGATTTCCAGTTTCAAAGCATTGTGATTTCAGAATATGCAGGGAATAATCTCAATCTTTTGGTATCAGTTGAGCCCTGCTATGTGACCCAGTATGTGCTCTATTCTGGAGAAAGTTCCATGTGCGCTTGAGAAGAATGAGTATTCCGTTGTTTTAGAGTGGAACATTCTGTATATATCTATGAGGTCCATCTGGTCTAAGTGTCATTCAAAGTTCTTGTTTCTTTCTTTTTTTTTTTGAAGATTTTATTTATTTATTTGACACACACACAGAGAAATCATAAGTAGGCAGAGAGGGGGAAGCAGGCTCTCTGATGAGCAGAGAGCCTGATGCAGGACTTGATCCCAGGACCCCGAGATCATGACCTGAGCTGAAGGCAGAGGCTTAACGCACTGAGCCACCCAGGTGCCCAAGCTCTTGTTTCTTGATTGATTTTCTACTTGGATGATCTTACTGTTACTGAGAGTGGTGTGTTAAGATCCCCTACTATTAATGTATGCATATCACTATGGCTCTTTATCTTGATTAACAGATTGTCTTATGTAGTTGGCTGCTCCTATATGGGGGGCATAAATATTTACAATTGTTAGATCTTCTTGGTGGATAGATCCTTTAAGAATGATGTAGTGTCATTCTTTATCTCTGACTACAGTCTTTAGTTTAAAATCTAATTTATCTGATATGAGAATCGCTACTCCAGCTTTCTTTTGAGGCCCATTGGCATGAAGGATGCTTTCCCATCCCTTCACTTTCAGTGTGGATGTATCTTTTGGTTCCCAATGTGTCTCTTGTAGACAGTATATGGATGGGTTCTGTCATTTTATCCAATCTGCAGCCCTGTGCCATTTTCTGGGAGCATTTAGGCTCTTCACATTTAGAGTGATTATGGAAAGATAAGTTTTTATCGACATCATGTTGCCTGTGAAGTCCTTGTTTGTATAGATTGACTCTGTAAATTTCTGGTCTATGTCATGCTTGGGTTCTTTTTCGTTTATAGAACCCCCCTTAATACTTCTTTAGTACCAGCTTGGTGGTCACATACTCTTTTAAACCTTGCCAGTCTTGGAAGCTCTTTATTTCTTCATCCATTTTGAATGTCAGCCTTGCTGGATAAAGTATTCTTGGCTGCATGTTCTTCTCATTTAGTGCCCTGAATATGTCTTTCCAGCCCTTTCTGGCTTGCCAGGTTTCTGTGGACAGGTCTGATGTTATTCTGATGGATCTTCCTCTGTACATAAAGAATCTCTTCTTTCTAGCTGCCCTCAGAAGCTCCTGTCAAAATTATGATTCATGAGATTCATAATTAAGTGCCTTGAGGCAGGTGTTCTTTGTCGGTGTTCTTTCTGCCTCTAGGACACGAACGCTTGATCCATTTCTCAGACTGGGAAAATTTTCATCCAGTAGTTGTTCAACTATTATCTTCTAGTTCTGTCTTTTTCCAGCCCCTCACGGATCCCAATAATTTTGATTTTGGAATGTTTCATGGCATCATTTATTGCCCTAGTTCTGTTTTCATGACTTCTAAGCTATTTGTTCCATGCCTCCTCCTGATCCTTTTTCTCTATCATTTTGTCCTCTAGATCACTAATTCCATCTTCTGCCTCGGTTACCCTAGCTCTTAGAGTATTTAGATTAGATTGGGTCTCATTTATTACATTTTTAACTTTTTCCCGGGCAGTTCTCACTTCTGCCCTTTGAGATTCTATGTTGTCGCTAATGGTTTTCTCCAAACTAGCCATTGCCTGGATAATTGTTACCCCGTATTCGCTTTCTGACATACTATTTATGTCCATATTCAATAGTTCTGATGGAGAGGGCACAGTCTCTGAATTTTTCCTCTGTTGGGGGTTCTTCCTAGTCATTTTGGTGAGAGGTGGTTGAAGAGATGTATAGCTGAATATATCAACCACAATCCAGGCAGGGTGCACCCTGGAACGTTTCAGAGCAATTGGAAGTCACCAACAAAAAGAAAGAAAAAAGAGAAAAAGAGAGAGAGAAAAGAGAAAACCCAGCAGAATGAGCCCTAAAAGTAAGATTTATGAGGTATATAAACAAAACAGACAAACAAAAAGACCAAAAAACGTAAATGACAAGGAAAAAAAAAACCCACAAAACAGAACTCAGCCCAAATGAATCCCAAGGATAAGATTTCTATAACACCAGCAAAAACAAATACACAGAAACACTAACAGAAGAAGAAGATGGGAAGGTGGTTATAAATCCTTGAGGTGGTTGAGGAAGGTTATTTTGATTCTTCTTGGGTGTATCTTGGTATCTTTGTTAAAGGACTCAACTTTACCAAGATAAAGGGAAATTAAAACTGATTTATGTATAGGGGTAGTATTGATTAGGGAAAGAGGATTACCTTGAAGCTTATATCTATATGTATATTAAAAAAAATAGAAAAGAAAAACAGGTCTATGTAAGAAAAAAGTTCAAGTTAAAAGGTTATTATGGAATATGTTGTATTAAACCTCTAGTTGTAATGGTAAGTAGGTTAAAAAAGTTAAAAAGTACAAGGATTGTGAGAACAATTTAAAAAAAAGTTGTACCTATGAAATATACAGGTTTTAGGACAATACCAGGAGCTTAATATATTATTTTCCCCTCATGTTAGGATTTTACTGTTTTATGGGGACCCTGTGGAGGTTGTCCTCTTGTTCTTTTGGCCTGCTTTCTGGAGGAGGGGCCTGCTGCATTGTTTTTCAGTCAGTCTTGCTTGCATTGAGTCCTGTCCCCTATCAAGTGGCTGGGCTCTGTGGAAACCGGTTTTTCAGGCCTTTATTCTGTAGAGGTTTTTGTTCTTTAGTGGCTTTTTGAGGTTTAGTGGAAAGCATACTGCACCCAGACCTCCACCTCAGAGGGGAGCCTCAGTCTGCTCCCCTCTCGGTGGTACAGAACACACAGACGCCCCCTCTGCAATGTCTGCTGAACCGCACAACCTCCCACAGGCGGTGAACGCCCCCAGCCACCATCTCAGTGGTCACAGGAGGTGCCTGTTGTCTCTGCACTCCCGTGCTACTAAAACCTCAAGCAGTATTGGTCCAGGGAGCCTGCTTCCTGTGTCTGCCTTTGCTGGGACTGCTGTCAGGGGTCCAGACATCATTGTTGGGCAGGTTGCAGAAGGCTGCCGCTGCCTAGGGACCCGGACCAGAGATTAGCGGGTTCTCTCAAGTGCAGACTGGGACTGACCAGATCCTCAGCTGGTCCTAGAGACAGCTGGCTAGTGCATACACCAAGCTCCCTTAGGTTTGGGAGGAGTACACTCACAGCCCCCTCACAGTTTGGGGAGTTCAGGGGAGCACAGAAGGGTGTGGACCTAGCGAGTGGCGGCTGGCGCCCATACCAGATTGTCTCACACGAGGGTGGGAGTGTGTCCAGCCCAGTGGTGGTGCGCTCAGGGACCATGGAGGCTCTGCCACACTCTCTGGCACAGGTGGTCACCGGCAGTGGTCGTCCTGGGTCCGTGGGCTTAGGTCCCTGACTACCCAATTCTACCAGTTGTCCCTTAAGCTCTTTTGCTCTTTTTGAGTACCTTCAACCAGACTTTAAGTTAATGCTGGTCCCCAACCACAGAGAACTTTTGTATTGGGGTATTATTTTCCAGTGGGTGGCTCCTTCACCCTTCTGTTTATCCTCCGATATCAGTCCAGGCATTCCCACTCTGCTTTACCTCTCCACTGATACCTTCTGCCTCCATAGAGATCCAGAAGTGTATAATCTTACATCTCAGGCTGATTTCATGGGTGTTCAAAGTGTTCTCGTAGATAATTAGGTCACCTTAGGGGACCAGTTGAAACAGGGTCTCCTACTTCTCTGCCATCTTGCCCCTCCTCCTCCAAATCTCAGTTTTTTGTTTAAAACAAAAGAAACCCAAAACATTGGGTTTGAAAAGATAACCCCAGGGTCACTGGTAATATTGGAATTATTGGTGATTTTTTTTTTTTAAAGATTTTATTTATTTTTCAGAGAGGGAGAGGGGGAGAAAGAGCAAGCACAGGCAGACAGAATGGCAGGCAGAGACAGAGGGAGAAGCAGGCCTTGCCTAGCAAGGAGCCCGATGTGGGACTTGATCCCAGGACGCTGGGATCATGACCTGAGCCGAAGGCAGCTGCTTAACCAACTGAGCCACCCAGGCGTCCCTATTGGTGATTTTTATTCAGAAAATTATACTCTAGAACAGAAAGACCTTGTCTTTAAGAGAACTCACTTACCTAAGAAGGGGGTTATGTAATTTCCCCCATTACATTGATCAGAGGTAAGGTTTTCACTGAAGAAAAATTGAGAGGAATTTTATAGATAGCTACATGCCCATTTGCCTACTGAGTTAGGCAGAGTTCAGCTTCAGGAGTGCTCAGTGAGTTCCTCTTTTGCAACAGGAATTGTGCCTGTGTTTTTACAAAGAAGAAAGATGTGTTTTCTTTGTCTTCAAGGAGTTTTCATAAAGAACAGAAGGGCTTTTAATAAACCTCCATTTTCAAAACTGTAGTATGAATAGAACATACTATCTAGTTATTTATTTTAGGCATGTTTATAGTTTTGAACTTGAGTAATCTAGAATGAAATGCTGTATTTTTTTCTGGTAGAAATGTAAAACTATGTAACACTTTAGCAATTGAAATAAGATATTGATGCATATTTGAGATGAATGTTTTCCATTTCTGGAGCCTTCTTTCCTTCTGTGGTGGAATGACGTCCATGATTACTTCGGTGCAGCAGCTGTGATGGTACTCACAGGTCTGCTTGCTGGGTAGGCTGGATCAAAGAGCTGGCCTGCAGGTTGTATTTCATTTTTCTGTTTGGTAGGATGAAGTGCAGTTGTTTTGATGTTAGGTTTGATGGATTTGTTTGCCACTGCATTCATTAGCTTCACATCAAAAAACTGACAGGCTGTTAAATGAAACTTTGGCTTAGATTTTCAGCTTGACTGTTTGGAGACATTTGTGAAGATATTTTGTTTTTGTGTCGCAGCAGCCTCAAGCACTGTGATTGTCTCGAAGGGAAGAAAAGTTATTTACTGTACTGATTTTCTTGAGTAAAAAAGAATCATTGTGTTGGGGACAGTGATATCTAGCTTTACACCATCAGAAGTAGTGTATTTATGACCACATGTGCAGTATGAGAGACTTATCTATGGCACGATAAATCATGTTATCTTTTTGGAAGGAAAGGTAATAGTTGGTGGCTCCAAAATGATACCTCTTATTTTGCATTAATTTTATATTAAGTGATAATCTATTAAGATGATATGCCAAAAAGTTGAAAAATTATACTGCAGAGCTGGGAATGTTCTCTCATGAACTTTAGGGGCATTTCATAATATAAGTTTAAAGCTTTCTGACATTTGAATCCTTAAATGTTTGAACAAGTTTAAAAAGATAGAATTTTGAAACTGATTTCCCTTTAATCTGGAGTGGATTTCAATTAAAAAAATTGTCTTACATACAAGAGCTGTGGTATAGGTTCATTCCATTTTATATTTTAATCCTTTTCTAGAATTGGATTTTTTATTTTTAAATCAGGTAGCACCCTTCCAAAAATATCTTGAATCTTGGGCAGTCTTTTTAAAAACAATCAGGAATTATTTTCGTGGTGAGTCCCTATGTTGAATATGCTTTACATCACAGAATTTCTGAATTCTTAAAGCATGTGAAGGAAAGGAAATGTAGACTAATAGTCCTGCATTCTAGTTTTGAATGTCTAATGTGGCCTATATAATATGAACTTTAGGAGCACAAGATTTTATATTCTCATTTTCTCTTTTTACCTCTTCTTTGTTTCTATTTCCTGGTCTCTGGTGGTACAACATAGAGTATAAAATATCATGTAGAGAAACAAAATCATATGAAGTTAAGTCTTTTGGAGCTTGTACTCTGACTGGGGAGTTAGTATTTATATATGTGGAAGAGGTATTAAGAAAATATTCATATTATATCCTCATTTTATTCTGATAAAGTACTGAATTGTGGGATTCAGAAAATCTGAGATGTCAAGTTGTATAGTAGAAAGCCATTTGATTAGTAAATATTGTGTCTGCAGGAGAGATATCTGGACCTCAAGCCCTCAGAGCTAGGGAGCCTGATTTTATTTATTGCTAACTTAAATTTGCCAAATTTTGGGATTTGTGTTACATGGCTTATGACCTCATGTTTAGTTGCTAAACTGAAATCAATGTAATGCCTGTTTTTGAGGCTTTAGTTTAAGTCAGTACTTTAAGAAAAAGTAAGTTGGCCGGCTCCTGGGTGGCTCAGCTGGTTAAGTATCTGCCTTCAACTCAAGTTATGATACCAGATATCATGGAATCAAGTCCCTGCATCAGGATCCCTGCAGGGAGTCTGCTTCTCCCTCTGCCTCTGCCCCCAGCTTGTGCTCTCTCTCTTACTCACTTTCTCCTCTCATTCAGGTTCTCTCTCTCAAATAATTAAAATCTTTGAAAAAAAAAAAGAAAAAGTAAATTGGCTTCTTTGAATAACTTACATACTCTACTGAGAAAAAAATTATTTTTTAAAAATTTTTTGTTGTTTTTAAATTATTCTACTTTCATATGAGTTCGTTAGTAATGATTGGTGAGATTGATTGTTCATGATATGCTGGGCCTTGTCCAGGGCACTTTATTCATTTTATTTCTTGTCATTTCTGTGATAGTGTCAGTTCATAGATAATCTGATGCCTTCCGCCCTCTATCAACCCCTTTTTCGAATAGAGGAGGGAGGAGAAGAGGAATGATATGTAAAATGAGCACGGTGGGGCTGGGATCAGAGGCAGAAGGTTGACCCCCTAGTGTGCTATTTCCTTTTGGACTCATCTCCCTGATTACGGTGGATTAAATAGGTGCCAGTCTGCTGTGAGATTTGTGGAATTATTTTTAAGATTTTTTTTTTTTTAAAGATTTTATTTATTTATTTGACAGAGAGATCACAAGTAGGCAGAGAGGCAGGTAGAGAGAGAAGAGGGAGGAAGCAGGCTCCCCACCGAGCAGAGAGCCCCATGCGGGGCTCGATCCCAGGACCCTGAGATCATGACCTGAGACAAGGCAGAGGCTTTAACCCACTGATCCACCCAGGCGCCCCTATTTTTAAGATTCTTGAGGATTTAGAATGATCCTGTCTACTGTGTAAGCTGTGAAGGGGAACTTGCACCCTAATTGGGGAGTTAGAATGAAATTGAGGGCACACCTACCTGTTGATTATTAAGAACCAAATTCTATTGCAGGACTTTTGAAACTTTGGGATTTTTTTCTTAACTATCTCTTTTACCTTTTCCAGATTTATTCAGTGTTTATAATAGTAAATACATAGTAAAAAATTCTACAAAAGGCTCTGTTCCATGTAGGTGTTTGGCACTTGAGGGATTCGGGGGTTGGGGTCCCAGGGTTGGTATAGCTGCTCAGCAGTGTCATGAGGTCCCCTGCTCTTCCTAATCTTCTGTCCTACTGGCCTTAGTGGGAGAGTGTTCACAAGTGCTTACTCCAGGCATGTTCTCTCCAAGGACAGGAAGAAAAGGAGATAGTACAAGAAGGTGGCTCACCTACCTTCCTCTGTTTGGGAGGAAAATCTTTCCTTAAATCCATCTGAAAACTTCCTTTTATATTCCATGGCTAGCCATAACTGTAAAGAAGGCTGGGGAAGTTAATGGCATGTTTAGGCTCTATTCGTGCCGGGCTCTGTGTTGTGGTTAAAGAAGTAAAATAAGACAGATGTGATCTGTCTTTTGGAGCTAAGAGTCTCCAGAAGCTGTCCTCAACCCTGTGGGGCTTTAAAAGTACAGAACCCTGGCCTCACCCAGACCAGTAAGATAATGATCTCTGGTAAGGGGTTATAAGTGTTTGAATTTTAAAAATCCCCATAATTGAATCTGGTGGATGCTTTGAGTTGAAAGCCACAGGTCTTTAGTGAATTAAATAGACCTTTGTTGTTTGGATTGAGGCCCTTCAACATCATATAATATTTTTTCTCTACTAAAAAAGTATTTTAGGTTCTAAACCATCAATGTAGAACCCATTTGTAAGTTGGAGATGTGTAACAGCTTTCAAGTATATTATTAATGGCCCTTTTTCTATGAGAATTAATAGGTATTTTGGGCATAAGTAGAATTGGGTAAGAGAGTGTTGGAAAAGATCTTCTAGAGGAGGATGAGTGTTAAGGTAAAAGTATATAGCTTTTGTATATAGCGATTTCTAAGGTTAACTATGAGCTTTTTATCTAATGTACTGGATTTGTAATTGTTTAGGGGATCCTTTTTTAAAAAATATTCCTTCTTAGTTTTTCTCCTATTTTTTTTTCATTATGGAAAAATAGTATAAAATAAACTCTTAATCTCTTATAATAATATAATTATACAATAGTATATTTGGGTTATCAAAGGTGAATATAAATTATCAAAGATAATAGATACTCTATTTAAAATAATATGGAAATAATATGGAAATTGCTACTCCCTCCTCCTATAATCCTTGTACCCCTTTAAGCTTATTTTTCTTCTTACTATTGTCTGGCATACTGTTGATAATGTCCTAATTTGTTTGTCTCCCTTGCAGTAGGTTGAGAGATCTGTAAGAGTAGGGATTTAAAAAATCATTAGTATCAGGGCACCTGGGTGGCTCAGTGGGTTAAAGCCTCTGCGTGCGGCTCGGGTCATGATCCCAGGGTCTTGGGATCGAGCCCTGCATTGGGCTCTCTGCTCAGTGGGGGGCCTCCTTCCCCCACCCCACCTGCCTCTCTGCCTACTTGTGATCTCTGTCTGTCAAATAAATAAATAAAATCTTAGGGAAAAAATCATTAGTATCAATAATATTAATAATATCATTTAGTGTTTTTTACCCAGCACGTAATAGATGCACAAGAAATAATTTATTGAATGATTAAATGACTTCTTGCCCAAGGCCATTTAGTGAAAAACATCAGAACCAGGATTCAAACCTAGGAATCTTGCCTATATTTTATTGCTTTATTCTTACATAAATAGTGTTCTCTTTTTTACATTTTCAGCTAACATTCACTGACTGCTCTGTTACACAGAACAGAATAATTACAAATGTAATATATAAATTTACTACATTTAAAAATCTTCCTCAAGAACTTGTAGCTTTCCAGTCTGAATCTGAAATCCACTTTCACTACTTAACTCATCATATCAACTTATATGGTAAAGCGTAAGATATCACGGTAGAAAAGGAAATGGTTTGCAAAGTTTGGGGATAATGCAAGAAAACAAAAAACTTGGACCCTGTGAATACAGTCAGTTCTCCCTCTATCACCGATAAGCTGATTTTCTTTGGGAGTATCATTCCGCCTTGCTGAGACTGTCATGTTAAAATAGTGGTTCTGTTCCTAACTTCATTCAAAAGCTGTCTAAAGCTGTCGTTAGACATGTGATCACACATGAGCTAGGAGGCAGCCTATATCATTACTTTAGTATGACCAATGAGTAAATGACCAGGGGTAAAAGGAGAGCACCATTTGTAGCTTGTGGGGCTGGATTTGGTATGGACACTGCTGCTTCCCAGCAGTTGATCCTCTTGGTGGTCATTTGATTCACTTCATAACTTTATGGTTTGGTTTCTTTTTTATATATTTTTTAAGATTTTATTTATTTATTGACAGAGAGAGATCACAAGTAGGCATAGAGGCAGGCAGAGAGAGAGAGAGGAGGAAGCAGGCTCCCTGCTGAGCAGAGAGCCCCATTCGGGTCTCGATCCCAGGACCCTGAGATCATGACCTGAGCCAAGGCCGGTCAACCAGCTGAGCCACTCAGGCATCCCCCTAAATTAGGGCTTCTTAAATAAGGCATACCAACCAAAGTCATTGTTCCTTTTCCTTTGAGATAACCTTCTCTGTTAATGAAACAAGAGCAACATGTGCAGATGCCTGATTTGTAGCTTTGGTATAGGAGTCTTGCTTACTTATCATTTGATAGGACAGTTTTGAATTAAAAGAAAGTTTTAATGGGATTTCACTGAGGTCAGTGGCTATAATTAAACCTTAATCGGTGGATCCGTAATCTATCCTTCCTGTGCTCTGAGCAAGGTGATAGAACATATCTCTTTTTAGGACTGCTGGTTATAACTATAGCCTGGAAATTACCCACTAGGGCTGTTTCCCCAAAGAGCACTCTCTGCCAGAGCCAGGGACCATACTCAGGCCAAAAGCTCAAAATAATGAAAGCATATTGCCGAGTAAGATTTTGACATTTAAATATCAAAGGGAATAAAGAATAGGTGATGAAACCCATGATTACTCTCTATTACTGTTTTAATAGTTCTACACCTTTGTAATTAGAAGAATCAGAGTGTTAGCTAATTCAAAGAGGAAAGGTGTTTCCAGTTAGGCAGACCCTGAAAAAGTCTCATATAGTATAGAATCCTAGTACCTAGTTCTCTCCCTCATTTAGCCATACCTGTTATTTTTAATTTACTATAATTTTATCCTCTATAAACTATGGCCATTAATAGTTTTTGCCTCTTTCTAAAACGAGGAAGGCAGAACAAGAGTGTCTTCTGGACACTCTGGATTCTGTGGAGGGATGATTTTCTATGATAGCTTAGAGCACCAATACATTCTCTGTGGCACTATCTACAAAATTTAGTGCTTACAGCTAATTCTTCCAGGCATTATAGTTCATCTTTTATTTGTATTGATCAGTTTGCATTTTTCCATGTGCTGTCTGTAACTGAGGACAATACCAATACTTGTATGCCTTGTTGATTCTTGAGTGCAGTTTTTATGATGGTTTTATGCAGCTCTTATTATTGTTTAATATTCTGATTATTATTATACTAGAGTATGAGCAATGAATAAAGTGTTAAGTAGGGGAAATTTCAACTCAGAGTTATAATGTCATTTAAAAATATGAAGAGCTATGGGGCGCCTGGGTGGCTCAGTGGGTTAAAGCCTCTGCCTTCAGCTCAGGTCATGATCCCAGGGTCCTGGGATCGAGCCCCGAATCAGGCTCTCTGCTTGGCAGGGAGCCTGCTTTCCCCCCTCTCTCTGCCTGCCTCTCTGCTACTTGTGATCTCTGTCTGTCAAATAAATAAATAAAATCTTAAAAAAAAATATGAAGTACTAAAAAAATGTGAAGAAGCAAAAATTTAATATTGGAGAATTGTCTGTTGTGTAATCATACATATCACTTTTTTGGGGGGACGGAGATGAGAGTTGCATATGTACATATATTTCATTATTATTGCTGTTATTTTATAACCTTTTAGGAAAAGGCTAGAAAAACATTTTAAGGCAAAAAAATTAGCATGTGTTAACTTCCATTGTCATATCAAAGTTTTATAAAATTAATTATATCTTACATCTTCTTTCAGTATGCTTAATTAAAAATAGAGCTCAAACTGGGTGTGGTGCATAACAATGAGTCTTGAAACACTGCAAAAAATAAAATTACAAAAAAGGTAAAAAATAGAGCTCAAGCAAATCCTCTGTGATCACATAGGATTGCTATCTGAGTCACACTCAAGGGAGTGACACAATGTGTGGATGTGGTAGATCCTCTGGGTAGTAATACACTTTGTCTTGAATCTCTCTCAGGCTCTGTATATAATCATGCAGAGCTTTACTTTCGATATGTAGAAGGAAAGCATTATTGTGTAGTGGTGAGGGGGTATAAGTTCAAGGATTAGTCGGACTGACTGAAATTCAAACTTTTCTTTTTACTAGCTGTGTGATTGGAGTAAGTACTTAACTAACCTGTCCAAATCTCCCTTTTCTCATATGTAAAATGGAGATTATAACCTCTTTATAGTTGTTTTGAGATATAAATACAATGAAATATGTAGGGAGCCTTGAAAAGTTGTGGTGAGTACTAGGTAGATATGTACTAGGTAAATATGTGTCTTTCTTCTAGAATTCCAGTTTGAGCAATTGACCTTGGCTCATTGGTGGTTGTGATTGGTCTAAGGGAATCGGTTTCTTTTTCCAGTGATGATGGGTCAGTTCAGTGGGCCAGTTCCTGGCCCAACAGAAAGGAGGATTGGGTTGGTGAAGATGGGGGAAAAACGCCATCTTGCCTATATGTGTTGGGAGGCTCATCTCTCTAGATGGGGACAAGGAAGCACTGAAGTCTGCAACCTGCAGTCGTAAGGGGACTGGGCCTAGCTTGAAGTCCATGCTTTGGATACCAGATTAGAGAGCTGAAATGGTTCTCTTTAAAACCAAAGTCTAGAGAAAGCAGGCCAATGTTTTATTTTTCATAACTTTGTCAGTCAGAGATTCAAGTGTTCATCGCTCCATCTCTGTGGTGCTTCTTTCCTTAACAGGAGTTTTGATGGCATATTTGAGTGCAGGTAAACAAAAACCAACCCAGTCACACAGACCTATGTTAGAATTCTGTTTCTGTGCTGGGCAGCTGTGTAACCTATCTCTGTGAGCTGCATTTTTCCTACCTGTGAGGAAGGCTTTAACCCTCCCCTCATCAGCCTGTGGTGAGGATGGCAGCTGTAGCTGGTGCAGTCATGTAGCACCATGCCTCTCTCATTGAAAACATTTTTAAAACTTCTAAGTCAGGGAACTCCCTGATACTAATTTGGAGAAGGCTGGCAGAGTTCAGATCTGAGGCACTGAGAACTGTGGCTGTGGGGATAGTATTTTCAGGATAAGTGCTAACAGCAGGCTGGGCAGATGGATTGCTTTATATATTTCTACTTATATCTCATATTCGTTCACTCTTTCTGCCAGCATGAGGGCAGTATGAAAAGAAGTGATATCACCCAGCAGTGCTTAGGGTTCTGTGGGCCAGAGTGCTAAGGAGAGGTATTTGGATAGGCTGCTTATGTCTTCAAAAGCATGCTGTAGCTCTTGGGCCCTGTGTTGAATCTGAAAAAACCATGTGTTGTAAATCCCTGGGAAGAAAACCATCATGGATATTAGAGATTCCTGCTCAGTTTGACTCTTGTCGTCCACATATGGTTTTCATATACTCCAGGTTTTTATTTGAGTTAAGATACAAAAGTAGGTAGTTTCCAGCAACTTTTTAAAATTTTGTAACAGATATTATATAATTTACAATTTTCATAACGATTAATAATTCCAGTGACTCTTGGTAGAGTATTTCCAGTTTTAGGAAATGTATATTTTGAGTCATCCTGTAAGTGTTAATATTTTAAAATTTGGACTGTTCTGATAATTCTTAGAATAGCATGAAAACCTGTTTCTTTGCAGGTAAATAAAATTGAAAGATTGTTCAAACCTTAGTATTATTTTCTTTAAAAATTTTTTTTTAAGATTTTATTTATTTGACAGAGATCACAAGTAGGCAGAGAGGCAGGCAGAGAGAGACGGGGGGGAAGCAGGCTCCCCGCCAAGCAGAGAGCCCGACGCGGGGCTCGATCCCAGAACCCTGAGATCATGACCTGAGCAGAAGGCAGAGGCTCAACCCACTGAGCCACCCAGGTGCTCCAAACCTTAGTATTATTCAAAGTAATAGTGAAGGATTTCTTTTTCTTATCATATTAGTAAAGATTAAAGGAAAATTCCCATTGCTCTTGAGAATGTAGTTGCTACAGTGGGCACTCTGCATTTCTGTTAGGTGGAAGTGTAATTGTTATAAGCATCCTAAAAAGTGGGTAGGTAGTATGCATTAATAGCGCTTGACATCTCCATGCCCTATCCCATTCTTCCACTCCTAGGAAATAATCACAAATGCAGACAAAATTTCATTGATAGAAGTGATTGTTGTAGTCCAATTTTGTCAGCAAAAATTGAATTATAACTAAAATGTCCAATGATAAATGGGAATCATTGAGTAACTTATGGTGTGTCCATGTATTAGAATCCTTTTAATTTTACAGAAAATTATTTGAAAGGAAATCACTATTGCTTTTAATATTATTATCCAAATACTCATTGTTAAGATATATAGAAATAAAATAAAAATGAATATATGTCCATATATTTAAAAAAAGTAGATTACAGAAAAATATTTAATGACACGCTTTCCAATCTCTTCCCTAAAGTAAAGCCTGTAATAACTTGCATATCCCTTCAAGAATATCAGTGTAAGTCTTTATCTTCTTAAAAGCCCACACAAAGTTGATTAATATTGTAAACATTATTTTCTAGTATCTTTCCTTTTAACATTTTCTCTTTTAATGTTTCTTTCATATGCAAGTAAAACATTTTTAAAGTATAGACATTTATTAGGAAAATCTTCTAACTTGTCCCCATAGAGTATGGCAGGTGGTTTGTGGTGGATTTTTTTTTTGGAGGGGCATCATAGAACCACATGAGAGTTCATTGCACAGGTCTTGTTAACAAATTAGGACTTTGAAAATAAATGCCTTAGTTCATTGCTCTATTTCATTCCCTCCATGCAGAGCAGATGGCTATGTGGACCTGGTGCACTTGCACGTTTCCAGTCTTATCTTTGTTGATGGGCCCTGCCTGCTCCCACTATCTCAGTTTATTCCACCACAGTTCATACTGTAAGGTAGTTAGTGCCATCATTGTTTTTGTCTTATCGAATAACAACATTTTTAACTGTGCTCTCATATTTGAAGGGTTGGATTGGTCATGTAAATTTTAATAAGTTTCTTTAGAATTGCATTTCTTTGGCCTCATAAGGGATTATTCCAGTGAATTTGGAATACATGATAGGAAAAAGTAACTAAATGACTTTTGTTAACAGTTCTGTGATAATGGGAAATTGAAATAGGAATGACACAAAGTGGTGATAAAATCCAGCCTGGTTTGTAAATATACATTATAGGCAAGAAGGGCTGCATAATGGGATGCCTGGGTGGCTCAGTTGGTTAAGCATCTGCCTTCAGCTCAGATCATGATGCTGGGACTTTTGGGATCAAGCTCTGCTTCAGGCTCCCTGCTTAGCAGAGAGCCTGCTTCTCCCTCTCCCTCTGCTGCTACCCCTGCTTGTGATGTCTCTCTCTCTCTCTGTCAAATAAATTTTAAAAAACTAAAAAAAAAAAAAAAAGAAGGGCTACATAAAATAAGAAAATACCAACTGCAATAATCATAAAGGATACTCTAGATTTAAAACATGCACACAAATTAAGACAACTAGGAAATTATTGCCCATTGTTGCAAGAGAGTAGAGGGTGCTTAAAATACCCCTTAATTTTATGTCATTCTTAAAATCCAGGAACCAAAGAGCATATACCATCTATATTTAAAAAGTCTAATGCAAACTTTTCTATTTTGGGGGTATGCTAGGGTTGAGTTGAGGAACAAAATGTAGCAATAATCTGCCAGTAAGGACACACATTGGAGGCTGTCTTGGCAAGGGACTGAAGGAGTAGATGAGGGAAAGGATTTCTAAGAAAGCAGTATTCCAAACCTTCCTCAGCTCCTCTGTGTGAAATTCTTTTCTGTTACATATTGTCTCCGTAAGTGGCTCTGGTAAGTTACTTGAGGTTGAATGTTGGAAGTTCTGAAGTATTAGATTATTTCTCTAAAATGACATTCATTGAGGTACATACTCATAAGTTTTAGAAAATGTGTTTCATGCTTTAGTATTTCACATTTGACTAGAAAGAGTGTTGGAAAGGTTTCCTGAGTTTTGGTGCTGCTTATACCCATGACCTTCGTAATTAATGCTGAATCCCAAGCCCTAAAATGTATAGTTTGAGTAAGCATGACCAAGATATCTTACTAGATAAACTGCTGTTCTTAGATTTGTGCATAGGTTTACACTATAGTGTAAACGTCAGTGGAATGCATCTTAGAAGGCATTTCTATAGTATAGATTCTTTATGAACAGTTCATGGTACATTTTAATCCAATTACTGTACAGATGTGTTTGCTGGTGGTGTTGAGATGAACGGTGTCTGTGGCAAAGCTAAATCAGTCTCTGATTTATGCAGCTACTCAGCACTGGACTGATGTTAGTGCTGAGCACAGATTGTTGTTCAGTTCCTCTTATGCTTTACTTTTTGTTCATATTGGTGATCTTGCTAGTCACATAGCCTATGTAAAAATGAAGAAAAGGAACTGGAAGTGCAGATCCATTTTACAAAAGTATCCACTCTTTGTGAAGTGGAGAGTCTGAAGTTGATACTCTACTGAGTAACTGTCGTGGTTACTTACAAAGAAAATTTGGGCTGTGCAAATCACTGTGTCTCAAAGAAACATTCTGAGGTTGGGAGGTTTATAAACCTAGACTTTCCATAGATAGAGTTTAGTTTTAGTACACTTAAATAGTGTTGTTTGGGCTTATTTCATTTTAAGAGAGCCTCTGGCCCCTCTCTGCCCCACTTTATTTTCTCCATTTACCTTCTGTAACTGATTGACACCATAGCAGATTGAATTAGATGTATTTTCCGAGACTTTATAATTATTCAGCTTTGAAGTAAATAAATGATGCTTCTTATTTATGGAAATGTCACAGGATAAAGCCAAACAAACACAAATATGGAAGGAACTTTTTTCAGTGAATGTCAAGTGTCCAGCTCCCAGCTTCCTGTTGTTTCAGTCACTCAGTAGGGTCTGTGAGAAAGTGGTCCTCAGTGGGCAAATTAGCAGCTCTGGGCCTTCTGCTTTAATGGGTTTATCTCTGAAGCAAAGGCAGAGAAAGTGTTTCTTTGCTGCTATTCCAAGATGTGATAACTATGAAACCGAACCCATGCCAAACACATAGTCAAAAGCTGGGAAACCAAAGGGCGAGGAAACTACAGTTTTGGGGAAATAGAAATAAGACACAGAGGGAAATGGGCATTCAACAGAAAGTCAAGGCATAACCATAGATTAAATATTCATTCAAGTACTGAGCTATACATTTAACAGAGGATGACAGACTTTTGGGACTGGGCAGTTTGAAGGTGGGGAAAACTTGCTAAAAACCAGTTTCAATATGCAGATCTGTGGTTTTACAAAGCATATGTATGGAGATATGCAGACAGTAGCATATATGCTTCAGTAAATTTAACAGGAAGGGATCTGATAACAGCTAGGGTGTTTGTGATTGTGCTGTTCATTAATAAACCTTCAGAGTAAATTTATAGCTAAGTGAAGGGAGGAGTTTTAATATAATGTTGTTTTAGTTTTAGTTTTAATATAATGTTGCTTCTAAGTGTTAGTTTGGCAAAGCTAGCCTGCTTTATGCCATTTTGTATCTTATAGTTTAAGCCCACAGCAGAACTAATCATAGAGTTGTATGGATTACTGAACACAAATGAGGAGGGTTGAACTTCAAGGAAATGTGCTATTTATAGAGTTATTTGTATTTTCAGTTGGGGATTTTTAACTGTGGTATAAAGCAAGTCATATAAAAAGGAAAGATCAATGGAATACTGTATGGTTGTAAGTGTGTTACATGCTCACTATTTTTGTGAGCTTTTGGTGGTTCTTTAATGGAGGCTGAATATTTTTAAATAGTCAAAAACATACAAATACATAATATTTTTCACAAATATATGATGTGCATTTTCCCCTCTGTATAGGTTTAGCTTTTGGCTTTTAATGGTTTCTCTTTAAGTCACTGGAAAATTATCTATTTTTATATAGTTATTGTGTACAGTTATAGACTCATGTGAGTTTTAATATAATGTTGCTTCTAAGTGTTAGTTTGGCAAACATTAAAAACTACACTGCATAGTATTTGTTTATATAATATGTGTATTTTATTTCATGAAGACAGTATGAGATTTATGATAAAAGTTAAGAATCCTAGTAATCGTTCTTGCAGCCAGTTAAACAAGGATGCTTATAGCACACCTCTTATTTCACTAGTGTGAAAATACTGTTACTAACAGTAGAGAGGGTGGACTAGATTTTTAGAATATCTCTATTGTATAGCTGTTAAAACCAGTGGGTTAAATCTTTATGCACTGTTGTGACAAAGATCTTAAAAATCTATTATAAAGTGAAAATCAAGGTGATTAAGTGTCTTGTATAGTGTGAATCAATCTTCTTTAAAAACTATCTCAAAAATATGTAAATAGAAAAACAAAATGAAGGATACAAAGGGTTAATTATGTTGGCCTATAGCCATTGGAGTGAATTTGAGGTGTATAATACAGGAACCCTCACCTTTTATGCATTTCTGTTGTTGGATTTTTTTTTTTTTTACAAGGCTGTTTTCATGTATTATTCTGTACTACTTAGAATTCAATAAAGTTATCTTTATAGTTTTCAGTAGTGTTTATATAGAGAGGTCTAAACTAATGTTCACATGTGTCATATAGGCACATGTTAGAAATATTCTGAAATTTATCAACTTCAAGATACTTAGTTTGTACCAAAATTTCAGTGTAGGGGAGGGTGATAAATATGTGTCTGTACATGATCATAGTACTTTTTTAAAAAAAGATTTTATTTATTTATTTGACAGAGAGAGGGATCACAAGTAGGCAGAGAGGCAGGCAGAGAGAGAGAGGAGGAAGCAGGCCCCTCGCCGAGCAGAGAGCCCGATGCGGGACTCGATCCCAGGACCCTGAGATCATGACCCGAGTCGAAGGCAGCAGCTTAACCCACTGAGCCACCCAGGCAACCCATAGTACTTTTAAGGCCTTAAAACTTTATTCTGTAGTTACTAATTGATCTCTAAGGTGACATTCATCATTGATCCTAAAATGCAAATAAACAGCATTGATATACATTATTTAAAAAATTGCTGAAAGAGGGACGCCTGGGTGGCTCAGTTGGTTAAGCAGCTGCCTTTGACTCAGGTCGTGATCCCAGGGTTCTGGGATCGAGTCCCACATGGGGCTCCTTGCTCGGCAGGGAGCCTGCTTCTCCCTCTGCCTCTGCCTGCCTCTCTGTCTGCCTGTGCTCACTCGCTTTCTCTCCCTCTGTCTTTGACAAATAAATAAATAAAATCTTTAAAAAAAAAAAAATTGCTGAAAGAGTGAAAATGGAAATTTGCTTTGAAACTATTTGCAGATTGAATGTAATGTTTTATATTTGTTATAGTAGAAGAGCCTGAAATTGTATATTGGCTCTTGCTATGACGTGTACATGTGTTTATCATTCTCATATAATCAAAACTCACTATTAGACTCTGTAAATAGCATTATGGACCATGGTACTTAAATATTAATGCATTTCATTACTTTTGTTCTCAAAATAAAGATTTATGGACAGTGTGTATCATTAACCAGCAGAGGGCAGTGTCTCTTCACAATTTTTTTTCCCGCAGTCTTGTGGGTTTCCCTAATAGCATTTGACCTAATTTGACGTATGAAGACCTTAAAGATATTAATTGATTACAAATTTGTAATTGATATGTTTCATATGGAATAGAAGGTGATAAAAATGAATGTAACTTAGTGTAGTAAGGGATATTTGTACTATTTTTTATAATCCTTCTAGATTAGTTGTTTCTTAAAAGAATGTTCATTTTATGTTGAAGAAGTGTGAGCATTTAGCATAAAATGTCATCAAATTGAAGTGCTTTTTTTTGTGAAATAAATTTATAATGCACCCAAAACTATTGCGGGTTGTTCATGGATTTGGTCCCTTCGTGTTGTATGGTGCAACTGCTGTGCAAAGGAGCACTGTGTGTTTATACACACAGTACAAAAATAAAATAAAATTTGTTGAGGGAAACTTACAAGCTGACAAGTAGCAGTGTGTGCAAGACCCTACAGGTCTCATTTCTTCCACAATGAGGTGGACTTGAACGAGGTGTAACTGGGAAAGTGTTTCAGTGGAAGGACCCAACCGAGATCCCATCATGTCATGCTTTTATTTACAAGAAAAAGGAAAGAGCACATCCATGGGCCTCCTAGGTGAAGAAGTAGTCTTTTTAGAAATGGAAGCTTCTATCAAACATTTAGGACAGATACTCTCTTGAGATAACTCAGACCTGCTGAACTTGCTCTTTGTTAAGCTTTTGGAAGGTGAAGTTAAAGAGCTTAGTTGGGGACATTAAGTGGCATTAATTTGTAAAGCTTAGTTGGGGACATTAAGTGGCATTTAATTTAGACTGCTTGAGCTTGAGTTGGGTTGGTCATTTATAGAAAGTATCATTTTAGGCAAGATTTCTGTAAGTTGGTATAATAATATTATATTATAGTTTAGTTGTAAGGACTAAATGAGGTAATTATTATAAGTTACTGAAATAGTAACTCCTACATGTGATGTGATAAGTGTTTCTTCTCTTTCTCATGAAGTGTTGACATTTATTAAACTTTTAAAATCAGTTTGGGGTCCCCATCATGTGAAATTGTGCTGTGGTAGCATGTCAGTGCATTCCTGTATTTTGCTTCCCAGCTACTAGTTGTAAGCCAAGACTCTTTGTTCCATGATGACACTTCTGGGGCAGATCTGATATCCTATCATTATTGGGCAGCTACCACTGACATACATGCCAGCCATGCTATTAACTGTCCTTCAGAATAAAACTGTGGAGGGTACCTAGTGGGGGAGTGCATTTTTATCGTCTGGGTCAGAGGGACTTTAAATAGGTCAAAATATTTATTCTTTGGTTTCCATCTGGGCTGTATCCAGAGCATACTAAAGGACTGTAGTTCTGGAATAAATTTTAATTGAATAAATCATATAGGGAGACAGAAACTGTACTACTGGGAGAAAAGTTCAAATGCTGAGATAGCTGTTCTAAAATATCCCTTGTTTTGTTCTTTTTTTTTTTTTTTAATTGACCTCCTTCTTCATAAAATAAAGCAAGAACATGAGACATTTTGAAAATGCAAAAAGATACTTCAACATATATGAAAGTAAAGAATATAATTCTTGAATTTGATGCATAGGTACACACAAAGGAAAAGTGCTCTTCTTCCGACTCTAGCTTTGCATTTGTGGAAGGGGATGTCCTTTATTATGTAGCTGTGGCTAAGAGAACAGATTTACATATGCAGATACAGGAAGAGGGGACAGGGAGCTGCAAAGATCAGCACTTGTTCTCTCTAATGTAGACCAGAAAGGCTTGAGAGTTTAACACATTGCTTTACTGCTGCAGTTCATTAATCTGGCCATGTCGTAACTATCTGATCTAGCACATCAACTGTCATTGATGTGTATTGGGGATAGAAATTTTATTTTAAAAACTCAAACTATTCAGTAATGGCCATGAAAAATCACCAAAGATGTAGATGGATCTTTAATACTGCCAGGTGTTTCAAAGATTTCTTCTATTAAATGCTGTACCCAAAATTATAGAATGCTCTTCAATTTTTTTATATAAAAAATAAAATAACTTAAATATATACAATTATAATTAAAAATGTAAACATGTAAATAAAAATGAGGTAAAAGACTTTGGAAAATTATATAAGATGAAATAGCAACATAAATTGGAATAGAAAAGAAAGGATTTGGAATAAAATTAAAATTAAAATCATTTCAGAAAAAAAAAAAATTAAAACTCAGGGGTGCCTGGCTGGCTCAGTCCCCAAGTCTTGCACTTGGGGTTTTAAGTTTGAGCCCCTGTCAGATGTAGATATTACTTAAAAATAAAATCTTAAAAAAATTAAAACTCAAAAGTATGCTTTTATTTGTATTTTTAATATAGCAGTTAATCATTTAATGAAGCAAGTATCTAAATATGTGCTTACATTTTGAAAGCTTCATTATTTTAGGGAATTTTGACAGAGCAAAAGAGGGTGAAGATGGGTGGCAGGTAAGCGGAAATAAATTGAGATTCCTGTCACATCAAAACAAAATTTTATGTGGCTGAAGTTGTTCATGTTAAATGTATTAAAAGAAAATGTGGGAGAATATTTATCTGATCCTTGGTTTGGGAGGACTTTCCAAGCGGGATCCATTGGTGGATTCCATGAAGGAAGAGACCGTGAGATTTGAAAAACTGCAAACTAAATAAACAAGTACTGTATACCACTTACATTACATAAGAGATAGTGGGTTAATATTAAGCTGTACTTGTACTATGTAAACTCCTTAAGCTGTAGTTGTAATTCCTAAATATTACTTAATAGCAAATGAACTGAAAACATATTTAGTCAAATATTGATATAACTTGGGGCAGAATGTAAAATTTATAAGAATATTTAAAATAAAACTGGAAATTTTAGGGAAATTTGGCACATCTGAGATGCTGGTTGTTTTTTTTTTTTTTTTTTAAGATGCTATGGGGCTATGAGTGTTTCTTTGCCATTAGGTGTGCTTTAGTGGTCAGGTTTGAGAAGCAACACCACTTGAATATATAAAGAACCTCTGTGGGTTCCTGGGTGGTTCAGTCACTTAAGTGTTACTAGATACTGGTTTAGCTCAGGTTCTGATCTCAAGGTGGTGGGATCTGCCCCTTGTGGGGCTCTGAGCTGAGTGCAGAGTCTGTTTTGAGACTTTTCTTCTCCTTTCCTGTCTCCATTGCTCTCTGCCCCTCACTGCTCCCCACAATGTGGCTGGTGCTCTCGGTCTAAAATAAATAAATAAACAAACAAACAAATAAATAAATAAAATCTTTAAAGAAGAAAAGAACTACTCAATTAAAAAAAAAAAGATTTTATTTATTTATTTGACACAGAGACACAGAGAGAGAGGGAACATAAGCAGGGGGAGTGGGAGAGGGAGAAGGAGGCTTCCTGCTAAGCAGGGAGCTGATGTGGGGCCTCAATCTCAGGACTCTGGGATCGTGACCTGAGCTGAAAGGAGACGCTTAATGACTGAGCCACCCAGGTGTCCCTCCTCAATTATTATTATTTTTTTTAAAGATTCATTTATTTTAGAGAGCATGAGGGAGCAGGGAGCTCAAGGCAACAACACTGAACCATGAGCTGGAGGCGGGGCTTGATCCCAGGACCCTGAGATTAGGACCTAAGCCAAACCAAAAGTTGGATGCTCAACTGATTGTGTCACCCAGGTGCCCCAGAAACCTCTCAGTCTTAATTTATTAATAATTATCATAGCTAAAATTCATTAAGTCTTTACTTTGTGCCAGGTATAAAACTTACACAAATTCATCTAAGTTTTACAACTGTTGTGTAAGAGACATAGTATTACTACTCCCATTTTGTAGAGGAGAAATATTAGGTGCAATTGAGGGTCAGTCCACATTTAAAGTAGAAGATTTGGGGGCACCTGGGTAGCCCAGTCAGTTGGGCTTCCCACTTGAGTTATGATCAGGTGTTGTGGGATTGAACTCTATGGGGCCCTTTGTGGGGGTGTGGAGGAGAGGTAGAGTATGCTTGGTATTCGCTCTCTCACCTCTCTTTGACTCTCCTCCACTAGCTAGAATGCCTGCATGCCTATGTGTGCACATGCTCTCTCGCTCTCTCAAAAAAAAAAAAAAAAAAAAAAAACCAAAAAGAAAAAAACCCAAAAACCAAAAAAACCCAAACCAAACCAAAACAGAACCCACTAGGTAAAAGGCAATTCATCAAAGAAAAAAATACAGTAGCTAGTAATCACATAATCTTAATCTAATCTTATTAGTAGTTGTAGAAATGCAGAACGATGAATGTTGTTTCTGGCAAAGGAGACAAAAGAAAACATCCAGTGTTGTTAATGCCTTTGCAAATTAATACAGCCTACAGGATGCCCAGGCTGTCAGCTTTGGAAATAAGTGTGTTCTGTGATCCTGCTTTCCACATCTAGGAATATGTCTTGTTGAAAAAGAGAAAGTTGCACCAGAATGTACCTATTTGGATTATCCTTATAGTGTTGTTTATGAAACTGAAAAAATGATAGTAAGTAAATAAATGTCCAACACTGAGGGATGGTTGACTCATTTATGGCACATCCATCCATGACGTATGAGCAGTGTGAAAAATGATGTGGGTGTGTAATTATTGATAGATAGGCATTTATAACATACTGTCAAGGATTAAAAGTAGATTACAAAATAGGATATTTTCCTTTTTAGTACACTTGCATTGGCACCTGGGTGGCTCAGTTGGTCAAGTGACTGGCTCTTGATCTCAGTGTGGGTCTTGAACTCAGGGTTGTGAGTTGAAGCTCCCCACATTGGGCTCTGTGCTGGGTATGGAAGCTACTTAAAAAAGGAAAGAACGTACACATGTATTATAAATAATAGAGGGGTGTTCATTATTTAACATCATCATCTTTGATGGGATTGCAATTTTATTGTTGGATTTCTACAGCAACTGTTACATGTGCAGTTAAAAGATTAAAAGTTTATTTTTAAAAAGAACTGTCTAACTGTATTTTTTATTTAGTTATAGATTTCAAAGTACTGAATTTACCACAAATTAAGTGTAAATCCACTGGTGAAGTGCTTTTAAAATGGAGGCAAAAAGACAAGAGCAGTAGTTTAGGAAAATATGCCAGAGGAAGAATTTGATAAATCAGGGTATACATGATTGGCTAGATCTGAGACTTTGGCCAAATTACTTGTTTTCAGCTTCAAAGAGGAGTGTAAATATCAATAATCCCTGAGCACATATAGCTGTATCTAATATTTATAGTGATAACTATGAGCTGTTAAGTTAATGATTTTGATATATTGCATATCCTGATTAAGAAAGTAAACAAGTATATTAGGGAATATTAGAATTCATACCTATCCTTCTTATGGTATATTTTACTTCCTACCTGTGCTAGATAAATATGCATGTTTAATAATGTTAGCAATTGTATACAAATGTTCATATTTCAAGCAAAAACAGGGATTTGATAAATCTCCAGGATCTCTAATTTATTATATTTGGAATCTTAATTAAGTTTTTTGTTGTTGTGGGGCTTTCTTTGAGATATTTAAAAGATGTATTTTCGAATCTACATGACCTAGAGCTAAGGGCAGGTGCACCTCCTGGACACTGACCCTGGAGAGAGGAAACCTCAACCCAACTAAACCCCTCTCCAGCTCTGGGCTCTTAGGTGATGTGACTCTTCTTCAGTGCCTCTCCCCAGCTTTTGTCTGGGGCTCTGGGTCAGGTTCCTAGTTTAAAAGTCTGTGAATGAATAAGGTGGGAACGTAGTTCTGGAATTCTTTGCCAGCTGATCTTTCTTTTTGCAAGGTTTTCCCCAGGAAGTTGGGACTTGTGGGAATAGGTTTTCTCAAGGTTCAGGTTGAACAAGGAGGGGCCTGCACAGTGCTTTCCTGTAATCTGTGAGCCTTATTCCTCCTCCTGTTCCACCTCAACTCTTCCCTTCCTGCCATCCCTCACTTCTTTATAGCCCTTTTTTGGGAATTGTGGTGCCTCTTCCCCATTTGATGAACACTGTATATGGCAGGGCTCAGCTATGGCCGGCAGCATTCGTGACCCCTCATGTGCAGGTTAACAGGCCTCCTATTTGTCTTCCGGGGTTATTCTACAGATTACAAGCCAACAGGTGGTGCTGTATGCTCATACCTCGCAGTGCCCTGTGAGCTGCTGTTCTCTGAGGCAGAGTTATAGGAGCCCACACAGTCCTGGAATTTGATGTGGACAAGATGTTTGGATTTGAAGCCAATGGCCAAGAAAGAAATCTTGAGACTTTGGTGCAAAAATGTGGTTTTATTAAAGTATGGGGACAGGACTTGTGAGCAATGGGGTTATACGGAGTGGCCCATTATATACTTTCAGGTTGGGAGGGGGTTAGGGATAACACTAAGTTTCTAAGGAATTTCCAAAGCAAGGTTTCTAGGACCTTGAGGGGGCTAGCTATTGTGGGGTAAAGGTCATTTATTACCATCTAATCAAACCTTAGTCATGAGACCCTTCAGATGTGTATTGGTGGGCCATATGCTTGGGTGATGATTGCCAACATATATCTTGGGAGTTTAAAGATAAAGGCAATTTCTAAAGGAATTTTTATATGTTAAAGTAGACTTACAGCATTCTGTGGGTTGGGCTAAGATTACAGTTTGCCCTTCACAAAGTATTAACATCGAGGTAGTTGAGTCCCTAGAAGAATGTCACTCTGTTTCAAGGACTTGTCAGTAGGCTCTGGGTGGTAAGGGAATTTAATAATTTTTCTTCTGCCTTTGTTTCCCATATCAGAATTCACTGGAGAAGGAACACAGATAACTGTGGCCAAGTACAACAGATCAAAATAGAAATGCACTTTAATGTATGCGAATGGAGTAGGTTGAAAGTTCAGAAAACTAATATACAAGATTGGTTATCAGTGGTGTATAATGAGAGACTGAATGTATATACTCACAGCTTTGTGTGTTGACTAATTTTTGCTTTGCCATACTCCAAAGACATTTTTACTTATGGGAGGAGGTATTTCTTTCCCCATTAACTTGATTCTAACCAGGGTAGCATGTAGTAGTACCTTCAGAACTGCTAGTTGCCCTCAAAGGTATGTATGTGTATTCCCTGTGAGTTGCAGTGGGATTTTTACCTTTCTTTGTGTACTAACTTCGATATAGAAATAAGAATGAAAGAATACATTTTCTTACTAACATTTTTACTATTGGTGTTTTAAGAATTACAAAGTTCTGTTCTTGAAGTTTTTTTCATATGATAGCTTTTCTATTTTGCAAATCAGTGGATATTTTACAATATTTTAAATATTGTATTTAACAAAACAATAAAACCATAAAAAGCAAACAATACTGGTTATTTCAGTACTTCCTCTGAAAAGGAATGGAATGTGAAGATTCAAATGCTTGTGATTGAACCTTAGTTCAGTAACTGACAGTTTCGCTTCTCTGTTTTTTTTTTTTTCTTAAGGTTCTTTCTTCCTTCCTTCCTCCCTTCCTCTCTCTTTCTATCTGTCTCTTTCCCTCTCTCTTTTCTTTTCCTTCCTTTCTTCCTTCCTCTCTTTTCTCTTTTCTAGCACGCTGATCAGCAGGAGGATGAGCAGAGGGAGAGGGAGAGAGAATCTTAAGTGGACCCTGCACTGAGCTCAGAGCCTGTCACGGGGCTTAATCTTATGACCCTGAGATCATGACCTGAGCCAAAATCAAGAGTCAGATGCTCAACTTACCAGCCATCCAGGTGCCCCACTTCTCTTTTCAAATAAACAAAAGACCAGCACTCATACTAGGAAAAGTAAATGTTCAGATTTCTTACTAGGTAATACAGTTTGACTGTATTCTTTTAAAGTTAGCTGCTCAGGGATATGAATGGAAAAATAAAAATTCTTGTATGAAAATGTTTCACTAGTATTAAAATATAAGTGTATGCAAATTCATTTAAAACTTAAACAAACAAACAAACAACCCAGCTGTTTAGGTATTCTTAAAGCATATGGTGAAACATACTTTTTTTGGTAATGTAATGCAACAGTTTTGGAATCTGATGCACTTAGACTCAAGTTTACAAAATGGATTTTTATGAAGTATATTCTTTTTCAGTCCATGCTTTGGGCCAGCTGTGGATGAATACATGTCGTGTCCAAAGTGCTTTCCAATGGGATTGGTTAGAGGCAGGTAAAGGAATGTTATTTCACACCTCCTTTTGAAGGGGTGTGTCAGCTGACTTCACTTTCCTTCATGGCAAGGCAGAGGCTTCTTTGGGGGTGCTATCTCAGCTTCATAGGTGTTCTGACAACCTGTTTGCTTGCCTACTGCCTGCCTTCCTTTCTTCTTTTTTCCCTTCCCTTCCTTCTTATCAGTGAAGCTAACACTTGGGAAAAATTGGGCAACTTTTACTGTATTATGGTAACATATATATGCAGAATTGAAAATTCCCAAGGTTACTATTAAAAACAAACAGCTGTATTTGACATCCCTTGAGGCCTTCTGATGTCAGTTTTGTGCAGTTTTAATTGAAACATATAACTTGTTAACTGTTGAGAAAAAAGATAGCATGATACTTGTGTATAGGCAATAAATTAAAGGTCAGGATGCTAAGAACTCTTTCATCCACACTTTCTCCTATTCCATTTGAATTTTGTTACATTGTCTTTATTTGCAGTTCAGAGCCCTGTTCTGATCTTTTTATGACACTTCTTATTTTCCTATTCTAAATAGATTTGTCTAAGAATATGAGAAAAGAGTATGTTATTTCCTGCCTTCTTATGGTATGCTGCATACTTTTGGTAAAATTAGTATTTATAACGAAGAATGCAGAGGTATTAGACTAATTTATGACTGCCCTTTAACATAAAAAAAATTTATTCAGATTTCTTTGTGTCTTTTTGATTTTGCTACTTAACTTATTTTTCTGTGTTGTAAGGATTGTTACTGATGAGAGTGGACCACAAATATGTAATTATGGAGTTAATTAAATTCTGTTTTCAAAATTAAAATTCTGAAAGCATCTAGAATGATAGAATTTTTTTATGAGGTGCTTTTTAGTTTAGGAAAGTTATAAGCTTTCTTTACTGCTTTTAAGATACATCATCTTATTGATTTCCTAGAATGTATCATCTCTTAATTTCTCTTGTGGCAAGAAGCACATTATTTGTTCCTGCTGTTTAGATTTTGCAAAAACAGTTGTTCTCTCATCTGCCGATGAGCATGTATTAGGGTCTTCACATCTTCATGAGGGGATTAGGGGATTGCATGTAAAAAGGGACAAGAAACAACTGCCATGATGAAGAATTGGAGATGCTTGCCACTTTGAGGTTAGGGGTTAAATTCTCTTTCAATTCAAAAGAGATAGAAAATGATTGTTATAGTCCAGTCATTGTGAAGTCATTGTCCTCATTGTACTTGGCATTTTTTATGCTGTTTGATTGCAAAGATTTGATTTTTTTTTAAACTTTTTCAAGATTTATTTATTTGAGAGAGAGAAAGAGAATGTACGAGCAAGCATGTGAATGGGGGTATAGGCAGAGGGAGAGAATCTGTAAGCAGACTCCCCCAGTGAGTGCAGAGCCCCAAGAGGGGCTCTATCCCGCCACCCGTGAGATCATGACCTGAGCTGAAACTGAGCTGGGAACTTAATTAACTGAGCCTCCCAGGCATCCCGTATTGTTTTTAACTCTTTAAGATGAAGAACTCTGTGGGAAGAAATCCATTTGTCTGTCACAAGAATAAAAAGACCTCTTGATTTTGTTTTTCTTTCCTTGAATGGTACAGCAACTTACATATCTTCCTTGGGCCTTATTTTGGCTTTAATCTTGGTGGGTATACATTGTATTCAAGGTATAGCTCTTGAAGAACAAGGAGAGGGCCAGATAAACATGTTCAGATTCCACTGTAAGCTGTTGGTTAATAAAGCTGACATGATCAGCTCATAGTAGTGACAGGATCTATGCTGGGTGTGAGAAGCCACCAAAGACAGTTTTTAGTATTTGAATATGTCCTAGGCTGAGCTGTTTATCACTGATTAATGCTAACAAAGGCACAAAGTAACATGGGAGTACCGGATGGGGAGGGTTTAATTCCAGCATAACGGGTATCTGAAATGCTTTGTGAGAGAGTTAATATTTGAGCTGGTGGAGATTGGATGAGATTATTCTAGTATTGGTGGTTCAGAAGTTTAAGGGTGAAAGAGGAAATCCACAGCTTGAGTAAAGTCACGACAGGATGTTTTTGATAGTTGTCTCTTTGTGGTTTGAAATGAAGTACTTTTAAAATGGTGGGTATAGCCAAGCTATGAAATACCTTGACTGTTACACAGAGAAATTTGGACCTTTTAATTTTTTTGTGATGGAGAGCCATTGACCATTTTTGAGAAAAGTTTCAATATAAACCTTTATAAAACACAATGGTGAAAATACACTAATAGTTATATTTACAATTTTAATAAGAGCATTTTTCTTTTTTGTCTAGTTCTTTTGACTAATTAAACTTTTTTTGACATTTATTCAGCAAATACATATTGAGTTCTAGTCACATGCAAAGTTATTCATATGTGGGGATGAAGTATAAATAAAACTAGATCTGTCCCATGAAGAGCTTTTAGCAGGATGTTTCATTTTATTTTAAGCATTGAATATTGCATGCTTATTAAGAAGACTGTGTCTTCTAAAATAAGACTGCATTTAGGGACAGACTCATAAATTCAGAGAACAAACTAGTGGTTGCCAGACAGGAGGGGTTTAGGGATATGGGCAAAATGGTTGAAGGGAATTGGGAGATACAGGCTTCCATTTATGAAATGAATGAGTCACGGGGATGAAAGGAACAGCATAGGGAATATAATCAATGGTGTTGTCATGGCCTTGTATGGTGACAGATGGTAGTTACATATGTGGCTAGCATAGCGTAATATATAGAGTTTAAATCACTGTTATGTATCTGAAACTAATGTAATATTGTTTGCCAACTATTCTTTAATTAAAAGTAAATAAGTCTGTATTTTTAAGAAATTTTGATCACCTTGAGTTTTTCCTTTTTGGCCAAATGACTGTAAAGCAGCATGTTTTCCTATGCTTGGTGGGTGGCCGTATGATTGCGAATTACAGTGGAAACATCCCAGTTCCATTTATTTGTCTCTTTGATTTTTGGGATATGATATAATTAGAGTATTCATATTTTACCCATTAGTGATTAGTTAGGTCATCAAGCATTTTGTTTGTTTGTTTAATGCAAGAGGGTTAAATCATTTACAGTAATATGAGTTATTTTCATTGACTGAAGTGACTTGCGGATATGAGAGATTAGGCATAAAGTGGAGGCGCCTGCAATCATTGCTGGGCGGCTCCTGCCTTGACTTCTTTCTTCCAGTGATCTTGTCTCCACCCTATCTAGGTCAGTCATTCCAGTGGTCTTAATATGTGCACTGTCTTCTTAATTCCAGTTTCAGAAATCTCATCCTGTGACAAGGTGACTCCTTGTCTCTTCAGCTCATTCCTTCTACTACCTTAATCCCAGTACACCCTTGAACTCGAGCAGCAACTAAAAAGCCATTGATCATACTTTTCATGGTTGCTCATTCCCCTCATGCTCTCACTTCTTCTCCGGCAAATTATATCCTATCATTGTCATCTTTCTCTTCACACTATAGCCCTTTTCTTACTTGTCACATCTGCATCTGGTTCCGCTCACCTATCTCCCTGCTCTCCATGCTTGTCCCTATGTAGCCTTACTGTGGCTGGGGACAAGCACACAACTATCCCAACTGCTCTTTCCAGATCCAAGACCTCAGGTGGACATTTTATTATGCCCAGCAGTCTAGCCACATCCTCTAGATCCCTTTCTTGTCTCCATCCTCATTCTCTCTTATGTGCCTTTCTTCTCATTTCAGTGAAAATATGAGAGAACTTCACAGATTCCCAACAGCACCAAAGCCCATATACTCAATCTCCTGTTCTGTCACTCTGGATAAATTGTTTTTGCTTCTACTTGAGGTCACTTGTGCACATAACTCCAGTCCCCCTTGCACCTTCAAGAACACTGCTTCACCAGTTCCTCAGTCCAGCATTGTCAGCATTTTTTTTTTTTCAGCATTGTCAGTTTTTCCTTCCTTACTGGATGGATCATTCTTATCTTCCTACAAGCTTTTATTTCTCCTATCTGAAAGATTCTTGTAATCCCTCTTCTCATCATGCTTATAACCCCCCCCCCTTTATTGCTTCTTTTTTTTCCCAGTATCTCTTTAACTGCCACACTCTTCGACCCTCTCTATGCTCCCAAAACTTCTTTTGTCAAAATCCCTGATAACCCAATGTTGCTAAATTGTATTATTTTTTAATTCTCATCTCACCTGACCTATTAGCAGCATGTGATACAACTGCATTTCATTCTCCTTGAAGATCTTCTTTCCTTGGTTTCTCAGAACACTGCACATTTCTGATTTCCTTCCATGTTACCCAATTTGTCCTTCTCAGTCTCTTTTGGTGGTTTCCTCTATCTCTGAAACAGCATCCCATTGAAGAACTCTAGGGCTCAGTTCTTGGGTTCCTCTTTTCTGTCTACATTTGCACCCTTATGACTGAATTCAGTCTTGCAGTTTTAAATATCATCCATATCTTGATTTCTTCTGACTACTAAATTTATATCTTTATTCTAGACTTTTCCTCTGAACCCTCAAACTTCTGCGAAGTGATCCAGGCTGATAACTCTATTTGGATGTCTAATAAGCTTCACAGACTTAAGTCCAGTAACTGCTCTTACCAGTTTCTACATCTTTTTAAATTACAACTCCATTCCCCTAGTTGTTTAGACCCCAAACTCTGGAGTCTTCAGTGATATCTTCCTTTCTCTTTAATTACAAATTCATTATCTCCACGATTTTCCATCTTCCAAATCTATGGGAAAGTGACCACTTCTCACCACTCTAGCCACTACATCTCTGGTGCAACCACTGTTATCACTGGCCTGAATTGTCCTAGTGACTCTCAAAGTCTCCCTTTTCCTGTCAGTTCTTAATTTAGAGGCCAGAGGGACACCTTTAAAACCTTTTTTCAGATTGTACACCTTTCTGCTTGAAATCTCTTTATCATGACTTCCCATTTCATGTATATTAATATTTAAAGATCTTACTAGGTACACAAGTGCTACATGATTGCTCTTTAGCCAACATATGTCATCTCCAGACACAGGTACTCCTCACCTCTTTGATTCCTTTACTACCCCTCTGCTTCTCGAACATTAAGCCTAATCTTCTGCACCAAGGAGGAGGCAGGAAGGTAGGGCTGAGATGGGGATGGGAAGGGAATGAGGGCCCAGTGACAGCAGTTGCTTTAGACCAGCCTCCCAGGTAGTCTCCTTCTGCTGTCTTCTCAAGGCATTTCACACTTAGCTTTAGTGAAAACTCTGTTGTTATCTGGCCCCAGGTCCTACTCTGTCTCTTCTGTTTTTCTATGCCCTGCCTATACCTGTTCTGTCCCTTAATTCAGTCCTCAAATTATTCCAGTGTTTAACATTTCACCTGTTTTCTGCTGGGGCCAATTCATACTATGTTGACCCAGAAAACTCTTTTGGATTTTGTGAGAGGGTTTTTTAATTAAATATAAAAACTGAAAATATATATTTTTTAAACTAATTTTTCTTTTGGTCTCTGGATTCTGCTTTGCCATTGATATAGATACAATTAAGTTGTGTACAGTATCAATTTTTTTAAATTAAAAATTATGGGTGGTAGAGATTTTTGTTGACCAGAGTAAGGCCTTCAACTCATACTAATGTGTCTGGCATTAGTTCTTTCTCTTTAAAAACATATTTTGATACCATGTTTTGTGTTAGCGAGTCTTGGGTGTGCTGCTTTTGAAGTTCTGAAATGAACAAGGCATATGACAATGAGCATTCAAGGAATCCCGTATTCTTTTTACTATTTGACTTTCTAAGACTTTTCTTGAGGGCTCAGTATTCCTTTTGAAGCTTGTGGAGTATGGGTTCTTGATCACAGACCATTCATTGTTTCTTCTCTAAATTTCTCTGTGGATGCCTGAGTTGCACTTCCCTGGGACTTGTTATGATCGTATGTCAACATTGCAGGGCTGTCACTGTTGATGACGTATCTCACATGATAGCTGTGGAAGGGTTTCTGATGGAATAATTGTGATATAAATGTTACTGTATGATGTGGTTACCATAGAAAAGTATGTGGATCAGATAAAAGAGATACAAACTTCAATAATTTGGGCTAACTCGCTTTCTTTTGTCTAGGATAAGCTCAATTCCAGAACTCTCTTCACCTGATACAGTGGAATGATGGTTTATCATGGGCTCCTTCCTTGTTTGGAAAATTGCTGTTATAAAACATGTTTTTAAAGAAATTTTTACAGTAGATCATTGTAGTTCCCTTTCTCCCCAGGCCCCAGTTAACGTGAATTATTTATTTTTTTTAATTGAGATTCAGATCTCTTTGTGATTCAAGATTTCGTCAATTACAATTCAAGTTCAAAGTCAGGTTTTGTTTTTGCTTTTGATTTTATGGTAGCTGAAATGATGTATTACCATTTCTTGAGAAATTTAGGGATTATATTTTATAAAAAGGCATGGGGATGTGGAAAGGCACTGTTTTTTGTTTTGGTGTTTTTTTTTTTTTTTTTTAATGTGGAGCTGCAATCATCCTAGAGTACTGGGATTACCAGTCACTGACGTGGAACTTTGCAGATGGATCCTTAATGGACCCTGAATTCCCCTTCAATGGATTACAATGAACATGAACACTTTCTAAGAACAGCCATTGCTAATGATAAAATCTTGTGGTAAGAGCAACTGTATGGGCAGCATGTCTTCATTTTGCTCTTAAAAGTGACCTTGTGACCAGCTGGTGATAGTAAAAATAAAGTCTTTTTCTCTGATGGTGGTTCGTTGATAAGCCAGGTTTCTCCTTTGTGTGAGTAACTTATCCTCTGTGATGGCAAGTGGGTATTAGGCATTGGGTCTTACAAGAAAATACTTCTCAAAGTGATAGACTTCAACTGGGAGAGGCATCTGTGGTGGTAGTGGCAAAATAAAACTGACCTTGTCAGAGTTTGATAGGTCCACTCATGTCTTTCAGCTTTAATTTTCTCATCATTTAATATGTGAATATGTGTAAAATGTGTTGATATGAGAATTAAATGAGCAAATATAAGGGGGGGTTCACAAATGAAACAAGTATGAGGTGGTATTAGAGAAGGAGATGTAGAGAGAAAATCAGCAAAAGAGGGATCAAAATGAAAATGAAGGGAAGGGAAATATAAGGTGGAATCTTATTCTCTAAGTGTGTGTTTTCATTTTTTGCTTTGGTTAGATTTTGTAGCTATAGTCAATTTTTGCATAATCAGAATTATTTCATGAGTGGCTCATAACAACAGTTACAATATGAAGCTGATTATCTGCCTCTCAATGAGAAGCCACAGGATCTTTCCAGTATTAACTTCTACCCTCCTTTATGTCTCAATCTGCAATCTTGGGTGGATAAGGCCTGGTGCTAAGAACACATGCTGGGAAAAACAAATCAAATGCCTCCAAACATTGTTTATCTCAGATATAGATTAGAATTGTAAAAACAATTGGGATATGTTAAGTAGTTTTCAAATTATTAGACAGTGTTCTTAATGTTATGACTTACCTGAGGAACTATATTATAGGGTTTTAGAATTTGTAGTTAGCATCATAAATGCTTTTTAGATGATCTGGTCATTCTCAGTTGTATTGTTCCCTCTTAATTGTTGCCCAATTTTATTTTATTTTATTTATTTATATTTTTAAAGATTTTGTTTATTTATTTGACAGATAGAGATCATAAGCAGGCAGAGAGGCAGGCAGAGAGAGGGAGAAGCAGGCTCCCTGCTGAGCAGAGAGCTGGACCAGGATCCTGAGATCAGATCTGAGCTGAAGGCAGAGGCTTTAACCCACTGAGCCACCCAGGCGCCCCTGCCCAATTTTATATTTATAAACATGCCAATATTATTGGTATGTGCAATTAAATATATGTGTCTTTATTTTCCTTAGTTGTTACTTATATGATTGGTGGGAAATATATTGGGTAACTAGTTTCTCAGTAAGGGCAGTGTAGAATTTTTACCATTACCATTTGAAGAAAATACACTCTTCAGGCTTTATACTTAAGAACACGCCTGACCATTTTTACCTAGGCTCTCAGGTGATGGTAACAGAAGAACTGATGACATTACTAGATAATCATTAATTAGGATATGAGATGTATCAGACTTACCCCCAAAGCAAGACGCTTCCCTTTGAGGTGGCCCTCCATCCTCTCTGTGGGATGGCCCTCTCAAGGCATTCTTTTTTTTTTTTTTTTTTGACTTTTTAAAATTTATTTATTTTTTTTAATAAACATATATTATTAGCCCCAGCGGTACAGGTCTGTGAATTGCCTGGTTTACACACTTCACAGCACTCACCATAGCACATACCCTCCCCAATGTCCATAACCCCATCACCCTCTCCCTACCTCCATTCTGATTGTTACTTTTCTGACCACTCCACTAAAACTGCTTGAGTGATTGGCCTATACCTTACCCAAACTCATTATTAACCTTTGTTCTCATCTTACTTGACTTTCAGTAGCATCGGGCCACTCTTCCCATTTTGAAAAGCTACCTCATCTTGGTTACCACACTCTCAGACTCTTGGAAGGAGTCACCATACTTCTCTGCTTCCTCACCTCACACTGATGCTTTAATACACTCACACACTGGGCTTTAACATAGCTTCCATCAAGGTCTTCTCTGGGCCAAAGCCATTAGTGAGTTCCCCATCCTCGTTTTATGTAACTTCTCCATCCTTGAAACATGAGCTTCTTTAGTCTCCATTTAACACCATATTCACCTGGTTTTCTTTCTCCTCTCTGGCTATTTCTCATCCTCCTTTATTAGGCCTCTGAATATTAGAAGGTCACAGAGGTCTGCCCTTGGCCCTATTCTTTATCTTTAAGGTCTTTATTGATTTAGTTATTTGTCTTACATTTACTAGAAGGTAAGTCCCTTGTGAGCAGGCACTTTTGTTTGTCTTGTTTGTGCTGTATGTCCTGTGCCCACAAAAATGCTGAGATAGTAGGTGCTGGCTGCTTGGCTTTACTTTTAATAACTCCTCTCACAGTGTGGACTTGGGTGTCGTAGTTTCCCCAAGATTGTAGTCAGTATTTCTGTGATCATCTTGCGCATTACTTAAGTATCCTGGAACACCATTTATACTTCACTCACCCATGTGCTGTTTTTCCATTAAGGATACTACATCTTTGTAGCAGATAAAAGCTGGAGTCTTTTGCTGTGTTAATGGTGCCTCTTTCATTATACCCCATGATTAGTCACTTTACTTATTGCATTGTTCCTACCCATTTCTTTTTCAAACATTCACCTTTTAACCACCTTGGAGGTTGATGGTTACCCTTGGCTCTAGCCTTCCTCTGAAAATATGTCATATTACTCTGAGAATACAAAACTCTGAAATTCCTTCGTGAAAGGATTTTAAGCAAGGAAGCATAGCTGCCAGGATTCTTTAAGTCTCTGTTTCCTGAGACACACATGTAGGGCCCTCTACGGCTTGTCTGTAGCCTGTTTTCCAGGCTGTTGGCCCAGCACTGCCTATACCCTGTGCTTTAGCAGAAATGAATTACCTTATACTCCACACCTGTGCTTCTTCATCTCCCTGCTTTGCCTTGTGCTCTTACTGAAATATGTTCTTTATCCAAACTCTACATACTTCAAGGCCATTTCAGCTGCTTCGTTTTTGGGAAGATTTATCTGCTTACCCTAAGCTTGAAGTAATCTCTCTCTACTGTGAAATCCCTAGTTATCCTTACCTTAATTACAGTGCTTAGACTTTTCTTTCTTGTGTTTGCTTATGTCTAATATCCCTTGTAGGTCACTGAAGACAAATGCTTGGCCCTTGCCTTTTGTTCAATAAATATTGAAGGAATGAAAGAGACTTGAACTCATTTAAAGAAACTAAATGCCCTTTTACTATTTACTTACCTATCCTGGGTGTCAGATCTCTTTTAATTGTGTTTATTCTTCCATTTCCAAGTTAATAACAGCTAACATTTGAGTGTAATGCTTTACTTTTCACAAAGCAGTATACATGTTATCCTGTTTGACACCCCCTTCACCCCTTTCAACAGTTCAGTAAGGAGGTAGTGTATGTAAGCTATAGAATAGGATAGAAATTAAGTGTAGAGGCTGTTCTGAAATACCAACTGAGTATTACTCCCACCTTAAAAGACCACCAGAGACGTGAGTCAAAGCCAAGCAGCAAGGGTTGTTTATTGCAGGTTCGAACCTGGACCTCTGCGCCGCTCATTGCCGATAACACCGAGAGGTCCGGAGCTGGGTGGGTGCAGGATTTTTATAGACAGATACAAACAAGTTTCGGGTAGGGCTGAGCTGATTGGTTGACAGTTTGAACAGGTATACTTGGCGTCAGTGGATTGGGTCAGGGGACCCGTGCGCGAAAGCAGGGGTCTGCGCGAAAGCAGACAAAGGGTCCCCGCGAAAGCAGACAAAGCAATCTTACAGAAGCAGAACTGGTGGGTTAGCCCGCGCGCGAAAAAGCAAGCATTCGTTCAGAAGCGAAACTAGCTGGTTAACAGGATAAAAATGCACTTCTAGCCAGGGGGGTTCTTTTGGTCTTTCAGTTCCTTTAGTCAAGTAGCTACTTTGGCTGCTCTGCCCCAGTCATTGGTCCAGGAACTTTGTCCTCTCTATTGAGTTGACTCTTTTTAGCAGCTCCATTTTATGGAGAAAGAAACTGAAGCCCATGAGTTACCTGTTTTGAAGTTAACCAGCTGGTATCTTAGTCAGATTTGCAAACCAAATTTGAGGTATGTAAGAAGGAAGGATATTTTGTGGGTGCCAGAAAATATATAAGAAGTCCGTCTTTACTATTTTAAAGAAATTATAGAGATTTTTCTTTCAAATGTTTTTTTTTTAGTTTTTAAGGATTAACATCACTTGATTTCTACAACCCTCTGCCACTTCTTTCTTTAGTGGCTCATAAGGGTCTCATTTTTGAAAGGTCATTAATTTCACTGGCCCCTGAAGAATGTTACTACTCTTAATGAGTCCTGAGAGTCTTGGGGATATTAGTCTCATTTTAACTCTTCCTGGTATAATTGGATCAATGTGATGCTTTTGACTTAATTGGTTTCAGTTTGTCAGAGGAGAAAGACATTTTCCTTGGTGCTGTGCTAGAATATCTGTTTTCCAAGACTCCTCACAGAAGTAAAATTAATCAGAGTCAGCAGTTCTTGGGATCTCCTATGGGTCAGATATAGCCACTGATGGGAAATACTCTAGGGCAGCAGAGGTAAGGTTTTTGGGATATGTGTGTTGAATTTTCACATCCTGAGAATAACTTCTGCCCCATTCTGTCAGTATTTACAGAATTGTCTACATGAATTGTTTCTGTAAATTTCTCTGTAATCTTTTTATACAGACCCTTTCATTTTTTTATTGAGCACCTAATACAGAGAATGCCTAGAAAATAAAGCAGCTATTTATGTTAGTGGCATTTACTTAAAAATATATTTTAAAGCGATCTACACAGTGTAATTACTTGTATGTCTTAAGCAGTTAGTATCCCTTTGTTCTAATAAGGTGATAAAGCTAATCTAGTGGTTCTTCCACTTTCATGTACAGAAGAAATCTGGAATTCCTATTAAAAAAATGTAGAAGCAGGCCTCTACTCCTCTGTAGCTGTATTTCATAGCAAGCATCTTAAGAGTATTCTGATGCCTGTAGCCCTCTGAATGCATATTGAAATACACGACTGTAATCTTGCCCTTGCCTGTGACTACTGTCTTATGCCAGAATTCTTCAGGATAACACCTGCAATTACAGTTTCCTGACTCTGCAGATGTTTGGATTACTTTGTCTCCCTTCCCCCCATCTCCCTACAGACCCTTTAGGCCTTGATCCCTGTAATGAGTGCAGCAGGCATCATTGGATACTTACTTTTTTTCTATATAGGATATGCCCTACCCTCCTTCTTGCCACCTCCAGGCTGAAACTACCATCACCTCACTATAGTAGGTTTATAGTTGCTTGAAACAGTATATATTGAACAAAATAATTTTCATGAGAAAAATATTGGTTAACAATTAGTGAAACACACAAATAGAGTTATAAGATTTAAAATTTAAGGTCATAGTAATTAGTGCTTTATTAAGAAATATACTTCATTACTTAATAAAGATACTTCTATATACCCAGTAAATGGCCCTCAAGTATATATTTATGTTTAATAATAATTTCCTCCATATCAGTGAATACTATTCTTGAATATTAGCCTTCTTGGGGCTGTGGATGTCAGTAAGTACTGCTCATATCTTAATGGAAGTCTTATCTGGGAAAAATGTTTACTGTGGAGCTATATGTGAGAATTATATCAGCTTATAAGAAAATGGACTATTAACTCTATAAAGGTACTAACAGTTACAAAGAAATCGTAAGTCATAATGTGACCAGGTCCCTGGCTTAATACTGCAGGCTAGACATAGGTGCATGAGAACAGAAAAAGTACCTGAGGTTTAGCAGGGAAATGAATTCCCATGTGTGTAGCCATCAATAAATCAGTCGTGCCCTGAAGAATAGTAGGAGTAATATGAGAGAGACTCTGCCATGGTGTTTGGGGTTGGGTAATAGGGATGGATTGGATGCCACTAGGAAAATAACTTCATGAGGGATTCTGGATTCTTACAGGTATGTAGCTATTCAAGTGGTGGGGTCATGTTGTCCATCAGACAAAAGCTGTAGCCAGAGTACAGAGAGGGGAAAGTATGTGATGGTTTCAGTGACCAAGTGGGCCATCCTGCTTCTCTTGTGCATAGACTTTGGGAACTAAGATTTGGGATATATTATTATGGCTTACAATATTGGCCCTAGCAATGCCCCATCCCTTTCTTTTTTAATCTCTTAGTCTAGGGCACTCAGGAAAAAGTTTGTTGAAAAAGTGTACACTTGGGGAAAGGAGGGGTTGATGGTAACAGAGTAGGAGGACTGCTCACCTCATTTTGCAAATACAACTAGATAACTATAAAATCATCCTAAATACCACAGAAATTAAGTGAAAGACTGGCAGAAAAAAACTCCACAACTAAAGGTAGAGGCGAGGACACATTAAGAAGGTAAGAAGTGTGGAGGTGTGATTTGGAAGAGAAATGGATTGTGGCCACCAGAGTAGGGAGGGAGCCACAGTTGCAGAGGAGGGTGAGAGACAGACTAGCACACAGGGCAGTGCATGGGGGAAAACGAATCCCAATAGTAATTGGATTGGAAAGTGAGGGAGGCTGAATTTTGTGAGTTCTGGCAACCAGTGAGGCTAAAGGTCTGGGCTTGGCTTGGGAAGAGCCTTGGAGGACATTGGGGCTGCTCTTGGAAAGAAGTTAAGCAAACAACCCATGGACATACAGTGTGAAAATAGTGATCTGAAGAGCTCATGGGTCACACAATGGGGAGGTTATTTGTTCATCTCAGAGTGTGTTCCAGAGAGGCATTGTTCATAGAGAGACCTCTCCAGGAGCAAAGGAATGAGCAAGTGCCATTTCCCTTCCTCACCCCTTAGCATAGGCACACGGCTATGAATGGAACCAACATAGCACTGACACTTGCTATCTTATACCAAGCATACCACACCGTACCCCCCCCCCCACTTTGGTGGTGCCTCCCTTCCCAGACAACTTGCCTCAGTCCCAGTGCAGCAGATCCCCTTCCCCAGAAGAATAGCCCAAACCCCCACCAAAACCCTGTCTCACAACCCGAGACTTTTTGTGGAGCATCAGTTCCAATGGTGATGGCAACAAGTCTTATTTCACAAGCAGACCAGAGCACACCTAGTTAAAACATGTCACATTCAGGCCAGGGACCAAAGACTGCCCACAATAGGCAAACAGGCCTGAAGGATAAAGATACCAGGACAAAACAACAGAGCACATGTGGCACACTTTGGAGACATTCCTGAGTCAGTGGGGTCAAACTTAAATGACCATCAACTTAGTATAGACTGCCAAATGCAGAAGAAGTTGTTCTACAAACCTAATGGTAACCATATATCAAAAACCACTAATACGCAAAGAATAAAGAGAAAAAATCCATATATATATATATATATATATATAAAACTAAAGAAAATCAGCAAACCATGAAAGAGTGAAAGAGAAGGAAGGATCAGAGAATATTGCCAGAAACAACCATAAAACAAATAATAAAATGAATAATTACTTTGAATGTAAATGGACTAAAGGCTCAAATCAAAAGACATAGTGTGACAGAGTAAATTAAGACAAAACCAATCAAGACCCATCTATAAGAGACTCATTTAAGATGAAAACACACCTGCAGATTGAAAGTGAGGGGGTAGAGGGGCACCTGGGTGACACAGTTGGTTAAGCGTCTCTTGGTTTCAGCTTAGTTTGTGATGTCAAGCCTCTTGTCAGGCTCCATGTTCATCATGGAGTCTGCTTAGTATTCTCTCTTCCTCTACTCCCCTGCCAAGCTCATGCTTTCTCTCTATATAAAATAAATAAATAAATCTTTTTTAAAAAAAAGAAAGTGAGAGGATGGAGAAACATCTGTCATGCAAATGATGTCAAAGAAACCTGAGATAGCTCTATTTATATCATATAAACTAGACTTTTAAAATGAAAACTGTAACCAGAGACAAAGAAGGACACTATATCATAGTAAGGGGACAATCCAACAAGAAGATAAAACAATTATAAATACTTACACACCTAACATGGGAGCGCCCAAATACATAAAACAATTGATGACAAACACAAAGGAACTAATTGATAATAATACAATAATAGCAGGGGAGTTTAACACCTGACTTACCTCAATGGACTAATCATCTAAACAGAAAATCAACTAAGAGACAATGGCTTTGAATGACACATTGGACCAGATGGGCTTAACAGGTATATTCAGAGCATCCCATCTTAAAACAGCAGAATACACATTCTTCTCAAGTTCACATGGAACAGTCTCCAGAATAGATCATATACTAGGTCACAAAACATGCCTCAAGAATTCAAAAAAATTGAAATCCTACTATGCTTATTTTCTGACCACAATGTTACAAAACTAGAAGTCAGTCACAAGAAAAAATTCTGGAAAGACCATAGATGTATGAAGGTTGAATAACATGGTACTAAGCAGTGAATGTGTCAACCAAGAAATACAAGAAGAAATAGAAAAGTACATGGAAACAGGTGAAAGTGTTTCCAAAACCTTTGGGATATAGCAAAAGCAGTTCTAAGAGAGAATTTGATAGCAATATAGGCCTTTCTCAAGAAGCAAGAAAAATGTCAAACAACCTATCCTTACATGACGTAAAGGGCCTAGAAAAATAGCAACAAACAAATCTAAAAGCAGCAGGAGGAGAGAAATAATAAAGATTAGAGTGGAAATAAATGATATAAAAGCCAAAAATACATTAGATCACAGATCAATGGAACCAGCAACCAGCTGGTTCATTGAGAAAAAAGTCAGAAAAAAAAAGAGAAAGGATCCAAATAAATAAAATCACAAATTAGAGAAGAGATAAAACAACCGACACCACAGAAATATGAATAATTATAATAGAATAATAAGAGAGAATATTATGAAAAACTATATGCCAACAAATTAGACCAGCTAGAAGAAATATATAAATTCCTGGAAACATATTAACTACTAAAACTGAAACAGGAAGAAATAAAAAAATTGAAGAGATCAATAACCAGCAAAGAAATTGAATCAGTAATCCAAAAACTCCCAACAAACAAAAGTCAGGGTCAGATGGCTTTCCAGGGGAATTCTGCCAAACATTTAAAAAAGAATTAAAAACTATTCTACTCAAACTATTCCAAAAAATAGAAGAGGGAGGAAAATTCCCAAATTCATTCTATGAGGCCAGCATTACCCTGATATCCAAATCAGATAAAAACACCCAAAAAAAAGAGAACTATAGGTCAGTGTGTCTGTTGAACATAGATACAAAATCCTCAACAAAATAGTAATAAATAAGATCTAATAAATACATTAAAAAATCATTCATCACAATCACATGGGATTTATTCCTACATTGCAACGGTGGTTCAGTATTCACAGATGAATCAACATGATACATCACATCAATAAAAGAAAGATAGGAACCATATGTTTATTTCAAGACACAGGAAAAATATTTGACAAAGTACAACATCCATTCATGATAAAACCCTCAACAAAGTAGATTTAGAAGGAACATACCTCCAAATAATAAAGGCCATCTATGAAAAACCCACAGCTAACATCACTCTCAGTGGGGAAAATGGAGAACCTTTTCCCTAGGGTCAGGAACAAGACAGGGATGTCCAGTCTCATCCCTTTTATTCAATGTAGTACTGGAAGCCCTAGCCATAGCAATCAGATGATGAAAAGAAATAAAAGGCATCGAAATTGGCAAGGAAGAAATCAAACTTGCACTGTGGGCAGATGACATGATACTATATATTAAAAACTCTATAAACTTCACCAAAACGTGCTAGAACTGATAGATGAATTCAGTAAGTCTCAGGACACAATCAGTATACAGAAGATCTGTTCTATTTCTATACAGTAATAATGAAGTAGTAGAAGGAAATGAAGAAAACAATCCCATTTAGAATTGCACCAAAAATAATAAGAAAATTAGGAATAAACCTAAGCAGAGAGGTAAAAGATCTGTACTCTTAAAACTATAATAAACACTGATGAAAAGAAATTGATGATGACATAAAGAAATGGAGTGATATTCCATGCTTGTGGATTAGAAGAACAAATATTGTTAAAATATCTATACTAACCAAAGCAATCATTTAATGCAATCCCTATCAAAATACCAAGAGCATTTTTCACAGAGCTAGAACAAATAATCCTAAAATGTGTATGGAACCACAAAGACCGCAAAGAGCCAAAGCAGTCATGAAAAGACAAAGCAAAGCTGGAAGCAGCATGATTCTGGATTTCAAGTTATATTACAAAGCTGTGGTGATCAAAGCAGTATGCTATTGGCACAAAAATTGACACAGATATAAATAGAATAGAATAGAAAACCCAGAAATAAATGCACAATTATATGGTCAAATAATGTTTGACAAAGCACGAAAGCATATCCAATGGGAAAAATTCTCTTCAAGTAGTACTGGTGTGGGGGGATGCCTGGGTGGCTCAGTCGGTTGGGTGTCTGCCTTCAGCTCAGGTCAGATCCTAGGGTCTTGGAATCAAGCCCTGCATCAAGCTCCCTGCTCAAGAGAGTCTACTTTCTCCTCTCCCTCTGCAGCTCCCCCTGCTTATGCTCTCTCTCCATCAAATAAATGAAATCTTTAAAAATAAAAAAAAGTTTTAAAAGCTCCAAAGAAACAAGTGGTATTAGGAAAATTGGACAGCAGCATACAAAAGAATAAAACTGGACCACTTTCTTATATCATATACAAAAATAAATACAAAATAGATTAGATAACTACATGTGAGAATTGAACCCATAAAAAACCAAGAAGAGAACATAGGCAGTAACTTCTTTGACATCAACTGTAACAACTTTTTTCTAGATATGTCTCTTGAGGCAAGTGAAACAAAAGTACAAATAAACTATTGGGATTACATAAAAATAAAAAGTTTTTGTACAGTGGGGCAACAGTCAACCAAACTAAAAGGCAACCTGTAGAATGGGAGAAGATGTTTGCAAGTGACATATCCAATAAAGAGTTAGTATCCAAAATAGGTAAAGAACTTCTAAAACGCAACACCCCAAAACCAACTAATCCAATTAAAAATGGGCAGAAGACATGAACAAACATTTCTCCAAAGAAGATATATAGACACATGAAAAGATGCTTATCTTCACTTACCATCAGGAAAATACAAATCAAAACTACAGTGAGATACCACCTCACACCTCACACCTGTCAGAATGGCTAAAATGAACAACACAGGAAAGAACAGATGTTGGCAAGGATGCAGAGAAAGGAGAACCCTCTTACATTGTTGGTGGGATTGCAAACTGGTGCAGCCACTGTGGAAAAGAGTGTGGAGGTTCCTCAAAAGATTAAAAACAGAACTACCCTATGAACTAGCAATTGTACTACTTGGTATTTACCAAAAGAATACAAAAATACAAACTCAAAGTGATACATACATCAGTGTGTTTATGGCAGGATTATTTACAATAGCCAAAGTATGTTGAACATAACATTAAAAAAATAGCCAAATTGGGGCACCTGGGTGGCTCAGTGGGTTAAAGCCTCTGCCTTCAGCTCAGGTCATGATCTCAGGGTCCTGGGATCGAGTCCCGCATCGGGCTCTCTGCTTGGCAGGGAGCCTGCTTCCTCCTCTCTCTCTGCCTGCCTCTCTGCCTACTTATGATCTCTGTCTGTCAAATAAATAAATAAATAAATTAAAAAAAAAATAGCCAAATTGTGGAAGCAGCCTAGATGTCCATTGATAAACGGATAAAGTAGAGGTGATACACACACTCACACACACACACACACACACACACACACACACACAGGAATATTGCTGCACTGTAACAAAGAATTTTTTTCAACAACATGGTAGATCCAGAGTATAGTATGCTCTGTGAAATATGGCAGAGAAAGACGAATACTATATGATTTAATTCACATGTAGATTTTAAGAAACAAAACAAGTGAGGGAAGTGGGGGAAAAAAGAGAGAGAGACAAACCAATATACAGACTCTAGAGAACAAAGTGATGATTACCTGAGGGCAGGTGATTGGGAGGATGGGGAAATAGCTGATGGGGATTAAGGAGTGCACTTGTGATGAAGACTAGGTGATGTAGGGAATTATTGAATTAGTATATTATACACCTGAAACTGATTGAACACTGTATGTTTACTGAAATTATGAAAAATACTTAGAAAAAGTGGCACAGAGAGTCTATAGAGAGAGATGCTACAGTGTATACAATACTATCAGTTGCTGTCACTTTTCAGACCTCTCATTTAACCCTTACATCACTTATTTGAGGCAGAAGGAAAATGAGACAAAGAGATGAAATGTGTCTCCCTGGTTGATGCACACCCAAAGGAGCAGATCCAAACTGTGACCTGTTTGTGGCCATTTCTGCTAAATCATCCATTCTGAATCCTGAAATGATTTTGTCTCAAGAGGGCATTTAACAATGTCCAGGGACATTTTTGAATGTCACAAATGGGGAAATGTCACTGGCATCTAAGTGAAAAGAGGCCATGGGTGCTGCTAAGCATCATTGGATGCACAGACAGTACCCTACATCAAAGTATTATCTGGCCCCCCAAATGTCAATAGTGTGGTGATGGTATTAACTGTACTACCACACTTTGTAACCACCCTTCATCCAGACTTCTATTAATTTTCCCATTAGCTGAAAAGCTAATTTAAGGAAAAGACAGTTTATTTTATTCTTGGGTTTTTTCACTTATTGTACAGGATGTGTAGTTCATTTACATACATCTTCAGTAGTAAAATTTCAAAGTATTTTAATTCCATAAGAAATGTGAATCTCACCTACTAATACTAGATTTAAAAGGCATAGGATAGACTACCAGCATAAATTGAAACCACTTTTCTAAAACACATTCTGAAATTCTTCTAGGGAAACATTAGACATTAGGATGTTAACTTTAGAAAGCCTTTAGTAGATTCTGACAGTTAATTATGTGGGGAGGTTCTAAATCCCTTGGTTTCTTTAATTCTGCAGGTAGTGCCTTAGGGAAAGATAAATACCAGCATTACCATTTGAAGCAGATCCTAGTTATCTGCTGCATGCATGCTGGGGGAGGAGGCTAACAATCAATGGTCGAAATGAAACAGATTGAAGAAAGGAGTGGCTTGGACCATATTCAGGGTTGGCTTTCCTTATGGAAGAAAAATGTATCTGATGAACAGTTTTATTCCTCTTGAACCTGGTTCTGCAAATAACTTTTGGCTAAAGTTCCATCAAAATTTAAAAAGAATGCTATGTTAATAATAAATTTTAAACAGGGGAAATAAATTCGCTTTCAGTGAATTTGAACTTGATGGTAATTTGTTTAATATTTGCTTATGTATAGTTTTAATATACATGTAAGGCAATGTATAAATCTCAAGAGAAACATTTTGTCAAGAACACAAAAGCTTGGCAGAAAGGTAAAGATCGAAGTGATGGCAAGGATTTTTGCATGTTTGTTTTTAGAATGAATGGTCCTTTGAATTAGAATTTTTCCAGATTTTCCCTATTGTGAAACTCAGTGTTAAAACCAGATAGATAATTTTTTCTAAAATTTAATTTCAGTACCGGTATATATCCTCCTCTAATTTTTTTTTTTTTTAGATTAAAAGAGAGTACAGTTTATTATTATCACTAGCAAACTTATGTCATTGTTTATGACATCTTTGGGTGACTGCTGAAGTTAAACCCATACATATTCAATTTTGCATGTATTTTGTTTTTTTTAATTAATTTATTATTTTTTAAAAATTTTTTATTTTTTATAAACATATATTTTTATCCCCAGGGGTACAGGTCTGTGAATCACCAGGTTTACACACTTCATAGCACTCACCAAAGCACATACCCTCCCCAATGTCCATAATCCCACCCTCTTCTCCCAAACCCCCTCCCCCCAGCAACCCTCAGTTTGTTTTGTGAGATTAAGAGTCACTTATGGTTTGTCTCCCTCCCAATCCCATCTTGTTTCATTTATTCTTCTCCTACCCACTTAAGCCCCCAGGTTGCATCACCACTTCCTCATATCAGGGAGATCATATGTTAGTTGTCTTTCTCTGCTTGACTTATTTCACTAAACATGATATGCTCTAGTTCCATCCATGTTGTCGCAAATGGCAAGATTTCATTTCTTTTGATGGCTGCATAGTATTCCATTGTGTATATATACCACATCTTCTTGATCCATTCATCTGTTGATGGACATCTAGATTCTTCCCATAGTTTGGCTATTGTGGACATTGCTGCTATAAACATTCGGGTGCACGTGCCCCTTTGGATCACTACGTTTGTATTTTTAGGGTAAATACCCAGTAGTGCAATTGCTGGGTCATAGGGCAGTTCTATTTTCAACATTTTGAGGAATCTCCATGCTGTTTTCCAGAGTGGTTGCACCAGCTTGCATTCCCACCAACAGTGAGGATTCTCCGCATCCTCGCCAGCATCTGTCATTTCCTGACTTGTTGATTTTAGCCATTCTGACTGGTGTGAGGTGATATCTCATTGTGGTTTTGATTTGTATTTCCCTGATGCCGAGTGATATGGAGCACTTTTTCATGTGTCTGTTGGCCATCTGCATGTCTTCTTTGCAGAAATGTCTGTTCATGTCCTCTGCCCATTTCTTGATTGGATTATTTGTTCTTTGGGTGTTGAGTTTGCTAAGTTCTTTATAGATTCTGGACACTAGTCCTTTATCTGATATGTCGTTTGTAAATATCTTCTCCCATTCTGTCAGTTGTCTTTTGATTTTGTTAACTGTTTCCTTTGCTGTGCAAAAGCTTTTGATCTTGATGAAATCCCAATAGTTCATTTTTGCCCTTGCTTCCCTTGCCTTTGGCGTTGTTCCTAGGAAGATGTTGCTGAGGCAGAGGTCGAAGAGGTTGCTGCCTGTGTTCTCCTCAAGGATTTTGATGGATTCCTTTCACACATTGAGGTCCTTCATCCATTTTGAGTCTATTTTTGTGTGTGGTGTAAGGAAATGGTCCAATTTCATTTTTCTGCATGTGGCTGTCCAATTTTCCCAGCACCATTTATTGAAGAGGCTGTCTTTTTTCCATTGGACATTCTTTCCTGCTTTGTCGAAGATTAGTGGACCATAGAGTTGAGGGTCTATTTCTGGGCTCTCTATTCTGTTCCATTGATCTATGGGTCTGTTTTTGTGCCAGTACCATGCTGTCTTGATGATGACAGCTTTGTAATAGAGCTTGAAGTCCGGAATTGTGATGCCACCAACGTTGGCTTTCTTTTTCAATATCCCTTTGGCTATTCGAGGTCTTTTCTGGTTCCATATAAATTTTAGCATTATTTGTTCCATTTCTTTGAAAAAGATGGATGGTACTTTGATAGGAATTGCATTAAATGTGTAGATTGCTTTAGGTAGCATCGACATTTTCACAATATTTATTCTTCCAATCCAGGAGCATGGAACATTTTTCCATTTCTTTGTGTCTTCCTCAGTTTTTTTCATGAGTACTTTATAGTTTTCTCAGTATAGATTCTGTGCCTCTTTGATTAGGTTTATTCCTAGGTATCTTATGGTTTTGGGTGCAATTGTAAATGGGATTGACTCCTTAAATTCTCTTTCTTCTGTCTTGCTGTTGGTGTAGAGAAATGCAACTGATTTCTGTGCATTGATTTTATATCCTGACACTTTACTGAATTCCTGTATAAGTTCTAGCAGTTTTGGAGTGGAGTCTTTTGGGTTTTCCACATATAGTATCATATCATCTACGAAGAGTGATAATTTGACTTCTTCTTTGCCAATTTGGATGCCTTTAATTTCCTTTTGTTGTCTGATTGCTGAGGCTAGGACCTCTAGTACTATGTTGAATAGCAGTGGTGATAATGGACATTCCTGCTGTGTTCCTGACCTTAGCGGAAAAGCTTTCAGTTTTTCTCCATTGAGAATGATATTTGCGGTGGGTTTTTCATAGATGGCTTTGATGATATTGAGGTATGTCCCCTCTTCCCTACACTTTGAAGAGTTTTGATCAGGAAGGGATGCTGTACTTTGTCAAATGCTTTTTCAGCATCTATTGAGAGTATCATATGGTTCTTGTTCTTTCTTTTATTGATGTGTTGTATCACATTGACAGATTTGCGGATGTTGAACCAACCTTGCAGCCCTGGAATAAATCCCACTTGGTCGTAGTGAATAATCCTTTTAATGCACTGTTGAATCCTATTGGCTAGTATTTTGGTGAGAATTTTCGCATCTGTGTTCATCAGGGATATTGGTCTATAGCTCTCTTTTTTGATGGGATCCTTGTCTGGTTTTGGGATCAAGGTGATGCTGGCCTCATAAAATGAGTTTGGAAGTTTTCCTTCCATTTCTATTGTTTGGAACAGTTTCAGGAGAATAGGAGTTAGTTCTTCTTTAAATGTTTGGTAGAATTTCCCTGGGAAGCCGTCTGGCCCTGGGCTTTCATTTGTTTGGAGACTTTTAATGACTGTTTCAATCTCCTTACTGGTTATGGGTCTGTTCAGGCTTTCTACTTCTCCCTGGTTCAGTTGTGGTAGTTTATATGTTTCTAGGAATGCATCCATGTCTTCCAGATTGTCAAATTTGTTGGCGTAGAGTTGCTCATAGTATGTTCTTATAATAGTTTGTATATCTTTGGTGTTAGATGTGATCTCTCCTCTTTCATTCATGATTTTATTTATTTGGCTCATTTCTCTTTTCTTTTTGATAAGTCTGGCCAGGGGTTTATCAATTTTATTAATTCTTTCAAAGAACCAGCTCCTAGTTTCGTTGATTTGCTCTATTGTCTTTTTGGTTTCTATTTCATTGATTTCTGCTCTGATCTTTATGAACTCTCTTCTCCTGCTTGGCTTAGGGTTTCTTTCTTGTTCTTTCTCCAGCTCTTTTAGGTGTAGGGTTAGGTTGTGTACCTGAGACCTTTCTTGTTTCTTGAGAAAGGCTTGTACCGCTATATATTTTCCTCTCAGGACTGCCTTTGTTGTGTCTCACAGATTTTGAACCGTTGAATTTTCATTGTCATTTGTTTCCATGATCTTTTTCAATTCTTCTTTAATTTCCTGGTTGACCCATTCATTCTTTAGAAGGATGCTGTTTAGTCTCCATATTTGGGTTCTTTTCAAACTTCCTTTTGTGGTTGAGTTCTAGCTTTAGAGCATTGTGGTCTGAAAATATGCAGGCAATGATCCCAATCTTTTGATACTGGTTGCGTCTTATTTAGGACCGAGGATGTGATCTATTCTGGAGAATGTTCCATGTGAATTAGAGAAGAATGTGTATTGTGTTGCTTTGGGATGAAATGTTCTGAATATATCTGTGATGTCCATCTGGTCCAGTGTGTCGTTTAAGGCCTTTATTTCCTTGCTGATCTTTTGCTTGGATGATCTGTCCATTTCAGTGAGGGGAGTGTTAAAGTCCCCTACTATTATTGTATTATTTTTGATGTGTTTCTTTGATTTTGTTATTAATTGGTTTATGTAGTTGGCTGCTCTGACGTTGGTGGCATAGATATTTAAATTTGTTAGATCTTCTTGTTGGACAGACCCTTTGAGTATGATATAGTGTCCTTCCTCATCTCTTATGATAGTCTTTGGCTTAAAATCTAATTGATCTGATCTAAGGATTGCCACTCCTGCTTTCTTCTGATGTCCATTAGCATGGCAAATTCTTTTCCACCCCCTCACTTTAAATCTGGAGGTGTCTTCGGGCTTAAAATGAGTTTCTTGGAGGCAATATATAGATGGGTTTTGTTTTTTTATCCATTCTGTTACCTTGTGTCTTTTGACAGGGGCATTTAGCCCATTAACATTCAGGGTAATTATTGAGAGATCTGAATTTAGTGCCATTGTATTGCCTGTAAGGTGACTGTTACTGTATATGGTCTCTGTTCCTTTCTGATCTACCACTTGTAGGCTCTCTCTTTGCTTAGAGGACCCCTTTCAATATTTCTTGTAGAGCTGGTTTGGTGTTTGCAAATTCTTTCAGTTTTTGTTTGTCCTGGAAGCTTTTAATCTCTCCTTCTATTTTCAATGATAGCCTAGCTAAATATAGTATTCTTGGCTGCATGTTTTTCTCGTTTAGTGCTCTGAAAATATCATGCCAGCCTTTTCTGGCCTGGCAGGTGGATAAGTCAGCTGCCAATCTAATATTTTTACCATTGTATGTTACAGACTTCTTTTCCGGGCTGCTTTCAGGATTTTCTCTTTGTCACTGAGACTTGTAAATTTTACTATTAGGTGACGGGGTGTGGGCCTATTCTTATTGATTTTGAGGGGCATTCTCTGAACCTCCTGAATTTTGATGCTCGTTCCCTTTGCCATATTGGGGAAATTCTCCCCTATAATTCTTTCCAGTATACCTTCTGCTCCCCTCTCTCTTTCTTCTTCTTCTGGAATCCCAATTATTCTAATGTTGTTTCGTCTATGGTGTCACTTATCTCTCGAATTTTTGCCTCGTGGTCGAGTAGCTGTTTGTCCCTCTTTTGCTCAGCTTCTTTATTCTCTGTCATTTGGTCTTCTATATCGCCAATTCTTTCTTCTGCCTCATTTATCCTAGCAGTGAGAGCCTCCACTTTTGATTGCACCTCATTAATAGCTTTTTTGATTTCAACTTGGTTAGATTTTAGTTCTTTTATTTCTCCAGAAAGGGATTTTATATCTCTCGAGAGGGTTTCTCTAATATCTTCCATGCCTTTTTTGAGCCCGGCTAGAACCTTGAGAATTGTCATTCTGAACTCTAGATCTGACATATTACCTATGTCTGTATTGATTAGGTCCCTAGCCTTCAGTACTGCCTCTTGTTCTTTTTTTTGTGGTGAATTTTTCCGCCTTGTCATTTTGTCCAGATAAGAGTATATGAAGGAGCAAGTAAAATACTAAAAGGGTGGCAACAACTCCAGGAAAATATGCTTTAACCAAATCAGAAGAGATCCCAAATCGTGAGGGGGGAGAAAGGGGAAAAAAGAGGTTCATAAAGAAAGAAAGAAAAGAAAAAGAACAAAAAGAAAAGAAAAGAGTTAAAAAATAGAAAATGAATAAAGAAAAATAGAAAAAAGAAAATATATATATATTAGATAAACTAGTTTAAAAACATTAAAAAAGAAAAGCTTAAAACTTAAAAAAAATTTTAGTATAAGAAGAGAAAAAAAATGAAAAAGAAAAAAATTAAATTAACTGCAAGACTAAAAAAATCACAGCGAAAACGCCTTGAGTTCCGTGCTTTGCTTTCTCCTCCTCTGGAATTCTGCTGCTCTTCTTGGTATTGAAATCACACTCCTTGGTAGTTGAATTTGGTCTTGGCTGGATTTCTTGTTGATCTTCTGGGGGAGGGTCCTGGTGTACTGATTCTCAAGTGTCTTTACCCCAGGCGGAATTTCACCACCCTTACCAGGGGCTGAGTAATCCGCTCTGGTTGCTTTCAGGAGCTTTTGTTCCCTGAGCGCTTTCTGTAGAGTTCCAGAGGACGGTAATACAAATGGCCGCCTCCTGGTCTCTGGCCTGGAGGAGCTGAGAGCCCGCGGCACCACTCCTCAGTGTGTCCTCAGAGAACAGCTCCCAGTTACTCTCGACTGCCTGACCTCCGGCCGCGCTCCGAGCTCACTGAGCCTGTGACCGGTTCAAGGTAACCCCGAGCTGCGATCTTACTGTCGGCTCTGTCTCTGTAGCTGGTTTTCCCGTTCCAATACCCTCAAGCTCTGGGACACTCAGACACCCCCGATCCTTCTGTGACCCTGCGGGACCTGAGGCCACACTGACCCCACGTGGCTTCGCCCCGATTTAGCCTCTGGAGTGATGTCCCTCAGCGGAACAGACTTTTAAAAGTCCTGATTTTGTGCGCAGTTGATCCACTGCTTGCCAGGAGCCGGCCCCTCCCTCCAGGGTCTATCTTCCTGTCACTTTGGATTCACTTCTCCGCCTGTCCTACCTTTTAGAAAGTGGTTGTTTTTCTGTTTCCAGAATTGTTTTTCTTCTTCTCTTCAATCTGCTGATGGATTTTCAGGTGTTTGCAATCTTTAGATAAGCTATCTAGCTGATCTCCTGCTAGCTGAAGTAGTCTCAGCTTGCTACTTCTCCGCCATCTTGACTCCTCCCCTCCGTCCTCCTCTAATTTTTACATAGAACTATAATTGAATATGACTTGATACTTTTCTAAAACTTAGTATTTTATGACCAAGTTGAGGCTAATTGTTAATATTCAGGATTTTTTAAACATTTGAAGTGTGCCTATATTCCTACTTGTCCAGTTTTTTTAACTATGTTTTTTTATTCTGAAAATCATCCAGGACCTTTTTTTGTTTTTTTATTTTTAGAAAGTATGGTATAAAACAAGAGATTATAAAAGGGCCATTAAATATATTTCATTAATGTATCTCTCTCTCATTTGTGTTACTTATTTTGTCAGTGAACAGCATAACTTCTTGCAGATAATTACTTACTGAACAGAAAATTCTTGATTCCTGCCATAAGGAATCTATATTCCTGATATAAAGCTTGAATTTCTGCATCAGTTGAGAGGACCATGTGGTTCTTGTCTCTTCTCTTATTGATTTGTTCTATCACATTGATTGATTTGTGAATGTTGAACCACCCTTGCATCCCAGGAATAAATCCCACCTGGTCATGGTGGATAATTTTTTAATGTACTGTTGGATCCTATTAGCTAGGATCTTATTGAGATTCTTGGCATCCGTTTTCATCAGGGTTATTCATCTGATATTCTCCTTTTTGATGGGGTCTTTGCCTGGTTTGGGAATCAGGGTAATGGTGGCTTCATAAAAAAAGTCTGGAAGTTTTCCTTCTGTTTCTGTTTTCTAAAACAGCTTCAGGAGAATAGGTATGATTTCTTCTTTGAATGTTTGGTAGAATTCTCCAGGGAATTCATCAGTTTCTGGGCTCTTGTTTTTTGGGAGGTTTTTGATCACTGCTTCAACCTCGTTATTAGATATTGGTCTATTTAGGTTGTCAGTTTCTTCCTGTTTCAGTTTTGGAAGTTTATTTGTTTCCAGGAATGCATCTATTTCATCTAGGTTGCTTAACCTATTGGCATATAGCTATTGATAATTTCTGATGATTGTTTCTATTTCCTTGGTGTTAGTCATGATCACTCCCCTTTCATCCATAATTTTATTACTTTGGGTCCTCTCTCTCCTCTTTTGGATTAGTTTGGCCAGCAGTTTATAAAAAAAACCAGCTTCTAGTTTCATTGATGTGTTCTACTGTATCTCTGGTTTCTATCTCATTGATCTCTGTTTTAATCTTGATTATTTCCCTTATTGTGTTTGGGGTTGGCTTAATTTGTTGTTGATTCTCTGGTTCTTTAAGGTGTAAGGAGAGCTGATGTATTCTGGATTTCTCAGTTTTTTTGAGTGAGGCTTGGATGGCTATGTATTTCCCCCTTAGGACCGCCTTTGCTGTATCCCATAGGTTTTGGATGGAAGTGTCTCATTCTCATTGGTTTCCATGAATTGTTTAAGTTCTTCTTTGATTTCCTGGTTGATCCAAACATTCTTAAGCAGGGTGGTCTTTAGCTTCCAAGTGTTTGAATTCCTTCCATACTTTTTCTTTGGTTGAGTTCCAGTTTCAAAGCTTTGTGGTCTGAGAATATGCAGGGAATCATCTCACTCTTTCAGTATTGGTTGAGCCCCGATTTGTGACCCAGTTTGTGGTCTATTCTGGAGAAGGTTCCCTGTGCACTTGAGAAGAATGAGTATTCTGTTGTTTTAGGGTGGAACGTTTTGTATATATCTATGCGGTCCATATGGTCCAATGTGTCATTCAATGCTCTTGTTTCTTTATTGATTTTCTGCTTGGATGATCTGGCTGTTACTGAGAGTGGTGTGTTAAGATCCCCTACTAATAGTGTATTCATATCACTATGGCTCTTTATCTTGATTAACAGATTGTCTTATGTAGTTGGCTGCTCCCATATGGGGGGCATAAATATTTACAATTGTTAGATCTTCTTGGTGGATAGATCCTTTAAGAATGATGTAGTGTCCTTCTTTATCTCTGACTACAGTCTTTTTTTTAAAATCTAATTTATCTGATATGAGAATCGCTACTTCAGCTTTCCTTTGAGGCCCATTGGCATGAAAGATGCTTCTCCATCCTGTCACTTTCAGTCTGGATATATCTGTAGGTTCAAAATGTGTCTCTTCTAGACAATGGGTCCTGTCATTTTATCCAATCTGCAACCCTGTGCCATTTTATGGGAGCGTTTGTCAAGATATGGCATCCGTTCCTGACTAAAATGCTTCAAAGTAGGGACAGCTGTGTTGCTCAACTGGTTAGGTGGCTGCCTTTGGCCCAGGTCATGATCCCAGCATCCTGGGATCAAGTCCCTCATCAGGTTCTGCAGGAAGCCTGCTTCTCCCCTTGCCTCTGCCTGCCACTCTGCCTGTCTCTGTGCTCTTTCTCTCTCAAATTAATTAAAAAAAAAAACACTTTAAAACACTTCAAAGTATAGGGATAGAGGGAACATTCCTCAACTTCATAAAATCTATCTATGAAAAACCCACAGCGAATATCATCCTCAGTGGGGAAAAGCTGACAGCCTTCCCTTTGAGATCAGGAACAGGACAAGGATGCCCACTCTCACCAGTTTTGTTCAACATAGTCCTAGCAACAGCAATCAGACAACAAAAAGAAATAAAAGGTATCCAAATTGGCAACGAAGAAGTCAAACTCTCTCTCTTCGAAGGTAACATGATACTTTACATGGAAAACCCAAAATACTCCACCCCCAATCTACTAGAACTCATATAGCAATTCAGTAGTGTGGCAGGATACAAAATCAATGTACAGAAATCAGTTGCTTTCTTATACACTAACAATCAAAATATAGAAAGGGAAATTGGAGAATTGATTCCATTTACTATAGCACCAAGAACCATAAGACACTTGGGAATAAACCTGACTAAAGAGGTAAAGAAACTGTACTCAAGGAACTACAGAACACTCAAGAACACACAAAAAGATGGAAGACCATTCCATGCTGATGTATTGGAAGAATAAACATTGTTAAAATGTCTATACTGCCTAGAGTAATCTATACTTTCAGTGCCATCCCAATCAAAATTCCACTGGCGTTTTTCCATGTGCTGGAACAAACAATCTTAAGTTTGTATGGAACGAGAAGATACCCCAAATTGCTAAGGAAATGTTGAAAAAGAAAGACAAAACTGGGGGCATCATGTTGCCTGATTTCAAGCTTTACTATAAAGCTGTGATCACCAAGACAGCATGGTACTGGCATAAAAACAGACATATAGACCAGTGGAACAGAATAGAGAGCCCAGATATGGACCCTCAACTCTATGGTCAAGTCATCTTCGACAAAGCAGGAAAAAAAATATAAAAAATATAAAAAATATACAGTGGAAAAAAGACTGTCTCTTCAATAAATGGTGCTGGGAAAATTGGGCAGCTATATGTAGAAGAATGAAACTCGACCATTCTCTTACACATACACAACTATAAACTCGAAATGGGTAAAAGACCTCAATGTGCAGCAGGAATCTATCAAAATCCTAGAGGAGAACATAGGCAATATCCTCTTTGATATCGGCCACAGCAACTTCTTTCAAGATATGTCTCCAAAAGCAAAGGAAACAAAAGCAAAAATGAACTTTTGGGACTTCAACAAGATCAAAAGCTTCTGCACAGCAGAGGAAAGAGTCAACGAAACAAAGAGGCAACCCACGGAATGGGAGAAGATATTTGCAAATAACACTACAGGCAAAGGGCTGATATCCAAGATCTATAATGAACTCCTCAAACTCAACACACAGAAAACAGATAATCACATCAAAAAATTGGCAGAAGACATGAGCAGACACTTCTCCAAAGAAGACATACAAATGGCTAACAGGTACATGAAAAAATGTTCATCATCATTAGCCATCAGGGAGAATCAAATCAAAGCCACATTGAGATACAACTTGACACCAGTTAGAATGGCCATTATTAACAAGACAGTAAACAACATGTGTTAGAGAGGATGTGGAGAATGGGGAACCCTTTTCCACTGTTGGTGGGAATGCAAGTTGGTGCAGCCGCTTTGGAAAACAGTGTGGATATTCCTCAAAAATATAAAACTAGTGCTTCCCTATGACCCTGCAATTGCACTACTGGATATTTACCCCAACGATACAGATGTAGTGAAAAAAAGGGCCATCTGTACTGCAGTGTTCATAGCAGCAATGACCATAGTCACTAAACTGTGGAAAGAACCAGAATGCCCTTCAATGGATGAATGGATAAAGAAGATATGGTCCATATATACACTGGAGTATTATGCCTCCGTCAGAAAGGATGGTTACCCAACTTTTGTATCAACATGGATGGGACTGGAAGAGATTATGCTGAGTGAAGTCAAGCAGAGAGAGTCAAGTATCATATGGTTTCACTTACTTGTGGAACATAAGGAATAACATGGAGGACATTGGAAGATGGAGAGAAGTGAGTGGGGAGATATTGTAGGGGGAGAAAAACCACTAGAGACTGGGGGTCTGAGAAACCAACTGAGGCTTTGGGGACGGGGGTGACGGGTTGGGTGAGCCTGGTGGTGGGTATTATGGAGGGCACATATTACATGGAGCGCTGGGTGTGGTCATAAACAATATATTTTGGAACACTGAAAAGAAATAAACTAAATGGAAAATGAAAAAAAAACCTTGAATTTTATGAAAAGTGGATGAACAAAGAGTAAATAGTAATTAAAAATCTCAGCATCTTGTTTAATAAAACCTATTGAAGTACATAGGCAGACAGGTATACTTATGTTTCAGATTTCACATAGTTTATTTGTTTTTTTAAAATAAATTATTTAATTTATTTTGGCTTTGAAATGAAAACTGGATTAGAGACAGAAGGTAGCTCCAACACATGGCATTTATTCAAATCCTAGAAAGGAAATAAACCAATAAATTAGCAACATAAGAAAAAGCTACCTTGTGATCTCAGACCATCCAGATATATGTTTGTGTGTTTTCTTTTAAAACTCCATCACTCACTAAATTGGTGATTTTACTTAAATTAGATGATTCCCTCTCAATTATGTAGCTTTATATCTATTTTTAAGACTGTATGTGCTATAAAAATGGAGATTTGTAGGTATGTGCTTGCATATGTACATATAAGCAGTAATACATCACTTGATTTTGATTTGCTAAGTAAATCAGTGCATAGATACATTTATCCATATGTAACAGGGCTTGAGAAAAAGACATTACCACTAGATATTTAATATTTTGACTTTTTATTTCATGATGTCACCATTTCTTTTGAGATGTTGAGATAATAACATCTTAAGTTAAACTTATATTTCCCAGCTGAAATTGCTCAGCCCATTCTTTTGCATTTTCTTGCGTTGTTCCTGCTGCAGTAGTTGACTGGTTTAAGTTGAACATCAAGCCTTCTGATGAATGAGAATGACCCCTGTCTGGACTATTTAGAGAATGGGAGGGTCTAATCTCTGGGAGCCAGTTCATAGAAATCTTTGTGGGGGAGTGGTATTTTGGAAGGTACAGAGTGTAGTGGTTATGAGCAAATGCTTGAGAGCAACTCCCATTTCTGCAAACTAATCACTGTGTGCCCTTATTCAGGTACTTACCTCCTCTGTGCTTTAGTTTCCTTATCTGAGGTAATAAAACCTGTTTTATAAAGTTATTGTGGGACGTACCTATGTAAGGATTTTAGCACAGTGTGCAGCAGATAGGAATGAAGAAATTTTGATTAAATGCCTATTATTATTGACCTGATTTCAAGTACAGATTCTAGACCCAGATCTATACAGTTACTTAAAATATTTGGCCATTTTGCTATGTAGAGTGTATAGTGATCATAGCTACTTTTTTTTTTTTTAAAGATTTTATTTATTTGACACAGAGAGAGAGAGCACACATACAAGCAAGGGGAGCAGCTGGCAGAGGGAGAAGGAGAAACATTTTCCCTCTATTATAGGACTCTGGAATCATGACCCGGGTCGGGGCAGACACCCCACTGACTGAGCCATCCAGGCACCCTGATCATAGCTACTTTCATTGGAGAAATAGGAAAAGCTGAATACTGTAACTAATTTATTATTATAATTAATAGGAAAGAGTAGAATGTAAAGTTTATTGATGTTCATTGTATTTATAAGACTTAAAGATCTCTTAACTACCTAACTTTGAGGGGCTTTTAAAAAAGAAACTAAAAGTTTCCTAGGCTTTAAAAAGAAACGTTCTAGGTTTTAAAAAAATCATCATCATCACCATCATCAGTTAAAGTTACTCCTGCGAAAGGAGTAACGTCTGTAATTTCTTTCTTCCTTCCTTTCTTTCTTTCTTTTCTTTTTTTTTTTTTTTTAAGATTTTATTTATTTATTTGACAGGGACACAGCAAGAGAGGTAACAAAAGCAGGGGAAGTGGCAAAGGGTGAAGCAGGCTTCCCTCTGAGCAGGGAGCCTGATGGGGAGCTCTATCCCAGGACCCTGGGATCTTGACCTGAGCTGAAGGGAGACACTTAACAGACACCCAGGCGCCCTCATCTGTAATTTCTTCTTATTAAAAGGCTCTTGCTAGCCTTGTGGTTCAAAATACCTTTTAGGGAGATAATCTTTGTACCTTACTCTGTAAACTTCATGTGCTTTTATGATTTAACATTGATCAGAAATAGTAGAATTTAAGTGGAAGACTGTAACCCTGATTTTGTGCTTCTAAATGAATTAAATGTTAAGATGTATTTGTTTGACTTAGAAATTATACATTAGCAATTGAAGATCAGTTTTATGTGTGTGTGTTTATTTTGAATCTCAGTATGACAGTTCAAATTTAGGTGTTCTCATGGAGGAGGAGTACAAGACCCTGAGATTTTAATGGGAGGTGAGGAGGAAGGACTCCCTAAAAACAGCAAAAAGGATGGGATCAGGATGTTTTGTTTTCCAAGGAAGGTCCAACTGGCAATCCGTACATAGATTTTTATATTTCCCTTTACTGTGTGTGTGTGTGTGTGTGTGTGTGTGTGTGTGTGTATGTGTGTTTAGTTGAGTTTCAGAGAAAGTTTGAAACTCTAAAAACAAAAAATACAAATCAGCTTTTAAAAATAAATGGCCTTTTGGGACGCCTGGGTGGCTCAGTTGGTTGGACGACTGCCTTTGGCTCAGGTCATGATCCTGTAGTCCTGGGATCGAGTCCCGCATCGGACTCCCAGCTCCATGGGGAGTCTGCTTCTCTCTCTGACCTTCTCCTCGTTCATGCTCTCTCTCACTGTCTCTCTCTCAAGTAAACAAATAAAATCTTAAAAAAAAAAAATAAATGGCCTTTCATTGGTGGAAAGGTAAATAGTTGAATGGTGCCTAAGAAAAATATATTTCATAGCAATACACCCCTGAGGAGGGTATTTACCTTGCCAGGTTACTTAGTGAAGTCAGATTTTGCTTTGGGGATAATGCCAAATACTTAGCCTTCTTATTTGTAACATAGTAGGTTTATTCTTGTGATTAAAAACAATATGTTGTAGAACTGTGTATCATTTGATATTGTTCCCTCTTGTAGCAGAGCAAGCATTTCTTACCTGTTTTGCCTACATAGATGTCCCACACTGAAACTCCTCCCCACAGAATAGTGAATCATCTCCTAAGTCGTGGGAGCAGCTCCCTTCTCTTTTTTTCCTTCTCTGCCAAAGAATAAATGTTTCAAATTTATGTTGGTCTATTTCTTTCAACACTTTTACAAATTGCTAATATAATCTACATAAAACAGAATCTTGTGTATGTGATCTCCTCCACCAAAGGTGTAGCCAGAGGTTTCCGTGTTTGCTTGAATGATGTATGTGTGTATGTATACATAATTTAATATACAGTTGACCCTTGAGCAACATGAGGGTTAGAGGTCTTAAGCAGTTGAAAGTCCACATACAACTTTTTGACTCCTCAAAAACTTGACTACTAATAGCCTAATGTTGAAGCATTACCAGTAACACCAATTAATACATACTTCATATGTTATATGTATTATAGTATTCTTATAATAAATCATTCTTAAAATAAATCATAAGAGAAAATACATTTATTGTAGCACACTGTATTTACTGAAAAAAAATCCACCTATAAGTGGATTTGTCCAGTTCAGACCCATTGTTCAAGGTTCAAATGTATATTGATATATCAATATACTGAATATATATAATATTTATATATTTGGTATATATTTAATAAATATATTTATTTTATTTCTTTACTTCCATGCCATAACACCCATTTTCAGAGTTGTTTATGATTGTCTAGAGAATACTGCAGCTGGAAAAGAAAGGTTATGATTTTTTCTTAGTGAGTAAAACTCAGGTCTAAAAGTTTTTCAGGAGAACAAAATGAAACAGTAAGTCTTTTGTTCTCTTGTAAAGGAAGTTAATATTTTCTTTGTTCTCTCTATCTAAAGGCTGGAAAGATAGCTTAACAATGTCAAAGAAAAAGAAAATTGAAACCAACCACACCAAGCTGTTTTTGGAAGGTACTTTATTTATTTATTTATTTTTTTAAGATTTTATTTATTTATTTGTAAGAGAGAGAGAGTGAGAGCGAGCACAGGCAGACAGAGTGGAAGGCAGAGTCAGAGGGAGAAGCAGGCTCCCTGCGGACCAAGGAGCCCGATGTGGGACTCGATCCCAGGATGCTGGGATCATGACCTGAGCCGAAGGCAGCTGCTTAACCAACTGAGCCACCCAGGTGTCCCTGGAAGGTACTTTAAATGAGAACAGGCTTCCAAAACTGCTGGTTTTTTAGTTGACTAAGCCATCTGTTCAGTTTTTCAGCAGGCACTGTCTTCAGTCTCCCTGATTTTTATAGCTTCCCCTTGGGAAACCAGAAAACTACAAATCATCACAGCACTGCAGAGCCTTTTGAAGAGCTGTGTGTGGCTTAGGAGTTTGTCAGTCTTCTATCATGTATTTGGAATGGTTTTACTTCTACAAAACTTGTGCTTTTTTTTTTTTTAAGTGTTATTTATTTGAGAGACACACACAGAGAGAAAACACACACAGGAGTGCAGGGCGGGGGGACAGAGAGAATCTCAAGCCCACTCCAGGTTGGGCCAGGAGCTGATGAGACGATGAGATCATGACCAGGGCTGAAATCAACAGTTGAATGTTTAACCGACTGAGCCACCCAGGTGCCCCACACAACTTGTGCTTTTATAGATTTTGAGAAGAAGGAGAGTCTGAGGAAAGAAGAAAGATAGTTAAACTTGTTTTTCTTATAGACTTAAAAATTTTTTTGTTAATTTATTTGATAGAGAAAGAGAGAGCAGAAGCAGGGAGACTGGCAGGCAGAGGGGTAGGGAGAAGCAGACTCCCCACGGAGCAGGGAGCCCAATGCGGGACTCAATCCTAGCTCTCTGGGATCACCACCTGAGCTGAAGGCAGACACTTACCGACTGAGTCACCCAGATGCCCCTTATAGAAGCTTTTATTTTTCCAGATATACCAATAATAAAATGGTGGCTATTTCATTGAAATTAACTTTTTCATGTTTCATTTAATTGGAATACATAAACCTGTTACTCAAAGTAAATTTGTGTTTTATTTTTCAGTTCTGCCATTAGTTTTTTTCATTCTTATGTCAAATTCAATGATGTCACAGTTTTATTATAAACATTCTTTAGAGGGTGTTGATGTTAAATTTATTAATACCTCATTACATTGAGTATAATTTCCTAGAAATAGAATAGATATTTTAAAGTTGATGCATAGACTTCAATGTGTGTTTAATAGATGAGTTTTCCTTGATGTTTTTAACATAAATTATATTTTTAAAAGTATATTTGAATATTATGTAATAGTCAAGTGACTCCCATCATCTCCTGACCATGCACTCACGCTCCCTCTTTCTCTCCCTCTCTCTCTCTCACACACACACACACACACACACACAGTAACTCTGAGGAAGAGATTTAAGTTTTATCCTATGGTTAGAAACTACATTTCTTGTTCCTGTCACCTAGAGATAACAGTTCTCAATCTGAATATCGTTTGAGCTTCAAAATGTAAGCAGTTACGACCCATCATTGTCACTGTGGAGAACAAGATGAGTACAACTTTTTAAAAGTCTTTGTGGGAATCGTGACAATTTTCAGTTCCACCCCAACAAAATAGGACCCAAATGCTTGAGGATTAATACTAATGCAAATAAATACTTGAATATGAGAGACTTAAAATCATCCACATGGCAGAAATATTCTTTAAATCATTTCACCTTTAAAATTTCATAATTATGTTGAGATAATGGTGGGAAAGTATAGCCAACATTTAAATATGTAGGTTTTCATTTCTTTTATATATTTCACCAACATCTTGTTTAAACAAAATATTAATTTTTTCTAGGCAAATAAATATCCATACATCACTAAATTTATAACTGTACTACTTTTCTAGAAATTAATTACTTTATGATCATTTTAGTTTCTCTTTGGCTCTCTTCATTGCATGAGCTTTATATAATACTCCAACTTTTACTTGATTTTTGAAACCTCAGAATATTTATCCTATTCAGACTGATACCCTCATTCATGCCTGAGAGGAGATCTCTACTCCTTTCCAAATTCAGTCATATATCCTTATTGCCCTTCCCCACTCCATTTTTTTGGTCTTCGCCTGTGTGGCTTATTCTCTATCCATAAACACATCCAGACTCAGTCTCCAAATGGTCTTCAGCTCTGAAACCATTCCTGTACATGTTCATTAACAGTATGTTTCTTTCCTCAGATGGCACATGTTATTTCCTCATAGAAATTAGAGTATTGCTTTATATATGTTTGCTGTTAAGTACATGATTTAAGATTTTAATCTCATAATAAAAGTTTCTTATGTTGAGTTAGTTTAATATTAGTATAATTAATTCATTAATTAATATGATATAGTGAGGATGGAAGTGCTTTTCCTTTCTGATCTCTGCTGGACAGTGATCAGTAATTTGTAGGACATGATGGAAAGAACTAATCTAATGATGGTGTGAATATAAATTTTATTCTTTCTCTGATGAATGGTGTCATAGACAGCTAAGAAAATGCATTCCTATTTTAGATGAGACTGATGAAGAATGAAGTTACTGTATTTCTATGAATTTTATCTTAAAATATAAGTTGGATATAATTTCTTTTTCTGTGGACAGATCCCTAAAGGCAGCATCCTTTATCTATATATTTCAAAATTAAGATGTGTAAAATTTTACTGTTTTGGTGCACCCTGGGTCCAGCATAAGATACTGGATGCATTTTCTTTATTCTATTTGTAATTTCTGCTATTTGAAATTGATTTTGTCTTATTTTGTTTTGTTTTGTGGTAGTTGATTTTGCATTTGCTTCTTTCTGTAAGATTGTCCTTCCTGCTGTCTTCCAGAATACTTTCTCTGCTTTCCATGTCTTAATATTATATTTAAAAGATTGTTTGCAAAAGTATTTATTTTTAGAAACAAAGGTACAATAGCGTAAGTTATGTAAAACAAATTTATTGTGAGATTAATGGAACATATTCATGTATAGAATATAGAATAGAATACAGAAACTTAAAAAAATACTACATATATTTCATGGAACAATAATCTAATTTTGTTTTACCTTTGGGTGTTAGCAGGAAAGCAGAATGTGCTCCTAGCTAAGAGAAGCAAGAGAGAGAAATGGACTACCTTATCAGATGTATCACCTCATATTCATCCTTATGGCAGCAGAGCCAGAGATGGCTATCTATTCCTTGCCATGGTTATTCTCAAGTTGAAACCACAGCAGATTCACCAGAAGGCTAGCAATCAGTACCTAACAGCCTGTAGGCCATGACTAAATGTGTACATGTACAATAGAGGTTCACAGTGTTTTAGAAATGTTTGAATTATATAAATTGTCAATGTTTAAATATCAGATGATTTTACATAAAACTCTGGAGTCATAGGTTCACTTAAGCCAGGATGATTTGAAAACACTGCTCTGACATTCCCTGAGGGGCAGTATTTGCTGGGAGGTAAGCAGAGGTTGTCTCCCTCAGACCATACAAGCTCTCTACAGTTCCTCAGTTCTCAGCTTGCTCTTCTCTAGTCAGACATAGAGGTACTTGGGGGCCTAATTCTCCCTGTGCCTGCCCCATTATTTTACGGATGCCCTGGTGCACTGCATTTATTTGTGTGACCTGCCTGGTTCTGTGGCTATTTGAATTGCTCCCTTCCAATTTTGTTGCTCCTTCAGTCAACTAGATAATTTAAATATGGTTTCTTTTTGTTTATTTGTTTCCTTTTTATTTTTTGTTTTGTTTTATTACTGTTATTTTAATCTGGTTCTTTGAAAATTGGTTTTCTATATTTTAAGCAATTGATAGTAATCAGGTTTAAACTGAAAAAGTCTGCACAGGAAACAACAAATGTTGGCAAGGACCGGGAGAAAAGGAGCCCTCATGAGTGATTGGTGGGAATGAAAACCGGTGCAGCCACTAGGAAAACAGTCAGGAGGTTTTTCAAAAAATTAAAAATAGAGCTACCATATGATCCAATAATTTCAATACTGGGTACTTACCTAAAAAATATGAAAACACAAATTTGAAAACATGTGTTCCTATGTTTATAGCAACACTATTTTTAATAGCCGAATTATGGAAGCAGCACAGGTATCCATTAATTGATGAGTGGATAAACAAGAAGTGGTGTACATATGGATGTACATATATAATGGAATATTACTCAGCCATTAAAAGGAATGAAGTCTTGCCATTTGCAACAATGTGGATGGATCTAGAGAGTATAGTGCTAAGTGAAATAAGTCAGAGAAAGATAACAGGATTTTGTACATATAGAATTTAAGAAATAAATGGATAAAATGAGACAAACCACGAAACAGACTCTTAAATAGAGAGAGAAAAACTGATAGCTACCAGAGGGGAACTGGGTGGGGGGATTAAGAGTACACGTACCACAGTGAGCACTGAGTGTTTAGAATTGTTGAATCACTGTATTGTACACCTGAAACTAATTTAAAACTATATGTTAATTCTGCTGAAATTAAAATATAAATAAATAAGCAAGCCTCTATTGAGCACCTGTATGCATAAGGTATCTGTGTGCGTAATAAAGCTTTCTAAGTTCCAAGGAAATTAAGAAGTGATGAAAATTCTAATTATCTTCCATTAGAATTTCTGGAAGGATAACTCATTATAATGAAGTTGAATATTAGTGTGTATGCATTGTAGCTTGTTTTTTTTTTTTTTTTTTTTTTGCTTTGATGCTGCTGATGGATTTCCCTTCCTGACTTGCACACTGACCTCCTTCCTGAGCTCTCCTTATCTGTGTTGGAGTGGCTTGGCACAATGTTGCTCTGCACCTGCATGACCCCTGTTCCTTTATAGATTTGAGTCCAGGTGACATGGAGTCCTTTTTGAAGTCCTTTTTTTGAAGGGATTGTGGATATTAATTTGCAGAGTAGTTACTCTGAATGTATATACTTTATCTCCTTTAGAATAGGTTTGGCCATGTTGTATTTGAGGGAAAATATAATTACCTTAAAGATTCAGGGAAATAGTGAACTAATTAACGATGAAACTAGTTTTTTGTAATTCATCAAAAATATATCTGCATTTAGTTTTGTTTTCCCTTTTTTATTATGTCTGTTGGCTTTATTTATCTTTCTCTTTTTTTTAGTCCTTAGAGCTTTTTTTTTTTCTTCCCCTTCTGTAATTATTCCTACAGCCATTAAAACTGTTGTAATATAGGTGTTAGGTACAGAATCTTGTCTACTTCTTATACATAAGACAGTATCCATTTATATTTCATGTGTCCTGAACTTCATTGAATATCACTTCTCCCAAGAAGGCATGGGCATGTGTAGCATAAGCTATGCCTCATTGTGCTTTCCCTCAGTTACGGTATTTCTTTCTTTAGGGCTTATGAACTAATTGCTACTTTTTCCTTTGTTTTACGTCTGTGGATTTTGTTATTCTTTTTAAATATTTTATTTATTTGACAGATAGATATCACAAGTAGGCAGAGAGGCAGGCAGAGAGAGAGAGAAAGAGAGGAGGAAGCAGGCTTCCTGCAGCATAGAGCCCGATGCGGGGCTTGAGCTCAGGACCCTGGGATCATGACCTGAGCCGAAGGCAGAGCCTTTATAATCCACTGAACTGCCCAGGCGCCCCTGTGTATTTTGTTATTAATATGATTATGTACTTTTGTAAATGAAGGCCTATATCTAGTGACAATCTACCTTTCTTTTGACAATTTTACCCTGTTATTCTATATAGTGAAATAAAAAGTTCCAGGTGAGGAACATATAAATATAGGGGAAAAAAGATATTCTAAAATACTAAGAAGTAGTTACCTCTGTGATAGAATTTCAGGAGATTTTTAATCCTTTTTAAAAATGATTTTATTTATTTGAGAGAGAGTGAGAGAGAGAGAACGTACAAGTTGGGGGTGGGCGCAGAGGTTGAGGGAGAAGCAAGTTTTCCACTGAGCAGGGAGCCCTACACAGGGTTCGATCCCAGAATCCTGAGATCATGACTTGAGCAGGCACTTAACTGACTGAGCCACCCAAGTGCCCCAGGAGATTTTTAATCTTTTGTGCTTATCTCTATAGTCCAAGTTTGAAACAATCCAACATGATTTCCTTTAATCAGAGCAAAAGTTATAGACATTTTTAGAGCATAAATACTAAGAGAAGTAAGTTTTCTTTACTTTAGAAATTTTAAAACATTTTAACGTCATCATTATTTGAAAAAAATTGTTTTAAAAATTTTATTCTTTCTTTGCTAAAATAAGATAGTACTAAAGAGTTGCACATAATTACCTGTCCCAGAAATACTTTGGTCTTCTATTAAAGGGTATTTCAGTGCAGTATGTGAAAATATGGCATTCAGTAATAGAACCAGCTGAAATGCTTATAAAAAGTGAAGATTTCTGGTCCTCTTTGAACCAGATTCTTGAGAATACTTGAGAGAAACCCGTGTTTTTTAAACAAACTTCCCAGGTGTTTCCTCATATTTTCTAAAGTTTGAGGTCCACTTACCTGTACTTGGCAGTGTTAAAGTCAAAACTTGATTTTTACCTAACCCTTGCTAATTTTCAGTCATTCCTGGCTTAGATGTAAAATGTTACAATGTATTCCTTCAGGTTAGCTTAAATTTATGTATATCAGAAAAATGGCACAGTTTTAAAGCTTTATTTTGTTGAATTGTGATGTTTAAAGCATTCTCTAAAATGAAATTAAATTACCTGCAAACAGAGAGTGTTATTGAATTGACTCTGTATTCTGAATTTACATCTTTACATTTGAATTTATAGCAGATTCAGAAGGCCTGGGTGGTGCCGGGAAGTGGTTAATATTACAGTGATAGTTTTAAGCCTTTAAAGGAATTTGAAATTCAGTGTGTTAAACTTCCTTCTATAAATTGATTTTCATTTGCAGGATTTCATGAACATCAGTGATGGAACAGTGATTCTTTAGAGTTTGGCTCATGTCTTTTTTGCTTTTTAGCCTATATTAGGGTATAATCAAATACATGAAAGTATTTTGGCACTCATTGTCATTGTGAAAATTCTGTTCATTTTTTTCCCCTCTAAAACATAGATAAGAAAATTACTTTTGGATAAGAAAATTAACTTCAATATTATTTTCTGTAGATGCCCTCTAAACCAGACTATAGGAGCAAGCTTACAGTCAAATAAAGTGGAATCTTTTGCCTCTTCGCAACAGAGGCAATATCACAGCATGGGGAATTATGTATACTTAGTAAAGACTTACTATTGGATTGGGGGTTGTTTAGGTGATTTGGGAGAGTTCAATGGAAGAGTGTTTTGGTTTGGATTAGATATGGCAGAAAGTGGGGGCAATTTTATGATCTGTTATCTTAATAATTTATAAGGCAAGAGGAATAGCCTAGGTCAAAGCTGTAATTGGTAAAGAAGTAGCATTGTACTCATGTTAACTGGAACTGAGGTTATTATATTAGGTTATTGTAGTTTGTATAGTGTTCTTATTTTTGTCCATGTTTTAGCACAGTTGTGCAGTGATGTTTTATTTTGTCTTGCTCCATCCTGATCCCTGAGTAGTCTTTTCTGGTCTCTCATTTTCAGTTTACACGCATCTACACACAAGCTCTCTCTTTTTAATTTTTAAATTTATTTATTTAATTTATTTTTAGTTTTTAAAAGATTTTATTTATTTATTTGAGAGAGAGAGAGAATGAGAGAGAGAAAGAGTGCTTGAGAGGGGAGAGGTCAGAGGGAGAAGCAGACCCTCTGCCAAGCAGGGAGCCTGATGTGGGACTAGATCCTGGGACTCCAGGATCATGACCTGAGCCGGAGGCAGCCACCTAACCAACTGAGCCACCCAGGCACCCCATCTTTCTTTTTTCTAGTCAGCTCATTTAGGTCAACAATAAAAGATCTTTCTAATTTCTCTTTTATTAGTTAGAATTAGTCCAGCCTTCCTTTTAAATAATTAAACCATTTTTACCTGACACTCTGTGAAAATAATATATAAATATTATTTGGGGCAGCATAAATTCAAAGTGATTTTGGGATTACAAACTATCTAAAAGTATCGTTGGTGTATTTTGTACTGCTATTCATTTGCCTAGGGGTTTCTTTCTTGAACTCATGATTAAAAAGAAAATAGTGTAAGAGTAAATTAGCTAACCCTATAACCCAGCAATCACACTACTGGGTATTTGCCCTAAAGATACAAATGTAGTGTTCCGAAGGGGCACCTGCACCTGAATGTTTATAGCAGCAATGTCCACAATAGCCAAACTATGGAAGGAACCTAGATGTCCATCCACAGATGAATGGATAAAGAAGATGTGGTCTATATATACAATGGAATACTATGCAGCCATCAAAAGAAATGAAATCTTGCCATTTGCAATGATGTGGATGGAACTAGAGGGTATTATGCTAAGTGAAATAAACCAGTCAGAGAAAGACAGTTATCATGTGATCTCTCTGATTGGAGAAATTTGAAAGGCGGGGGGGGTGTTGTTGGGGGCAGGGAAGGAATTAATTAAACAAGATGGGCCAGGGAGGGAGATAAACCATAAGAGACTGTTAATTTCAGGAAACAAACTGAGGGTTGCTGGGGGTGGTGGGTAGGGATAGGGTGGCTGGGTTATAGACATTTGGGAGGGTATGTATTATGGTGAGTGCTGTGAATTGGGTGAGACTGATGACACAGACCTGTACCCCTGAAGCAAATAATACATTATATGTTAATAAAAAAAAGTAAATAAGCTAACAATTTTAACAACAGGCGTCACCTTTTAAGGAGGATTTACTTGCTAAGATTAATTATGTGCTTAAAAAATTTATAATCTGAGAATCTAAAATTAGATGATTTTGAATAATTCTTGGAAATGATAGCATATGTTTAATTATATTTTCAGATTTTCAATATGGCTTAAATCTAATGTTTTATTAAATAAAATTTGAGTTTTAATAAGAAACTAATATTTCTTGAAGATAGCAAAAATGAGCTTTTACATGTTGTGGTCTTGAATGAGGCAAAATGTGTTCTTATATTTGCTTTCAGAAATGTTAAAGTACATTGAAAAGGAGGTTTTCTTGGTCAGTAAGGGAGTAGAGTATCTAAATGCACTTAATGTCAGATAAGTCAGAAGCAGCAGCAGCACATGTGGAACCCACAGATTTTAAGATATTTTGTTTGATGGAGATATGTCATTTCTGTTAGTATTAATGGCAAAATTTACATCATTAGAATGACAATTCACTTGGTAAATGAACATGACGTAGCTTTTTGTGAATTTCTTAGTACAAATGAATTATGTCTACTTATTTGTCATTGGATGAACATGATTTTACTATGTTGCTCCTATAACCAGGGGTGCACATTGTTACTAATGATTGGAGAATTATGAGGTAACTGTAATTAATACCATAGGTATAACAATTTTAACATAGGCATAACAATTATAACAATTTTAACTTAAAGAAATAATAAAATCTGTATTTTGAAAACTTACTATATTTTAAAATTTAAAGCAATAGATTATGCAAAGTAGGATCTGTTAATATCATTTAATACTACATTTTGCCTTTATTTTTTATTAATTATATAGAGGGATGCATGACACCCTTCTATAACATTTTCCTACTTGTTTTGGCTGCCTATCATTGATCTCTACTTCATATCCTGGTAATTTTGTAATAGAAAGATGATTCATTTCTTTGCTGCAGCATTGTTTAAATTTTTTTCTGTTATTTAGTTTTAAAACATTTCTTTTAGGGACTTCTGGTTGACCTAGTTGGTTAAGCATCTGACTCTTGGCTTTGGCTCAGGCATGATCTCAGGATAAACTAGAGCCTCATATTGGGTTCCATGCTCAGCATGGAGTCTGCTTGAGATTCTCCCTCTCACTCTACCCCTTCTGGCCATGTGTTCTTTTTCTCTCTAAAATAAGTGAATAAATCTTTTTTTTTTTTTAAGACTTTATTTGGGGGCGCCTGGGTGGCTCAGTGGTTTAAGTCTCTGCCTTCAGCTCAGGTCATGATCTCAGGGTCCTGGGATCGAGCCCCACATCGGGCTCTCTGCTCAGCGGGGAGCCTGCTTCCCCCTCTCTCTCTGCTTGCCTCTCTGCCTACTTGTGATCTCTCTCTGTCTATCAAATAAAAAAAAATACTACTGTAAAAAAAAAAAGACTTTATTTGTTCATTTGACAGAGAGAAACACAGTGAGAGAAGGGAACACAAGCAGGGGGAGTGAGAGAGGGAGAAGCAGGCTTCCTGCCAAGCATGGAGCCTGCTGCGGGGCTCGATTTTAGGATGCTGGGATCATGACCTGAGTCGAAGGCAGATGCCCAATGACTGAGCCACCCAGGCACCCCTAAATGAATAAATCTTAAAAAATATATATTTCTTTTAATTGTCACAACTCATTATTTGTAATGACAAGCAAATTTTTAGCTTTGATGTCCAGATTTGGGATAAACCTCTTTCTTTCTTTTTTTTTTTTTTTTAAAGATTTTATTTATTTATTTGACAGACAGAGAACACAAGTAGACAGAGGCAGGCAGATAGAGAGGAAGGGAAGCAGGCCCCCTGCTGAGCAGAGAGCCCGATGCGGGACTCAATCCCAGGACCCTGAAATCATGACCCAAGCCGAAGGCAGCGGCTTAACCCACTGAGCCACCCAGGCACCCGGGATAAACCTCTTTCATTTCTCTTTCATATGCAAGCTGTAATATTTCCAGGTTTTCAAAGTGTTTATGTGAGTATGCTTATGAATGTGCATGTACATACAGTGAATACATATGAATATATATTTTTTGAATTGGTGGTGCTCATTAACCAGTATGTCAATGAAGTAGTACATTCTGAGTTTTACTTTTTCTTGTGGTTAATGTAAGTATTTTCATGTCCAGACAGAAAACTTGTCTTTTTCATTTTTTCTCACTAATTGGATTACTAGGTAATCCTACAGCCTTGTCATTACTTTTATTTAAGATTTTACCTCTCATTGCATATTAAATGCATCCCAACTTGGCAGCTTCTTGGCCAGATCCCAGTTTTCCAGCAGCTACTCTAATGCCACCTTATGTAATGTAAAGTAAGGGGCAGTAAAATTCAATGGAGGTGGTCAGTGCCTTTAACAGAATCAAATGAAAATCCTTTACTATTGTAAATTAACAAGCATATAACCATGTGACTGCATTTCTAGGTCTTTCCCAGGACAGTCTCTGGGAGATGTTTATTTTCACTGTCTTGGGCCAATTTTCTCTCAAGAATGTCAATCTATAATTTCTGCAACTGATTATCCGTATGCTTATTTCTCTATAAATAGCTCTAGTTATGAACATTATTTTTTTTTCTAATTTTAGTGAGGAAAAATGGAAATTGCTTCCATTTGCATTTCTTTGGGTTCTACAAGAGATTGAACATTTCATGTTTATTCATCATTTTATGTTTTAAAAAAATTCCTCCTGTTTGTCCTTTACAATCTATTTTCTCATTAGTGTTTTCTTGCTATGTTATATGAGCTTTGTATTTAATTAGGGATAGTCATATGTGCCAGTTTTCTTTTAAACCTGTCTGTTCAACATTTGGTGTTATATGCTCAAAGAGGCTTTCCTTACCTAGAATACTATAGCCACAGTCATTTAGATTATCATTTATTAATTTTATAATTTTTTTCTAGAATTGTTCATTGTATGGTGTGAGGCAGAGAGCAAACTTAAATTTTTTTAAGAAGATTTTACTTATTCAAGAAAGAGAGGTTTTTTAAAAAACTATTTTGTAGGGCTGCTTTGGGTGATCACAAATTCTTTTAGTTTCTATTTGTTGTGGAAGCTTTTTATCACTCCTGTTTTCAGTGACAGCCTAGCTGGATGAACCGTTCTTGGCTGCATAATTTTCTTGTTTAGTACCCTGAATATATTATGCCAATCCTTTCTGGTCTGCCAGGTCTCTGTGGATAGGACTGCTGCCAATGTAATGTTTCTACCATTGTCGGATACAGACCTCTTGTCCTGAGCTGCTTTCAGGATTTTTTCTCTGTCTCTGCGATTTGTGAGTTTTACTGTTAGATGTTAAGGTGTTGACTTAATTTATTGATTTTGAGGGGTTTCTCTGTGCCTTCTAGATTTTGATGCTTGTTTCCTTCCCCAAATTAGGGAATTTCTCTGCTATAATATGCTCCAGTATATCTTTTGCCCCCCCCCAACTCCCGTCTTTTTTCTTCTTCTAGGATCCCAATTATTCTAATAATTGTTTCGCTTTATGGTATGACTTATCAAGAGAAAGAGTGAGAGTCTTAAGCAGACTCCTGGGATTTCAACACAGGCTCTATCTCAGGACTCTGAGATTATAACCTGAGCCAATACCAAGGGTCAGGCACTTAACCGATTGTGCCACACAGGCGCCCTGCAAACTTAATTTTTTTAATGTCTTCTTGTTTAAAATTGTTTACTTGAAATTGTATTTTAAAATAGTTTTTTAACCAGTTTATCTCTAACCTATTTATCATCTTCTAATATGGTGGTTTGTTAGAATCTGTTTTGGGACCCTGACCAAGAATGAGTAAGTCTGAATCTCTGGGTGTGTAGACTGTTTATTGGTACTTTTTACAAACTTGTTAGGAAATTATGTATATGTCAGGACTTAACCACTGCTGTACAGTTTTATAATCATTTGCATTTGTGTGGAGGTTTTTCACTGTTTTTATTGGTCTCTCCATCCCATGTTTGTTACTTATTCATTATAGATTTACAGATTTTTATGTTTCCAAATATAATTTGTTTTCCTGTTTTTTCTCTAGGAGAGGTGCTATAGCATTTCTTACTCAGTTGAGTTTTAGCTTTATAAAATAAATCCCCATTTTTATGATTACCTCTGGAAGGAAATAAGTTTACTGGATATTAATTGTAGTATCAGTCTTTTGAATTTGTAATCTTAAGAGTTACCAGTTAGCTGCATTAAAGAAAGTTAACTGTTTTGTGACAGAAATTTATTTCTTTTTAATATGACTAACTTTGCAAAACTGCCTGAATTCTGTAGCCAGTATAGATGGCATTCATTAGCTCAGGAAGAGATGCAGCAGTAATAGTAATTTCTTACAGTTAATTATTTGGTAATGTAAACAGTAGAATTATTCTGTGGGTCAAATATGTATGTAGGCACATGTACACGTACATTTACACAAGTAGACTTGTAGAAAGGCAAATGTTCATAAAAAAGATGACGATATATATTAATTTTCCCTTTTTTTCTTTCCTCACTCTTTTTTGTTGTTTTGATGAAAAGGGATTAAATGTGATAAATTGCCATTATTTTTAGATTTTAAGACCCTATATTCAACTTTTGCATTAATGGGTTGAAGGGACAGAAGAAGCTTTTTATCTTTTTATTCTCTCCAAATATTGTATTTCATTTAATGTACAATTCTCTATCAGGTCCTCAGTATTTTGGGCTTTTTCTAGCCTACAGGGTTCATACTATTTGATAGTTCATTTATGACAATTCCAAAGCCACCTATATATATGCCTTTGAGCTGTAAATTAAAACCCTGTAGTGAATCTTTTCTTTTGGACTCAGAACTCCAACATCAATTTCTTCTAGCCATGATGTAATTATCTTCAGCTGTTGCTCATGGGGGGATTGATACATATTATGAGATATGGGCATCACTCGTTCCATCTCATTTGTTACTGGGAGTTGGGTTTCTAAGAACTTGAGGAATGTCCTAGGAACTGGGTGGGGTCAACAATGCCTGTTTGTGGTGGAGGCTGTTAAGTATCTCTTAAAACCAGAATTGACCATTTCAGTTGAGTGCTACAGGTCATTTTAATGGGGGCAGTGACATATAAGTATACAATTTAGAAATAACATTGACAAAACACTGCATTAAGAATTTGACTATCATTTACATATTTTATACATTTAAGAATAAAATAAGCATGCAGTATAGTGACAAATTCATTTACAAATAAAATAACATTTGTGTGATTTAGTTAAATTTAGCACTTTTTTAAAAGATTTTTTTTATTTTGATAGAGTCAGCAAGAAAGAGAGAGCCTGAGCAGCAGGAGGGGCAGAAGGAGAGGGACGAGCCAACTCCCTGCTTAGCAGGGAGTGGACATAAGGATCCACAAGGATCCTGGATTGAACCCAGGATCCCAGGACCCTGGGATCAGGACCTGAGCTAAAGGCAGATGTTTAACTGACTGAGCCACCCAGGCACCCCTTGGATTTAGTACTTTGCATGTACTTTGTATGTAAGTTGGCTATAAAGTCATAAAAGCAATAACCAGCAATGTTATTTAAATTTTTATGTTATTACACAATTTATGAAAATTGACACATTTTATCATTTTAAGCACATTTAGTTCTTTCTTCCTCTTTATTCTTTTAATAGTACGAGTAGGGTAATATGATTTTATGATGTTATTTAGTTCATATTTTAAGAAATATAACTCTTTATAAAGATGAACCTGATTTGGCTTAAGACATGTATTGCCAGTGACATTGTAAATTGGTCTAATCTAATGAAAGGAAATTTGAGAAAATGTCTGAAAAACTCTAAAAATGTGCATATTCTATGATTTGGCATTTTACTTCTAAGAATCAGAGCTAAGGAAATAGATATGAAGAAATAGGTACGGATATATGCAAGATTTTATTTGTAAAGATGTTCAACATAACATTATTTAAAACAGCAAAACAAAACAACCTGACAGCTGACAATGTGTAGCAGTAGAGGATTAGTGACATAAATCATGGTGCAGTTACATAGAAGAAGAATACTTGAATGTGGAATCATTCAACACTGTTGTTGGTGAATACTTAGTGCTTTGAGACCTTGTTCAGAGTGTGCCAAGGCAGACATCATGTGAAGTACTGTTCCTGTGACAGAAGTGCATTTAGATGATGAGTGTACAAGAAGTACATTAAATGGGGTTCTTCCTAGGTGGTTATTATTTTCTTGATGGTATCCTTTGTTATTTTTCAACATTACTCCAATAAGCGTGTTTTAATTTTGTAGACATGTATTTTTAAAAAATTTTTGCTTCCTGAGGTGACAAGTACTTGCATTTTTATATGATGTCGTTATAAATGGTTTAAGGCATTGGGATAAATGTGATAATATGTAACAAAATGTAGCACATTATTGGAGCCATTTTCATGATTAATTGATTCTTTTCTATTTTAGATGTTAGGAAATTCCTTGCCAACTTTTCTCTGTGAAATAGCTGGAATTGGCAATAGATCTTTTTGTTCATTTCAGCACATTTTATGAATGGATATTTATTATGAAAAGCATCAAACATCTTCCTTTCACTAAGAGTTGAGAGCCAGAGTGTTCTCACTTGATTGAACTGATGGCACAGAATAGTCTGTTTATTTAATCACTTTAGCTTACTCAGCCATTTTGAACCACAATGGAGTAAAACTCCCTGCCTTTACTTTTTGAAGATAAAATTGAGAGATTTAAACATGATTTATTCTGCTTTGACCTATGGTTTGAATTAACTTGGCTATTTGCATTCATTTTCAAGAGAAGTACTCAATCCTTCCAAAGTAATAATGGAATCAAATCCCTTTGTTTTTCAAGTTGCTCTGGAGACAGTCCTAAGCTACCTAGACTATCAGGCTTTCTTTTATTGGAGTAAGAAATACAAAATTGATTTTGATAGCTCTTTTTGAAAACAATATGTATTTAAGAGAGCAACCTTTTGTTTCAAATAAAAGTCTCAGTGTATGATGTCATACATTTTGCTGATTCGTGCTGACCTTTGCTTACTGATCCTCAGATATGATTAGTAAACTTTGAGAGAACTGAGAGTTTTTAAGTGCTGCTATTGAATTAGTTCTGGGTGATTGTAAACACATTGATTTTCCTAGTGTACTGCCATCTCACCTTGCTCCTGGTATGGGCACCGTATACTTTCAGGCATAGCTGTTAGGTGGTCTGCAGGCAGTATTTTCCACAGAGACCCTCCGTTTTCTTTTCTTACCTAAACACTATACCTCATTCTATTTTCATACTGAGCTGACCAGGCAACATCACTTCTAAAGGAATTGTTCTCTCCCTGCCTTCAGTCCCTTTATTTTCTTTTGGTTATGAACTAGTATCAGTGTCTACTTTAAATAGCAAAACCACGCTTCCCCATGTAGTATGGCTTTTTCCTGGGCCTTCATTTCAATCTCTTTTTAGTACTTGGTCATGTAAATGCCTTTGGACTACATTTGTTTTTATGTTTCTAGGAAAGTGGGATTCTGCTTTTATTTATCTCCATGCTTTCTTTAAACTCTGCAGAATTCCTGCACATATACTGAATAAAATTAAAGATATTATGTGATAATGAATTATTCTGGTAGCTACACTTACTTGCCAAGTAAGATAGACAAAATATACAGGATATGATCTTTTATCCTTCTTTTCAAGGGTACTTAACTTGGGGTCTAAGGAGAGGACTTAGTGATCTGTGAGCCATATAAAATCATATGAAAAATTCTTGTAAATGTCTGTGTGTGTACTTTTCTGGAGTTTGGGTCCATAGCTTTTTATCAGATTGTAAACAGCAATTTCTATAAGGTTAAAAATGTCTACTTTAAATGATTTGCCATTCTAAGCAATTTTTAAAGATTACCTAAGCCCAAAAGAAGGAGACTCAGAGCCAGTAACTATTGTTCATTCAGAATCTTTAAGTGGTCAAAATGGTATGCCTTCTTCCTGTTTCATGGGTTTTAGAATCTGGGGAAATCAGAAAATTCTTCTTCCCGAGCTTAGGTTGTCTCCCTATATTTTAGCAGAAATTCTTCTATGGGGTGGGAGGAATGGACACAAGAGTTTTAAGAGGATAATTTTCAATCAGTGATGAGACAAGTAATCATTCTGTTATTTGGGTAGGATAAAGCACAGAAAGACGAAATGTTCAATGCACCATTGTGTAAGTTGGGACATTTTTATTTTTCATCTCTGAATGGAGGCAAAACTGTCCACCATTTTGTTGCTTGTCTTTGGTTTGCCCTTTCTTTTACATGGAGGGCAATGGACCATGATTCAGGTTTCACAGAGCTGAGTGTAAAGGCTTGGTCTCCAAGAGTTGAGCGGGATGTCTTTGATCTGTATTCACTTAATCAGTCAGCTTTCCCATTCTTTTGCAGGCAGATTTGCATGGAATTTGTGCTACATTCTTATCAAGCAGGTCTCCTGGAAAGGAGAGTGCAGCCAGCTTCTAATTAGTGGCACAATGGTTTTTAAAATTTAGCACTTGAAAAATTTTCGGCTTCCTCTTTTTGTTTTGTAAAGCAGTTATAATATTTTGGCTTTTTTCTGCATTTAGCTTACCAACAGTACAAAATCAATGGACTCAGTTGTAGGGAAAAATACTCTCTTTATATCAATCTGTCTTATAACTTGATGTATTAACTTGAATTTCCAGGGCAAGTCAAGGTTAACCTCAGGAGGGATACAGTGACATTTTTATCTAACACAAAATTATTCTTAGTCTTTATAATGTGAATAATATGGCACATTGCAGCCAGCTGCCCTGAGTTTGGGTTGGAGATACCAGAGTTATAGTACTTCTGACTGTGCCTTATTTCCAGAGCCTCCTTTAGTTCTTTCAAAAATGGTGATGTGGGTGCTGGTAATTCAGGATTTTAATTTTGTGTTGGACCGCCTAGTCAAAGAGTCAAATGCCACATCACCTGTTTTTCTAAGCCAGGGGTTGGCAAACTATGGCTCATGCCATTTTTGTAAATAAAGTTGTGTTAGAGTACAGCTGTGTATATTTGTTTATGTGTTATCTATGGCTGCTTTTATACTACAATGGCAGACTTGAGTAGTTGTGACAGAGATCACATGGTTCCCAGAGCCTGGAATATTTACTCTCTGGAATTTTTTAGAGAAAGATTGCTGACCCCTTGGTCTGTGAGATCTGACCAAGTTCAGGAACCTGACATTTTCAAATGTCTACATAGGTTTAGGTGGAGAACCTGCTGACCTGCCTGTTGGTTGCAAAGATATGTTTCTTCCCTTTACTGGAGCACGTGAAGTAGTGTCCCTTTCTTTGGCTGCAGACCTCATTGGGAGCTCTGTAGTGCTCTGAGGCAGTGTCCCTAGTACCACAACCATTTCCAGCATCCTCAGGCATGACTGTAGTTTTGAGATGGTATGTTAAGGGCTAGGATGGTTTAAGTTGTGCTCTTTCTCACAGTGAGTACATGTTGCACTTTCATACTTTTTAAGACAGGTGAGGGACCTGCCAGCTTTCCTAACTCACTTCATAGAAGGGCTGATTAGTATGAAGCATGACCTCTTGTTTGTGATATTTTTCAGGTTGCAGCATCTTGACTTAGAAAATAATGAATTTGGTATAGGCTCTTTTATTTGTAATGCCCTGAAATTGCAAGTGCACATTCTCTCTGGCATACAGCTGCTTAGAAAGATAATGCTCTGCAAAATACCACCAGTCATCACTTTTGTTATTTTTTTCTATCACAAATCCTTTAATATATTTTATTATAAATATTTCAGACTAAATCTACCATTCATTTTCTTTACAAAATGAGTAGTTGCAAGATGGAAATCTGTTTTTTAATTTTCATGGAGATTTTTTGCATTTGCTTCCCCATTCTTCATTGTAGCCTTTCTTTTGGGACCTTATTCCTTCCAGGCAAAAAAAGACCGCATTTTGGACAATCTAGAGCTTGTCAAAACCATAATGAAATCAGTGAAAAACTTTTTTCTCTGCAGTAATGGCAGCACCAGCAGTGGTGGCAGCCACGTCACTGAAGAATATTTGTGGGTCTTAAACCCAACACCATGATAAGAGATATGACACGGAGACTACTGTTTCTCAGAAGGCCATTTCATTCTTCTGTGCATAGAACCATGGTTCCTTCCCAGAAGGGTCTTGTATTGTAGATGATCTCTTCATGCATCCCTCTGTGAATGGGTATTCATTCTCACAAACTCAGTGTGTGGTGTGATAGATATTCTATAACAGAGGCACGGTTTTACTCTGTGGGAAATGAAACCAGGGTGTCCTGGAGCTATGTCAGGTGAGGTGACATGATGACAGGGTGGTATGTGCTCAGTTTTGGAGTCAGAGAGTTCAGTCTACACATTGGCTCTGCTCCTTAATGACTAGACAACCTTATACAAACCATCTAGCCCTTCTGAACCTCACATTCTTCTATAGTAAAGTGCAGACAGTACATATGTTTATGGTTGTAATAATAAAAGTATTATCACTAGAAAGCTACAGAATTCATGTTTGAGGGCCACAGAGATGTTGGGTTATCAGATGGTCTGACCTCCAAGTGTATTTCTTGTCCAAGGGAAACAATGATTGTGGATAGGCAAGCATTGGTTGTGTTCAGCTAGTCCAGCTAGTCCTGATTTTGTAAGCAACATTTGGGGTTTTGCTGTAGCAAAGCTGCCTTTTCCTTGTTTTTTTTTTTTTTTTTTTTTTTTTTTTTTTAGATTTTATTTATTTATTTGACAAACAGAGATCACAAGTAGGCAGAGAGGCAGGCAAAGAGAGAGGAGGAAGCAGGCTCCCTGCCAAGCAGAGAGCCCAATGACAGGCTTGATCCCAGGTCCCTGGGATCATGACCTGAGCTGAAGGCAGAGGCTTTAAACCACTGAGCTACCCAGGTGCCCCTTGCCTTTTCCTTTTTTAATTGGTTATAGATTCTCTTTTCATTGCAGGGCAAAGAAAAGTTTTTTTTTTTCCAACTAGATGTTTCGAAACTGATTCAGTTCTTCCTCTCCTTGTCAACTCCCCACTTTGCCAAACAATTAACAACAATAACACAATTACAAAGGACTACCAAAAGAGTATTTTCAGTGGAAATCACTTAATTATTGGGACAATAGCTAAGGACAAATAATAATATAGCTCTGAGCAAGGTATCGTTTCTTCCCTTGAATAGTTCAGTCATAAAAGTTTATGGTTTCTTTCATATGGTAACATCACTAGAGAGGAAGAAAATAGAGTTTTGTAGAAGGTATTATAGAGTCCTAGAGGGAAATCATAAGAGCCTTTTTATGCTTCCCTTTCAAAGCGTAACACCTGGAATAAATCATTCATAGTCATTCTCATGCTTTTTCATCCCTTTTCAGAGTTATACAGGAACCCAAGGACCAAATAACTTGACCTGAGATAGCTCTACCCCCAGATACTTTCTCTAAAAGAAACAGGTGAGAATAGGAGAGCTGGAAAGCACCCAAGCTTTCTCCTGGCTTTATAGTTTTTGAAAGTGCCTGCAGAGTCTCACCCTCCAGTCTTGGGTCCCTTCTCTTCATGTGCCCAAAGATGGAGGAGAGGGTGTCAGTTGCCCTCTCTCTCTTTAGAGTGTTTGGTCTGTCTCATTGCATTGTTGTCATTTTCTTTTGTATTTTAGATGATGATATCAGTCATGGGTTCCTAGAGAATATGCCCTGTACTGTTATTTTTGAAATTTTACCTGCCTAATGAACTTTAAGCATTCTGACTTTATCTTGTTTGTAGTTATTGTAACATAGTGCCACCAGATAATACAGCCACAAATTTACTCTGAACAACTAGAAAAGCCATTTCTTAGGTTTTTACACTGGTCAGATTTACTGAAGAAGTGCACAGCTACTGTCATTCTTTAGATTTGTTTCAATTTATGAGTTCCTATTAGAGTTCATAAGACAGCTCCAAGAAGTGTAAGTGACTTGTAATTTATAGCCATGGTATGTTAATTCTGTGAAATTGTAGTCTAGTTAGGCTATATGAATTATTACTGCACTCATAAGTTGTTTACACCAAACAACATGATAGATATATATGTCTTCCTTTGAATCATAATAAAAGGAAATGCCTGTCACCCTAATTTATCACCAGGCATATTCATATTTAAAGCCTTTTATAGTGAAATAAAAGCTTGACCTAAAGATTATGGTTACTGCAGACTTGACAGCAGCTGAGCCCAAGGTGTAAAATACTGCAGGGCTTTGACTGCCATAATAAAAGCTGGATAGCCCATATGGAAAGTTATTACATGAGGTGAATGTTCTTAGATGTAAAAATGATTAAAGTAATCCTTTCAATCAGAGGTCGGAGAGGTCATCTGGTTCAAGTCACCAGATGTCCTTGTCAGGTTAAGAACTTTCCTGTGTCGCATGGAGGAACTGGAATCTTGGCCAGTGTGCCTTCCCCCATTACTTCTCTGTTCCAGGGTAGAACTACAGTTTTGACATTAATCACAGATATGTTCCCTGTCTCATTACATAACAGCTCAGAGGCAGTAGCAGAAAGAAAAGGATACTCTTTAAAGAGTGTCATATAGAAAACAATGGTTTATAAATTCACAGTGACATGAATTTTCATGTACACATACAACAATTTGTCCCATATTTGAGTGCCCATCATGTGCCTGGGGGTAGGGTTGAGCACAGTGCTGCAAGTAGTGGACAGTCCCTGTCCTCTGGTAGTTCAGACTACTGCAAGATTTCTTGACCTCAGCAGTACTGTCATTTTTAGCAGCTTCTTGGCCTCTGCCCACTGGACAACCAGAATGTCTCCAGGCATTCTCAGATACCATTGGGGGGCAAATGCCCTGTGACTGAGAACCACTTGTGCTTATGGGTGTTACCTGTAGGGGAGACAGGCAAGCATACAGAGAAATGAGTACTAAATATACACACTAGAATGAACTAAGCATGAGTCACAAAGGGTGCTGTGCAAGAAAGTGGTAGCTTTCAGAGCACTCTCAAATTCACTTTCTCTTAGGCTGATACCAGACCACATTACAGTGTCTCTTACCTCACTCAGCATATTTATTTATGTTCTATCAGAATCACTACTTTTCAAACATTTGAAGCATTTTTGGTTTACTAAAGGCAGTATGTAAAATTCTTTGTTTCTTTTTCTTCTTTAAAGTTAAATATTGCTAGTGCTGAATAGCTACGAAATATCAAAGGATGGTTTTATAATTATCTAGCAGTAATTACATAGTACAGTCCTGCCATCATGTTGCTACATATGTACAGTACTGAACAGGAGCTGATGAATTGAAGGTTCTGTTCCAGTATAGAGAGAAGAATCAGGTGGTCTGCTTACAAATTTAGCACATCAGCTACTGAAATTTATCCTTCTACTTCCTATCAAAGAGAAATTGATTGTACAAACTGTCAAAAAAAGTTTATAAAATTTCTGTATGTATAGAAGGTCATATTTTTAACTATTTCTCAATAGAAAGAATATGGTGTAAGTCATTAGTAATTCATAAAACAGTTTTTCTTCTTTTATTTTAGACTGTGACTTAAGTTCAAAATTATTTATAGAAGTAATATTTATTATCACAATTCAAACTCGTGGGTGTAATGTGCAAGTAAAGGTGTGTACTGCCCCAAAGAAAAACAAAAAGAAAAACCAACTAATCTTTAATGGTATTTAATGTTACTTTTCTGTCATCCATTTATAGCCACAGTTATTTTTCCATGTTATTGCTTCTCCTATGTAGAAATTGCCATCATTTAAAAACAAAAAACAAAAAGCATTTTTAAAATTTATTTTAGAGGTGGGGGAGAGAGAGTGAGGATGGGGAGGGGAAGAGGGAGAAGGAGAATCTCAAGTAGACACCCCACTGAGTGTGGAGCCTGATGTGGCCCTCAGTCTCATGACCCTGAGATCATGACCTGAGCCAAAATCAAGAGTCAGATGCTCAACTGACTGAGCCATCCTGGTGCCCTAAAATTGCTATCTTTTTAAGCTTTTCCCCTTAGAGCCCATAATGTTTGAAAGATGTCGTCAGTGCAGTTTCTGTGCATTCCTGAATGAGTATATGCATTAATCAAATACCGTGGAATGATTGTGGGCATTCTTAGTTCATTTAGAAATCATCTGTTTGCTAGGTTATGTTTGCTAGCATTCGCTTTGTTATTTACTTAGGTCAGTGGTGGGGGAACATGGACTGATGGTGAGATACAGGATGAGCTATGCATGTGGTATGGAAAAAAAATGAAATAAATTGGCAGAGAAAAGCTAGAAAAGAACTAGAGATTATTAGGCATATTATAAATGTCTTGTACCCAGTAAAAACTTGAGTGAGCCTACATCAACATCCTGAATTAGAAATATTTATAGTATAGCAAGCACAAGTTCCCCTTCCTGTAGTAGTGTTTTATCTAGTTAGCAGTAGGGTAAGAAAAAGTTAATGCATTTGAAGACCAAAAGTAGATAACTTTTCCAGTTTTCTAGTGTTCAGAAATACAAACTGAACTTTGGCACTAAATCCACTAAAATTCAGATAAGTTAAGGATAGTTGAAGTTTTCAACTATTTCAATTATGTTAATCACATAATTGGGTCATATGAAGATGACACTTTATGGTTTCTTTTTGAAACAAAGTATGCACAGTGGTCATTTTAATGAGTTTGATTTACTAAAGGAAAAACGTCCTATAAATGTTTTTAGCATTGATGTTTTTACATAGTTAATCTTTTGTAGTCAACATGGTAGATTCAGTTAGGATGCTGATTTCTTTGTTCCAGTAAGGGAAGAAAAAAGGTCGTCTGCTTTACTGACTACCTTAATCTTGACATGGATTTGTTCATTTCTACTTCAGCACATACTCTGGGCATCAGGATAGCAATATGTAAAAGTGGTAGGTAGTATGAAAACTTTATTTCTCCTTAAAATTTTATGTAGTGTTTTCTGTTACTAAAAAAGAGCTCAGCATCAAGAATCAGTTAACTGAGATTTTCCTTAATTCACTATACAAATGTGAGAATTGCAGAACTAAAATATGAAATCCTAGACCTTTAAATATTTTATAGGGTAATTATTCTCAGTAGCTGTTTTGGGGCATTATTTTGATAATTAATTAGTAATGAATATAGAACCAGGCTGCCTGGGTTTGAATCTTTGCTCCATGAGGGACCTTGGCCAAGCTACTTAACCTTTCTGTACATTGGTTTTCTCATTTTTTTTTTTTTAATGTGGGGATGATAATTATACCAGCTTCCTATTACACCATGGAAGTGACAAATAAATAAATGCAGACCGATGCTTTCTTTAGTGATAATAATTTATTATTGAAATATAGCAAATGATGCATTTTTTGTCATTCAATTTATTCATTCAAAAAGTATTTATTGACCACTTTGGTTGAGAGTTGCAGTGATGAACAGGATAATCACAATCTTTGTCCTCTCACAAATAAGAGTTAGCAACTGGCATTTTATAATAATAATTATACAACTGAGTACTTGATTGCAACCATTATTTGTGCCACATATTCATGGCACCAGATTGTTTGTAGTAGGGGGAGCTGACCTAGTCTCTATGCATTTGAAGTGAAATATGAAGGATGTTAGCTCGATAAAGATGGTTGGTATAGCAAGAGGATGAGGATGTTTCCAGGAAATGTTATGATACATAGGAAGTTACATGATGTCTTATAGGAATAAGAGTAGAGAAGAATAACAACTTTTGAGTTGATAGTGATGATTTCATTGCTTTTAAATTTATGAGATCTGTTCTTTTCCCTGTAAGGTAGCATGTTGTCTGTCCTCCCACACAGTCTTCCAGAGCAGCAATCCATTTGTCACCTCTCAGTCTTCCTTGTCTCCCTAAGCAGCTGTTTGTACATTCTTCTAGTTGATGGTACTTCCACTGTCCTCCTTTCCCTGAGATATTCCTATTCCTTTTTTAAAATCTTACTTTTTCTTGCTATCACTTTTTCAACTATTCCTAGATGAGCTCTTTCTAAGTCCAGAGGAATATTTGAAAGTTTGGGAAATGATTAAAAAGAAACTTCATTGCAATCTGTTGGAGCTAATGATTTAAATTTTTAAACACTAGGAGTATAACTCTGTTGATATTTTATTGACTAAGGGAATCTTATTTAGTTTTGTTTATGACATAAGAAATGTTTTAGTTCATGGGGCGCCTGGGTGGCTCAGTGGGTTGGGCCGCTGCCTTCGGCTCAGGTCATGATCTCAGGTCCTGGGATCGAGTCCCACATCGGGCTCTCTGCTCAGCAGGGAGCCTGCTTCCTCCTCTCTCTCTGCCTGCCTCTCTGCCTACTTGTGATCTCTCTCTGTCAAATAAATAAATAAAATCTTTAAAAAAAAAAAAAAGAAATGTTTTAGTTCAGATTTTCTTTACATCATTGAAGACTGGCTTATTTAATATAATTTCTGCCTGATTTTATCTCCTCAATAATCATTTTATATCTATCCACATTTTACATCTTTTGGTCTCTGTTTCTTTTTTCCTTTTTTTTTTTTTTAAAGATTTTATTTATTTGTTTGACAGAGATCACAAGAAGGCAGAGAGGCAGGCAGACAGAGAGAGAGGAGGAAGCAGGCTCCTTGCTGAGCAGAGAGCCCTACGTGGGGCTCAATCCCAGGACCCTGGGATCATGACCTGAGCCAAGGGTAGAGGCTTTAACCCACTGAGCCACCCAAGTGCCCCCTTGGTCTCTGTTTCTTAATGCCAATGTTAGAAAAAAGAGAATTTCTTTCTTTTTTTTTTTATTTTATAATAGCAAAAAATATATATTTTTATTATTCATTATTCTTTTTTTATATATATAATTTTTTATTTTTTATAAACATATATTTTTATCCCCAGGGGTACAGGTCTGTGAATCACCAGGTTTACACACTTCACAGCACTCACCAAAGCACATACCCTCCCCAATGTCCATAATCCCACCCCCTTCTCCCAAACCCCCTCCCCCCAGCAACCCTCAGTTTGTTTTGTGAGATTAAGAGTCACTATGGTTTGTCTCCCTCCCAATCCCATTTTCTTTCATTTATTTTTTTTTTTTAAGATTTTATTCATATATTTGTTAGAGAGAGAGAGAGAGAGGAAGCACAGCAGGCAGAGTGGAAGGCAGAGGCATAGGGAGAAGCAGACTTCCTGCTGAACAAGGCACCTGATGCAGAACCCTATCCTGGATGCTGGGATCATGGCCTGAGCTGAAGGCAGTCGCTTACCTGACTGAGTCACCCAGGCGTCCAGAAACATGGGAATTTCTAAGAGATTTCTTTATCTGGCTTCTATCTCCATTACTATACTTGGGAGTTACATCATTTTAATGAGAGAATATTTGTTAGTAGGAAGTTAAATATAAGGGTGGTTTTCACTGTGCAAGCATAGGAATCATAAGGCAACTTGTAGGGAAATACCTAGAATCACACATCCATTTCATGTTCTTTAATAGAGATACATTTTACAGCTGAACTATGGTAAAGCAAGGATAATTGATGACTCAGTGGCATTTACCTCCAGAACACAAGTATATTAGTCAGGTTCCTCAAGAACCTAAAGGGTGTATATGTGTAGAGATTTATTATAAGATATTAACTCATCAATATTGTAGGCTGAGAAGTCTTAGGACATGTAGTCAGCAAGCTGGACACCCAACAATAGCTGATGTTTCAGTTCTAGTTCAGAGTCAGGAAAAAACTGATGTTCTACCTCAATGGCTAGACAGGAGAAGTCCCTTCTTACTCCAGAGAGGGTCAGACTTTTTGTTCTATTCAGGCCTTCAACTGATTGGATGGGGCATGCCCAACTTACAGATGGCAGTCTGTTTTAATTAGTCTACGGATTCAAATGTTATTCTCATCTGGAAACATTCTTAACAGACCCAGAATAATGTCTGACCAAGTATCTGGGGACTCCGTGGTCAGGCTAACATGTAAAATTAACTATTATAATAAGTTTGGTTTCACATTTGAAAAACCAATCAGTTCAATTTACCATGTTAACAGAATAAAGGGTAAAAACCACATGATCATTTTAATAAATGCAGAGAAAGCAATAGCCATTTCAGATAAAATCTCTCAGAGGGAACTTTGTCAGTAAAGTAAGTATAAGAAACCTACAATAAATATACTAAATGGTGAAATACTGTGCAGCTCTTCTCAAAGATATACATCAAAGCAAGAATTTTCACTCTCATCATTTCTGCTGAACATTTTATGAAGATTATAGCCACTGCACTAAGTCAAGGAAAAGAAATGATGGGCATTTAAAAAAAGGAAAGAAAATTGTTCCTATTTATAGAGGATATGACTGTTTATGAAGACTATATCTACATGTAGCTCAAGTTCTCAATGTAGATCTAGATCTTCTTCAGTAGAAAAGAGGAAAGAACCCTAAATAGACTCACACATATATGGCATTTAATTTTTCTCAGTAGCACCAAAGCAATCCCTTCAGGAGAAGAGTCTTCCGTATTTGGGAAAAAGTGAACCTTGATCCCCACCATCTAGAATTCCTAACTAAGATGGATCCTAGACATGAAAGAGAAAACTAAAATATAGAGCTTTTAGAAGAAAATATAGGAGAATATCTTTTTTCTCCAAATATTTGTTTAAATTCTAATTAGTTAACATATAGTATAATACTGGTTTCAGGAGTAGAATTTAGTGATTCATCACTTTTACTTATAATACCCAGTGCTCATCATAACAAGTGCCCTCCTTAATACCCTTCACGTGTCTAGCCCATCTTCCACCCACCTCCTTCCATTAACCTTTGGTTTGTTCTTTATTGTTAAGAGTTTCTTATGGTTTTCTTCCCTCTTTTTTCTTTTTTCCCCCCTTCCAATATGTTCATCTGTTTTTTTTCTTAATTCCACATGTGAATGAAATTGTATGGCATTTGTCTTTCTCTGACTGACTTATTTTGTTTAGCATAATACCCTCTTGTTGCAAATGTTAAGAATTCATTCTTTTTGATGACTAATACTCCATTGCGTGTGTGTGTGTGTGTGTGTGTACACTACCACATCTTCTTTATCCATTCATCAATCAAGGGAAAGTGGACATTTGAGCTCTTCTCATAGCTTGGCTGTTGTTGATGCTGCTGCTATATAAACATCAGGATGTATGTGTGCCTTCAAATATGTATTTTTGTATCCTTCGGGTAAAAGATAGTAGAGCACTAGAAGTGCAATTACTTAGGGATAGGGTAACTCTATTTTCAACTTTTTGAGGAACCTCCATACAGTTCTCCAGAGTGGCTGTGCCGGTTTGCATTCCCACCACAGTGTAAGAGGGTGCCTCTTTCTCCATATCCTTTCCAACACCTGTTTTTTTTTTTTTTTTTTTTTTGTATTGTTAATTTTAGCCATTCTAATAGGTGTGAGGTAATATCTCACCATGGTTTTGACTTGTATTCCCTTGATGATGAGTGATGTTGAACATCTTTTTCATGTGTCTGTTAGGCATCTAGATATCTTCTTTGGAAAAATGTCTATTCATGTCTTCTGTCCATTTCTTAACTGGATTTTTTCATTTTTGGGGGGTGTTGAGTTTGGTAAGTTCTTTATTGATTTTGGATACTAACCCTTTATCAGATATATCATTTGCAAATATCTTCTCTCATTCCATAGGCTGCCTTTTTAGTTTTTTTTTTCCTTTGCTGTGCAAAAGCTTTTATCTTGATGGTATACCAATAGTTCATTTTTGCTTTTGTTTCCCTTGGAGATGTGTTTAGTGAGAAGTTGCTAAGGCCAAGGTCAGAGAGGTTACTTCTTGTGTTCTTCTCTAGGATTTTGATGGTTTCCCGTCTCACATTTAGGTCTTTCATCCATTTGGAATTTATTTTTGTGTATGGTATAAGAAAGTGATCCAGTTTCATTCTTTTGCATGTTGCTGTCCAGTTTTCCCAGCATGTCTTCTTTTATTGAAGACATGGTCTTTTTTTCAATCAGATATTCTTTCCTGCTTTGTACAGACTAGTTTAGCATATAGTTGTGGGTCCTTTTCTGGGTTTTCTGTTCTTTTCGATTGATTTATGTGTCTGTTTTTGGTGCCAGTACCACACTTTCTTGATAACTACAGCTTTGGAATGTAGCTTGAAGGGCAGAATTGTGATGCCTCCAACTTTGCTTTTCTTTTTCAAAATTACTTTGGCTATTTGGGGTCTTTTGTGGTTCCATACAAATTTTAGGATTAGTTGTTCTAGCTCTGTGAAAAATGCTATTGGTATTTTGATAGGGATTATGTAACATAGACATTTTAACAATGTTTGTTCTTCCAATCCATGAGCATAGAATATTTTCCCATTTCTTTGTGTCCTCTTCAGTTTCTTTCATGAAATGTTCTATAGTTCTCAGAGTACAGTTCTTTTACCTCTTTGGTTAGTTTTTTCCTAAGTATCTTACTGTTTTTGGTATAGTTGCAAATGAGATCAATTGCTTGATTTCTTTTTCTGCTGCTTCATTGGTGGTGTATAGAAATGCAACACATTTCTGTATGTTAATTTTTATATCCTGCAACTTTGCTGAATTCATGTATAGTGCTAGAGATTTTTTTGGTGGGGTCTTTGGGTTTTCTACATAGAGTATCATGTTGTCTGCAGATAGCGAAAGGTTGACTTCTTCCTTGTCAATTTGGATACTTTTAATTTCCTTTTGTTGTCTGATTGCTGAAACTAAGACTTCCGATACTATGTTAAGTGGTAATGATGAGAGTGGACATCCCTGTCTTGTTTCTGACCGCAGAGGAAAAGCTCTGTTTTTCCCCACTGAGGATGATATTAACTGTGGGTCTTTCATATGCGGTTGTTAGGATGTTAAGATATGTTACATATAAATCTATTTTGTTGATTTTAATCAAGAATGGAGGGTGTATTTTGTCAAATGCTTTTTCTGCATCTGTTGAGAGGATCATATGGTTCTTATCCTTTCTTTCATTAATGTGGCATATCATGTTGATTGATTTGTGAATATTGAATCACCCCTGCAGCCCAGGAATAACTCTCACTTGATTGTAATGAATAATTCTTTTAATGTACTGTTGGATTTGATTTGCTAGTATCTTGTTGAGAATTTTTGCATCCATGTTCATCAGGGATTTTGGCCTGTAATTCTCCTTTTTTAGTGGTATTTTTGTCTGGTTTTGGAATCAAGGCAATGCTGGTATCATAGGTTGAGTTTATGAGTCATGTGCTCATTGCTGAACCAATCACTGTTGACATTGGAGGCAATCTTTGATTGACTGTTCTAGTGTCACCTAAAAATTATAGCCTGTCTTTAGCAGAGAATCAAGGTGCTCTTTTTAGTCAAAAACATAACTGAAAAAATACCATGAATAACTTGCCATTGGGCAAAGGAAACCATGGGTACCATTTAAACACTCTTCATTAGAAAATTCTTCATGCTGCCTCCACTGTAGCAATTTCATGTTCTGCTCATTTCGGCCATTTTAGAGGAAGAACCTCTGGCTGTGATTGACAATATTCTTGGATATTACTGCTACCAAAGAATAATTAAGTTAAACTATTGCATTAAAAAAAATGAAAAGAATAGTTGAATATTAAAAAAAAAGATAACACATTTACTTTGTTTGAACTGCTGGAAATAATCCAAAATAAAGTCAGGGTTCTTTATTAAAATTGAGATTCTAATAACCTTTGTAGTTCAATGCCAATAACGTAATATTATCTTTTGATATATGTCATTCATTTTCAGGCACTTAGTGATTTTATATCTCTGTGGTTACAGGTTGCCATATTTCTGACATTTTATTGAAAATTAGTATTTAGGGCAACTGGGTGGCTCAGTGGATAAGCCTCTCTGCCTTTGGCTCAGGTCATGATCTCAGGATCCTGGGATCCAGGCCTGCATCGGGCTCTCTGCTCAGCAGGGAGCCTGGTCCCCCACCTCTCTCTGCCTGCCTCTCTGCCTACTTGTGATCTCTCTCTGTTAAATAAATAAATAAAATATTTTAAAATAAATAAATAAATAAATAAATAAATAACATTAGAATTTAGATCTGAGTAGTAAAGTGAGATGGTATTTTTGGTTAGGCTTTTAAAGCAATGTATTTAACATTGGGTGTTTAAAATGTTTGTATTATTTCTGGGACATCGGAATATGTAATTTGTATTGGCTTAGTCAATATTTAATTGCTGTTTTGATGTTTCTTTCTTTTTTTTTTTTTAATTTTATTTATTTACTTATTTGACAGATCACAAGTAGGCAGAGAGGCAGGCAGAGAGAGAGAGAGGGTTGCAGGCTCCCTGCTGAGCAGAGAGCCTGATACGGGGCTAGATCCCAGGACCCTAAGATCATCACCTGAGCTCAAGGCAGGCCCCATTGATGTTTCTTTCTTGATGATAAAGAGACTGAAATGAATGTATACATTTATATACTTTTCTTACTGAATACTTTTTTGTGTGATGTGACTGGCATTTAAAACCTTAACTGATTTTAACAGCTATATGAAAATCAAGTTTCCAGATTAAAAACATGGAGTTAATGTATCTGTTTACCTTTAGGTCTAAGACTCTAAATATGTTAATTGACCTTGTTTTGAATATATGTAAAAATGAAATCCAAAATGGTTTTCTGTTTTGGCAAACTCTTACATATAATGTTCTGTTACTAATGGTGTTTTCTTTTTTAAAGAATTTTTTTTTTAAGATTTTATTTTATTTATTTGACAGACAGAGATCACAAGTAGGCAGAGAGAGAGAAAGAGAGAGAGAGAGAAGGCTCCCTGCTGAGCAGAGAGCCTGATGTGGGGCTCGATCCCAGGATTCCGGGATCATGACCCGAGTTGAAGGCAGAGGCTTTAACCCACTGAGCCACCCAGGTGTCCTGTTAATTGTCTTATTAATTTAAATTTTGTATCTGTGTTTGGTTCACAGTATATGTCTATTTACCCATTCCATCACATTCTGACTATAAAAATCCTTTTTTTCTAAGTCAAATGCAAATGGTTATGCTTTATTTTCAACTATAGATGCATTTCCAGTAATAGTTTATAGAGAACTGAATTGAAAAATCCTTTTTATGCTTATAGATGATTTTAATATTTCCATTTAATATAGATTAAGTGTGCATATTCTGTCCTAAAAAGCTCTTAATGGGTAAACATTCTCAAAAGTTGTTTCCTTTCAACTCTTATTGGTGCAGAAAAAAAAAAGGGCTACCTCCAAGTTATCCTTGATGTATATCTTCAGATATATATATTAGATATTTATTGTCTGTCTATCGATCTATCTATATTAGTGGTTCTGATCATACTGTCTTATCTCTGGTTCTTCTATCACACTTGGCTTCCTTCTCAGGCAGTTGTTCCTGTGATGCAGGAAAAACGGCTGTTGGCTTTTCTAGACTAATAAGGTGAATCCCATTGACTTTGTTTGGGTCATATGTGCCTATCCCTAAACTAAACACTATTGCCATTAAGATGGAAAGCTCGGTAGGCCAATCTAGCATCTCCTAAAAAAACATGGCCTACCCTTGGAGGGGAAATCAAGGTGTGTTCTTTTTAGTCAAAATATCCTAATGAAGAGAAGTCTTAGGAATGACAAGTGGCAATAAAACGTAATGATTTAATTCTGCCATACCAATTACAGTAAAGTTTTTTTTTTTTTGGAAAAAATAAGTATATTGACCACATCTTCCTTATCCATTCGTCCATATACACTATGGAGTATTATGCCTCCATCAGAAAGGATGAATACCCAACTTTTGTAGCAACATGGATGGGACTGGAAGAGATTATGCTGAGTGAAATAAGTCAGCAGAGAGAGCCAAGTATCATATGGTTTCACTTATTTGTGGAGCATAGCAGATAGCATGGAGGACATGGGGAGATGGAGAGGAGATGGGAGCTGAGGGAAATTGGAAGGGGGGGTGAACCATGAGAGACTGTGGGCTCTGAAAAACAGTCTGAGGGTTTTGAAGAGGCAGGGTTGGGAGGTTGGGGGAGCCAGGTGGTCGCACGTATTTTGTCGAGCACTGGGTGTGGTGCAAAAACAATGAATTCTGTTATACTGTAAAGAAATTAAAAAAAAAAAGAAGTAAAAAACAGCCCTGTTAATAAGTTCCACAAAACTTAACCAGTGGCGAAAGTTGAAAACTTTTTTTCAGATTTTTGTCCTTTTTCATGTAGCTCTTTATGATGTTCAGTTATTGTAGTTGTACCTCTTTGCTTCTGTTAGCCTCAAAATGTTTGTAGAATGAATGCAGCCATAGCTTGTTATTGTGAACATAATTGCAGCAGCACAGTATTAAACTGAATTGAAAATGGATGTAATTTGGAGATATTTAATGACTGTTTCAATCTCCTTACTGGTTATGGGTCTGTTCAGGCTTTCTATTTCTTCCTGGTTCAGTTGTGGTAGTTTATATGTTTCTAGGAATGCATCCATTTCTTCCAGATTGTCAAATTTATTGGCGTAGAGTTGCTCATAGTATGTTCTTATAATAGTTTGTATTTCTTTGGTGTTAGTTGTGATCTCTCCACTTTCATTCATGATTTTATTTATTTGGGTCCTTTCTCTTTTCTTTTTGATAAGTCTGGCCAGGGGTTTATCAATTTTATTAATTCTTTCAAAGAACCAGCTCCTAGTTTCGTTGATTTGCTCTATTGTTTTTTTGGTTTCTATTTCATTGATTTCTGCTCTGATCTTTATGATTTCTCTTCTTCTGCTGGGCTTAGGGTTTCTTTCTTGTTCTTTCTCCAGCTCCTTTAGGTGTAGGGTTAGGTTGTGTACCTGAGACCTTTCTTGTTTCTTGAGAAAGGCTTGTACCGCTATATATTTTCCTCTCAGAACTGCCTTTGTTGTGTCTCACAGATTTTGAACCGTTGTATTTTCATTATCATTTGTTTCCATGATTTTTTTCAATTCTTCTTTAATTTCCCAGTTGACCCATTCATTCTTTAGAAGGATGCTGTTTAGTCTCCATGTATTTGGGTTCTTTTCAAACGTCCAGGGCCAGACGGCTTCCCGGGGGAATTCTACCAAACATTTAAAGAAGAACTAATTCCTATTCTCCTGAAACTGTTCCAAACAATAGAAATGGAAGGAAAACTTCCAAACTCATTTTATGAGGCCAGCATCACCTTGATCCCAAAACCAGACAGGGATCCCACCAAAAAAGAGAGCTATAGACCAATATCCTTGATGAACACAGATGCGAAAATACTCACCAAAATACTAGCCAATAGGATTCAACAGTACATTAAAAAGATTATTCACCACGACCAAGTGGGATTTATTCCAGGGCTGCAAGGTTGGTTCAACATCCGCAAATCAGTCAATGTGATACAACACATCAATAAAAGAAAGAACAAGAACCATATGATACTCTCAATAGATGCTGAAAAAGCATTTGACAAAGTACAGCATCCCTTCCTGATCAAAACTCTTCAAAGTGTAGGGATAGAGGGCACATACCTCAATATCATCAAAGCCATCTATGAAAAACCCACCGCAAATATCATTCTCAATGGAGAAACACTGAAAGCATTTCCGCTAAGGTCAGGAACACGGCAGGGATGTCCATTATCACCACTGCTATTCAACATAGTACTAGAGGTCCTAGCCTCAGCAATCAGACAACAAAAGGAAATTAAAGGCATCCAAATCGGCAAAGAAGAAGTCAAATTATCACTCTTCGCAGATGATATGATACTATATGTGGAAAACCCAAAAGACTCCACTCCAAAACTGCTAGAACTTATACAGGAATTCAGTAAAGTGTCAGGATATAAAATCAATGCACAGAAATCAGTTGCATTTCTCTACACCAACAGCAAGACAGAAGAAAGAGAAATTAAGGAGTCAATCCCATTTACAATTGCATCCAAAACCATAAGATACCTAGGAATAAACCTAACCAAAGAGGCACAGAATCTATACTCAGAAAACTATAAAGTACTCATGAAAGAAATTGAGGAAGACACAAAGAAATGGAAAAATTTTCCATGCTCCTGGATTGGAAGAATAAATATTGTGAAAATGTCTATGCTACCTAAAGCAATCTACACATTTAATGCAATTCCTATCAAAGTACCATCCATCTTTTTCAAAGAAATGGAACAAATAATGCTAAAATTTATATGGAACCAGAAAAGACCTCAAATAGCCAAAGGGATATTGAAAAAGAAAGCCAACGTTGGTGGCATCACAATTCCGGACTTCAAGCTCTATTACAAAGCTGTCATCATCAAGACAGCATGGTACTGGCACAAAAACAGACCCATAGATCAATGGAACAGAATAGAGAGCCCAGAAATAGACCCTCAACTCTATGGTCCACTAATCTTCGACAAAGCAGGAAAGAATGTCCAATGGAAAAAAGACAGCCTCTTCAATAAATGGTGCTGGGAAAATTGGACAGCCACATGCAGAAAAATGAAATTGGACCATTTCCTTACACCACACACAAAAATAGACTCAAAATGGATGAAGGACCTCAATGTGCGAAAGGAATCCATCAAAATCCTTGAGGAGAACACAGGCAGCAACCTCTTCGACCTCTGCCGCAGCCACATCTTCCTAGGAACAACGCAAAAGGCAAGGGAAGCAAGGGCAAAAATGAACTATTGGGATTTCATCAAGATCAAAAGCTTTTGCACAGCAAAGGAAACAGTTAACAAAATCAAAAGACAACTGACAGAATGGGAGAAGATATTTGCAAACGACATATCAGATAAAGGACTAGTGTCCAGAATCTATAAAGAACTTAGCAAACTCAACACCCAAAGAACAAATAATCCAATCAAGAAATGGGCAGAGGACATGAACAGACATTTCTGCAAAGAAGACATGCAGATGGCCAACAGACACATGAAAAAGTGCTCCATATCACTCGGCATCAGGGAAATACAAATCAAAACCACAATGAGATATCACCTCACACCAGTCAGAATGGCTAAAATCAACAAGTCAGGAAATGACAGATGCTGGCGAGGATGCGGAGAATCCTCACTGTTGGTGGGAATGCAAGCTGGTGCAACCACTCTGGAAAGCAGCATGGAGATTCCTCAAAATGTTGAAAATAGAACTGCCCTATGACCCAGCAATTGCACTACTGGGTATTTACCCTAAAAATACAAACGTAGTGATCCAAAGGGGCACGTGCACCCGAATGTTTATAGCAGCAATGTCCACAATAGCCAAACTATGGGAAGAATCTAGATGTCCATCAACAGATGAATGGATCAAGAAAATGTGGTATATATACACAATGGAATACTATGCAGCCATCAAAAGAAATGAAATCTTGCCATTTGCGACAACATGGATGGAACTAGAGTGTATCATGCTTAGTGAAATAAGTCAAGCAGAGAAAGACAACTATCATATGATCTCCCTGATATGAGGAAGTGGTGATGCAACCTGGGGGCTTAAGTGGGTAGGAGAAAAATAAATGAAACAAGATGGGATTGGGAGGGAGACAAACCATAAGTGACTCGTAATCTCACAAAACAAACTGAGGGTTGCTGGGGAGAGGGGGTTTAGGAGAAGGGGGTGGGATTATGGACATTGGGGAGGTTATGTGCCTTGGCGAGTGCTGTGAAGTGTGTAAACCTGGTGATTCACAGACCTGTACCCCTGGGGATAAAAATAAATGTTTACCAAATATATAAATAAATAAATAAATAGATAGATAGATAGATAAAAAGGATGTAATTTAATATATGATTAAAGAACTGGGCCTTATATTGGTTTTCTTTTCAATATACATTTCACAGAGTGGGGAAATGAAAGTCTGAGGTGGGATAGTCTTCATGATTTTCTGCACTGTGAAAGGAAGTTGCACTTTTACAGTCTTGGGCCAGGGGTTATATGGCTCAGGTGTGGTAATTTAGCAGCAAAATGTATTTCCCAAACAGAATTAGAATAGTGGGAAGCCATTTTCAACTTATTCCTATTTTCTTGAACAAAGTAAATAGGCAAAGGGTGAGCAGACCTGGTGTGTGATAATTGTTCATTGCTTTAAAAAGCCGTTCTGACCCCTACCTGGTCCTCCCAGCATATGTCAGCAATAGCTCTTGGGACACAAAGTGAACCAGAATAAAATGGTGAATGTCTGCACTAACCCTGTCATTTGTTTTCAACTATAGGATCACTCTGAATCTGAGAGGAAAGATTTTTTGTGTTTTGATTTAATAAGTAGTTACTACAGCTTGTATTTATTCACTAGTGAAGACAAAACATTCCTGCTTTTTTATTTGTTGACAGATGATGGATGGTTATAGGCAGGCACATCTGAGGAAGTTAGTGAATTTCTTATTACATGTATTACACGTAATGGTTAATCTTTAATATGATTATTATATAAGCTGTACAAATGTGGAGCCTTTTTTTGGCACCAGAAATGCAGTTGAATAGAGTTGTTTTAAAGTGGTCTTTCAAGGCCTGGCAGAACATGAGGCAGATATAGGCTGTATTTAGGATTACTTTTTGGACTCAGTCCAGTTTGGATTTAAATATAGTATGAGTACATGTGAATATGAGGAAATGTACATCATTAAAATTCAATTTCTTATGTAGCCTTTTACATTTAGACTGATTAATGAGCTTCTACAGAGTAAAAATAGGGTGTATTCCACCAAAGCAGTTTCTAGATTTTATCTGTGGACCCATTGCCCCTGGGGTAGTGAAAGAAATTTCTTGTCCACAGCTTGTTAATGATTCATTACAGCAATGACAATTTTATATTTTATTTGAATTAATCAATTTCTTAGACAATGGACATAGAGTTAGAACTCTGACTTATAGTTTGTAGCTACATGTCATTTCCTGGGGGGGGGGGAATGCTTTTTAATCATTTATGACATGTTTCTCATTAATTAAGGCAGAGTCACCCTATTTAATAATGAAATAATTTAAGGTCTTCTAATCACACGTTCAACATACTGATAAGGTAATTCAATTTTAAAGTACATTATATAAATAGAAATGAAACAAATCATTAAATCAAATATAATGAGGTTAACATTAGATTTTAATTTTTATTTTTGTCTTATTTCTTGTATTATACTGTCAATACTCTAGTGATTTGGTAATCATTCTACTAATATTTAGGGAGCATGAACTATGTGTTGGTGGTGAATATACAGTGCTAAAACTGATCTGAAGCTGGCCCTCACAGAACATAGTAGGTTCTAGTGTGGGAAACAGATGTAACTAATCACTCAAACACACGATTGCAGATTGTTGGAAGGAAAAGACCAAGGTGCTAGGAAATGAAACCCTTTGGGTTTGAGAGAAATACAGAGAGATCAGGAGTGAGGGAGAAACTTTATGTCACTTTAGAGAGGTATCCATCTAAAAAGAAAAAACAAGACAAGAAAGGGATCCATCTACTTATGGATATTTTTACTCCAAGTGTTTGGCTTTAGTCCAGTATCCTCCTCCTGCTATGCACACTTCTAGTTGTACCCACTATTTCTGTGCCCATGCTGCCCCCCCAATCAGATAAGGAAATATACTAGTAAGTTTTTCACATGTATAAGTTTATTACAGTTAGATAGATAGGTAGATAGATAGATATTAATATATGATCATAAGTATGTAAAACCTGTTTTCTTCACCTAATAGTAATGCTTTTCCATGGCATTAGGCATCTTCCCATAAATTATAGAAAGACTTCTTTTAAGGACTATTTTGTTGTTTCAGAAAGTGTTTTTTTCCATTTTTTAGATTTCTGATAACACTGCTAAGGTGAACATTCTTAAGTATACGCTGGTACATTAATTAATCATTATTTCCTTATGATAAATTTCCAGTTGTTATGTTGTTGGTCACAGATTATTCATATTTTAAAAATTATTACCTATTTAAAAGTTTTGTTAAGTGTTGCCAGATTGTTGGCCTGATTTATTGGTAACATGTCATGAATTGCTTTAATGCAACTTTTTTTTTTCTCTTCATGAGTCTGAAGTCAGCTAACTAAGAGTCATGGAGGTTAGTTCTTCATGTTGGATCCCTGTTGACCATAATCTGATTTAAGGCCTGTTTTTCTCATTTCAGTTCCATAAAATAATAATGAATATCTTCTTATGAGAAATCTTTTTCCATATATTATCCTATTGATGGTGTTCTAAATTTGGCCAGGGAGAAATTGAAGAAACACTTAAAATCCGTTTTGTGTTTTCTGTCCTCTCTTTGCTTTCCTTCTGGCTCGTGTTGAATATATTTACTGTATTTTCTGCTTTAAATAATTTCACAAAATTAATAACAGAGAAAAGATAATAGCTGTGCCAACATAGTCTCACACTTGAGTGGAAACACAGAAATTACCAGATAAAGTGAATCTGAAATGCTGAATTATTTACTTAGAGTGTTACTATGTAGTTTTCTTTTCTTTTCTCTTTAATTTTTAAGATTTTATTTATTTATTTGACAGACAGAGATCACAAGTAGGCAGAGAAGTCAGGCAGAGAGAGAGGAGGAAGCAGGCTCCCCGCTGAGCAGAGAGCCCGATGCAGGGCTTGATCTCAGGACCCTGAGATCATGACCTGAGCTGAAGGCAGAGGCCTTCAGGTGCCTCACTATGTAGTTTTCTTTCTTTTTTTTTTAAGATTTTATTTAATTATTTGACAGAGAGAGATCACAAGTAGGCAGAGAGGCAGGCAGAGAGAGAGAGAGGAGGAAGCAGGCTCCCTGCTGAGCAGAGAGCCTGATGTGGGACTCGATATCAGGACCCTGAGATCATGACCTGAGCCGAAGGCAGCGGCTTAACCCACTGAGCCACCCAGGCACCCACTATGTAGTTTTCTAAAGAAGTGTCACTGAAAGAAAATGTGTTGTCAGTGAATTTAAAAATTTAAAATTTAAAAAATCTTATTTCCAACAAAATTATTTCTTTTTAATACTTGGTATTAAATTTTTGACCATATTGTTAGCATTAGGAAGCCTAAAATAAATTACAGTTCTCCCAAAAAGCATTAACTTTTTGGTCTAGTTAGCTTTTATCAGGTTTTATCCTGGTTTGGAACTAGTACCAAGGATTTTTAGATGGCAAGAGACACATAATCAGAGTGCACTGAGTGTGGGATAGTGCTTATAACATGGCTGTTAAATAAATAAAGGTTTTATTTTTCCTGAGACTTGCATTCAAAATTCAGTATGACATATAAATTTAAAAATATGGTAATCCAAAATTTATTTGAAAGCTGTTAGCAGGTTATTTTTATTTTTACCAAGCAAGGGTACTCTGACTATATACTACTCAGGGCTTCTATTATGGGGACTATATTATGCATTTACAGCCATTCCATTAAATTTTTTCCTCATTTACTCCTCTCCCTTCCCCTTTATAAAAAATAGTATTTCTGCATTAATACTTTCCTACATTGATGTTATTGTTTGAACTGTGCAAAAAATATGGACGAAGATTAGGGGATGCTGCCTTCATCTCCAGTTCTGCAGAAGGGGAGATAAGGTGAACATCTTCTGTATGAGTTAGGTGGTTGGTTTTGAACATGACCAGCATTCTTTTGCAAGCCCTGGAAAATGGCTAGTTCTGTGTTCAGCCCCTTGCATTACTCAGTATATTCCTATGTACTCAGTGGTTGCTCAGTGAATGGGAAATTGAAAATCTCAGGGAGGCTAGTAGGGAGGATGAATCTTATATCATTTGAACATTTTTGAATTCACTATCCTTGCGACATCCAGCAAGTCACTTAGCATTTTTTTTTGCTTAGTTTCTTGTCCTTGAATTATGATGATTGGAGAAGATGATTTACTTTTTAAGGTGTAGGATTATCTTTTAATTATGTCCATTGAAAGACTCTCAAAAGTGGAAGTAAAAATATCTAAGCATTATAAGAGAAAGATTATATGTTATATACTTCCATGCCATTTCTTGTGGCTCAGATATGTAATTTTATAGGCTCTTATGAGCAAATATTTATATTCATAAAACACTTAGATCCCTAAGAGTCTACAGAGCCATTCCTATTCTTATCTGGTCTTGCCCAAATTTATCATCCATAAAAAATGTGAAATGCAATGCATGAATTCAGAACAAAATAACTTCATCTATTCCGTAATGCTAAGGAGTTCAATTTCATGCTGTGTTTTACATGGCACAGCAGGAGTGGATTGTTTAATATCTGTAACTCTGAACTTCCATAGCCTTTATATCAGATACTCAGGTAAGAAGCAGAAATTCTAAAAATAATTTCTACAGAATCTTTTGGAGACCCCTGGAGCAAACTATTTGAATCCATTCCTCTTCTTTTGCATAGTTTTTCTTGGTCTGTTTGAACAGTGTTCCCATGGGATAGAAAGATAAAGTTTCTAGTCCCATACCTTAAATTGCTTTATAATTGCCTTCCTTTATAAGGGAGACATATCTTGGCATGGTGAAGCCTGAAAATATTCAGAAGAAATTAATCTGAACCTATTAGTAGTAGAGGGAGTGGAGGAAATGTATTTTGGAAAATTTTTAGCTAGACTGGATAAACTCAGTAAACACAGCATGATAACATGCATAAAAAGCAAAAATAATTAGACCCACACATTTGTTCTCAACTATAATTTCAATTTGGTTTGGGGTTATAGGAAAAGAAGTTTGAAATGGAAAAATATGTCCTAAATTTAAATTAAGACCTATTTAAGATGTATTCTAAATGGTTTGATTTTGGAATTTCTGCAGTAGAGTATTGAAATTGTTCTAGGTTTGAATCAGGCAGAGGCTGTATTACTTGTTAGCTGTGTGACATTGCCATGTTAATTTAAATTCTCTGAGCCTCTGTTTCTCATATGTTAAAAAAAACAGGTAATTTATTGAAATACTTTCAGGTATCTTGAATATTTGGCCTTCCAGGAACCTAGAATGCATTTCTCAGTAAGACAGTAAATACAGTGTATATTTTCATGTTTAAAATAGAATGGCAGGGAGGCAAAAGTATTTGAATCAATTCATAATAATGATTTATTAAAATTAGAATAAGAACTTTGGTTCTCGTATCATATATATTTTTATTTTTTTACTATGGCTATGAAATGTCTTTTTGGTCTCTAGGGAACTTTTAAAGCTAGTCTCTTCTTTACATCTGTGAGAACAAAACATTTGGAAATTTTCTATGCGTGTGTTTTCTGGGATCCTGAAGCCTTCAAGTATATTATGCACCTTGACAAAATCATGGTTCTGTGAGTTCTGCAGACCAGTCTGGGGGGAACGAGGGATGGTTAGGCCTCATGCAGACCTTGCTTCACGAGTGAATATAAGGACAAAGGAAATGGCCTTTGCACTCTTTATGTACTGACTTTGTTGATTAGTATTGATCTTAGAATTGTGTTTTTTATTCCCTCTGCTCAGTCAGTGTAAATGTAATTATATAGTTTGCTTTTCCATGTACTCTGGTGAAAGACTATCATCTGTCTTTGGCTGATATTACTATATAAAATGTAACCCAGGGGGAAAAAAGCGCAATATTAAAATATTATTTTTCATCTTAATTAGATCTAAATATTTTAAAACTCTGTTTCCTCTAATTAAATAATTATTAAAAATTGTTCAGGTAATCATAAAAATTTTCTCCCAAAATTATTTGGGTCAGAAGGTACATGTAAAAATGAGTAATAATTGAATGAGGACATAGATTAAATAAATCAATGTTATAATTGATATATGTGACCAATGGGTGAAGGGTCCATTCAAGTATACAGTGATGGGTTTATAGTATATGCAATAGATAGGAACCTGCAGGAACAGAATTTTTCTATTCTACTATTAGGTAGAAATTTTTTTTTAGCTTTTGGTTAAGCTCTTTGAAGAATCTTATGATTCTAACATCTTGGAAAATCAATTCTGTAAAATATAACTATTTGAATACAGACTAAACTTAAAAAAAATTCTTTACTTGGGGCACCTCTGTGGCTCGTTGGTTATATGTCTGCCCTCTACTCAGATCATGATCTCCTGGTCCTGGGATCAAGCCCAGTGTCAGGCTCCCTGTTCAGTGGGGAGTCTGCTTCTCCCTCTCTCCCTGCCCTCCCACACACTCAAACTCTCTCTGTCTCTGAAATAAGGAAAATCTTTAAAAAAATTTCTTTGCCTTATCACAGCATTTTGAATTTACTTCAGGTCCCCCCCCCCCACCCCAGAGTAAAGAGTCAGGGAGACCACAATTATAATCACATGGAAAGAGCTTAGTTGATCAAGTATATTTACATACTTTTTGATTTTTAAACTCCTATGAGAGTGGTAGGAAAACATTTTTATATGAAGAAGTCAATTCGCTTTTACCTAACTAATAAACAGAAGAACTGTAGTACAAGTTTCAGCAGGCATATAAAGCAATGTGACTACGGCTTACTAATCATATTAAACATAGTCATATTCATTACTCTGGTAGAATAACCTGTACAGAGTTTTCATGTCTGATTTCTTTAGCTTAATGTATATTAGATTAATTTACATTCATTATATTGATTCTAAATTTTCCTTTTTCTAATGTACACTTAGTTTTGAACCCATGAAGAAATGCTGGTCTGTTTGGAGTATTTCAAAGAAGCTGAATTTTTGTTCATATTTGTAACTCGTAATGAAAATTTTGATAATATTCTATATTCTATAGAAGAATATTCTGCTCATCTTTTGGAATTTTTTGTGAGGAATTTCAATATGAATAGATCCCTTTATATTTTTACAGTTAATCAATAGGTTAAATGCTTATTAAAATTTAAGTTTTATTTAAATGCCAGTTAACATACAGTGTAATATTAGTTTGAGGGGTACAGTATAGTGATTCATCACTTACATACAATACCTGGTGCTTCTTAATCCCCATCACCTATTTCACCCATTCCTCCACTCACCTCCCCTATGGTAATCATAGTTTGTTCTCTATAGTTAAGGGTCTGTTTCTTGGTTTGCCTGTCTCTCTTTTATTTTTTCCTTTGTTTCTTTTGTTTCTTAAATTCTGCATGTGAGTGATATCATATGATATTTGTCTTTCTGTGACTGACTTATTTCATTTAGCATGATACTTTCAAGCTCCATATATGTCTTTGCAAATGGCATGATTTCATTTGTTTTTAATGACTGAGTGATATATCTATACCTATAACTATATCTATATCTATATCTCACTTAGTTATATACCACTTATTTTGTCCATTCATCAGTCAGTGGTCACTTAGGCTGTTTCTGTAATTTGGCTATTATAGATAATGCTCCTATAAGTTCAAAATGGATTAAAGACATAAATATGGGACCTGAGCCCATAAAAATCCTAGAAGATAGCACAGACAGTAATTTCTCTGACATCAGCCATAACATCTTTCTAGATATGTCTCCTGAGGCAAGGGAAACAAAAACAAAGATAAATTATGGGGACTTCACCATAATAAAAAGCTTCTGCACAGCAAAGGAAACAATCAACAGAACTAAAGAATAGGAAAAGTTATTTTCAAATGACATATCCAGTAAAGGGTTAGTATCCAAAATATAGAAAGAGCTTATAAATCCAAACACCCCCAAAATGATAATCCAATTAAAAAATCAGCAGAAGAATGAATAGACATTTTCCAAAAGAAGACATACAGATGACCAACAAACACATGAAAAGATGCTCAACATCACTGATCATCAGGGAAGTGAAAATCAAAACTATAATAAGAGGAGAGTCCAGAATGGCAGAGGAATAGGAGACCTTTGTTTTTCTGATCCCAGGAATTGAACCACCTAGCTATCAAATCATTCTGAACACCTGCAAACTCAACCAGAGATCTAAGAAAAGAATTGCTGCAATTCTACAAATAGAAAAGCGACCACTTTCTACAAGTATGGAAAAACTCACCTCAAAAAAGAGAACAGGAGGCAATATTACTGCCAGGAAACTAATCAGTATGAATATAAGTAAGATGACAGAACTGGAGTTCACAGTAATGTTACAAAGATACTAGCTGGGCTTGAAAAAAGCATAAAAGCCTAGAAGACACTAGAGAATCCCTTTCTGGAGAAATAAAAGGACTAAAATACAGTCAAGTCTAAATAAAAAAGGCTATTAATGAGATGCAGTAAAACATTTATCCTAACTGCTAGGATAAATGAGGCAGAAGAGAGAATGAGTGATAGAGAAACCAAATGATGGAGAATAAAGAAGCTGGGAAAAAGAGAGATAAACAACTGCATCATTAGGGGAGAATTTGAGAGACAAGTGGAACAATATTAGAATAATTGGGATCCCAGAAGAAGAGGAAAGAGAGAAAGAGAAGGGCAAAAAGTATATTGGAGCAAATTATAGCTGAGAATTTCCCTAATCAGGGGAAAGAAACAGGCATTCAAGTCCAGGAGGCACAGAGAACCCTCCCCCCCCAAACTAGTAAAAATAGGTCAATACCTTGAAAATTTCAGAGACAAAGACAAAATCCTGAAAGCAGCTTGGGAGGAGAGGTCCTTAATCTTAAAGCATAGAAACATTAGACTGACAGCAGACCTATCCACAGAGACTTGGTAGACCAGAAAGTATTGACTTGACATATTCAGGGTGCTAAGTGAGAAAGATATTCAACCAAGAATACTTTATCCAACAAGGCTGTTATTCAAAGTAGAAGGAAAGATAAAAAGCTTCCAGGATAAACATAAACTAAAAGAATTTGTGATCACTAAACCAGCTGTGCCATAAATATTAAAGGGAATTCTTAAAGCGAAGAGAGAGCCTAAAAGTAACATGGACCAGAAAGGAAGTGAGACAATATAAAGAAGCAGTGACTTTACAGGTAATACAATGACACTACATTCATATCTTTCAGTAGTTACTCTGAATGTAATTGGGCTAAATGCTCCAATCAAAAAAAAAAAAAAAAAACACAGGGTATTAGATTGGATAAAAAAGCAGGACCCTGTTTTGCTGTCTGCAAGAGACTCATTTTAGACCCAAAGACACTGCCAGCTTTAAAGTGAGGGGGCAGAGAACCATTTATCATTCTAATGGACATCAAAAGAAAGCTGGGGTAGGGATTGCTCCCCATTTGGTTTTAAAATCTAATCAAAAGTCTGTAATAAAAGATGAGGAAGGACACTATATCATAATTAAAGGGTCTGTCTAACAAGAAGATCTAACAGTTGTAAATATTTATGCCCCTAACATGGGAACAGCCAATTATATAAACCAGTTAATAACAAAATTAAAGAAATACATTGATAATAATACAATAATAGTAGGGGACTCAGAGTAATGGACAAATCATCTAAGCAGAAGATCAACAAGGAAATAGGGGTTTTGAATGACACAGTGGACCAGATGAACTTCTCAGGTATATTCAGAGCATTCCAGAAGACACATTATTCTCAAGTGCACACTGAACTTTCTCCAGAATAGAGCACATTTTGGGTCACAAATTAGGTCTCAGCTGGTAGCAAAAGATCGGGACCATGCTTGCCTGTATTCTCAGACCACACTGCTTTGAAACTAGAACTCAATCACAAGAGAAAATTTAGAAAGAACTCAAATACATGGAGGATAAAGAACATCCTACTAAGGAATGAATGGTTCAACCAGTAAATTAAATAAGGATTAAAAAAAATCATGGAAACAAATGAAAATGAAAACATAACTAAAAACCTTTAGGATACAGCAAAGGCCATTCTAAAAGGGAAGTATTTCTCACTATAAGCCTTTCTCAAGAAACAAGAAAGGTCTCAAATATGCAGCGTAACTTACATCTGAATGAGCTGGAGAAAGAATAGCAAATAAAGCCTGAGCCCATCAGGAAAAGAGAATTAATAAAGATTAGAGCAGAAATCAATGAAATAGAAACCAAAAGAAGAGTAGAACAGGTCAGTGAAACTAGGAGCTTGTTCTTTGACAGAATTAAGAAGATTGATAAACCCCTGGCCAGACTTATGAAGAAGAAAAGAGTAAGGATCCAAATATATCATGAATGAAAGAGAAGAGATCACACCCAACACTAAAGAAATAGAAGCAATGATAAGAACATATTATGAGCAAATATATGTCAGCAAATCAGGCAATCTAGAATAAATGGGTGCATTTCTAGAGAGGTATAAACTACCAAAACTGAACCAGGAAGAAATAGAAAACCTGAACAGACCTATAACCAACAAGGAAGTTGAAACAGTAATCAGAAATCTCTCAAGAAACAAGAGTCTGGGGCTGGATGGCTTCTCAGGGCAATTGTACCAAACATTTAAAGAAGAATTCATACTTATTCTCATGAAGGTGTTTCAAACAAAACAAAACTAAACAAGCAAACAAACCAGAAATGGAAGGAAAACTTCCAAACTCTAGGTCAGCATTGCTTTGATCCCAAAAGCAGACAAAGACCACACCAAAAGGGAGAATTATAGACCAATACCCCTGATGAACACAGGTACAAAAATACTCTTGAAGATAGTAGCTAATAGCATCTGATAGCACATTAAAAAGATTATTCACCACCACCAAGTGGGATTTATTCTGGCCTTCAAAAGTGGTTCAACATCTGCAGATCAATGTGATATTCTACATTAATAAAAGAAAGGACAATAACCATATGATCCTCTCAATAGATGCAGAAAAAACATTTGACAAAGTACAGTATCCTTTCTTGATTAGAACTCTTCACAGTGTAGGGATAGAGGGAACACACCTCAGTAACATAAAAGCCCACAAAAAATACCATTCTCAGTAGGGAAAAAATGAGAGCATTTCCCCTAAGGTTAGGAGCACGTCAGGAATGTCCACTCTCACCTCTGTTGTTCAGCATAATACTTAGAAATCCTAGCCTCAGCAATCAGACAACAAAAAGAAATAAAAGACATCTGAATTGGCAAAGAAGTTGAAGTCTCACTTTTTGCAGATGACATGACACTCCATATGGAAAACCCAAAAGACTTCACCCCAAAATTGGTAGAACTCATATAGGAATTCAGCAAAGTGAGAGGATATAAAATCAGTGCACAGAAATCAGTTGCATTTTTATACACCAAAAATGAGACAGAAGAAAGAGAAATTAAGGAGTCGATCTCATTTACAGTTGCATCCCAAACCACAAGATACCGAGGAATAAATCTGAGCAAAGGGGCAAAGGATCTATATTCAGAAAACTATAGAACACTCATGAAAGCAATTGAGGAAGACACAAAGAAAGAAATGGAAAAAATTTCCATGCTCATGGATTGGAAGAACAAATATTGTTAAAATGTCTCTGCTTCCCAGAGCAGTCTATACATTCAGTGCAACACCTATCAAAATACCATCAAGTTTTTTTTTTCACGGTGCTAGAACAAATAATCCTAAAATTCGTATGGAACCAGAAAAGACCCCAAGTAGCCAGAGGAATATTGAAAAAGAAAACCAAAGCTGGTGACATCCAATTCCAAACTTCAACTATATTACAAAGCTGTAATCATCAAGACAATATTGTATGGGTACAAAAAGAGACAGAAAGGTCAATGGAACGGAATAGAGAGCTCAGAAATGGGCTCTTAACTCTGTGGTCAACTAATCTTCAACAAAGCAGGGAAGAATATCCAGTGGAAAAAATACAGTCTCTTCAACAAATGGTGTTGGAAAAATAGGACAGCCACATGCAGAAGAGTGAAACTGGACAATTTCCTTACACCATGCACAAAAATAGGCTCAAAATGGATGAAAGGCCTAAATGTGAGACAAGAATCCTTCAAGATGGTAGAGGAAACACAGATAGCCACATCTGTCACCTCAGCTGTAGCAACTTCTTCCTAGACATGTCTCCAAAGGCAAAAATGAACCATCAGGACTTCAAGATAAAAAGCTTTTACATAGCAAAGGAAATAGTCAATGAAACAAAAAGACAGTTGACAGAATGGGAGAAGTTATTTTCAAATGTCTTTACAGGTAAAATCCTAGTATCCAAAACTCTCTAAGGCACTTAATGAAACTCAACACCCAAAGAACAAATAATCCAATCAAGAAATGGGCAGAAGACATGAACAGATATTTCTCCAATGAAGACATACAAATGGCGATCAGACACATAAAAAAGTGTTCCACCTTATTTGTCATCAGGGAAATACAAATCAAAACCACAGTGAGATACCACCTCACACTGGTCAGAATGGCTGAAATTAACAAGTCAGGAAATAACAGATGTTGGCAAGGATGTGAGAAAGGGGAAACCCCCAGAGTGTTGGTGAGAATGCAACTTGTTTTAGCCACTCTGGAAAACAGTATGGATGGTCCTCAAAAAGTTCAAAATAGAGCTACCCTATGACCCAGCAATTGCACTACTAGGTATTTACCCCCAAAATACAAATGTAGTGATCTGAAGGGGCATCTGCACCCCTTCATTTCTAGCAGCAATGTCCACAATAGCCAAGGGATGGAAAGAGCCCAGATATCCATTAAGAGGTGAACAGGTGAAGAAGAGGTGATCACATACACACACAGGCACGCGAGCGTGCGCACACACACACACACACACACATACACACACACAATGGAATACTATTCAGCTGTCAAAAATGAAATCTTTCCATTTGCAACGACAGGGTTGGAACTAAAGGGATTATGCTAAGGGAAATAAGTCAATCAGAGAAAGAAAATTATCATATAATCTCACTGATACGTGGAATTTAAGAAACATAAAGAGGAGCTAGGGATGGAAGGAAATAAAACAAGACAAAACCACAGGGAGACAAACCCTAAGAGCCTCTTAATCATAGGAAACAAAAACTGAAGGTTGCTGCAGGGGAGAGGGTGGTTATAGATGAGGTAACTTGGTGATGGGCATTAAGGAGGCACATGATGTAATGAACACTGGGTATTTTGTAAAACTGATGAATCACTGAATTCTATAATTCACTGTATGTTATAATACACTCTATGTTAATTAATTGAATTTAAATAACAAAACTATAAAGAGATATTACCTCACATTTGTCAGAATGTCTGAAATGGACAATATAAGATAAAACAGGTGTTTGCGAGGATGTGGAGAAAGAGGAACACTTTTCTGTTGTTGGTGGGAAAGCAAACTGGTGCAGACACTGTGGAAAACAATATGGAGGTTCCTCAAAAAGTTAAAAATAGAATTACCCTAGGACCCAGCAATTGTACTACTTGATATTTACTGAGAGAATATAAAAATACTATTTGAAAGGGATACATACACCCCATATTCATAGCACATTAAATATTTTTATGCATTGTTTGTATCTATTGAACAGGTAAAGAACAAAAGCTCCTTCAGCAATTTTTGTAGTATCTTTTTAGTTTCGATACTTCTACAAATAGTAGAATGATATCCTGTCAGTAAATGCTGGCTTCAGTAACTACATAATGCATCTGTTTTCTAAGATTGTCTTTGTTTACTGTTTCTTAATATCCCTTTATTTTATTTTTTAAAATATTTTATTTATTTATTTGACACAGAGAGAGAGATCACAAGTAGGCAGAGAGGCAGGCGGTGGGGGGAGGAAGCAGGCTGCCCTGCTGAGCAGAGGGGGCTCTGTCCCAGGACCCTGAGATCATGACCTGAGCCGAAGGCAGAGGCTTAACCCACTGAGCCACCCAGGCGCCCCTCTTAATATCCCTTTAGTTGAGGCCACATTTCTGTTAAAATAATTGATTAAATTTCATAAAAAAACATGTGGCTTTTTAATTGAAACATAATGCCAGAAAATATTGATTAGAAATCTTAACTGTAATCTGAGTGCATTTTGCAAAATATTTTTCTTCATTCATAGAATGAGAAATAAATAGGTGTAAATGTAGCAGAGAATATCTTGGGAATCTTGGAACACTACAGATTTAATGAATTAACTATGTTGAGTTTACTGAAGAGCTTTACCTTTTTTTTTTTGTAAGTTTGATATGATGGGTGGAAATTCCATTTATATTGATTGAGTAGGTGGATGTTTATGTAGATGTGAGATGAAGACAGAAAGTCAGGTGTAGAGGTGCTTGGATGGCTCAGTGGGTTAAAGTCTCTGCCTTTGGCTCCGGTCATGATCCCGGGGTCCTGGGATCGAGCCTCACATCGGCCTTTCTGCTCAGCAGGAAGCCCGCTTCTCCCCCCGCCCCCCTGCCTGCCTCTCTGTCTACTTGTGCTGTCTGTCAAATAAATAAAATCTTAAAAAAAAAAAAAGTCAGGTGTGCTGGTGGATTATTAGTAACTTAGTTTGCTTTACTGCTATCAAATTTGCCAGCAAATTATTATTTACATGTTTAGAGAAGACTATTTAGGGTTTGATTATAACTAAGTTGAAAATAGATAAAATGCCACATTGCCTGATTTCGAGCTTTACTACAAAGCTGTGATCAGCAAGACAGCATGGTACTGGCACAAAACAGACACATAGACCAGTGGAACAGAATAGAGAGCCCAGATATGGACCCTCAACTCTATGGTCAAGTCATCTTCGACAAAACAGGAAAAAATATATAAAAAATATAAAAAATATACAGTGGAAAAAAGACTGTCTCTTCAATAAATAGTGCTGGGAAAATTGGGCAGCTATATGTAGAAGAAGGAAACTCGACCATTCTCTTACACCATACACAACTATAAACTCGAAATGGGTAAAAGACCTCAATGTGAGGCAGGAATCTATCAAAATCCTAGAGGAGAACATAGGCAATATCCTCTTTGATATCGGCCACAGCAACTTCTTTCAAGATATGTCTCCAAAAGCAAAGGAAACAAAAGCAAAAATGAACTTTTGGGACTTCGTCAAGATCAAAAGCTTTTGCACAGCAGAGGAAAGAGTCAATGAAACAAAGAGGCAACCCACGGAATGGGAGAAGATATTTGCAAATAACACTACAGGCAAAGGGTTGATATCCAAGATCTATAATGAACTCCTCAAACTCAACACACACAAAACAGATAATCATTGTCAAAAAAATGGGCAGAAGACATTGAGCAGACACTTTTCCAAAGAAGACATACAAATGGCTAACAGGTACATGAAAAAATGTTCATCATCATTAGCCATCAGGGAGAATCAAATCAAAACCACATTGAGACCTGACACCAGTTAGAATGGCCATTATTAACAAGACAGTAAACAACATGTGTTAGAGAGGATGTGGAGAAAGGGGAACCCTCTTCCACTGTTGGTGGGAATGTAAGTTGGTGCAGCCACTTTGTAAAACAGTGTGGATATTCCTCAAAATATAAAAATGGAGCTAGTCCATGACCCTGCAATTGCACTACTGGGTATTTACCCCAAAGATACAGATGTAGTTAAGAGAAGGGCCATCTGTACTGCAGTGTTCATAGCAGCAATGGCCATAGTCGCCAAACTGTGGAAAGAACCAGGATGCCCTTCAATGGATGAATGGATAAAGAAGATATGATCCATATATATATACACTGGAGTATTATGCCTCCATCAGGAAGGATGGTTACCCAACTTTTGTATCAACATGGATGGGACTGGAAGAGATTATGCTGAGTGAAATAAGTCAAGCAGAGAGAGTCAAGTATCATATGGTTTCACTTACTTGTAGAGCATAAGGAATAACATGAAGGACATTGGGAGATGGATAGGAGAATTGAGATGGGGACATCAGAGGGGAGACAAACCACGAGTGACTGGGGGCTCTGAGAAACCTACTGAGGGTTTTGGAGGGAAGCATGGTGGGGGGTTGGGTGAGCCTGGTGGTGGGTATTATGGAGGGCATATATTGCATGGAGCACTGGGTGTGGTGCATAAATAATGAATTTTGGAACACTGAAAAAAAATTAAAGTTAAAAAAAAAAGAAAATAGATAAAAAGCTCTAAGAATGGGAAAGAATGAAAGAGAAGCAACCCTGGTAGGTTGTACATCAGCTGGTCACAAACCACATTTAAGAAGGACTTATTACAGCCTTGTCAATTTAATACCCAAACTCTGTAGTTAAGATTTCTCTTGCTGCTCTACCCCTAGAATGTCTACACATTTTTTTAGTGAAGTATCTGAACTTACTGAGGACTAAATTATCTGTTACTATAAAAAGTAGTTTGATAATTTAGAATAAAATTACATTTCAGGTTTAGTTACTGACTTGGGTCTTAATTAGTTATCACCATCAGTCACATATTTGGTTAAATAAAAGGTTGCTATGCCTCATACTTAACAATATCTTTGCTACCTAATGTAGAAATAATGAATAACTTTGTCTAACTATGTTAATAACATAATTTTCTTAATTCTTACTTCAAAGCTAAAAAACGTAGGGTGTTAGAAAACAGTGAACTGGAAAAATCTCTCTCTTCCCTTTGTTCTTTATTAATGAAATACTCTTTCAAAGGATAGTTGTAATGTACAAACTTTTGGGCTCTCAAAGCCAATGACAGTGATTCCATTGAATATCTGGCATTTTTACATTTTATGTACATTATTTTTATAGCTTATATATTTGGAGATGTGAGACATTTTTGCTATCTGTTGGAATGGGTTAAGGGGTTATTAGATTTCTTATCTGGCAATTTGTGCCTTAGAAATAATTAACTTAACTTTTGATAATAATATTTTAGGGGGACTAGATTTTGACATAAACATAGGATGTTAAAAACTACCTTTTCCAATTATTGATTTTAATTTCTGAAGGAAACAAGAATTAATATGTTTACCTGTGTTTTTAAAATTAGTCTTTTTTTGGCCTCTTAATTTTTTATTACTTAAAAACTTCATTTTTAAAATGCTTCATTTTTAAGAAAGCTTCAATTTTTTTTTTTCTTTCTTACTCTCTCTGTGTCTTTAACACTTCACAAGGAAGTGTTTCCTCAACAAGGAAAGCAAGCTTGATCCTGTCCTGGACACTCTAAGCAACATAGAACCCCCATATGTCCTGCCGACATGTTTTTTCACTTTAGACAACTTCATTAAAAGTTCAGATCTCATAGCAGTAACTCCTCAAAGTGAGTCTGTGCAGATGTGTCATGAGGATTTTGGTGCCTCCAAACCTTCTTGGTATAAAGGTAAACAATTCTGATACCAGGGGTTTGGGCAGCTTAGCTTTGTTAGAGGCTGTATTGTAGGACAGCCTATGACAGTATGTCAAATGCTGGAGCATTCTGAATACCTATAGATGCCATCCCTGGAAGAGGAAAACGGACTGAGTCATTTTTATTGTTAAATACAATTTATAATGATTATGACAAAAGACAGTATGAAATATCTTAGTATTTTTTTAATATGCATGTCTTTCTTTATTTATTTTAAATTAACATATAATATGTTATTGTCCCAGGGTCTGTGAATCATCAGGCTTACACATTTCACAGCACTCACCATAGCACATACCCTTCCCAATTTCCATCACCCAGCCAACCTATCCCTCCCCGGACCCCAGCCTCCCAGCAACCCTCAGTTTGTTTCATGAGATTGAGTCTCTTATGGTTTGCCTCCCTCCCAATCCCATCTTGTTTCATTTTTTCCCTCCCTAACCCCCACAACCACATGCCCTGCCTCTCAAATTCCTTATATCAGAGAGATCTTATGATAATTGTATTTCTCTGATTTACTGATTTCACTTAGCATAATATCCTCTAGTATTCTTATTACAAAGGATAGTGTTCTTAGGTTAAAGACACATTAAGAATTCCTGTGTCAGTGGAAAATGACAATATATATTTCATTTGGTCATATATAAATCTTTGAAACAAGAGTTGCCATCATTGGCTCCTCCCCACTTTTTGATTGTTCTAATTCAATAAATCTGATGTACTGGGTGTTTTTCATAATGGTTGGGAAATTAATAATTACTTTTTAAAAAAATTTTTTTTAAATTTTTTATTTTTCATAAACATATATTTATCCCCAGGGGTACAGGTATTTATCGCCAGGTTTACATACTTCACAGCACTCACCAAAGCACATACCCTCCCCAATGTCCATAACCCCACCCCCCTTCAACCAACCCACCTCCCCCCAGCAACCCTCAGTTTGTTTTGTGAGATTAAGAGTCACTTACGGTTTGTCTCCCGCCCAATCCCATCTTGTTTATTGATTCTTCTCCTACCCACTTAAGCCCCCATGTTGCATCACCACTTCCTCATATCAGGGAGATCATATGATAGTTGTCTTTCTCCGCTTGACTTATTTCGCTAAGCATGATACGCTCTAGTTCCATCCATGTTGTCACAAATGGCAAGATTTCATTGCTTTTGATGGCTGCATAGTATTCCATTGTATATATATACCACTTCCTCTTGATTCATTCATCTGTTGATGGACATCTAGGTTCTTTCCATAGTTTGGCTACTGTGGACATTGCTGCTATAAACATTCGGGTGCACGTGCCCCTTCGGATCACTATATTTGTAACTTTAGAGTAAATACCCAGTAGTGCAATTGCTGGGTCATAGGGCAGTTCTATTTTCAACATTTTGAGGAATCTCCATGCTGCTTTCCAGAGTGGTTGCACCAGCTTGCATTCCCATCAACAGTGGAGGAGGGTTCCCCTTTCTCCACATCCTCACCAGCATTTGTCATTTCCTGACTTGTTGATTTTAGCCATTCTGACTGGTGTGAGGTGATATCTCATTGTGGTTTTGATTTGTATTTCCCTGATGCCGAGTGATATGGAGCACTTTTTCATGTGTCTGTTGGCCATCTGCATGTCTTCTTTGCAGAAATGTCTGTTCATGTCCTCTGCCCATTTCTTGATTGGATTATTTGTTCGTTGGCTGTTGAGTTTGCTAAGTTCTTTATAGATTTTGGACACTACTCCTTTATCTGATATGTCGTTTGCAAATATCTTCTCCCATTCTGTCAGTTGTCTTTTGATTTTGTTAACTGTTTCCTTTGCTGTGCAAAAGCTTTTGATCTTGATGAAATCCCAATAGTTCATTTTTGCCCTTGCTTCCCTTGCCTTTGGCGATGATCCTAGGAAGATGCTGCTGCGGCTGAGGTCGAAGAGGTTGCTGCCTGTGTTCTCCTCAAGGATTTTGATGGATTCTTTTCGCACATTGAGGTCCTTCATTCATTTTGAGTCTATTTTCGTGTGTGGTGTAAGTAAATGGTCCAATTTCATTTTTCTGCATGTGCCTGTCCAATTTTCCCAACACCATTTATTGAAGAGGCTGTCTTTTTTCCATTGGACATTCTTTCCTGCTTTGTCAAAGACCATAGAGTTGAGGGTCTATTTCTGGGCTCTCTATTCTGTTTCATTGATCCATTGATCTATGTGTCTGTTTTTGTGCCAGTACCATGCTGTCTTGATGATGACAGCTTTGTAATAGAGCTTGAAGTCCGGAATTGTGATGCCACCAACTTTGGCTTTCTTTTTCAATATCCCTTTGGCTATTTGAGGTCTTTTCTGGTTCTATATAAATTTTAGAATTATTTGTTCCATTACTTTGAAGAAGATGGCTGGTACTTTGATAGGGATTGCATTAAATGTGCAGACTGTTTTAGGTAGCATAGACATTTTCACAATATTTATTCTTCCAATCGAGGAGCATGTAACGTTTTTCCATTTCTTTGTGTCTTCCTCAATTTCTTTCATGAGTACTTTATAGTTTTCTGAGTATAGATTCTGTGCCTCTTTGGTTAGGTTTATTCCTAGGTATCTTATGGTTTTGGGTGCAATTGTAAATGGGATTGACTCCTTAATTTCTCTTTCTTCGGTCTTGTTTTGGTGTAGAGAAATGCAACTGATTTCTGTGCATTGATTTTATATCCTGACACTTTACTGAATTCCTGTACAAGTTCTAGCAGTTTTGGAGTGGAGTCTTTTGGGTTTTCCACATATAGTATCATATCATCTGCGAAGAGTGATAATTTGACTTCTTCTTTGCCAATTTGGATGCCTTTAATTTCCTTTTGTTGTCTGATTGCTGAGGCTTGGACTTCTAGTACTATGTTGAATAGCAGTGGTGATAATGGACATCCCTGCCGTGTTCCTGACCTTAGCGGAAAAGCTTTCAGTTTTTCTCCATTGAGGATGATATTTGCGGTGGGTTTTTCATAGATGGCTTTGATGATATTGAGGTTTGTGCCCTCTATCCCTACACTTTGAAGAGTTTTGATCAGGAAGGGATGCTGTACTTTGTCAAATGCTTTTTCAGCATCTATTGAGAGTATCATATGGTTCTTGTTCTTTCTTTTATTGATGTGTTGTATCACATTGACAGATTTGCGGATGTTGAACCAACCTTGCAGGCCTAGAATAAATCCCACTTGGTCGTGGTGAATAATCCTTTTAACGTACTGTTGAATCCTATTGGCTAGTATTTTGGTGAGAATTTTCGCATCTGTGTTCATCAGGGATATTGGTCTATAGCTCTCTTTTTTGATGGGATCCTTGTCTGGTTTGGGAATCAAGGTGATGCTGGCCTCATAAAATGAGTTTGGAAGTTTTCCTTCCCTTTCTATTTTTTGGAATAGTTTCAGGAGAATAGGAATTAGTTCTTCTTTAAATGTTTGGTAGAATTCCCCCGGGAAGCCGTCAGGCCCTGGGCTTTCGTTTGTTTGGAGATGTTTAATGACTGTTTCAATCTCCTTACTGGTTATGGGTCTGTTCAGGCTTTCTATTTCTTCCTGGTTCAGTTGTGGTAGTTTATATGTTTCTAGGAATGCATCCATTTCTTCCAGATTGTCAAATTTGTTGCTGTAGAGAGTTGCTCATCGTATGTTCTTATAAGTAGTTTGTATTTCTTTGGTGTTAGTTGTGATCTCTCCTCTTTCATTCATGATTTTATTTTTTGGTGTCCTTTCTCTTTTCTTTTTGATAAGTCTGGCCAGGGGTTTATCAATTTTATTAATTCTTTCAAAGAACCAGCTCCTAGTTTCGTTGATTTGCTCTATTGTTCTTTTGGTTTCTATTTCATTGATTTCTGCTCTGATCTTTATGATTTCTCTTCTCCTGCTGGGCTTAGGGTTTCTTTCTTGTTCTTTCTCCAGCTCCTTTAGGTGTAGGGTTAGGTTGTGTACCTGAGACCTTTCTTGTTTCTTGAGAAAGGCTTGTACCGCTATATATTTTCCTCTCAGGACTGCCTTTGTTGTGTCCCACAGATTTTGAACTGTTGTGTTTTCATTATTATTTGTTTCCATGATGTTTTTCAATTCTTTAATTTCCCGGTTGACCCATTCATTCTTTAGAAGGATGCTGTTTAGTCTCCGTGTATTTGGGTTCTTTCCGAACTTCCTCTTGTGGTTGAGTTCTAGCTTCAGAGCATTGTGGTCTGAAAATATGCAGGGAATGATCCCAATCTTTTGATACTGGCTGAGTCCTGATTTAAGACTGAGGATGTGATCTATTCTGGAAAATGTTCCATGTGCAGTATAGAAGAATGTGTATTCTATTGCTTTGGGATGAAATGTTCTGAATATATCTGTGATGTCCATCTGGTCCAGTGTGTCGTTTAAGGCCTTTATTTCCTTGCTGATCTTTTGCTTGGATGATCTGTCCATTTCTGTGAGGGGAGTGTTAAAGGCCCCTACTATTATTGTATTATTGTTGATGTGTTTCTTTGATTTTGTTATTAATTGGTTTATGTAGTTGGCTGCTCTGACGTTGGTGGCATAGATATTTAAAATTGTTAGATCTTCTTGTTGGACAGACCCTTTGAGTATGATATAGTGTCCTTCCTCATCTCTTATGATAGTCTTTGGCTTAAAATCTAATTGATATGATCTAAGGATTGCCACTCCTGCTTTCTTCTGATGTCCATTAGCATGGTAAATTCTTTTCCACCCCCTCACTTTAAATCTGGAGGTGTCTTCGGGCTTAAAATGAGTTTCTTGGAGGCAATATATAGATGGGTTTTGTTTTTTTATCCATTCTGATACCTTGTGTCTTTTGACAGGGGCATTTAGCCCATTAACATTCAGGGTAACTATTGAGAGATCTGAATTTAGTGCCATTGTATTGCCTGTAAGTTGACTGTTACTGTATATGGTCTCTGTTCCTTTCTGATCTACCACCTATAGGCTCTCTCTTTGCTTAGAGGACCCCTTTCAATATTTCCTGTAGAGCTTGTTTGGTGTTTGCAAATTCTTCCAGTTTTTGTTTGTCCTGGAAGCTTTTAATCTCTCCTTCTATTTTCAATGATAGCCTAGCCGGATATAGTATTCTTGGCTGCATGTTTTTCTCGTTTAGTGCTCTGAAAATATCATGCCAGCTCTTTCTGGCCTGCCAGGTCTCTGTGGACAAGTCAGCTGCCAATCTAATATTTTTACCATTGTATGTTACAGACTTCTTTTCCCGGGCTGCTTTCAGGATTTTCTCTTTGTCACTGAGACTTGTAAATTTTACTATTAGGTGACAGGGTGTGGTCCTATTCTTATTGATTTTGAGGGGCGTTCTCTGAATCTCCTGAATTTTGATGCTCGTTCCCTTTGCCATATTGGGGAAATTCTCCCCAATAATTCTCTCCAGTATACCTTCTGCTCCCCTCTCTCTTTCTTCTTCTTCTGGAATCCCAATTATTCTAATGTTGTTTCGTCTATGGTGTCACTTATCTCTCGAATTTTTCCCTCGTGGTCGAGTAGCTGTTTGTCCCTCTTTTGCTCAGCTTCTTTATTCTCTGTCATTTGGTGTTTTATATCGCTAATTCTTTCTTCTGCCGCATTTATCCTAGCAGTGAGAGCCTCCACTTTTGATTGCACCTCATTAATAGCTTTTTTGATTTCAACTTGGTTAGATTTTAGTTCTTTTATTTCTCCAGAAAGGGATTTTATATCTCTCGAGAGGGTTTCTCTAATATCTTCCATGCCTTTTTCAAGCCCGGCTAGAACCTTGAGAATTGTCATTCTGAACTCTAGATCTGACATATTACCTATGTCTGTATTGATTAGGTCCCTAGCCTTCAGTACTGCCTCTTGTTCTTTTTTTTGTGGTGAATTTTTCCACCTTGTCATTTTGTCCAGATAAGAGTATATGAAGGAGCAAGTAAAATACTAAAAGGGTGGCAACAACCCCAGGAAAATATGCTTTAACCAAATCAGAAGAGATCCCAAATCGTGAGGGGGGAGAAAGGGGATAAAAAGAGGTTCATAAAGAAAGAAAGAAAAGAAAAAGAACAAAAAGAAAAGAAAAGAGTTAAAAAATAGAAAATGAATAAAGAAAAATAGAAAAAAGAAAATATATATATATTAGATAAACTAGTTTAAAAACATTAAAAAAGAAAAGCTTAAAACTTAAAAAAAAATTTTAGTATAAGAAGAGAAAAAAAATGAAAAAGAAAAAAATTAAATTAACTGCAAGACTAAAAGAATCACAGCGAGAACTCCTTGAGTTCCGTGCTTTGCTTTCTCCTCCTCTGGAATTCTGCTGCTCTTCTTGGTATTGAAATCACACTCCTTGGTAGGTGAATTTGGTCTTGGCTGGATTTCTTGTTGATCTTCTGGGGGAGGGTCCTGGTGTACTGATTCTCAAGTGTCTTTGCCCCAGGCGGAATTTCACCACCCTTACCAGGGGCTGAGTAATCCGCTCTGGTTGCTTTCAGGGGCTTTTTTTCCCTGAGCGCTTTCTGTAGAGTTCCAGAGGACGGTAATACAAATGGCGGCCTCCTGGTCTCTGGCCCGGAGGAGCTGAGAGCCCGCGGCACCACTCCTCAGTGTGTCCTCAGAGAACAGCTCCCAGTTACTCTTGACTGCCTGACCTCCGGCCGCGCTCCGAGCTCACCGAGCCTGTGTCCGGTTCAAGGTAACCCCGAGCTGCGATCTTACTGTCGGCTCTGTCTCTGTAGCTGGTTTTCCCGTTCCAATTCCCTCAAGCTCTGGGACACTCAGACACCCCCGATCCTTCTGTGACCCTGCGGGACCTGAGGCCACACTGACCCCACGTGGGCTTCACCCCAGTTTAGCCTCTGGAGTGATGTCCCTCAGCGGAATAGACTTTTGAAAGTCCTGATTTTGTGCTCCGTTGGTCTGCCGCTTGCCGGGAGCCGGCCTCTCCCCCCGGGGTCTATCTTCCCGTCGCTTTGGATTCAGTTCTCCACCAGTCCTACCTTTCAGAAAGTGGTTGTTTTTCTGTTTCCAGAATTGCTGTTCTTCTCTTTGATCTGCCGATGGATTTGCAGGTGTTTGCAATCTTTAGGTAAGCTATCTAGCTGATCTCCTGCTAGCTCAAGTAGTCTCAGCCTGCTACTTCTCCACCATCTTGACTCCTTCGGGAAATTAATAATTTCTAAGAAAGAGAGTAGTTCTCTTTAAATTTTAAGCATTTACTTTCACTATTTTATGATACTGTGGATACTTTGTTGGGAAATTAATAATTTCTAAGGAAGAGAGTCAGCCTCTTTTAATTTTCAGCATTTACTTTCCTTTGCTGTGCAGAAGCTTTTGATATGATGACGTCCCAAACGTTCAGCTTCGCTTTTGTTTCCTTTGCCTTTGGAGACATCTTCAAAGAAGTTGCTGTGGCTGATATTGAAGAGGTTACTGCCTATCTTCTCTAGAATTCTGGTGGATCTGTGCCTCACATTCAGGTCTTTTACCCATTTCGAGTTTATAGTTGTGCATTGTGTAAGAAAATTGCCGAGTTTCATTCTTCTACACACAGCTGCCCAATTTTACCAACACCATTTATTGAAGAGACAGTCTTTTTTCCACTGTATATTTTTTCCTACTTTTTCAAAGATGATTTGCCCATAGAGTTGAGGCTCCATATCTGGGCTCTCTACTCTGTTCCAGTGGTCTATGTGTCTGTTTTTATGCCAGTACCATGCTGTCTTGGTGGTCACAGCTTTGTAGTATAACTTGAAATCAGGTAATGTGATGCCCCCAGTTTTATCTTTCTTTTTCAATATTTCTTTAGCAATCGAGGTTTCTTTTGATTCCATACAAATTTTAGATTATTTGCTCCAGCTCTTTGAGAAATCTGGTGGAATTTTGATCGAAATGGCATTAAAAGTATAGATTGTTCCTGGCAGTGTAGACATTTCAACAGTATTTATTCTTCCTATACAAGAGCATGGAATGGTCTTCCATCTTTTTGTGTCTTCTTCAATTTCTTTCATGAGTGTTCTGTAGTTCCTCGAGTACAGATCCTTTAACTTTTTCGTTAGGTTTATTCCCAGGTATCTTATGGTTCTTGGTGCTATAGTAAATGGAATCAATTTTGTAATTTCCCTTTCTGTATTTTCATTGTTAGTGTGTAAGAAAGCCACTGATTACTGTACATTGACTTTGTATCCTTCCACATTACTGAATTGCTGAATGAGTTCTATTAGTTTGGGGGTGGAGTCTTTTGGGTTTTCCATTTAAAGTATCATGTGTCTGCGAAGAGAGAGAGTTTGACTTCTTCATTGCCAGTTTGGATACCTTTTATTTCTCTTTGTTGTCTGATTGCGGTTGCTAGGACTTCGAACACTATGTTGAACAAGAGTGGTGATAATGGGCATTCTTGTTGTGTTCCTGATCTCAATGGGAGGGCTGTGAGCTTTTTTCCTATTGAGGATGATATTTGGTGTCGGTTTTTCATAGATAGATTTTATGAAGTTCAGGAATGTTCCCTCGGTCCCTATACTTTGAAGCATTTTAATCAAGAACAGATGCTGGATTTTGTCAGATGCTTATTCTGCATCAATTGAGAGGTCCATGTGGTTCTTCTCTCTTCTCTTATTGATTTGTTCTATCACATTGATTGATTTGGGAATGTTGAACCATCCTTGTAACCCAGGGATGAATCCCACCTGGTCATGGTGGATAATCTTTTTAATGTGCTGTTGGATCCTGTTTGCTAGGATCCTGTTGAGAATCTTAGCATCCATATTCATCAGTGATATTGGTCTGATATTCTCCTTTATGGTGGGGTCTTTGCCTGGTTTGGGGATCAGTGTAACGCTGTCTTTATAAAAAGAGTCTGGAAGTTTTCCTTCTGCTTCAATTTTTTGAAACAGCTTCAGGAGAATAGGTGTTATTTCTTCTTTGAAAATTTGGTAGAATTACCCAGGGAATCTGTCAGGTCCTGAGCTCTTGTTTTTTGGGAGGTTTTTGATCACTGTTTCAATCTTGTTACTAAATATTCATCTATTCACGTTGTTAGTTTCTTCCTGGTTCAATTTTTGGAGTTTATAGTTTTCCAGGAATGTATCCATTTCATCTAGGTTGCTTAACTTATTGGCATATAACTGTTGATAATAGCTTCTGATGATTGTTTCTATTTCCTTGGTGTTAGTTGTGATCTCTCTCTTTTCATTTATAATTTTATTAATACGAGCTTTCTCTCTTTTCTTTTGGATTAGTGTGGCCAGTAGTTTATTGATCTTATTGATTCTTTTAAAAAACCATTTTCTAGTTTCATTGATAGGCTCTACTGTATCTCTAGTTTCTATCTCATTGATCTCTGCTCTGTTCTTGATTATTTCCCTATTTATGTTTGGAGTTAGTTTGATTTGTTGTTGATTCTCCAGCTCTTTAAGGTGTAGAGACAGCTGGTGTATTTGAGGGAGGCTTGGATGGCTAAGTATTTCCCCCTTTGGATTGCCTTTGCTGTATCCGATAGGTTTTGGACCAAAGTGTCTTCATTCTCATTGGTTTCCATGAATTGCTTAAGTTCTTCTTTGATCTCCTGGTTGATCCAAGCATTCTTAAGCAAGGTGGTCTTTAGATTCCAGGTGTTTGAGTTCCTTCCAAACTTTTCCTTGCGATTGAGCTCCAGTTTCTAAGCCTTGTTATCTGAGAATATGCAGGGAATAATCTCAGTCTTTTGGTATCAGATGAGTCCTGATTTGTGACCCAGTATGTGGTCTATTCTTGAGAAGCTTCCATGTGCACTTGAGAAGAATGAGTATTTTGTTGTTTTAGGGTGGAATGTTCTCTATATATCTATGAGGTCCATCTGATCCAATGTGTCATTCAATGCTCTTGTTTCTTTATTGATTTTATGCTTGGATGATCTGTGTATTACTGAGAGAGGCGTGTTAAGGTCTCCTACTATTAATGTATTCATATGAATATGACTCTTTATCTTGATTAATAGATTTCTTATGTAATTGGCTGCTCCCATATTGGGGGCATAGATATTTACAATTGTTAGATCATCTTGTTGGATAGTCCCTTTTAAAATTATGTAGTGTCCTTCTGTATCTCTGACTACAGTCTTTAGTTTAAAATCTATTTTATCTGATATGAGAATTGCTACTCCAGCTTTCTTTTGAGGCCCATTGGCATGAAAGATGCTTCTCCATCCCTTCATTTTCAGTCTGGATGTATCCTTAGGTTCAGAATGGGTCTCGTGTAGACAACATATAGATGGGTCCTGTTGTTTTATCCAGTCTGCAACCCTGTGTCATTTTACGGGCGCATTTAGGCTATTCACATTGAGAGTGATTATTGATAGATATGTTTTTATTGACATTGTGTTACCTTTGAAGTCTTTCTTTCTGTAGATTGTCTCCATATTTCTGTTCAATGATATTCTTAGGACTTTCCCTCTTTTATAGAACCCTGCCTTAATATTTCCTGCAGTGTCGGCTTGGTGGTCATATACTCTTTCCAGTCTTGCTGGTCTTGGAAACTCTTTATCTCTCCATCCATTTTGAATGTCATTCTTACTGGACAAAGTATTCTTGGCTGCATGTTCTTCGCATTTAGTGCCCTGAATATATCTAGCGCTTTCTGGCTTGCCTGTTTTCTGTGGACAGATCTGACGTTATTCTGATGGGCTTGCCTCTGTATGTAAGGACCTTTTTTGTCCTAGCTGCTTTCAAGAAAGCCTGTCTACAGTTATGATTCCTCATTCTTACTATCAGTTGTCTCGAGGACTTTTGAGATTCTATAATCTTAGAAGGAGACCATTCTGCCTCTAGTACATGAACGCTGGTTCCATTCGCAAGATTGGGAAAATTTTCATGGAGAATTTGTTCCACTATATCTTCTATACTTTTTAATTTATCCTCCCCTTCAGGGATTCCAATAATTCTAACATTGGAACATTTCATGGTGTCATTTATTTCCCTAATTTTGTTTTTGTGGCTTCTAAGCTATTTGTTCCAGGCCTCCTTCTGATCCTTTCTCTCTATCTGTTTGTCTTCCAGATCACTGATTCTATCTTTTGTCTCAGTTACCCTAGCTTTTAGAGAATTTAGATTAGATGGGTACTCATTGAGAACATTGTGAACATCTTCCCTGGTGGTTTTCAGTTCTGCCCTAATCAATTCCATTTTGTCATCCATGGCTTTCTCCAACTTAGCTATTGCCTGGATAATTGTTAGCCTGAATTCCCTTTCTGACATATTGTTTATGTCGATAGCCATTAGCTCTGTTGCAGAATGCCCATCCTCTGAATTTTTTTTCTGTCGGAATCCCTCCTCCTAGTCATTTTGGTGAGAGATGGCTGAATGGATGTAGCTGAATGTATCGACCATGGTGCAGTCAAGGTGCACCCTGGAATGCTTCTGAGCAATCAAGAGTCCCCATCCAAACGAAAGAAAAAAGAAAGAGAGAAAAGAAAAGAGAGAGAGAGAGAAAGGAAAAAAAAGAAAGATAAATAGAAAAGAAGGCCCAGCCCAAATCGGCCCCAAGGTAAGATTTATGAAGTATACAAACAAAAACAGTCAAATAAAAAAACTGATAAAAATAGATGAGAAGAGAAAAAAAATATATATATATAAAAGCAAAACAAGAAAAGAACCTCATCAAAAAGAACCCCAAGTATAAGATTTATATACTACCAGGACAAACACAAATACACAAATAGTGGAGGAAGAAAAAGATGGGAGAGTGGTTATAAATTCTCAGTGTGGGTGAGGAAGGTTATTTTTATTCTTCCTGGATGTATCTTGATATCTTTGTTAAAGGAGTCAACTTTCCTAATATAAAGGGGGAGTAAAAATTGGTTTACCCTTAGGGGTCGCATTAATTGGGGAAAGGGGATTACCTTGAAGTTTAACTCTATATGAATATTAAAAAATTTAAATAAAAAAAGAATAAACCAAACTAAACTAAAATTAAAAAAAAATTAAAAAATAGAAAAGCAAAAGAAAAACACCAGTATATATCAAATAGTGCAGGTTAAAAGGTTATTATGGAATTTGATGTACTGGACATCTCACTGTGGTGGTAAATAGGTTAAATATTATCTATAAAAAAAATGAACCAGAATAGTGGGAACGAATTAAAAATAAAAGTTGTATCTATGAAGTAGTGCTGCTTGTTCTCTTGTTCCCAATCCCCGCCCCCCCCCCCATGGCTTTCTGGGGGAGGGGATTGCTGTGTGGATTTTCAGTGTTTTAGAGTTAAGTCCTCCCACCCTCCTCAAGGGGGTGGTCTCTGAGGAGACAGGTTTTTCAGGCTTTTGTTCTCTGGAGGTTTTTTGGTTTGTTTTCTTTCACCTTGACATCTTTTGATGGTTTTTGGAGTTTAGAGGAAAGCAAACTGCACCCCGACCTCCCTCTCAGAGAGAAGCCTCATCTGTTCTCTTGGTGCTCCAGAGCACATAAATTCCCCCTTGGCCACTGGCAGAGCAGGTTGCCCGTCACAGTCCCTGGGGATGCAGGAACTCCTGCTTGTACCCAAAACCACGACAGCAGCAGCTGTCTGGGCAGCTCCAGTCCACCATAGAGGTCCCAAGCAGTGATCACACACAGAGATTTTCCCGCTGGCCAGGGCTGGGAGTGCCTGGTCTTTCCAGGTCTGACAGCACTGGGCTGGTGCCTGCACACACCTCTCTCAGGGGAGGGTGTGGGGCGCGACTCAGACTCTGATAGCAGGGCGCAGAGCGTGCTTGGAGAGTGCAAAAAGGCTGTGATTCTGCAGGCTGGTGAGGCTCCCAGCCCCTCATGGGAGCCACCACCCACCACCTGGGTGCTCTCAGGCATGCTGGCAGCTCAGGGACCAAGACCTGGTTTCTTCGCTGCACTTTCTCTGACTCAGTGCCGGGGTGTCTCTCCTTGATCTGGGGCCTTAAGCCCCTGTCCCTAATTGCCCCAATTCCCACAATTCCCCCCCCCCAGGATCCTGCTCTTTTTGAGTGCTTTCAACCAGACTCCAAGTTAATGCTGGTCCCTAGTCGCAGGGTACTCTTTTATTGGGGTATTACTTTCCAATGGGTGGCTTCTGGTGGCTCCCTCCCCCTTTTGTTTATCTTCCAATATCAGTCCCATGTTCCCACTCCGCTTTACCTGCCCACTGGTGTCTTCTGCCCCTGTAGAGATCCAGATGTGTATAATTCTGATCTCAGGCTAATTCATGGTTGATCAGAGTTCTTTGGTAGGTAATCAGCTCACTTTAGGTACAGGTTGAAACGGTGCCTCCTTCTAGTTCCCCACGATCTTGTCTCCCCTGGCTCAGTTCTCTTTACTGTAACTTTGCCCTTGGAGTCTTTCTTCCTTCATTTTATTTTGTGTCTTTATCCCTTTCCATCCAAGCTAGCAGCATTTTGCCAGTATAAAGATCTCAAAAAATGTGTTGGCTTTCTGTGCAATCATGGCTATGCAAGCCATCAGACAGGAAGGTCCTCCATATTTCTTTCCAGGATAACTACATCCTGAGTTCTGGCTTCTGCTGGTATGGTTGAGTTCATCCCTGATTCACATGTCAAATCTCCTTAGCAGATGTTTGTCCCACCAAACCATTGGCCCAGTCTGCAGAGCACACTTAAATGGATAGGCTGAAATTTTCCTTTTTGCTTAGCATTTCCTTCATCAGTTTATTTCTTCCCTCCTATTTTATGATAAATAACAAAGAAAATAGCCTGCACTTTCCATATTTTCCTTGGACATATCTTCAACTACATATTCAAGCTCATCACTTTCTTCTGCCACCCAGCAGAAGAACCCAGTTCTGTTACTTTGTCACAAGGATCACCTTCCTTCCAGTTTTCAATACCATGTTCCTCATTATCATCCAAGATCTTGGCAAAAACACCTTTTTAACAAAACACTTTAGCAAAGTTCACATGTCTAGTGACATTCTGTTCATGATTATGTATGTATTGCTTATGATCACAGAAGGTTTCTTTACTCTTTTCTTATCCAGAACCACTTCCAAATTTTTAAGGTATTTGTTACAGCAGTAATGCACTTGACAATACCAAACATTTATTAGTTTTCTAAGGCTATATTCATTTCTGAGAACTGCTGTAACAAAGGACCACAAACTGGATGGTTTAAAATAACAGAAGTGTATTGTCTCATGGTAATGGATGCTGGAAATCCAAAATCAAGGTGCCAATAAGACTTTCCTCCCTTTGCAATCCTTCCCTGCCTTTTCCTGGTAGTGGAAGTTGGTCCTTGGTGGTCTTTGCCTTATAGACATATTTCTCCTATCTGTGCATCTGTCTTCATATGGCCTTCTCCCCTGTGTGTCTTTGTCTCTTCTTTTCTGATATGGATATCAATCCTTTTGGATTAAAGCCCACCTTACTCTGGTATGACCTTAAGTCATTACTTCTGCATTAACAAGTCACATTTTGATATACTTGGGGTGAGCACAGCACCATACCTTTTGAGGGGGTCACAATTCAACCTGTAAAACCCTCATAATAACCATGACAGCCACCATCAAGTTGCTACTAGACTTGTCTTATTTTAAGGCATTCTTTACTTAGTTCCTTCCTACTTATCATTTAATTATTGATAAACAGAATGAAAAGCAGAATCATTTCACACATTTTTTCATACCTTCAAAGCCTTCCTTATCAGATATTTGCACATGAAAGTATTTTTTTTCATAATTAATTAACCATCCTGTGTGTCATGAAGAAAATATGTTAAAAGTAATACCTCGGTTTGGGTGTTTTAGTATTAACTTCTTATTTTATTAATCATTTATTGTGGTTATGTGAAAATTCCAGTTTTGCAATTGAGACAACTAATTTAGTATTTTCTGTCTTAGAAAGTTGCTAATTTTTAAAGCATTTTCATCTTTAAAGTAGATTGATGGTTTTCAGTATCAATAATAACATAAATTTGACTTCCTGCGAGATAGGAACATATAATCGTGATTCTATATAGTAAGTCTTAGGGTAGTGAAATATGGAAGAATTCAATGCATACAAACTCCTGAAAATTCTCTTTAAATTTGGGCTTAGCATTTTTAACCCATATGTGTATGTTCTTAAAAGGAGCAGCAAGAATAGCCATTCTTTTTAGTATTTTGACTTGATATCACAAATAGTTTGCTCAAAAAGTATTAACTATTGCTTATTATTGCTCTTTGTATTAGTATGTAGTCTGAAAGTTTCTTAATTTCCAAATGGGATTGTTAATGTCATTCCTTCTTACTAACAAATTTATGTAGTGCATTCTCTTAAAATGACCTCATTTAACTTCCTGAAGGGTTTAGATGAGTGTTACTATTTTTCAATACTAACAAGACTAGATTTCTTTAAAAAAAAAAAAAGTAGATTTCTCTGTGCTGCTGAATTTTACTATTTTTGACTCTGATGTTGTTCCTTGCATTATTTTGGATATTTTTGTCTCTTTCTTTCTGAGTATTTTAATTTGGAGATAGAACTTAATCCTTTGTAGTGAGTCAAGCAGTCAAATGAGTGGTAGATCTTGCTGCATGTTCACAAAATCTGACTTCTGTGAGGGGGGAATGGGAAAGTAAGATAGGTACGACAAAATTCTCCCTTGCCAAAGAAACTAATTGTGTCAATATTGTTCATCCCTTATTTTTCTTCATGAAGAAAATATTGGTAACACTTTAGGAAATAGGAAAGTTTCTGCTGATGAATCCAGTTTCTGTTTCTTCCTTTAGTGGTAAGATTGCATCTTAAACCAAAATATGCTAAAATTTCTCACATTTCCCTTTTCCGTATTTATAGGCCAAGATAATTATAGCAAGATGTTGTAGAACCTTTTCTATACTTAACTTATAATAGAAAGCAGAGCTATAGATAAACAGTACTGCATTCAGAGGAATAGTTGGTACAATTTACAGTGTTTAAGATAATTTTTTTTTCTTGTAATAATAGAACAGTGATCAGGAAGACATTGTGGTAGAAGCAGAAGTACTGAGTTAAGGAAGCATCTGCACATTTGGCTTCTGGTGATTATGCTCCTTGGGTTGAAAAGGAGTGGTAATGGGAGAGAAACTCAGAAATCTCACTGGTAGAGTCAAATCTTGGATCCCTTGAATGCTGGACTCAGGGGTCTAGATTTTATTCTAATAGCAGAGCAGCATAGATTACAGCTTATTGAACTCAGGAAAGGTTATAAGATATTTGAGGAGGATTAAAGTGACAGCTCTAAAGATGAATTGGTGCTAGGAGTGACTGCAGATAGAGAAGTGAGTTTGCTTTGTTATGCTAGAGTTCAGTGTCTGAAAGTGAAGATGAAAGGATCCTGGTATAAGGACTTCATGCAGGAGACATTTTAAAGGAAGGACTTCTTATTGGTGACAACAGACAGAATTTTTAGGAGTAGATGAGAAGGGAGGGATTGGGAAATGTTGACTATGAATGTAGAAGAATGGAAGAATCATGATATCATAACAATGTTTGTTTGCAGTTGAAGAAGTTATTTTAGGCATGTTGAGTATAAGGTGTTTTCTGAACTTTTAAAACATTATACCTGTCAAGATTTGAACTCTAGGGATAGATAATACAGTTTGGAGATTATTAAGCTTTGAAATTAATTTAGATGGAGATGATAATCTTATCACCAACATATTGAGAGACTTATTGTTTCAAGGCTGTTGTTAAGTCAACCAGTCTGTCCTTAGGTGTGTTAGGGATTGTTTGCATGATAACTGCCCTGTTAATGGAATGTTGGCCTAGACACAATTTAACCTGTTGAAGTCTTTATAGGAAACTTGTTTTATAAGGTGGAACTGCTGACTATGTATTCATGATAATCAAAGTCCTAGTAGATTTAAAATAATCTTTTCTTTGAACTTTTCGCCTTAACACTATTTCTTCTTAGTTACATATTTAAAGTGATGATGGTGGGGGTCTTATGGGTAGGACATAGAAGAGAAGCCAGTCATTTGCTCTAATTATTGATTAATCTGGGAGAGTATATTTATTAATAAACATACATGTGATTAAAATACATGTGATTAAAATTTATCTCAATCTATTGGTTGAATTTTTCTAAACAAACATACATTGGCTATTTTTATTCATTGTAATCCAGGTTTTCAGTTTTATGGGCCTTTCAGCATTTGGTCCATATTCATGATGAGAAGATAATTCTTCTGCCCCAGGCAATCTTACAAAAGTGTGCTTTCCTGGTGCCTGGGTGGCTCTCAGTTGGTTAAGTGACTGCCTTCAGCTCAGGTCATGATCCTGGAGTCCTGGGATCGAGTCCCACTTCGGGCTCCCAGGCCCATGGGGAATCTGCTTCTCCCTCTGACCTCCTCCTCACTCATGCTCTCTCTTGATGTCTCTCTCTCAAATAAACAATAAGATATATTATATATATATATATATAATTATAATATATATTAATATATATATATATATATATATATATATAGTGTGCTTTCCTATTAGTTGTTTTTGCAGTAAGTTCTCAATGAACCATACACTGCATTTTATCATTTGTAAATGTGAAAGTATAGGTTGTCACCTCTGTTCAGAAAAAAATTGAATTTATCACTTGCTGCAATTTATATTGAAAATGTAAAACATTATCCTCAAGTTTGTGGTGAGTATTCATGTATGGTACATTCAAAGTATAACTTAGTCTGACCTTATGTAGCCAGTACAATGTTTAAAGCACACCAACCCTGTTGTTTCAGTGCACCTGCAGGAAAGACATGGTGAAAATCTCAATGGATATCTTTGTGAGGAAATTTCAGCCAGACAGATATCAGCTTTGGAAGCAAGGAAAGGATATATACACCATTGATCACACAAAGCCTACTCCAGAATCCACACCTGAAGTAAAAGCATGGCTGCAGAGGAGGAGGAAAGTAAGAAAAGCATCTAGGAGGTAATGATTTCTTCCCCCCCATCCCACTTGTACCTACTCAATAAAATGGGTCATTGAATGTGATGTTCTCAGAAACTATTCATTTGCTTTCTCCTGTTTATCATCATAAATTTACTTAATATCTTACTGAAAAAAACTGAGGCAAAGTATTTATAATTCTTATAATTATATAAATTATAATTTATAATTCTTAAGAAGTATAATAAGTAAAATATAGGAAGGGATATATAATATGCTTGAGAATATTCCTGACATGCTATACATGCCAAAAAGAACAGTCCTGGGACCTCCTAGACCCCTTACTAATGTACATTAAGGTTGAATTAGTGCTCTGTATTCATCTCCATATTTTTATAAACTTCAATAACTTGATGTCGAACCTTTTCATTTAGCTACTGATTTTCTGACTTTAGTTGTTTTCTTCATTCTTCACTCAAGATACTTTACTCATCAGGATACCTATATTTGGCTACAATTTATACGCTTGGTTTTATTCTTTTACAAGGTGTAAAGCAGAGCAGGTGGTATTTGTTTAACATGGTTGTCCATGTGAACTTTATTCTATATTCCATTTTAGTGGCCAGAGCCATTTCAGAAGTTTTTAGGTCATCTGTGGGCATCTTCCTATTTTAAAACCCGTTGATGGAGTGCCTGGGTAGCTCAGTGGGTTAAGCCTTTGCCTTCGGCTCAGGTCATGATCTCAGGGTCCTGGCATCGAGTCCCACATCGGGCTCTCTGCTCGGCAGGGAGCCTGCTTCCCCCTCTCTCTCTGCTTGCCTCTCTGCCTACTTGTGATCTTTCTCTGTCAAATAAATAAATAAAATCTTTAAAAAAAAAACTCATTAATGGAGCATGTGTTATGTTGTTCTCAGGTCCTTAGGCAAAGTTTTTAGGCTCTTATATTTTCCAGGTTTATATTACACGTTTATTCTCCAATATTACTCATTGTTTTTCTTTCATATTATAAAACTAATATTTGGCACTGGAGAATATTTGTAAAATAAGGAAAAGAATAGTGAAGGAATCCCAAATCACTTATAACATCACCATCCAGTGTTAAAATTTGGTGGATACCCTTTACATATGTGCTTATTATATTACATAATATACTTTTCCAAAACTGGGCTATGCTCTGTTAACCCTTTGATGACTGGTTTTGTGAGTGTTCTTCATGTAATTAAATGATTTCGTACAACATAATACTCAATGTCTGCATGTATTTAATCCCCTGTGTTTGGGTCAATATCTTATTTCTAGTTTTTGTTTTTGGGGTTTTTTGGCCATTAACTAATTAGCAGTGTGATTTTAAATCTTTGGCCATACTTCTGATGCTTATTTTCTTATTCTGACATTTATATTCTGCTATTTTTAAATGGTAGTGAGTGGAGGAAATTTAAGAACATGGAGTCACGCTTCTGCATTTTATAAGAGAAATAAATACCTGAGGCGTGGAATTAGTAACAGAACTAAAACTCAGGTGTTCTTATTTTACCCTATAGTTTACAGCAGTGATTTTCAAACTGTTAGTTTTCAAATAAATTCAGTAGGCTAGTTACAATTTTAAAATTAGGATGCAAAATAGAGTAAAAAGTATTGCATTTCTTTTCTGTGGTAAGGACGAGTATTAATTCCTGATGTGTGAACATATGTGTATGAGTGTGTTGTATCACTATCTAAAATGTGTAACTTATAACGGGTTGGTTGTATTTAAAAAAAGTTAGGGAAATACTGATTAGAGAGTCAATGCCAAAAAGGTGAGGAGGCATTAGACAATCTGAGTCCAGAAGAAATACCAATAGAACATCTTTTTTTTTTTTTTTTTTTAAAGATTTTATTTATTTATTTGTCAGAGAGAGAGTGAGCGAGAGCGAGCATAGGCAGACAGAGTGGAAGGCAGAGTCAGAGGGAGAAGCAGGCTCCCTGCGGAGGGCAAGGAGCCCGATGTGGGACTCGATCCCAGGACGCTGGGATCATGACCTGAGCCGAAGGCAGCTGCTTAACCAACTGAGCCACCCAGGCGCCCCCCAATAGAACATCTTGAGAATTGTTCTTTAATGGACAGAAAATACAATACTTTATTTAGGTGCATGATCTGGTCTCCTATTTACTAAAAACAGTGACCCTTTAGTGTTGACAGAGAACATAGATCTATGACATTGAACAGACTTGAAATGCCTTTTAGTAGGTTAAAATAATCAGTGGACTTTGCTCATTCAGTTAGATGGCCTCATGTTAAGGGGCTCGTTGATTATGCCCAGGCTTGTGACTTGATCATGGCATTTGCTGATCTCCCTTAAGTAATACCCTATCTAGGAAATGTAATGAAGTGAATGATTCATTGAAATCTCGAAGAGAAATCAGCCATCTTATTTTACATGTGCTATGCTATTTATAATGTGAAGATTTCCCACCTGGCCAATGCAATAATGGTGATGATGATAGTAGTACTGCCAATAGCAGCCAAAGCTAATTTACATAGGTTATCCTTGGCTACCACCTTCACCTCAGAAACCTACCTTCCCTGACTTCCTGTAGTGAACAGGCTTTGGGTGTGTGTGTGTGTGTGTGTGTGTGTTTGGACATGGAAATACACGTTGCTTAGATTTGATTTGTAATTCTTAAATGAAAGTGTTGGAAATGTTGTGTGTTATACAGAAGGCATCTATGACAAAGCCATCAAGTGACCTCCTGAAAAATACTAAGAAAAGAATTAAAATAGTGTTTACTCTGAAAACAAGAAGTAGATATAAGATGTTAAATACAATTAGTTAGCCTGTCTCCTCTTCTAATTCCTTTAGCTAATAATGATTTGGCATTTAATTTTGATGATTTTCATGCATACTCAAAATTAAATGAAACTTAGAATGTAAGTAATATACATAGACTTTAACAACAGCTTATAGAAATCTCTTTTCCTTTTCCTTTCTTTATTACCTAAAAAACATTTATGACTTTATTATCCCCATGTCATAATTTTTCACTTTTTTATTTTCAGACTTCTTTTAATACTGTTATAAAATTTTAGCAATATTTTAGCAATATTCCCCAATAATATTTAATAATCAGTTACTTTAATAATCAGTTACTGGCCAAGAAGGGCCTGACTCCCTCGCAGATCGGTGTGATTCTGAGAGACTCCCATGGTGTGGCACAAGTACGTTTTGTGACAGGCAATAAAATCTTGAGAATTCTTAAGTCCAAAGGACTCGCTCCTGATCTTCCTGAGGATCTCTACCATTTGATTAAGAAAGCTGTTGCTGTTCGAAAGCATCTTGAGAGGAACAGAAAGGACAAGGATGCTAAATTCCGACTGATTCTGATAGAGAGCCATATTCACCGGTTGGCTCGATACTATAAGACCAAACGAGTCCTCCCCCACAATTGGAAATAAGAGTCATCCACAGCCTCTGCACTGGTCGCGTAAATTTGACTATGTACTCAAGCAATAAAATCGTTGTCTAACTAGAAAAAAAAATTAATTTTTAGCAAATTGTTATTAAAACTGCTGAGATTTCAATTTCAGATTTAATTTATTAATTGTGAAGATTATTTTTGCATAATAATTAGAAAGCTATCAGTTTTTTCACTACTTCGGTAAGTGAAAATAACATTTATAATTGCAAATGTCCTGCTCTGACCACAGCTTCTCTTGTTAATAGTTTCCAGTGCAGTGGTTCTCACTCTAAGAGGCTTAAGAATGAGGGAAATGAAGAAGTGTCACCGGCAGTTGATGGGGCAGAGGGCCTTACCCCTGACCCAGACCCAGAAGGTCTCAAGGTCAATGGAAAACCAGAAAAAGCAGTGAAGATGGGGAACACAGAACTACCTTCAGAAGAAGAGGCTTCTCCTAGCAGAAAGCAGCTAGATCAGAATTCATCAGATAATGTCAAACTCCCAGGTGAGAAACTGACTATGTTTCACATGCAAGCTGATGTCTTCACTCTGTGTTCTATGACATGTATCTTACCTTTTCACATAGCTTTACCAGTAAGGCATCTAAAGCTATGAAGTAACAGTAAGGAGGCCAAGTGAATGTTGTAAAAGTCAGGAGCATCAATTATGTGTGATGGAATTAGGAGACAGCCAGCAGTGCCTATTTGGTTTAATAAAAAAAAAAAATATTCTAAAATGAAAACTTTTGGGGGAGGGGTACAACTCAATTTATAGTATACAATACATTTTTGGAAAGCTTCTGTTAAATTCACATGGAACAGTAAAAACCAATTGTAGATAATGCTTTGCAGATTCTTAGCTTTCAACTTAATTTTAAGAAGAAAATAAAGATAAAGGTTTTAAAAAAGAATAATAATAATCATTCAGTTTTGTGAAATGGTATGTATAGTTCCCTTGCTGTTTCTCTGTACTAAAGGCATACCCTTTAGTATGCCAAACTAGTTTGCTTTCTTCCTTTTTATAGTATATGTCTCTGAAATTGCTGTAATGTTTTACCTCTTTAATATTTGTCAGAGTTTTTGTCCTTTTACTAATTGAGCTTATTGGTAATTTCTCATACTGCTCATCCAGTTTGTCTTTCAACTGTGGGACTCCCCCAAATCTGGCCATCTACCCTTGGTTCCTCCTTGTTCAAGGTACTTTTATCTCTTGACTGAACTGTTGGCAGAAATTGCTTCTTTTCTGTTTTTTCAGGGTCTACCCTACTCACCCATGCTAGTCACTTCTCCATATGGCAGAGTGATCCTTTTAAAAGATGTAGGTGAGGTCTTGTCCCTACCTTCTTCTTACTCTTATTCCACTTAGAGTAAAAGAAAAAGTCCTTTTCATAGTCCTAATTTGATTCTCTCCTATGTCTTCACTTTCATTACTGTTTGCTCTTGAGATATCTGTGTTTAAATAGAGTTTAAATAATAGACTTTCTTTTAGTGACTTCATACTTTATTGGAGAGCTAGGCAAACATACAGTTACAATCCAGTGTGGTAAGTACCATAATAGAGATGTTCCAGGGTATTACTGATATACCAAGGAAAAAACTCCAAACAGTCCAGAGGCTGTCCTGGACAAGGTTTCATGGACTAGGTGATATCTGAATTAATTTGTGATGAATGGATAGAAAATTGCAAGAATGGGGAAGGTAGAGAAAGGAATAGCAAGCAATGCAAAGAACACAGTTAAACTGTACATAGCAGGGAGCTCGCTGTGGCCTCCATCTCAGGACCCCAGGATCACTGCCTGAGCTGAAGGCAGACGCTTAACTGACTCAGGCAACCCTGGATTTTTTTTAATAGTCCCTTACCATAGTTTTTAATTACATTGGATTTATTTAACTACTTGATAGATTACTGGGTGGTTGAGGCCAATGGCACCCAGTTTTATTAGTTCTATTGATACATGACTCCTTGTATTTTGACGTCCAGGGTTTGAGACCTTGCAGAACACTTAGGTACAAAACTTGGGTGTGTTTAGCATCAAAGCCAATATATGATGGTGAAATGATGCCTATGAATGTTTGTAAGGGAGAGAGAAGAGTAAATAGAGATGGCAGTGGAAGAGATGAGCTCACGATAACCTTTCCCTTTATTTTCCATCAGCATGCAATACAGGTTTAGTGTATGACATACTTTTTATTTGGATCTAACACAGCCTTACATGTGTTTTTTCCATAGATCCTCTGAGCTGGAATGTTTTATTAGTAGCAGCTCTTAGCATCATGTACTGGAATATAATTCCTATTTTTAGAAAGATTTCAAATTGCTATTGCTTTGGGTAATTATTATTGCATTGGCTTTTGACATTGGTCAAAGTGTAACCTTTTTTTAAGCTCTAATTTTGTCAGTAAGTATATTCTTTTGCCAAACTAATAAATATGAAGGCTTCCTGATGCTATGGTAACTGTTCCCATTCATGTCTGTGAGAGTTTAGAGGAGAAGTTGAAAAACAAAAATTTAGTTGAGAATTATTGTTGAGTAGTAATGCAGTGTAAGATTTACTAACAGTCTTTTGTTTGACTCCTCAGGAAACAGTTGCTTAAGCACATCTGTAACAGAGGAAATAAAAACTAAGGATGACCAAGCCTATGGTGTAATTCTACCTTCAAATCCCAGTGAAGCTGATGATTCTATATCTAGTGGCAATCTGACATCTAAGGAATCAGACTCACCCAAGCTTCCATGGCCAAAGTCACCTGAGTCGTGTTCTTCAGTGGCAGAGAGTAACAGTGTGTTGACAGAGGGAGAAGAGAGTGATGTGGAGAGCCACAGGAATGGCCTCGAACCTGGGGAAGTCCTAGCCGTCTCCAGTGGCCTCAAAGTTCCTGGTGTATGTAGCAATGTCTGTTTTTACTGTATTTATTGTGTAGTGAGAGTACTTTCTGGAGAAAACATGCTGTGCATTGAAATCTTGCTTTAGGGTAGAAATAACATTTCCCATTAACAGGTCTTAATCATATTTCCTTCGATGACTGGGAGGTAAGCCTTTTGTGAACTCTGGTTCACATGGTGAAAATTCAGAGAGCATGAAATTTTTGGCTCCATGCTATAGTTGAATTTTCTTTAACTTTTTCTAAAATTGAACTTTGAGATAATTATGGGTTCATTGCAGTTGTAAGAAATAATACAGAAAAATTTATTGTCCCCATTTTCCCGCAATAGTACTTTCTTAGAAAACTATAGTAGGATTTCATAATGATACCGACATCTATTACAGAATGGTTCTGTTACCTGTAATATTAACCATACCAGAAAAGGTTCACCTGCAGAACTCTGACCTCCTCCTGCCATCAGTTAAACCTCTGGGCTTCCCACAACCTCTATTTTAACTCAGCTGGTCATGGCTTTCCCTTGTCTCCTCTTGGGCTCTGATTCTAGGACCAGGTTGACCTTTCTGGCCCCACCCACTGCCAGAAACAGGCCTTTTGCCTTTCAGAAAACTCGACTTCTCTTGATTGCCAGGTACCCCATTCTAACTCTTTGCATTTATAGAGAAACTATAAATATGTCTCATATGTTCTTATGCATTTATAGTATATGCTTTCAGTATAAACTGTTGCTTTAATCTTAAGATTATGAATGGACCAGACAAGCTCCAGTTGTGTGTAGTGGTTGTCAGAATTCATTACCCTGTGTTGACCTATACAACTTGATGAAGTATCTCCAGGGCATAAATAAGGAGAGCATCAATTGTTGGAGGTGATAAATTGAGCTAGCCACCGAACAGACCCACTTCTTACTGCTCTTGCTCATTTTGTGTCACTGCAGGCATTTTCACATCTTTGAGTCCACAAGGGAGATTAGATAAGGAAATCAGCTTGGAATAGTCAGTTCATAGTAGTTTTAAAACATAAAATATAATTTGCTAATTTGACTCAATAACTTTTACAGTCTTATGCATGATTGTATATCCTAGTGAACTATTAAATATTTATGAAAAACATAAGAGAAATAGAAAAATATGGTCTAATTTATTTGAAATGGTTGCTAAGGGAAATTTGAAAATAGTATTCACATAATAATAAGCAAAATTTAAAACTTAACTTCACATAGGGATTAAACGCAGCTGAGTAGATACTGTGATTCTTTGTGGAATGGTGAATGAGTCAAATGCCTGTTTATATTAAGTTTACTCATATTCTTTAGAGTGGAACTGAAAGTAACTTTTCTATATCCTTGTTTTCAATGGAGGTGATTCTACCTTCCGTGCCTTTAACCGTTATCCTTATCATTTTACTGAACAAAGACCTGCATTGGAAAGCAAACACTGCTGTTAAGGCCTGAGTGACTTGATTTGCTCCTTCTCAGAATCAACTGTGTGATATTTTTTTCTCACAGCATAGTGTCAGGCAGCCATTCTAAGCAGTACAGACCCATTTTGTTCTTATATGGTTTTGACCAGTGTTTCTTAGTACTAAGCGTAATGCTGTGTATATGCTTGCAGCAGTCAGCTTTAGTCAGTCTTTCCAAGAAATATGTTACTTTTGAACAGTATCTGTCTATCTGTCTATAACTGGGTTCCATACTCTTCCTGGAATACGCTGAGTATGTTCACACCTTACATGCTGTTCCTGCTCTCTAGATGGTCCTCTGAGTCCACAGAGTTCCCTCAGGGCACTCAAGATTCCACTAAAATGTCTCCTTGTCAGAAAGGCCTTCTCTGATGACCCCATGTAAAATAGCTCCCTCCCATCTCTTTCTGTTCCTTTGTTCTGTCCTTTTTAAATTTCTTGCGTATTTCCTTTTTTCCTCCCAAACAACCTGATTTATTTATTTATTTGAGAAACAGAGAGTACACATGCATGAGTGGGAGGGGCAGAGGGAGAGGGAAAGAGAATTTCAAGCAGACTCCATGCTGAGCACAGAGCCCAATGCAGGGCTCAGTCTCACAACCCTGAGATCATGACTTGAGCTGAAACCCAGAGTTGGAGGCTTAACTGACTGCGTCATTTAGGTGCCCCTATTGCATATTTCTTAATAGTACCTAGTGAACATCACTAGTGAACATTTAGTTGTTTATTGTCTGTGCCTTCCTCCTCTATAATGCACATTCCTTGAAAGCTGAGACCTGGTGTAGTTTTTCCTGCTGTAGCTCAGTTCTTACAACAATGTGGCACAAAGTGAGGACTTGATAAGTATTTCATATTAATTTTTAGCTAGTATAAACCACAAATCTGTCCCATCCTATATTATTTTTTTGGAGGGGTAGTGGGAGAGGGAGAGAGAGAATCTTAAGCAAGTTCCATGCCCAGTACAGAGCCTGATATGGGGCTCGAACCCATGACCCTGAGATCATGACCTGACCTGCAGTCAAGAACAAGACACTTAACTGACTGAGTCACCCAGGTGTGCCTTGTATTATTTTGACATCCTTTCCTTACTCCCAGCTTTGATTAAAATGTTGTCACATATTTTCTCATAATCCTGTTTTGGTGTCAGAAGCCAGTGGAATTTCTCTACTTCCAGCCACTGCTTCTTCCATTTACAGGTACATTTCTGAAACTCTTTTCTTTCCTAGTCAATTGTTGATGCAAACCCATTAGTTTCAAACACTTTCTCTGAATACCTACCCCCTTAAAGTGGGGGTTTTGTTTGTTTGTTTTTTGAGTGCCTGGGCAAGTAAACTTGTAAGTAGATTCTATCCAAAGATGTCAGGGTGTGGATGGCCTTCTCATATACCTTTGAAAGGAAAATAGCGTTTGGAGAGAACAAGACAAAAAATTCTTTATAAAATTTAAGTGCTTTCAAGATGACAGTAATGTACTATATTAAAAAAAAAAAAACAACCTTTAAATTTCTTAGTTGATCCTCAGAGAAGTGGGGATTCATTTCTGAATGGGAGAAAGTATTACAGGCTTACTTTGGCTCACTGATTAAACATAGAAAGCAAAATGACCTGCCAGATTTTCACATGTGGCCAGCATAGAGGTGACCAAGTGCCACAGTTCTATATAATTATGAATATGTAGTCCTAAATTTAGATGAATTTGGTAGAAATTTTGAAAACTTCTAACTGCTATGTTAGTTGCAAGTTTGATAAGCCTAACCTGCACCACAGATAGTGTTTTAATATGCAGTGGAAGGATAGTTGATCTCTTGGTAAAATAACTAATAGAATGGATTCCTATTTTTATTGACTTATAGGTTTAAGATTTTTTTTTTAAGGATTAATTCCCAAGGAGGTAAATAAGTATAAGAATTCTTTATAATTAAAGTATCATAAATCATTGTGAATCATGGTTTTTTATTCAAAGCAAGTCTTTAACTGTGTTTCTTCTCCATTTTTGTTCTGTGACCAGAGAATAGAGGGAGAAACCAAAACTGCTAAAAGTTGGCGCCATCCACTGAGTAAGCCTCCAGCAAGATCCCCACTGACTCTGGTGAAGCAGCAGGCAACAAGTGATGAAGGTGAGCTTGTGATTTTGCAGTGTTTATTCTCTGTATACTGAATGATAGTCAACATTCATTCTGTCTGTTTTTTATAATAAACTTATCTAAAAATTGCTTGATAGGAAATTTGACCGAGTTGCAAAGACATGCATACCATAAGGAGGTTATAAGAAATAGTTAACAGGCAAAAGGAATTTGGATTTTAAGGGTAAATCCTTGCATCATATAAGCTAGCTATGTTTCTAGTCAAAGTTTTCCCATTTCATATGATGGGATAAAATTGGTCTTTTCTGAAATTCACCTTAAGATACTCTAGAGGAAGTTGAGAATCACTTCTCTAAAGGTGTCAAATCATGAAGTTAACATGCTATAGATTTCTTAGCATTGTCTTTATTTTTAACTTGAGTCCTTTAAAATTATTCAGTAATTCAGTAAGAATTCAGTAAGTATTCAGTAAATCAGTTACTATTCAGTAAATCAGTAAATTCAGTAAATCAGTTACTATTCCAGGGTGTAATATTTATATTTTGTTTTACCTGGCTACCCTTTTTATCTCTCTTTCTCTCTTTTCCCAAAAATGCATTTTTGTTGCCTTCGATTAAAAATCAGACCACTGACTAGCTGTTTCTTCCTTGTAAGCTGTCTCATAGCATTGGCGGGGGGAAGCTTATTTTTCCCTTCTCTAAAAAGATCAATTTAAACAGGTTTTCTATAAAAAGCCATTCTTCAAAGTATTGTCCTTTACTCGTGCAAACGGTTAAGGTCCTGTGCCTGTGAAGATGCTGTCAATGGAGTAATATGAACCTTGGGATTAGGCCTCTTGTTTGGTTTGAATACAGTCATCAGAGTAGACATCTGTAACAGATTGTTTTCTTCTTTACTCACTGTCTTCTTTTATATCCCATGGTTAGTTAGGAAAAAAGATCATTAGTGGAGGGATGGGATAATGACTATAGCAATTTCCAGAACACCAGCCAAAGGTGGAATTCTGTCTCTAGTAATACAAGTAGTGAAACATATTCATGTATTCATGTTTATTTCCATATGTCATCATGTTCATATCTTCTTTCTCCTCTTTATTGTACCCAGAACAAACCATTTTCCCCTTAGTGTCAAAATAAAGGACAATTATAAGGTGATTACTGCTTACTGTACATTACTTTTGAATTTTAATTACGCTCCTCCATCATTGTGTAGTTTTTTGGAAGGGAATGGATCATAGTACCATGTAAGGAAAGCTACTTTCTCCTGTGTCCTTTTTACCCCCAGGTAGTTTATTTTGTTGTGGGCCATCATAAATTGGCCCAGAGTTTCTCCATGGAGAACAGTTCTGATTTCAATCAGTATGGTTGACAAAATTTTTAAGTGAATTGGTTTAACAAAGTCATCTCAAGGATTTAAGGCTAAATGTCTTGCTGAAACACTAGGGTAATTGTAGCTTTTGTAGTCATGCACTCTGTATTTTAATATGTTAAGGATATAGTATAAAGGTTCTCTGAGGATTTTGGAGAATCAAAAATAAAAAAATCAGAGAATTTTAGTGATGACTAAATATTTTTACAACTTTCCATACTAACAATGGGGAATGTTCTGCATCCTGAAGTAAATTATATTTGACCCTTGAACAACACAGGTTTGAATTGTGTGGGTCCACTTATAAGTGAATTTTTTAAATAAATACAGTATGGTACTGTAAAAAGTATTTTCTCTTCTCTGTGATTTTCTTAATAAAATTTTCTTTTCGGGGAGCCTGGGTGGCTCAGACAGTTAAGCATCTTCCTTCCACCAAGGACATGATTCCAGGGTACTGTGGTCGTCCTGCATCAGTCTCCTTGCTCAGCTGCTTCTTCCCCTCTACATGCTTCTTCCTCTGCCTGCTGCTCCCCCTGCTTATGCTCTCTATCTGACAAAAAAAATAAATAAATTCTTTTAAAAATATATTAAAAATAAAATTTTCCTTTTTCTAGTTTAGAGTAAGAATACCATATATAATGCATATAATATGCAAAACACATGTTGATCGACTCTTTATGTTATTGGTAAGAGTTCTGGTCAATAGTGGGCTATTAGTAGTTAAGTTTTGGTGGAGTTCAAAGTTATATGTGAATTTTCAACTGCGTGGGGGTTAGGCCCCCAAGTTGTTCAAGGGTCAACTGTATTTATATCATGGGGCCCTTGTTACCTCTGCTTTTGCCTCTGTGTCATACAGTTGGAAGTGAATGAACATCATTATTATTAGAAAATGATGAAGAGTGGGATTAGTGCTCATTGAGAGCACACAACTCCAAATCTAGCTTCTTTTGGGAATTTTTCTACCCAAACTACTAGGCTCCTTTTGCATTCCTCATATACAAGTAGGTATATTTCAGTCAGGAGCATTAACTAGATTAGAGCATCTGAGAAGTTGTGTCTCTAAACAACAGTTGAGTCTTCTGCTGGTGAAAGAGCATTTCTCTGTTGAAGTTGGAATTTGACTCCTTAACAGAAAACTAGGAAAAAGAAAAAATACTGATCCAGCATCTCTGGGAATTTGTGTGCAGCCAAGAGATAAGAGTCACCCCTAAGTTGCTCTTCTCAAAAGTACAGTGAAGTGGCTCTTTGATATTCAAATGACCTGGAACTATAGAGACCATTATAGTTAGTGGCAGATCCAGTAATTACAGAATCTGCAAGGATTTCCTGACTCTCAGCTCAACCAGCAAAACAGTGGTTGTTGGTGGTAGAGCAGACGTGGTATACATAAGAAAAGAATGATGTTAGAATATAGTATCTTTATAAAAACTCTTATCTAATTCTTCATTGTTTTTGTTTTGTTTTTAGTGAAAAAAATCTTAAATGTATACTGAGTATTTTATTATTTATAATTGAAAAGAAATGACTAAGCTGCCTCTGGTTTTCTTTTAACTGAAATGTTTTTCAGTTACATTTTTCCTTAAGCTGGGCAGCTGTACAAGGTGATTCTGAAACATGGATTAATATTCTTTATTTTTTCTGTTCATTAAAATAATTATACAAATGTATTAAAACATAAACTTGAAAGAGAAGGTTGGGTGGATCATTTTATTTTTGAGGCATTCTTTATATGTACCTGTCCTCTTCTTGTGATATGTCAACATAATGGCATATTCCTGTTCTCCAATTTCAATGCTTTGTGGTTGAGTGTCTGTAGGAAGGAGAGTGTATGTGTGTCGCATGGGTGAACCAGGCATGCTCCAAGAACAACACTCTTGCCTCAGAAGGTACTGAGAGTGAGGGGATGAACCAACTAGGGCTGTCAGGCTCAGAAGTCTGCCACAGTATTTCTTTTTCCTTCGTTGGTGAAGATGGGGGCTCAAAAGCTCTCACATATTTCCCCTAATATTCCAGCTTTGATACAGGATAAGTGACATTAAGGCCGTCATGATCCAGTACCAGCTTTGCTCTCTAGCTTCATTCTTCTTAACTACCCTCCACAAATCCTCCTTTTTATCCATTCAGACAACTTTTTTTTCCTTCTGAATGTAATCTACTGCTTTTTACTTCCATGCACTTCCCCCAATTATTGTTTTACATGTGCTACCCTTTCCTTCTTGAGTCATTTTCTGCTCACCACTTCTCCTTTCCTACCTCTGCTGTCCTGTTATATACATACTTACTTAGCTTTAGAATGCCACTTGTCACTTTATATTGTGCTCATCATTTGTCTGTCTCCCTACTCCCACTCCTTTCATCTTGCCTTCCCTTCCTAGTCCAAGGTTAACCACTGCGGCTTAAATCATCCATGGATCCAAAAGCAGGAAAGTGCTGGTCATCAGTAACTTTGAAATCAGCCATTAGTCAAATACTTTAATATGATATATGCTTTCATGTTAAGGAAAATGCAAGTTCTTGTCCAGGAAATATTCTCTGTATGCATAAATGTATAGGAAAACATGCAGTTTTAGTTAGCTGGAGAAATATATATATATGTATATCAGCTAACCCAGTTTTGTATTATGACTGTATCAGAATCTTCTTTACCACTGTGCCAAATTCTAGGACATCCTCAAAGTTAAAATGAAGCTGCCACGTTGTAGACATAGCCAAAGCCTTGGAGAACTGAGGGCCCCCAGAATAATGACATCCCACTGGGACAGTGACTTGGCTAGCACTGCAGTGTGTATTTGTATTTGTTGCCTTCTTTCCTAGTTTGATGTCGTTCAGATTAAAAAATGTTGAATTCCTCATGCTTTTGCAGACTAGGGTTTTCATCAGCAGTGCTTTAATCATGCTGACACAGACTCCAGACCTCCTCTTATACTAATATTCTGGACATGAATTTTGTCAGCCTCGCTGCCTGAACCCTCATGATTCATTCTTTGATCTCTGAAGCTATCATCCTGCATATATGTGTGTATTTCTTTTAAATTTACGTGTGTTTCCAATGTAAATTTTCCAGCTTTTCCCACTGTGGACTTCCAAGACGTTCACTGCTTTTGTACTTACTGTGCACCTAACTCCCTTGGTGAATTGATAAGGTTAATGTTTCTCAAGCAAGTGTGACTCAGGACAGCCCCATAAGCACACGGGAGGCATCATGAACATGGTAGTAGCTGATGCAGTAATACTTTACGCAGTGATCCCCACTGTTGTTGGTGGCAGTGGGAGTTGACATACTGATGCTGTCAAGTGGAGTTTTGCTGGAGACTTTAAAAAGTAAGTAGAAAGTTTGTGAGAAAATATATAAGATTGTTATCAGGTGCTCAATTTCGTAATATTGGTAATTTTTCATATTTGATCACATTTTTAAAAAATATGGGCAAAAATGTATTTTAAAGAGAAATGGAGGGCACCTGGGTGACTCAGTTTGGTTAAGTGACTGCCTTCAACTCGGGTCATGATCCCGGAGTCCTGCAGTCGAGTCCCATATGCAGAGAGAAATGACATCAGATTGGTAGGGGAGAGCTAATGCTGTGTCTGTTTGGGGTAAATATGCTGGGAGTAGAGTAGAAGCTTGGAAATCAGAGTTAAGACCTCTAGGATTCCCTACAACACACAAAGATGGACTCTTAAAAGTCTATACCCTCTGTTAAGGGTGTACTGGGGAAAACCAACCAAAACTGACCATAGGCAGAGGACAAGAGGGCTTGCCACCTGGGTCTAGGCTTGAATGGGAAAAGGAGATAGGTTAATAAGAGAAAGTCACCCTTAAAATTCTTAACCATAGGACTGCCAAGATCTCAAGTCAGAAATTTAAAGTAAAAGTGGATCCCAGCTGTTAATGTTTCTAAGGCATCTAGCAGAAGAAATTAGCAAAAATTTTGAACCCCCTCTAAAGTGGAATCTGGCTTATTACTGGAAAATAGACTGACTAAAGTCCTGGCCTAGTTGGCTCTTATCAGGTTTTTGTTTTTATTTATTTATTTATTTTTAAAGATTTTACTTACTTATTTGAGAGAGAGACAGAGCCTGAGCCAGGAGAGAGGCAGAAGGAGAGGGAGAGGGATAAGCAAATTCCCCACTGAGCAGGGAGCCCAGCATGGGGCTTGATCCCGGGACCCTGAGAACATGACCTGAGCCGAAATCAGGAGTCAGATGCTTAACCTACTGAGCCACCAGGCGTCCCACTCCCCTCCCTCCCTATCAGTTTTTTGACTGAGATTGGCCTCAGTTTCTTCCTGGGTGAAATGTAAGAATTAGCCAGAAATTATTGGGAGTTCTAATTTACAGGCTCAGGAATGGATTTTTGGCATTTTAAATACCCTGAAATGAAATGTGGTGATATTTAGAGCTCATCCCCAGTGGACCAAATTTTTATTTCTAATTCTTCAACTGTAATTTTATGATTTCTAGAATAATTATACAGAAAGATTGAAAGACACAGATACCCATCTTTACCATGTTTACCCTACTGCAAAGGTGACCCCACCTACAAGTTTGAAAAATGACAAGATTCAATCTGACTCAGGTCAGATTAAAGCCCTGCTATGGCTCTAATTTTATCTAATCTGAACTTTTTATATAACTTTATAAATTATCAGTTCAGCAAGTGCAGTACGGAAATGAGCTGCTAAATATCTCTTTGAAATTGTAGACGCCAGATCCCTATCTTTGTAACGTCTGCATGCCTTGAGGGTTAGATTAAGAGTGTATTTCAGGCAATGTTATAGCAATTTATTTTTTTAGACAGTCTGTCTCTATTAATATTATAATTCATTTAGCAAAGGATTAAATATTTAAATATAGAGATAGAAGAGATGGAAATTGCTGCTTTAATTAGAGATTATTCTTGGTGTTTGACCATTATTTAACCCATTTAACCTAGGTTTTTAGTTATTTTAAAGGATAAAATTTAAGTATAATTAAGTAAGGAGAATCTCAGGAATGCAAGTCTGACAAAAGTTGATTACTTTCCCAAATGATTTTCTCTGTTTCACGTTCCTTTTGTTACAATGCTCATGTTTATAATGCAATCACATTCTGAATTGGTCTGAAGCACATTTACCCATGTGGGGAACTGGAACTACCTGCTGATTCACTTTATGAGAGATTTTTGTTTTCTTCTGGGATTGCCTGATACTTTCTATAGTATTTTCTGAAATTTAGCCTGGGTCATTCAGTCATTGTAAGTACTCCTAGTGTACAAGCTGGCTCCTGGATACTTTGCAATTGTCCTTCTAACAAAAGGACATTATTAAAAATTGGTTGTTTCACTTTAACTTTGGTAGATGGTTGTTTTAGGGGAGAATTATGCCTGTCAGTCCATGGCATGCTGTAACTTGCTCCTTTCTAACAGAATTTGTGTAGATGTTCTGGTCTTCATTTTATTTCTCTTATTTTAAGGATTAAGTGGATATGCTGACCAAATATAATAGTGATGTCTTTTATCTATTCAAACTTTACAAATATTATTTAAGTATTAAAGTAGATAACAATTTTATTTTAAATATTGAAAGCACCCATTTGTTTGTCTGTTTTGCCAGATTGTAATGAGTACATGACTGTTTATGGTGGCAACCAGAAACCTTGTTCTAGTTTTTCCTTGGCTGTTAATGGCTATGTGGCCTTGGAGAACAAAATCATGTAATCTCTTTAAGGCTCATCATGATTCCTCATCTCATTAATTGTCCCAAAGTTTCTTTCAAACCCTGAAGTTTCATTCAAACTTGAATGATAGTAGGAGAGGGTATAATGTAGTCTCTTGCCCCATGTTAGCCTTTCATTGAAAAGCGAGACAGGAAACAACATGTGTTGGAGAGGATGTGGAGAAAGGGGAACTTTCTTACACTGCAGGTGGGAATGCTAGTTGGTGCAGCCTCTTTGGAGAACAGTGTGGAGATTCCTCAAGAAATTAAAAATAGAGCTTCCCTATGACCCTGCAATTGCACTCCTGGGTATTTACCCCAAAGATACAGATGTAGTGAAAAGAAGGGCCATCTGTACCCCAATGTTTATAGCAGCAATGGCCATGGTGGCCAACTGTGGAAAGAACCAAGATGCCCTTCAGTGGACGAATGGATAAGGAAGATGTGGTTCATATACACTATGGAGTATTATGCTTCCATCAGAAAGGATGAATACCCAACTTTTGTAGCAACATGGACGGGACTGGAAGAGATTATGCTGAGTGATATAAGTCAAGCAGAGAGAGTCAATTATCATATGGTTTCACTTATTTGTGGAGCATAACAAATAACATGGAGGACAAGGGGTGTTAGGAGAAGAGAGTTGGGGGAAATTGGAAGGGGAGGTGAACCATGAGAGACTAAGGACTCTGAAAAACAAGGACTCTGAAAAACAATCTGAGGGGTTTGAAGGGGCTGGGAGGTTGGGGGAACCAGGTGGTGGGTATTATAGAGGGCACGGATTGCGTGGAGCACTGGGTGTGGTGCCAAAGCAAGGAATACTGTTATGCTGAAAATAAAAAAAAAGAAAAAAAGAAAAGCAAAATAGTGAAGTATAGAAACATCCCTCCATTGACAGTGTTTCCCCTCTGTAAAAAGTTCCCTACAATTTAAAAAAAAGAATGCTGTCTTATGGATGTTGCATGTCATTCTCCAAATGTTATTAATTTTTACATAATGATCTCTTTCCATCAATTCTTATTAGCTTGAGGTAATATTATACTTTCATGATAAGCACAGTTGTATTTTTGTCTGTTTAAGCAATAAAACAGCAAATTCAGCAGATTACTATGTAGATTGGCTTGGAATGCTTGTTGATAGGTCACAGCCAGTGTTTTCCTGCATTATGTGGACATAAAACATTAAGTGTTATTGGCACTCAGATTTAATGGATATTTTATCTAGCACTCAGCTGTGTAATAATTGTCGGGCATTCTCAGTTTAGCTTGATTTCTCTGTCAGTAAATTCTATAGAAAGCCCCAATGGCATTGACTTTTATGGCAGTATGGGGAATAAAAATCAAAAATACCTTGCTCTTATTATGCTAGTGGCTTCATAAGGGTTTGATTGAATCACAGGGAAAAATGTTAGCTTTTAACTTACATGGTTGCTTTCTGTACTTTTTAGTATCAGTCTTAGAACTTTTTTGTTTTCATAGAAAACTCTTAATAAAGCCTATAAATATAATATATATATGTATATGTACTGGAAATATTCTTTTTTTTTTCCTAAACAGTGGTTGGCATGAAGTCTTATGACTAAGCATCTGAGTGTGCTAAAAGCATTGGGTTTGTAAAGTGATACTCAAGACTTTGATTCTTTTGAATTCATGTATGTATCATTACTCTTAAAGTCTGGTAGAAATATCTGAGAGATAGCTTTTGATACTACAATTATGTGGTTCATTCCATTCTTGGAAAAATAAATTACTGTATTGGGTTGAAATGTATGAAATTGCTGATATTTGATTTTTTCTCCACAGAAACTGCAATTTCATACAGCTTAATCTATTACTCTACATTTCCTTACACTTGTACACAATCCCTTTTCCCTGGAGACAAAGATGTCTGAACCCAATAGGCCATTGATTTAGCCATATTTTGTACCATGTTTTCTGCATTTTTATTTCTACCTTTTGTTTGGTTTTGAAACTACGTATGAAGATCAAGAATAAGTGTGCAAACAACAAAATGGCTGTTCAACCAAGGTGGGGCCACTCTGGCTAAATAGGCCCTTACAATATAGATTATAACATGCTAGTGGTTCTTTGCTCAGAGATCTTGTTCAGCCACTTTTTGACTTTGTCTTATAAATGCTGTTAATGAAACAGTTGGAAATTGGAGGTTTCTCCCCTGGGAAATTTTGAACTCTTTGAAAGCAAAGAACTATTTATTTTTATTTCCAATTTTCAGCATCTGTCATATTGCCTAGCACACAGTGAGTTTCATATTCTCACTCTTTCACCTGTCCTTGATTTGATGCTCATAATTAGCTCCTTTTGCTACCATGTTGCTAGCTAGTTTTCCAAAAATAGGCCAGCTTTCCTTTCGGAGTTTTCTTCTCCCTTAATGAGAGAACTGACCATACTGATTTCTTGCTATTGTATACATTGTTAGTAATTTATATTTACTGTTCTTGAAGGTAGATAGTATTATTGTCATTGTTCCTATTGAGGAAACTGAGCTCAGAGATTTAAATTCTGTCTAGTTTCAAGTTTCTATTTTTACCTTATCACCTTAGGAACCCCTGATAACAGTTCTTGTCCTGATAAAAGCAGCTGAAGGGGCGCCTGGGTGGCTCAGTGGGTTAAGCCGCTGCCTTTGGCTCAGGTCATGATCTCAGGGTCCTGGGATCGAGTCCCGCATCGGGCTCTCTGCTCAGTAGGGAGCCTGCTTCCCTCTCTCTCTCTGCCTGCCTCTCTGCCTACTTGTGATTTCTCTCTGTCAAATAAATAAATGGAAAATCTTAAAAAAAAAAAAAAGAACCTGAAGTGAACACAGTGAACGCAGTCCCTTTTCCTGTCCATGTGTATTGTAAGAATTTGTACATATATGAAATATGAGCTAACATTCTTTAACTAGTTAAGTAACATTGGTAATGCCAAAATTGTCCATGAAACCCTTTTCCTCAGATGTACTATAACTATCAGCACATTTTTATGTAATAGGAATTTTGAAGGAGTATACTTTGAAATCTTTCTCTTCTCTTCCCTTTCCTTTCTTTTCTTTTCTAACTTCTTTTCTTTTTCTCTTTCCTTCCTTCTTTCCTTCCTTCCTTCCTTCCCTCCTTCCTTCCTTCTTTCTTTCATTTATTTGAAAGAATTGAGGGGAAAGGGCAGAAATCTCAAGCAGACTTGCACCAAGTACAGAACCTGATACAGGGCACAATCCCATGACCCTGAGACCATGAACTGAGCTGAAACCAAGAGTCGGATGCTCAACTGACTGCTCCACCAGATGCCAAAAAAAAACCTCAAAAAAAAAAAAACAAAAACAAAAACAAAAAGTATGTCATTTAAAACAGTATATTGAACGAGTTGGAATGCATTCTTTTGAAATGCTTTTGACATCTCTGTTATTGTAATGTTATATATAAAGAGTAAGGCTATGTGTCTATCCATTTAGTTTCAGAAGTGCTTTAGAGCTCAGGTGCCCGAATGGCTCATTTAGTTAAGTGTGTGACTGTTTGGTTTCAGCTCAGGTCATAATCTCATGTGGCAAGCTCTGTGCTCAGTGGGAGTCTGCTTGAGTTTCTCTCCCTCTCCCTCCCCTCCTCCCCCACCCCATGTTCTCCCTCTCTCTCTCTCTAAAATAAAGAAATAATTTTTTTTTTAAAAAGAAGTGTATTAGAAATAAAACAGAATTCTCTGTTATCCATTATTATATTAACATTTTAGGGGATTTCATTTTCTCTTAATATATAATTTAATTTTTCTTCAATGTCAATACTTCCTAGTAAAACCATACCTTAAAGTCCTATAATTTTTTTTCTATTTTGTACTTTTGAACACAGCTTTACAGACCTTTGAAACTCAGCACTTCCTAGAATCATTAAATTCAGTTTGTATACAGATTATTAAGTAGTCTGTATAGGAACAATAAAGTTCCCAACTTTGAATTTGTTTGTTTGAGTAGTTCATTTATGTCCTTGTTCTTCTCCCCTCAGCCTCCTCCCCCAACAACTTCTTCCAGGACATTTGAAACCATATATAATGCCTCCCAGGACTGAGATTTTGCTCAAGTACCTGAAAGATAACAGATGCTGCTCTGCTCTTCATAGCAGAGAATAATGCTTGACCAGCCAAAGCACAGCACTGGCACATACCCCAGCAGCAAAATGCTTGTGGTGACTGGTAAAGGGACAATCATACTGTAGTAGAGTAGATGGCTTTTCCCATCTGTTGGATTCCATCAGTAAGTCCTGGCAACAGCCCTTCAACCATGGCCCAGATGTTTTCCTGTTGAGAAATCTACTTGCACCTAGTAAGCATAATTTGTTTGAAAATACGGTACTGAGCAGTGAATAAATCTGACATATATCTGCTTGAAAACTGTTTTCCCCAGTTCATAGGAGCTACCTAATCTTATTTTGACTGCAGGGTATTTTTTTAACATTAAAAATTGCATATTTTTTAACTACAAAAACTTACAAATCCCCTTTCCTTTATTCACACTTTTAAATGTATTTTACGGAATTGACGTCATATAGTTTTGTATGTATATTTTAAATTTATTAATGGAATATTCCTTTAATATTATGTTATATATGTATTCATATTTATTATATTTCAGTAATGCTCTCTACCCATTTTAGGGGTACCTGAGTAGTTCAGTTGGTTAAAGGCCTGACTCTTGATCTCAGCTCAGGTCTTGATCTCAGGGCTGTGAGTTCAAGCCTTGCACTGGGCCGCATGCTAGGCATGGAGCCTAGTTAAAAACAAACAAAAAAAACCCCACAAAATATCCTTTCTAATGATGACATAATATGGCCACGCCATAATTTATTTATATATTTCTAAATGAGCACTTTTGGGGGGGTCCTTTTGTAAAGGAGATTAATCTTTTTTATTATCATAGATAATATTTAGTGATGTTTTTGAATGAATGGCAGAATAAAGGCTTTTTTTTTTTCTCTGAAAACATGGATCTTTTGATAGAAATGTTTATATAGTAAGAGGTAATTGGGTACCTATGTAGATTGGCCCTTCCTGTTCCAATTTGTCTTGTCATGTTAAAATTTAATATTTAGAGCATATATTTTAGATAATTTTCTGGATGATGTTTGCAAAGATTATGCAGACTCCAGGTAAATGCTGGAGACCTAGAAGGGAAGGAGCCATCATCTGTTGAAGCCGTAGGTCTTCTGTAGTAATGGGTAGCACCAGTATTGTGGCTGGTATTTCATATAACATTTTGGGGAACCTTGCAATTTAGAAAATCTTATGCTCATTTAAATAGCCAGCATCAGATGTGCTACTGGCCCTCAGACTTTATAGTTACATACTGACAAGACACATTCTAGTTATCCCTTTGTGACTGGATTCAATCTTTGAAAAACAACATTGTTTATGATCTAGAGGAGAGGGCCAGTACTCCAAGTGCAAATAATTCTGACAGCAAATGTGTGGGTCATTTTTCCCAGTGAGGTGATTTCCTTAACTCCCCAAACACCAGTTGGGTGTCCTACAATTTAGTTCATTTTTGATACTAACAACGCAGAGTCAACACAGCCCTCACAAATTAAGGGCTCAGTGCCACAAGATGCCTCCACTTTAGACACCAATTTCAAGTCTTTACCCCTGATCAGTGTGCTATAAAGTCTAGGGTTTCCCATAACTCCCTTCTCAGGTTTGATCATTTGCTGGAATGGCTTACAGAACTCAGGGAAACACTTGACGTTCACTGGTTTACAACTCAGGAACAGCCAAAAAGAAGGAGTGTACAAGGCAAGGTATGGGGTGGGGGAGTAAGTGCGGAGCATTCATGCCTTCATGCCCTGAAGCTCTCTGAACCCTGTTGTTCAAGGTTTTATTTTTGTATTTGAATTCAAGTATAGCTAATGTACAGTGTTATTTAGTTTCAGGTGTATAATATTCTGTATATTACTGAGTGCTCATCATGATAAGTGTACTCTTAATCCCCGTCACCTATTTCACACATTTTCCCACCTCCCTCCCTCCCCTCTGATAATCATCAGTTTGTTTTCTATAGGTAAGAACTTCACATATGAATGAAATCATATGGTATTTCTCTTTCTCAGACTGACTTATTTCACTTAGCATTATATTCTCTAGATCCATCCATATCATCGCAAATGGCAAGATTTCATTCTCTTTTTAATGACTGAGTAGTATTCCTGTGTGTGTGTGTGTGTGTGTGTGTGTGTGTGTATACCACAACTTCTTTATCCATTCATCTATCCATGGACACTTGTCCTTCTTCCATATTTTGGCTATTGTAAATAATGCTGCAATAAACATAGGGGTGCATATATCTTTTTCAAATTAGTGTTTTCATATCCTTTGGGTAAATATTCAGTAGAAGAATTACTAGATCATGTGTTAATTCTATTTTTAATTTTTTGAGAAATCTCTATACTGTTTTCCTAGAGTAGCTGCATCAGTTTGATTCCCACCAACAGTGTGTGAGGGTTCCTTTTTCCACATCCTCACCAACACTTGTTTCTTGGGTTTTGATTTTAGACTTTCTGGCAGGTGTGAGGTGATATAGCTCATTGTACTTTTTATTTGCATTTCCCTGATGATAAGTTATGTTGAGAATCTTTTCCTGTGTCTGTTGACCATCTGGATGTCTTCCTTGAAGAAATGTCTGTTTATGTGTTCTGCCCATTTTTTAATTGGATTATTTGTGTTATGGGTGTTCAATAGGATTATATGTGTTAATTGTGTTATGGGTGTTTTATAAGTTCTTTATTTTGGACGCTAACTCTTTATTAGATGTCATTTGCAAATACTTCTTTCATTCAGCAAGTTGTCTTTTAGTTTTGTTGATTGTTTCTTTTGCTGGGTAGAAGCTTTTTATTTTGATGGAGTTCTAATAGTTTATGTTTTGCTTTTGTTTCCCTTGCCTCAGGACACCTATCTAGAAAAATGTTACTATGGCCAATGTCAAAAACATTATTGCCTGTTCTTCTAGGACTTTTATGGTTTTGATTCTTATTTTTAGGAACTTAGTTCATTTTGCATGTATGGCTTTTATGGGGGCTTGATTGTCCACATGGTTGAATAAAACATCAATTGGCAATTTAACTTAATCTCCAGCCCCTCTCCCCTTCACCAAGGTCAGAGGTGGGGCTGAAATGCCCACCCTCTAATCATCCCTTGGGCTTTCTAGTAACCTTCCCCCATCCTGGAGCTATCTGGGGGCCCCCAGCCACCAGTCAGTCTTCTTATTAGCATGCAAGACACTTTTATCAATTCTAAGATTCCAGGAGTCTTAGAAGCTCTTGTGTCAGGAACTAGAAACTGAGACCAAATATTTCACCCAGTGGTGCTCTTCTCACCCATATCATTTAGGAAATTCCTAAAATTTTGGAAGCTTTCTGTCAGGAACTGGATCAAAGACCAAATATTTTCTTTTTATATCACAGTATCACAGCAAGTATGATTTTAACAGCAAACATAGAGGATTATTTTGAAGATGTTTTTAAGATACACTGCTGAAGGATGGGGTGAGTTGTAAGCAAGCTGCCTATGAGAGGCTGCTTATTGTGATTTTATCTAAGTGGCAGAAGTGTAGTTGTCTCTTAGTGCTGTTATGTAAATCAAATACTCTTGGTTTACCTCTTAATTCTTCTTGAGCACTATTCTTATGTTCTGTGTGCATATCTATCTATACTACGTTTCTCCATGAGCTTTTATTTCTGCCAGAAATATTCAGAATTAGAGGTATAGTTTGCTTTCTTAGGTATAAGTCAGAAAAATTTTATTTTTTCATTTTTTTGATTTTTAATTTTTAAAAACATTACCCATGTTGGTAATTCCTGTACTCAAAATGGGGCTTGAACTCATGACCCCAAAATCAAGACTTGCATGCTCAACTGACTGAGCCAACCAGGTGCCCCTAATTTTTAATTTTGTAAGTTTTATTTTAATTCCAGTTAGTTAGCATACTGTTGTTGTGTTGGTTTCAAGTGTACAGTATAGAGATTCAACACCTCCATACATCACCAGGTGCTCATCATAACAAGTGCACTCCTTAATCCCTATCACTCATTTGACCCATCCTCCCTGGGAACCATCATTTTTTTCTCTATAGTTAAGAATCTGTTTTTTGGTTTGCCTCTTTCTCTCCTTTTTCTCTCTTTTGCTCCTTTGTTTTTTAAATTCCATATATGAGTGAACCCATATGGTATTTGTCTTTCTCTGACTTATTTTGCTTAGTGTAATACACTCTAGCTCCATCCACATTGGTGCAAATGGCAAGATTCCATTTGTTTAATGGCCGCGTGATAGTCCATTGTGTATATATATATATACTACAACTTCTTTATCCATTCATCAGTTGATGACATTTGGGCTCTTTCCATAATATGGCTATTGTTCATAATGCTGCTATTAATATTGGGATACATATGTCCTTTTGAATCAGTATTTTTCTATACTTTGGGTAAATACCTAGTAGTGTGATTGCTGGATCTTAGGATAGTTCTATTTTTATCTTTTTTTTTTAAATTTTCAATTTATTTATTTTCAGAAAAACAGTATTCATTATTTTTTCACTACACCCAGTGCTCCATGCAACCCGTGCCCTCTATAATACCCACCACCTTGTACCCCAACCTCCCACCCCCCCCGCCACTTCAAACCCCTCAGATTGTTTTTCAGAGTCCATAGTCTCTCGTGATTCACCTCCCCTTCCAATTTCCCCCAACTCCCTTCTCCTCTCTAACACCCCTTGTCCTCTATGATATTTGTTATGCTCCACAAATAAGTGAAACCATATGATAATTGACTCTCTCTGCTTGACTTATTTCACTCAGCATAATCTCTTCCAGTCCCGTCCATGTTGCTACAAAAGTTGGGTATTTGTCCTTTTTGATGGAGGCATAGTACTCCATAGTGTATATGGACCACATCTTCCTTATCCATTCGTCCGTTGAAGGGCATCTTGGTTTTTTCCATAGTTTGGCGACCGTGGCCACTGCTGCTATAAACATTGGGGTACAGATGGCCCTTATTTTCACGACGTCTGTATCCTTGGGGTAAATACCCAGGAGTGCAATTGCAGGGTCATAGGGAAGCTTTATTTTTAATTTCTTGAGGAATCTCCACACTGTTCTCCAAAGAGGCTGCACCAACTTGCATTCCCACCAACAGTGTAAGAGGGTTCCCCTTTCTCCACATCCTCTCCAACACATGTTGTTTCCTGTTTTGTTAATTTTGGCCATTCTAACTGGTGCAAGGTGATATCTCAATGTGGTTTTAATTTGAATCTCCCTGAGGGCTAATTCATTTGCAGATATCTTTTCCCATTCTATAGGTTACCTTTTAGTTTTATTGATTATTTGCTGTGCAGAAGCTTTTTATTTTGTGTTGCACCAATAGTTTATTTTTGCTTTCATTTCCCTTTCCTTAGAGGACCTATCTAGAAACACATTGCTATGGCTGATGTCAGAGACGTTACTACCTGTGCTCTAGGATTTTTATAATATTGGGTCTTACATTTAGGAATTTAATCCATTTTCAATTTATTTTTGTGTATGGTGTAAGAAAGTGATTCATTTTTTTGAATGTTGCTGTCCAGTTTTCCAGCACCATTTGTTGAAGAGACTTTTTCCCGTTGGATATTCTTCCTGATTTGTCTGACATTAATTGACTATATAATTGTGGATTTATTTCTGGGCTTTCTGCTCTGTTCTTTTGATCTCTGTATCTATATTTTTGTGGCAGTACCATACTGTTTTGATTACTACAACTTTGTAATATGACTTGAAGTCTAGAATTATGATGCCTCCAGGTTTTCTTTTCTTCTTTTTTCCTTCCCTCCCTTCTTCCTCCCTCCCTCCTTCTTTCTTTCTTTCTTTCTTCCTTTCTTCTTAGTTTCATTCATTTTCTTTTTCAAGGTTGCTTTGGCCATTTGAGGTCTTTTGTGCTTTCATACACATTTTAGGATTGTTTGTTCTAGGTCTATGAAAAATGCTGTTGGTATTTTGATAAGGATTGCATTAAATGTGTAGAGTGTTTTGGGTAGTATAGACAATTTAACAATACTTGTTTTCCCAGTCCATAAGCATGAAATATCTTTCCATTTCTTTGTGTCTTCTTCAGTTTCTTTCCTCAATGTTTTATACTTTTCAGAGTACAGGTGTTTCACCTCTTTGGTTAGGTTTATTCCTAGGTATCTTTTTTTTTTTTTTGCTCTAATTTTAAATGACATTGTTTTCTTAATTTTTCTTTCTGCAGCTTCATTATTGGTTTATAGAAATGCAACAGATTTCTCTAATTGATTTTGTATCCTCTGACTCTACAGAATTTATCAGTGCTAGCAGTTTTTTGATGAAGTCTTTTGGGCTTTCTACATAGAGTATCATATCATCTTTCAATAGTGAAAGTTTGACTTCTTCCTTGCCAATTTGAGTGTGTTTTACTTACTTACTTTTGTTGTCTGATTGGTGTGACCAAAACTTCCAATGCTATGTTGAACAAAGGGCTAAAACTGGACATCCTTGTCTTGTTCCTGATGTTCGGGAAAAGGCTTTTCATTTTTCCCCATTGAGAATGATGTTAGTTGTGGTTTTTTCATAGATGGCCTTTATTATGTTGAGGTATGTTCCTTCTAAACCTACTTTGTTGAGGGTTTTTAACATGAACGGATGTTATACTTTGTCAAATGCTTTTTCAGTGTTTGTTGAAATGATCATATGGTTCTTACTCTTTCTCTTATTGATGTGATGTATCACACTGATTGATCTGTGAATATTGAATCATGCTTGCAACCTGGGAATAAATCCCACTTAGTTGTGGTGAATGGTTTTTAAATGTATTGTTGGATCCTGTTTGCTAGTGTTTTGTTGGGGACTTTTGCATCCATGTTCATCAGAGATATGGGCCTACAGTACTCTTTTTTTCTGGTGTCTTTATCTAGTTTGGTATCAGGGTAATGCTGGCCTCATAGAATGAATTTGGAAGTTTTCCTTCCTCTTCTATTTTTGGAATAGTTTGGGAAGAATAGATATTGACTATTAAATTAATAGATATTAGTTTTCTTTTTATTATGTTCAGTTTTATTATGTTCAGTTAGTCGACTTATAGTACATCATTAGTTTTTGATATAGTGTTCAGTGATTCATTAGTTCGATATAACACCCAGTGCTCATCAGAACATTTGCCCTCCTTACCCATCTTAACTGTTTTTTAAATATTTGGTAGAATTTGGCTGTGAAGCCACTGGTCCTAGACTTTTGTTATTGGGAGTTTTTTAACTACTGATTCAATTTCTTTGCTGGTAATCAGTCTGTTCAAATTTTCTATTTCTTCCTGTTTCAGTGTTGGTAGTTTATATGTTTTTAGGAATTTATCCATTTCTTCTAAGTTGTCCAATTTGTGGGCATATAGTTTTTCATAATATTCTCTTATAATTGTTTGTATTTCTGTGGTGTTGGTTGTTATTTCTCTGCTCTCATCTGTGATTTTCTTTATTTGGGTCCCCTCTCTTTTTTTCTTGATAAGTCAGGCTAGAGGTTTGTCAGTTTTATTATAATTTTTTTAACGAACCGGTTCCTGGTTTCATTGATCTGTTCTACTATATTTTTAGTTTCTATATAATTTACTTCCACTCTAATTTTTATTATTTCCTTCCTTCTGCTGGTTTTAGGTTTTTTTTATTCTTTTTCTAGGTCCTTTAGGTATAAGGTTAAGTGTTTTATTTGAGATTTTTTCTTACTTCTTGAGGTAGGCCTGTAATTGCTATAAATCCCCCTTAGAAACTGCTTTTGTTGCATCCTGAATGTTTTGGACTGTTATGTTTTCATATTAATTTATTTCCATGTACTGTCTTATTTCTCTTTTTGTTACCTGGTTACCTTAATTTCTATGTATATTTGGTCTTTCCAGACTTTTTATTGTGGTTGATTTCTATTTTTATAGCATTGTGATCAGAAAAGATGTGTGGTATGACTTCAGTCTTTTTTAATTTATTGAGGTTTGTTTGTTATGGCAGTAACATTTTCAACAGGTTACTTCAGTATATTTATCCAAGGTAGTATGTCTTTTCCCCATTCTCCCATTATAGTAGTGGTTGTTAGGGAGCTGGACATCCTTCACTGGAGACCACCTAAGCCATTGCTTACATTTCCTTATTCAGGACAAAGTTCTTGAGAACATGGTGTCTAGAGCTGTGTTATAACCTGCTTCTACGAATTCTATATAAGAGCTTATGTAAATTTAAGGAACTACTTTGTGTTATGCTCCTGCTTTTCTTAACTGTATTTTATTCACTATAGAGTAACAGGAACATTTTTGTGAGTTTAGATTGCCTTCATGAATGCACCAACTCATTTTTGTGAGTTTAGATTGCCTTCATGACTCACCAAGAAAAAAGAAAATGAAGTTCTATTGACATAGAATTTGTTTCCTACTATGGCTAACAAAACTTGCAGACCTTAATGAAGGAACTGACTTGTTTTCTTTTTGTGTAAATCACAAAATTGATTTTAATCACAAATTGATTAAAGAAAGCAGTTTACAAAATTCTTTCCTGGCTATGAGAACAGAGTCTGCACTAGTTTTGTTAGGGCTGTATTTGTTCAGCAGTAACTCTGTGGTACTAATATTTTTGACGAATGTTATATAGTCATGTGTGGGTTAATGATTCTCAACCTTTTTGTTCTCAGGAACCCCATGTCCTTAAATGTTTTGATAACCCTAAAGAGGTTTCATTTGATCTTTTCATGTCCTTTCACTTTTTCTTTTTCCCTTCCTTTTCTATGGGTTCACCTTATCAATACTTATTGACTGGAATTTAGAATAGGGAACATTTAAAAAGTATTAATTCATTTAAAAGAAGCAATAATAAATTCATAAATAGTTATAATTTTCATAAAAAATAACAATATCCCCAATCATAAAAATCAGAGAGGAGTGGCATTGTTTCACATTTTTTCCCCAAAGGTGTTTAATATTAGATTTAATGAAAATAATTGGATTCTTGGGTGGCTCAGTGGGTTAAGCCACTGCCTTCGGCTCAGGTCATGATCTCAGGGTCCTGGGATCAAGTCCCGCGTCAGGCTCTCTGCTCAGCAGGGAGCCTGCTTTCCTTTCTCTCTCTGCCTGCCTCTCTGTCTACTTGTGATCTCTCTCTGTCAAATAAATAAATAAAATTAAAAAAAAAAAGAAAATAATTGGATTCTTGTATCTGTTTCTACATTCAGTGTGCTGCATTATGTTCTGGTTGAAGTATGTGGAGAAAGTCCAGCTTCACATAGATATGTGCTTGGAAGGGGTAAAATATTTTAATTATCTTTTCAGATAATTATAGGTATTTTCCTTTGACATTACACCAAAGTCGGCATGTGTTAGTTTTTTAAAGATTAGTTGCAATGTGGAATCTGAAATCACATCAATGAACTCTTTGTACTCTAGTAAGCTCAAGATTCGCTGGTCTGTCTTGCACTTTGAGCAACCCTTCTACACATGCATGATTTTGGAACATTATGCATTTGTAAATATACCCAAATTGTATAGGTCTCTTTATATAATATTTAAAAATTATATTTGATATTATCACCATCAGTCCCATCAGAAACAGCTTTAAGTATGGGGAAGCTGTCAAGGTTACAATAGTAAAAAATATTTTCCAGAATTCTAAGTTAACTATAAGCTCGATTTGCCACTGTCAATAAATACTCTGAATTTTTTTTTTATTAAAATGACAGGCTTTCTCTGTTCACTTTCATGAAAATTTCTGCCAGACCCAAGTCTGACTTACTATAGTTTGTCTGTTAATTATTCTTTCAAGTAAAGATGATGTTTCTGTGAAAGAGACAGCTTTTTCAACTTGCAGTTCAACTAATTGCACATGTACTTTTTCCCAAGACAACTATTGAACTTTATTGTGCAGCAGAAGTACTTCATGCATATATCCCATGTTTGTCACAGATTTAATAAAATTGTTGCCAGGGTGACATAGGCAAATAATGTCTTCATGTTATAATGAAGGTATTTTTGACTATACAGACTTTGTGAAATTGTGCTGTATGTCTCTGGGAGACATACCTTAAGGTCTATACCTTACTTTGAGATCCGCTGGTACACTATTAGCTCTTCTTTCATTCTTGTTGGGAATACAGTAACTGCTGGTAGTGTTTTCACACATTTCCCAAAGTTTGATGCACTCATACCAAAGGATTTTTCATTTGCCTCACTCTTTCCTGAATCTACAGCAAACTGGCATTCAGGATGAGACTTAGAACTGTGCACAATCTTCTGATTGTTTGTATGCTGATATAAAAAGGATAGAATTTTAGTAATAAAAACATTGGTATTCATTAAATGCCTATAGTGTTCATGTCTTTTTATGTTTGATAATATCTCTCCTTGCCCTTCTCTTTTATGAGGATGTTGTGAGAACTAATTTGATATATATGTATAAATATACATATATATCAAATATATACAAATATATATCAAAACATATATGTATATATACATACATATCAGATATACATATATACAAATAATATATATTCATTCATTCATTCATTCATTTATTTATGGGAAGAGAAACGGTGGGTAGGGGCAGAGAGAATCTTAAGCAGGCTCTGTGTCCAGCCTGGAGCCTGATGCGGGACTGGACCTCACAAGCCTAAGATTATGATCTGAGCTGAAAGCAAGAGTTGGATGCTTAACTGACTGAGCCACCCAGGCACCCTGAACTAATTTGATGTTTAAAATATGTAAGAATCTATTTCTATTACATGGCATGTTTTAAAATACATCATGTTGTGAGATAATCATGTACTAATGAAAGTACAGTGACGCATTTAGAGGTTCATTAGTCAACTCTAGTTGAAGAAGGGAGGAGGAGAGGAAATTCCTGCGCATAGCGATGCCGAATGTCAAAACATTTAAAAGCTGCAATAGAAAAAATATTTTCCTCTTCTGTATATTGGAAGTGGAAGTTTGTTTGTTTGTTTTATGTAAGTAGATGAAGGTTTATTAAAATGCTACCAGGAATAGGAATATTTGCTAAAGGGACAGTTTTCATTTGAAGTAGTGAGTTGATGAACGTTTTTAGATATCCCAGAGGGACTCCCTCTCCCCCCAACATTCTTGGTTCCCTACAGAATTGAGATTTATAGTTAAATGAATGTTATAAATCTAGAAAAACAATAGCCATATTAGTCTATCCTTGAACATGCCAGGGGTCAATTTGGTAAGCAAGAGTTCTTGGAGATGGAGGGGGTGATGAAGAAGTTTCAGGAAGAAAGAATATTTACTTTCAAGAATGTGCCAGTGTTTTTGATTTTTAAAGCTAAATTAAAATGTGAATAATCATCATATGCTTGTGATTAAATGCACTCTCTTCTGCCTCATAAAGTATTGCAGCATTTAATTGATAAAAAGAGCAAATGAAAACAAGATGACTGGATGGATTTTACACGGTAATATATATAGTTGTATGCCACTTTAGACTTTACAAAGAAGTCTGGCACTTTAGATTTAAAAAAAAAGAAGTTTTACATTTAGTATTTAATTTTAATATTAAAACAAACAAAAAAAGCCCTCTGAAGTAAGTGAGAAGGGAATTCTCACTATGTGAGAATCTGTTTTACCCAAAGCCATAGGCCTTCTGAATCAAAGGGTTTGAATTTAAAGCTAGGTCTCTGGACTAACAGTTCCCTGTACTTGGCGCTGTACAGTGTTGCTGTCATGGTACTTTTAATTGATGGGATTACACAGTAGAGTGTTCACTATATATTCTGGCGCAGAGATTGTCCAAATAAGATAAATACTCGTTGGGTCAGAGTACAACCTCATCTTTGGGGAAGGACATCTGGAGAGCAAGATTCTCTCCCTGGTCTGTTGAGAAAGTTTGAGAAAAGCTGAATTTGAATCAGGCTATTCTAGGTCAAGGTTTGGCATGGCTTGCCCACACCCTCCTGTCTGGCTTCCGTGTTAGAAATTGCCCTCCTTTACTTTTTTGTTGTTAGGGCTTTCGGAACTAAATAGTATTTCCTGTATTCCTAAAAATGTTTTGAGAACTACCCACATTAACTTATGACCAGCCAAAGTGTTCATCTATCTTGTGTGTTTCAACCTTTTATAATAAAGCAAGTGATATGATAAATCTGTTTTGTGTCAGGAAGAGGCAGTAGCTGTTCAAACCTAAAGGATTTCTTTTTGTTTAGATCCCATTTTTAGTATGTATGTGGGAGAGGTGAGTTAAGGACTTAATGGTATTTCAAATTCCCGGTCAGCTCTTCAACTCCTGTCTTTCATTTGTCAAATCTAAGTCTTCATAGGTAGCCCTTTATTCTGTATTGTACAGGGACTGAGGGGGAAGCAGTGTGTGTTTGTTTAGTGGCAGATTACTTCCTTGCAAATATAGGCTAAGATTCTTACCTTTTGTTTTTAAACACTGCCTGGCTGAGTACGAAGCATTTTCCATTATTGATAATAGTAATAATAATAATACCACCACTGCCAACATGGAAGCAGGAACATTCCCTTTCACTCAGTTGGCATTTGATGTCTTTTGAGTTCTTTTCAGTTTCATTTAGCTCTTCTTATTTTTCCATCTCAACAAATCTGCTTTGACTTTTTAAAAATCGGTAAGTCAACAAGGTAAGGGCTGGAGCACACTGATTCACAGAAACACCTGTGCCTTGGGACTTGAGGACATTGCTCCACAGTGTTTATTTGTTAGACTATGACAGCTAGTGGTGAGGAGTTTTAGAATGTGTCACAGCTGTAGATGTTAAGTACTAGATGTAGCTGTGATTGCTGTCACCTGTTCTGATATACTGTCCGCTACTATAGGCATTAAGAATTTTTTTCCTCTTAATCTGTTATGTCTTTCTGTATTTTTCTGTCCTTCTATAAAATTTTGTAAAATAATATTTTTGTGGAGTAGATCTCTGCCTCTTGCATGTTAATAGATATACATGTTTAAGAGATTTGACCCTCTGGGAGTATTATCTTAACAAATAAGATTTGAATAAGAATTATTTTTCATATTCATGTAATGGCAGTGTATTGCTTGGCACATGATAGCTACTCTGTAAATGTTATTTGTCATGAATTCTTGAACCCAAAAGTTAATTAAATGAAGTTCAATTAATACATTTTTATTAAGCCATATACAGTATTAGGTGAGGAAACTAAAAATATTGGTAAGGCAGTTATTGGGCCAGCAAATTCCTCTGCTAACTGGAAGGAAATTTTATAGATATGAGCTATTTTACCATAGGAGATGTTAGTAGTAGCAGTAGGAATACAGAAGTAGTGAAATTGAAGGAGGGAGTTATTCCTGGCAGGGATGGGGAGGGTTTCAAATGGAGGCTCATTGTCTGGCCATCAGATCTGACCTGGCTCTTGAAGATGAAGAGGATAAAAAGGACATTCATTTTGTTCTGCTTCTCTCAGAATGTATTTGAAAGATAAAATAGGTTTCCTGTCTGACATTAATATCAGTGATACTTTGGAATGTTTGCTTCTTTTATAACCAGGGTTGTTTTTCTCTGGGTCCCATGCTCACATTTTATGTGCCTTGTTTTGCAAGAATTGCCTGAGGTTCCATCAGTTGAGGAGGAAGTGGAAGAAACAGAGTCTTGGGCGAAGCCTTTGGTCCACCTTTGGCAGACAAAGTCCCCAAACTTTGTGGCTGAACAGGAGTATAATGCTGCCATGGCCAAAATGGAGCCACACTGTGCCATCTGTGCTCTCCTCATGCCCTACTACAAGGTAATAACAGTGGCGGGGTCACTGCCAGGTTTCTTTACTGCTGCGCTTTCTGTATGGCTGTAGAAACACAGGTGGGTCATTGTAAGGTATGTGTGTACATGGAATGGGAGACATCAGTACTTATGTAGCTACATGGCCATTAGAGAATAGCAAACAGAATTTTTGAGTGTTACTAGAAAGCCACTTCTCTGATGGTGGGTGCTTTATCATTTTAAAATAAGTGATTCGTTTGTCAGTCTTGGTTCATTTCAGTCAAGGAGCAGTTCCAACCTTTTTCAGAAAGAAACACAGAACTTAAAGCTTAACAGTAGTAGAAGTTTTACAAAGAGGGAACTTGGCCTTAGTCTGTTTTGTGTTTGAAAATATCGCTCTCAATAATTGTCAACTCTGTGCCCACATTTAAAATGTTTCTCTTTATCTTCCCACGTGGAACATGTGTAAGATATAGCAGGACTCAATACAAACTGGATTGTTCAGTTCACCCTCATCAGCTAGCTGTGCATAGTATTGTCATCAGTGTTATTCCATATATGTCATCCTGATGGCATTTTAGCTTACTGAAGGCCACATTTTCTAACACAAACTCAGACAAAGTGATCTTCAGGAATCTAGTATGGGTGGAACTTTATGACCTACTTTAAGATATAATATTTTTATAAAGCGTATTGATGTGAGCATTGTATCCTGAGTTATAGTCTCAATAATGGAATCAGAAGTATTTTAAGATTGCTTCTCTTTTAGAGTTCATGTAAAGTAAATGCTTTTTTGTTCAGGTATTTCAGGGCATGAAATTGGGTGATATGCCACATGTTCAGCTTTGAAAATAGAGGAAGTAAACTTAACTCACTTGTCTTTGATGGGCCTTTGTGACTGAGAAACTATTTTCTGTTTAGTCATTGAATGTCTGTGTTTTCTTGGAAAAATTTAACTTTTTATTGACTCTTATTTGTATATCATATTTTGCCTGTGTATTTCCCCAATAATTAAAAAAATTCTCACTAAACTTATAAGATATAGGGAAACTTTTTAATATAAGATCTTTGGAGATAATATAGTTCATTAATTAGAGTTTCAATTAAGTTAAATGTTTCTCATATATTTTGGTAAGGGATGACAATTTTATTTTGCACATTATATTTCCTTATTTAGTGACATTTGCCAGATCTTTCTGTCTTGAGGTTTTGAAACTTTGTGGTGAGGCAAAGCCTTCAAAAATTCTCTAAAAACTGTTGCAAAGATTAAAACTGAGGTCTTTGAAAATACTCCTTCAAGTGTAACCAGGTAAAATTTTCAGTAAATGAAACCAAGTCTGCTCACTTAGTGTAAATAAAGAAATAAAAATTCCTCAGAAAAATTGATGCTTTACCTGAATTATTTATATAAGAATGTAGTTTTAGCAGGTTATCAACTTTTTCGTACAAGCAGATATACAGAATGTCCTCCTGTTTTTACAGCTTAGCTTCTGGATGGGAGCCTGAAGAGGAACATTGATAAAAAGCTAATAGTTATATCAAGGAAAACAACAGGAAGAACAGAAGCTGGAAGTTAGTGAATGGAACAGCTATTAGTGGCTTTGAGTGACCAGAACAAATGATGAACTTTTTTGCATGTTTTTCACTCATGTGGGAATATTGTGTTTTTCAGCCAGATAGCAGCAATGAAGAAAATGATTCTAGATGGGAGACAAAATTAGATGAAGTGGTTACTCCAGGAGGAAAGTCTAAGCCCCTCATTCCAGAGATGTGTTTTATTTATAGTGAAGAAAGTATAGAATATTCTCCGCCTAATGCCTTTCTGGAAGAGGATGGAACAAGTCTTCTGATTTCCTGTGCAAAGTGCTGTGTACGGGTTCATGCAAGTAAATGCATCTCTCATTCATCAATCACTGGCTTTTCAGTGCTTCACATAGTCTTTGTTTCTCACCCTTTTGTCCCCTGCCAAATCTATTGCATTGAACTATTGGCATTCTTAATGGTTAGATCATTCTTTCTCACATTTCTTCTGATAAAAGTATGAGTAAGTATAATAATCCCTTTTTCTACAGTTTTGTACAGTATCAGTGGAGAGCAGTTTTGTTTTGTTTGTTGTACAGATGTGGGGACATTTTGAGGCTCCTTTTGCACATTTGGATTTTACTTATTTTAAGAGATAGTTTGTAAAAACTTAATTTTAACCTCTGATATTAATTCATGATTATTTTTCTTTGTACTTTTCAAAGAGACAGGACAGTTTTTTCAGTGATTTGGGTAATTATTGTTAAATTTAATTATAGAGTTTAATTTTTATTCTTTGGGAGGGTAAGGAAATCTGTGTTGCCTTCCAAGGGGAGAACAGTCATTACATTTGTTTTTCCCTGGAACCGAGATGGTCCTGAGATGGTCCATACCTGCCATAATTTGGTAATTTCAAATCATGGGATACATGGCAAATACATAATTTTTTGTTTGCCTGCCATGTAAATCCTTTAAAATGTGAAAAGGGAGCTATTTTTTACTGCAAGTCTATTTTAAAGCATTTTAGTATTCCAGATCTTGCCAAATCATATATCATGCTAACATAGTTATGTATGGTCTCTGTAGCATGGATGGTTATAATAGAGGCATTACCTTCTATATTTACCCCAGAGAAACACCAGTCTAACATTAGGGTTGAAGTAGTCTTGGTGTCTATCATTTATTGACTGATTAGATACCATCAGCTTCCCCAAGAGATTTAACATAATGTATTTGAAATATAGCAACCTTCTTTACTTATATCAATCTGTAACACACACACACACACACACACACATACACACATTCACCCTCACATTTTTCTAAGTTTATAACAGTCAATGCATCATTTCACAGGAAAACTGGGATTTAATTTTGATTCCTGAATGTACAAGCTATACAATTTAACTGTAGTATTTCATAAACATGTGCTTGAACTAAACATTTTATAGTCTTGGCTAACTATGATAGGCTTTTTTTTGGTAATTATATTTCTGTTATTTTCTCTTTCATTTAAATGTTATAGAAATTTGATATTAAAAATTACTTCTTTAAATCTTTCAAAGCCCTTTGAAAGGCAGTCAGAGTAACACATGTTTATTGGTACTGTATAATTCCTGCTTATATTTGGATCATCAGCTATTGCCTTACATAGTTATTTTGAGTCAGGCATGTATTGAATAGACAAATAGAACTGAAGATACCTCTTCATCACTAACTGAATTGTGCATCCTCTGTCCTGTCACTGAGATTAAAGCTAATTAAGCATAATTTTTGAAATGTAATTTTAAATTATATTAATTTGTAAAATATGTCAAAGTTTATTATATTATTCTAAAGCTTCCCTAAATTTTCTTTAATGAATTGCAGCTTATTTTGAAATACATTTTGTATGAGTAAAGGACAAGGCCCAATAAATTAGAAATTTAATTATTTTGCCCATTCAAGAATTATCAGATAATTATTGTGAGTATTAGTAATGATTGAGACCCATATTCTCATGTTTCCTGAGACTGATATCCTTTTATAAGGCATGAGAACCAAAAGTATCTCTGAAGACAGCCTTACTTCTGTTTTGTTTTAAGCAGTGAGAATCAGAAATGCTATTATGGCACTGGGTGTGGTGTATAAACAATGAACTTTGGAACACTGGAAAAAAAAAATAAAATATTTAAAAAATGCTATTATGGTGGGCAGTTGTTCTGATTTTATTTATTCAGTGCTAAAATGTATAATACTACCAAAATGCAAAAGACCTAATTCATGGATCCATACTATTATTTTATAGGTTGCTATGGTATCCCTTCTCACGAGATCTGTAATGGATGGCTATGTGCCCGTTGCAAAAGAAATGCATGGACAGCAGTAAGTGGCCTATTTTAATATATTTTAATCCCTCTGCTTACTCTCTCCACTGTGAACACATTTAATCTAGCAGTAAGGTAAGGCTGTATGCATGGTTTTGTGTGCACTTACTTCTATACTTAATATTTTTCTGATCTTCTCTTTTCAAATCATCCTATCTAATGGCTCTATTCATCATAGAAATATTAAATAAATATCTAAGTGTCACTCCTCTACTCAGGAGCCTACAGAGACTGCCAGTTTATCAGAGCAAGTCTAAAATATTCCTTCATTTTCCCTCCTAGGTCTATTTTGCAGTTTTTGAAAATAAATATTCTAAGTCACACTCAAGGTGAGGATCCTCCCTGACCCCTGACAAAACCAGGCTCAAACATAACTTTTCCACTGGTACGAGGTCTTTCCCCACTGATTCATTCATACATTCATACTTCAAGAACTTTTGGAATCTTGCCAGGCATTACTGTAAATTTGGGACAGATTCTTTCAACAACAAGTGATACCCTGCTTAGGGAACACAGATTCCTCCTCATCTACCTTGTTTTTCCTAATGAACCCTGTTAAAACTTTAGCTACATCCAAGTATTAAGTTATAGTAACTCACCATGTCACCTATTTTTCCATTTAATTTTGTGCTACTTTGATAGTTCTTAAAAATTCTCTTTCAAGAAGCATGAGATCATTTTTGAAAGTTAGGACCTGTTAGATCTTAACATTGTATCCCTCACTCTTAATCTCAGAGCAGGTGATTTCAGTTGTAATAGTAGCATTTACTTTGTTTCTCAATGCTCTCTAATGACAAAGAATTAAATTTCTTTGCAACCAGAGTTAAAATCCTGAGGGACAATAAAGGGAAAATGCCTTGCATGATAAAAATTTATGTCATGATACAAATGTTTAGCTCTCAGTGTTGAAAGAGACATATGGTGACTGTAAATTAAAGATGTCTGAGAATGTCCTTTTTTTTTTAAAGATTTTTTTTTTAATTTTTCAAATTCATTTTTTATTTATTTTCAGCATAACAGTATTCATTATTTTTTGCACCACACCCAGTGCTCCATGCAATCCTTGCCCTCTCTAATACCCACCGCCTGGTTCCCCAACCTCCCACCCCCTCGCCCCTTCAAAACCCTCAGATTGTTTTTCAGAGTCCATAGTCTCTCATGGTTCACCTCCCCTTCTAATTTTCCCCAACTCCCTTCTCCTCTCTAACTCTCCATGTCCTTTTGAATGATTTTTTTGCTGGCATTCACTTTAGGAACTAAGGGAAAAATGAGGGAAAGTATGGACATTCTTTATAGCCCAAATAATCTGATCTGTTTGGTGTTAGAGGTAATATCTCCAATCTAAGAATTCTTTCATTGTCCCAGAAAATTCTTTCATGTCCCAGAAAACATTTTTGTATTTCCTTCAATGTGATTATTATATTAACAAAAATTATATAAATACAGAGTATCTTAAAATCAGCCTGGAAGTCTTGAAGTAATAAGTATATTCAGTTCTTATTTACCATGCAGGTCTTATATTGTTGTATGAGCCAAAAATAAAGCTTTGTAGAATCAGTCTAGATAGTGATGTCCTCTCATTCATGCTGAAGTATAGGTTTCAAGATTAGAGATATTTTAATCCGTTCACCAAAGCATGAAGAATACTTCATTCCATCTACAATTACTGCTTGACTTCTGTGTTTACACACTGAGCACTCCTGTTACCTAAGGTACCATTGTCCTTTGCGTGGCAGAGCCAGGACCAGGCCAAGGCTGTCCACCCTGATTCTAATGCTGCTTGTGATAGCTTACGCTCTTCTCCTTTAGCATGTCTTAAGAAGTAAATACTAGATTAGTAATCCTTTAGAACTGATTTAAAGCTCCTATTAGTCTTAATCCCTCCCACCCTCAGGAAATACCTTTTGTGTTTTATTATTGATACCATGTAAATCTCTTAAAGTTTGCAAAAGAAATGAAAACTCTTGAATACAGTTTTACAGTGATTTTTTTAGACCCACGTAATACCTTATTTCTAAATTGAAATGATCTGAATTCATAGTGCACCAATTATTTTTTCAAATTATCCATTTGAGTGGACTTTGTCTATGAAGCTCAGATCCTATATTTTTTCTCCTGAGAGATCAGTGAGTTGCAATTTTAGCATTGCAGAGAAGTAAGTGATAATATCAATGTTTTGTTTTAATTCTCTTATTCAGTGTGGATGTGAGTGCTACAATTTTAATTCTTAGTAGACAAGTATGATTCTTTGGATTTTATGGCTAGAATGATTGATTTTTTTAAAAAAAATTATTTATTTATTTGACAGAGAGAGAGAGAGAGACAGCAAGAGAGGGAACACAAGCAGGGGGAGTGGGAGAGGGAGAAGCAGGTTTCCCACTGAGCAGGGAACCTGATGCAGGGTTCCATCCCAGGACATTGGGGTCATGACCTGAGCCGAAGGCAATGCTTAATGATTGGATGATTGCATTTTAAAAGTATCCTTAGACTTCTTCAGGAATCAATCTCACATTGTCAGTTTTTAGATTCTAGAGAAGTCTTGGAACTCCTTTCAGTGGAGGCTCCAAAGGAGCTAATGGAAATCTAACAGTGCAAGGGAGGTCAGGTAACATTTGATTGCTAGTTTGTACATCACTAATTCTAATTCCTAATTATTTCCTGGGATTTTCTTTTTAAATGTATTTGTAAATAAGACTTATTATTCATTGTGAATGCAAAATATACCGATAGCATATTTTGCTTGGGATATATATTAATATAACAGATGTGACTGTTCTAGCTAATTCTGTTTCATTTTATGGTGAGTACTTTGCACACCTGGAGGGTAAGAAGAGGGTAGCATGAAATACCTTATATTTATCTTTTTAAGGTATATGTGAGACTTGAGTGTGGTGGTTCTCTTCTTTAAAGATCCATTTTAGTGGGAGGAGTCAAGGGCAGAGAAGTAGCAGGCTGAGACTATTTCTGCTAGCAGGAGATCAGCTAGATAGCTTATCTAAAGATTGCAAACACCTGAAAATCCATCGGCAGATCGAAGAGAAGAAGAACAGTAATTCTAGAAACAGAAAAACAACCACTTTCTGAAAGGTAGGACTGGCGGAGAAGTGAATCCAAAGCGACGGGAAGATAGACCCTGGGGGGAGGGGCCAGCTCCCGGCAAGTGGCGGAGCAACGAGGCACAAAATCAGGATTTTTAAAAGTCTGTTCTGCTGAGGGACATCGCTCCAGAGGCTAAATCGGGGCAAAGCCCAAGTGGGGGCAGCGTGGCCTCAGGTCCTGCAGGGTCACAGAAGGATCGGGGGTGTCCGAGTGTCGCAGAGCTTGCGGGAATTAGAAAGAGAAAGCCGGCTACAGAGACAGAGCCGAAAGTAAGATCACAGCTCGGGGTTACCTTGAACCAGCCGCAGTCTTGGTGAGCTCGGAGCGTGGCAGGAGGTCAGGCAGACGGGAGTTACTGGGCGCTATTCTCTGAGGACGCACTGAGGATTGGGGCCCCGGGCCCAGGGCTCTCGGCTCCTCCGGGCTGGAGAGCAGGAGGCCGCCATTTGTAAAGCTCTCAGGGAACAAAAGCTCCTGAAAGCAAACCCGAGCGGATTACTCAGCCCGGCCCCTGGTAAGGGTGGTGCAATTCCGCCTGGGGCAAAGACACTTGAGAATCCCTACAACAGGACCCTCCCTTAGAAGATCAACAAGAAATCCACCCAAAACCAAGTTCACCTACCAAGGAGTGCAGTTTCAACCAAGGAGAGCGGTTTCAATACCAAGGAGAGCAGCAGAATTCCAGAGGAGGAGAAAGTAAAGCACGGAACTCATGGCTTTCTCCCTGTGATTTTTTAATCTTGCAGTTAATTTAATTTTTTTCTTTTTCATTTTCTTTTCTTCTTCTGCTAAAATTTTTTTAACTTTTACCCTTATCTTTTTTAACGTTTTTAACTAGTTTACCTAATATATATATTTTTTCTTTTTTATACTTTTCTTTATTCGTTTTCTTTTTTTGTTTTTTTTTTTCTTTCTTTTTTTTTTGAACCTCTTTTTATCCCCTTTCTCCCCCCTCACGATTTGGGATCTCTTCTGATTTGGTTAAAGCATATTTTCCTGGGGTTGTTGCCACCCTTTTAGTATTTTACTTGCTCCTTCATATACTCTTATCTGGACAAAATGACAAGGCGGAAAAATTCACCACAAAAAAAAGAACAAGAGGCAGTACTGAAGGCTAGGGACCTAATCAATACAGACATAGGTAATATGTCAGATCTAGAGTTCAGAATGACAATTCTCAAGGTTCTAGCCGGGCTTGAAAAAGGCATGGAAGATATTAGAGAAACCCTCTCGAGAGATATAAAATCCCTTTCTGGAGAAATAAAAGAACTAAAATCTAACCAAGTTGAAATCAAAAAAGCTATTAATGAGGTGCAATCAAAAGTGGAGGCTCTCACTGCTAGGATAAGTGCGGCAGAAGAAAGAATTAGCGATATAGAAGACCAAATGACAGAGAATAAAGAAGCTGAGCAAAAGAGGGACAAACAGCTACTCGACCACGAGGGAAAAAATCGAGAGATAAGTGACACCATAGACGAAACAACATTAGAATAATTGGGATTCCAGAAGAAGAAGAAAGAGAGAGGGGAGCAGAAGGTATACTGGAGAGAATTATTGGGGAGAATTTCCCCAATATGGCAAAGGGAACGAGCATCAAAATTCAGGAGGTTCAGAGAACGCCCCTCAAAATCAATAAGAATAGGCCCACACCCCGTCACCTAATAGTAAAATTTACAAGTCTCAGTGACAAAGAGAAAATCCTGAAAGCAGCCCGGGAAAAGAAGTCTGTAACATACAATGGTAAAAATATTAGATTGGCAGCTGACTTGTCCACAGAGACCTGGCAGGCCAGAAAGAGCTGGCATGATATTTTCAGAGCACTAAATGAGAAAAACATGCAGCCAAGAATACTATATTCGGCTAGGCTATCATTGAAAATAGAAGGAGAGATTAAAAGCTTCCAGGACAAACAAAAACTGAAAGAATTTGCAAACACCAAACCAGCTCTACAGGAAATATTGAAAGGGGTCCTCTAAGCAAAGAGAGAGCCTATAGGTGGTAGATCAGAAAGGAACAGAGACCATATACAGTAACAGTCACCTTACAGGCAATACAATGGCACTAAATTCAGATCTCTCAATAGTTACCCTGAATGTTAATGGGCTAAATGCCCCTGTCAAAAGACACAAGGTATCAGAATGGATAAAAAAACAAAACCCATCTATATATTGCCTCCAAGAAACTCATTTTAAGCCCGAAGACACCTCCAGATTTAAAGTGAGGGGGTGGAAAAGAATTTACCATGCTAATGGACATCAGAAGAAAGCAGGAGTGGCAATCCTTAGATCAGATCAATTAGATTTTAAGCCAAAGACTATCATAAGAGATGAGGAAGGACACTATATCATACTCAAAGGGTCTGTCCAACAAGAAGATCTAACAATTTTAAATATCTATGCCACCAACGTCAGAGCAGCCAACTACATAAACCAATTAATAACAAAATCAAAGAAACACATCAACAATAATACAATAATAGTAGGGGCCTTTAACACTCCCCTCACAGAAATGGACAGATCATCCAAGCAAAAGATCAGCAAGGAAATAAAGGCCTTAAACGACACACTGGACCAGATGGACATCACAGATATATTCAGAACATTTCATCCCAAAGCAACAGAATACACATTCTTCTATACTGCACATGGAACATTTTCCAGAATAGATCACATCCTCAGTCTTAAATCAGGACTCAGCCAGTATCAAAAGATTGGGATCATTCCCTGCATATTTTCAGACCACAATGCTCTGAAGCTAGAACTCAACCACAAGAGGAAGTTCGGAAAGAACCCAAATACTCGGAGACTAAACAGCATCCTTCTAAAGAATGAATGGGTCAACCGGGAAATTAAAGAATTGAAAAACATCATGGAAACAAATAATAATGAAAACACAACAGTTCAAAATCTGTGGGACACAACAAAGGCAGTCCTGAGAGGAAAATATATAGCGGTACAAGCCTTTCTCAAGAAACAAGAAAGGTCTCAGGTACACAACCTAACCCTACACCTAAAGGAGCTGGAGAAAGAACAAGAAAGAAACCCTAAGCCCAGCAGGAGAAGAGAAATCATAAAGATCAGAGCAGAAATCAATGAAAGAGAAACCAAAAATACAATAGAGCAAATCAACGAATCTAGGAGCTGGTTCTTTGAAAGAATTAATAAAATTGATAAACCCCTGGCCAGACTTATCAAAAAGAAAAGAGAAAGGACACCAAAAAATAAAATCATGAATGAAAGAGGAGAGATCACAACTAACACCAAAGAAATACAAACTACTTATAAGAACATACGATGAGCAACTCTCTACAGCAACAAATTTGACAATCTGGAAGAAATGGATGCATTTCTAGAAACATATAAACTACCACAACTGAACCAGGAAGAAATAGAAAGCCTGAACAGACCCATAACCAGTAAGGAGATTGAAACAGTCATTAAACATCTCCAAACAAACGAAAACCCAGGGCCTGATGGCTTCCCGGGGGAATTCTACCAAACATTTAAAGAAGAACTAATTCCTATTCTCCTGAAACTATTCCAAAAAATAGAAATGGAAGGAAAACTTCCAAACTCATTTTATGAGGCCAGCATCACCTTGATTCCCAAACCAGACAAGGATCCCATCAAAAAAGAGAGCTATAGACCAATATCCCTGATGAACACAGATGCGAAAATTCTCACCAAAATACTAGCCAATAGGATTCAACAGTACGTTAAAAGGATTATTCACCACGACCAAGTGGGATTTATTCTAGGCCTGCAAGGTTGGTTCAACATCCGCAAATCTGTCAATGTGATACAACACATCAATAAAAGAAAGAACAAGAACCATATGATACTCTCAATAGATGCTGAAAAAGCATTTGACAAAGTACAGCATCCCTTCCTGATCAAAACTCTTCAAAGTGTAGGGATAGAGGGCACAAACCTCAATATCATCAAAGCCATCTATGAAAAACCCACCACAAATATCATCCTCAATGGAGAAAACCTGAAAGCTTTTCCGCTAAGGTCAGGAACACGGCAGGGATGTCCATTATCACCACTGCTATTCAACATAGTACTAGAAGTCCTAGCCTCAGCAATCAGACAACAAAAGGAAATTAAAGGCATCCAAATCGGCAAAGAAGAAGTCAAATTATCACTCTTCGCAGATGATATGATACTATATGTGGAAAACCCAAAAGACTCCACTCCAAAACTTCTAGAACTTGTACAGGAATTCAGTAAAGTGTCAGGATATAAAATCAATGCACAGAAATCAGTTGCATTTCTCTACACCAAAACAAGACCGAAGAAAGAGAAATTAAGGAGTCAATCCCATTTACAATTGCACCCAAAACCATAAGATACCTAGGAATAAACCTAACCAAAGAGGCACAGAATCTATACTCAGAAAACTATAAAGTACTCATGAAAGAAATTGAGGAAGACACAAAGAAATGGAAAAATGTTACATGCTCCTCGATTGGAAGAATAAATATTGTGAAAATGTCTATGCTACCTAAAACAGTCTGCACATTTAATGCAATCCCTATCAAAGTACCAGCCATCTTCTTCAAAGTAATGGAACAAATAATTCTAAAATTTATATAGAACCAGAAAAGACCTCAAATAGCCAAAGGGATATTGAAAAAGAAAGCCAAAGTTGGTGGCATCACAATTCCGGACTTCAAGCTCTATTACAAAGCTGTCATCATCAAGACAGCATGGTACTGGCACAAAAACAGACACATAGATCAATGGATCAATGAAACAGAATAGAGAGCCCAGAAATAGACCCTCAACTCTATGGTCTTTGACAAAGCAGGAAAGAATGTCCAATGGAAAAAAGACAGCCTCTTCAATAAATGGTGTTGGGAAAATTGGACAGGCACATGCAGAAAAATGAAATTGGACCATTTCCTTACACCACACACGAAAATAGACTCAAAATGGATGAAGGACCTCAATGTGTGAAAGGAATCCATCAAAATCCTTGAGGAGAACACAGGCAGCAACCTCTTCGACCTCAGCCGCAGCAACATCTTCCTAGGATCATCGCCAAAGGCAAGGGAAGCAAGGACAAAAATGAACTATTGGGATTTCATCAAGATCAAAAGCTTCTGCACAGCAAAGGAAACAGTTAACAAAATCAAAAGACAACTGACAGAATGGGAGAATATATTTGCAAAGGACATATCATATAAAGGAGTAGTGTCCAAAATCTATAAAGAACTTAGCAAACTCAACAGTCAATGAACAAATAATCCAATCAAGAAATGGGCAGAGGACATGAACAGACATTTCTGCAAAGAAGACATCCAGATGGCCAACAGACACATGAAAAAGTGCTCCATATCACTCGGCATCAGGGAAATACAAATCAAAACCACCTCACACCAGTCAGAATGGCTAAAATCAACAAGTCAGAAAATGACAGATGCTGGTGAGGATGTGGAGAAAGGGGAACCCTCCTCCACTGTTGATGGGAATGCAAGCTGGTGCAACCACTCTGGAAAGCAGCATGGAGATTCCTCAAAATGTTGAAAATAGAACTGCCCTATGACCCAGCAATTGCACTACTGGGTATTTACCCTAAGGATACAAACGTAGCGATCCGAAGGGGCACGTGCACCCGAATGTTTATAGCAGCAATGTCCACAGTAGCCAAACTATGGAAAGAACCTAGATGTCCATCCACAGATGAATGGATCAAGAGGATGTGGTATATATATACAATGGAATACTATGCAGCCATCAAAAGAAATGAAATCTTGCCATTTGCGAGAACATGGATGGAACTAGAGCATATCATGCCTAGTGAAATAAGTCTAGCGGAGAAAGACAACTATCATATGATCTCCCTGATATGAGGAAGTGGTGATGCAACATGGGGGCTTAAGTGGGTAGGAGAAGAATCAATGAAACAAGATGGGATTGGGAGGGAGACAAACCATAAGTGACTCTTAATCTCAGAAAACAAACTGAGGGTTTTTGGGAGGAGGGGGCTTGTGAGAAAGGGAGTGGGGTTATGGACATTGGGGGGGGGTGTGCTTTTGTGAGTGCTGTGGGGTGTGTGGACCTGGCGATTCACGGACCCGTATCCCTGGGGATAAAAATATATGTTTATAAAAAATAAAAATTAAAAAAAAAAAGATCTATTTTAAAGACTTCCATTGATGGATGAATGGGTAAAGAAAATGAGGTGTGTATTTATATGTATATGAAGATACACACTGGAATTTCATATTCAGCTCTAAAAAAGAAGGAAATCCTGCCATTTGCAACAACATAAATGACCTTGAGAGCACTATTGTAAGTGAAATAAGTCAGGGAAAGACAATACTGTATACTCTATTTTATATGTGTAATCTTAAAAGAACACACTGAACTCATGGGAGCAGAAAATTAATTGTTGATTGTTGGGAGCCGGTCATGGGGGAAATAGGTAAAGATGGTTAAGGGTACAGACTTCCAGTTTTAAAATGAATACATTTTGGGAATCTAATATACAGCATAGTAATAACTATAGTTAGAAATACTCTATTGTATAGTACTGTACTTGAAAATTGCTAAGATCTTTAAAGTTCTTGCCACAAAAAATAAATAAGTAAAAGAAATTATGTGAGGTGATTTATTATTTTATTTATTATTTTGGTAATATTTCTCAGTATACACACATAAATTAAATCATCATGTTGTACATTTTATGTTATACATTTTAAACTTAGATGTTAAAATATCAATTATATTAAAGTAAAGCTGGGGGAAAAGGAGACTATAATAGCAACTGTATCATGGAGATAAGCATCAGTAATTTAAATTTTAGAAGCAAAGGCATTGTAGGTATTATTTCATCTAAGTATGGAAAGTAGTCAGTTTTGTCACTGTCAGCCCTGGCAAGGTAACTGAGGATGCATGCAAAGCTGGAATCAATGCTGACCAGCTGTCTTTTGATTTACCAATTCTAACAAGGGACATCACTCTGGCCCCAACTGTTGTGATAGTTAATAAGTAACCAGAGGCCGGAGCTTTGTCTCATTTAGCTCTGTAGTACCGTTATCACCTGTGCGGTGTTAGATCATTTCTGAAGGGGTGAAACATAAAGTAAGAAGGTTGTGATCACAGAGAAATGGGCCAGACCTTTGTGGCCTTTGGTGCTCTCACTGTTTTCAGAGTGTTGCTCAGTGCTTACTGTGTTTCCTTTTGCTATTGTTTCTTTACTTTATCCATTTGTGTCAGTTAAAACAAGAAAGAAGCCTCAGCTTCTTCTTTGGAGCTTAAATTGAATGGGTTGGGGGAAGAGATAGGTTACAAATTTTGGATTGTACCCCCACTTAGATTCTAGGATCCTGGATCTATATCCAAATTCAAATGAAATGAAATAAAGAACCCCCCCAAAAACCTGTCTGTCCTGAGATTTAGGTTGTACATCCCATCATTCTAACTAAATGTAATTGCTTTGTGCCGATTTCCCTATTTCAGTATCGCTTAGGTGAATAGATGCAACTGACTGAAAGCTATGTTCGAGTTTATGGCTTATAACTCAACTCTATTGGATTATTTTATTTTCAGCTATTTGTTTTCAACCTTTTTGTGACTATTTATAAAATGGGTTTTGGAGCAGTTTTTACTCTGTTACCGTATGACTTGAGAGCACATGCCAAACATTGCCAAGTTCTGTTTTTAGGTATAGACTGTCAATACTCTGATTCTACCATGTTTTTCTTATTTTCATTTTTAATGTGAGTCTAATCACTTTTGATCTAATTTGCTATACTTTTCTCTAATCTGCTTCTTTCCACTGTATAATGACTATAAGTCATTACTAATTAAAAATGCTAGTATTCTCACTGTAAAAACATAGAATATGTATTGCTTTCTTTGAAGTTTTTTTTCCCACCTTTTCTTTTTTATCCCTACACTGAAAAAAATTTTTTTCCATTCTGGGTATTTCTGTGAAATACCTGACTACTCCTTTAAGGATACACTTCTGATTATGAAGAAAGATGTTTGTTAGATGTCTGGAATGGGCCAGTAACCTGAATACTTACTACTATCTAAAATAATAATAATAATAATAATAATAATAATTTTTATGGTTTATATTATGTAGAGTAAAAATACGATTTTCCATATTATCTTTTGAAGAATTTATAATATAGAATTCCAAAGGGTAAAATAAATATCATCAGATTAAGGAGGTTAAAAGGGAATATGGATAAGATTTTCTTTTCTTAAAATTTATAGATTATGTAGGTGTCTGGTGATTTTTTTCTGTCTAGGTAATTTGGATATTTATTCAGGAACCTTTCAGGGGAGAGGGGCTATTAAGTTTTGTTTTAGTGCCATAAGTGGTGGTGAAAACTGCGTGTAAGGATTGGTAGCTTATCATGGAAAGTCACATCATACTCAGATTTATGACTTTGACAAATCATAAGTTGTCAATCTTCTGTCCTTGGCAGCATTAAGCCTGTGCTATAGTTTTTCATTGTCAGTGTGACCAATTTCAAATAAAGTGTGTATCATTTGTGCTATGTCTTGCTATGGAGCTTTTTTATTACTTTAAATAATTCTCGGACAGGTAAGCACAGTAGCTCACATACTTAAAATCTAAACAAAATCCAAATTAAAGAAAGATTTAAAAGCAATATAATGAAAAGGTTCTATTAGAAATTATATCTAAGATCTCTTCTGACCCTAAAAGCTCTTGATTCTGTATTGCTTTGTATGTCCATTTTGCTTTAATTAGCTTTCCTTAAGAATTGGGGACCTTCAAGCATACTAAATTTATCATGCACTTCTTAAACTAGTCAGATGTGTTGAATAGCAGAAAAGTATAAGAATACAAGTGGCACTGATAATTATCGGACAGATCGGTGTAGTTTTTATGAGCTAAAGAAAATTTTTAACAAACCATTGACCTCAAGGTCTTACTATAACTTTATCTACTTGCTTCTTGGGAATGCATGACAATATGCATTATCTAAATTCTTTTTTATTTTAGTATATCCTGTTACACTTAATTTAGAAGAATTTGTTTCAGTATTTTTGTTTACAAGTAATACAGTGTTAAAAAAATAGCTATATATTATATTCTTGGGCAAATATTTGCCATTGTATGAAAAAGCAGATTTTGTAATGAAAAATTTAAAAAAACACTTTATAGGTTGGAATTTTCATTTTGTATAATGAAATGTACAAACTAAGTAATTGCACACATCTATTGAATAGCATTTATTGTACTACGTAGAATAATAAAGTTGTATTGTATATGTGTGACATATCTGTAATAACATTTTTTCCCCCAAAATGGTTTCAGGAAATCAAAACCCAAACATGAAATATGTTTTCACATTTATTCACTATGCCCTTTATTTTTCTTGTTTTTTTTTTTTTTTTTTTAATGGAGTAACATAGATATGAACAAGTTATTCTTTAATGATAATTTGAGATTTGCATTTCCTTTCCTTTTATAAAGAATGGAATATGGAATTGCAGTGATTAAAAGAAAACATTTTGGTGTTGTATTTTTTTACTGCTTGACTATAAGTAAGTGATATCTATAGATTTGGTAGTGGTTGCCATTCATGCCCTCTAAGGCTGAACATATCTATTTTATTTGACTTCTGAAAGAAAATGAACTATTTTTTTTCTGCATAAATCATAGTCACAAAGTTAAATTCTAGAAATTCCTGAGGTGGTCTTTACAAAACTCACTCCCATGGTGTTGCTAAAGCTTGTAGACTGGAAGAATCTAAGTCATTTGTTGGAATGCATTTGTTTGAACTCCTGATTTGAAGTGTACATTAGTCTGTCAGCTCAGTCTCAGTCTCAGGTAAAAATGATTGACCTCTTGGAAGTGGTAGCTTGTCAGATCTTTGAGAACAGTTAAGTACCAACCTGTGTAACTTTCTCTTTACTCTGCTTGATGATTGGGAAGGTGGTTTATTGGGTAATCTTTGGTTCCCGCTTTGCATTGAGACTGGGTCTTATAGATGGAGGTGCCTCTGTTATGAAGCAACTCTAACTTAGCTCTGTTGAATCTCAAGGTAGTGCTTTCCCTCTCTCCATAATAAAGAGTTCTCTTAGGCTGGAGATTATTAAAGAAAATCTGTATGTTTAAGGTTTATGACCTTTGCCACATAACACAATCCTTACCCTCTTTAGTTCCCCAGATAAAAATAATAATACTGATAACCAATTTTTGAAATTGCCAATCATTATACTCTTTGAAGTCTTTTATTTAGAAAAGTAGAGTTTTATTTTTCAGCTTTTGACTTACATAATTCAGAATAACAATTGATTTAAATATAAGCTAATATAAGCAGCATACAGCTTCCATAAAATATAACACTGATAAGGACTAAAGAATTCTTTATCTCTATCAGAAATCTCCTTTTACAGTGAAGGAGCAGGAGGCTGGCTGAGGACAAAGCAAAAGCCAGCGCCTTGCACCCCCCCTCATCCGCTCCCCTCCATATGTGTGGTGTTCCTCAGGCACCCCTGACTGCCATAAAATGATAAATGGTTAACTTGCTGAGATCACAATCCTGCAAGACAGGAGTCTACCTTGGTTTGCAAATGTCCTTGAGATTTACAACAAAGAAGTTACCTTATCAATAGCCCAATTTCCAAAGACACAGAACTCAGTTCCTCAAGCCCTAATGTCACCCTCCCCTCCATGAAAAACCGAAGGAGGCGGAGGTAGAAGGAAAAGTAAATAAAGTTAAATTTCTTCTAAACCTAAATCTCATTAACAAGGATGCTTGATAGCAGGAATGTAACATTCCACCAGGAGACTCCCAATTGTCTTTACTTGATAGTAACCAGGCCTTCAATATCCTGATAGTGCTTTTTTCGCATGCGTGGGCTAACCGGCCAGTTCTGCTTCTGTAAGATTGCTTTGTCTGCTTTCTTGTCTGCTTTCGCAAGCAGGTCCCCTGACCCAGTCCACTGACGCCAAGTATGCCTGTTCAAACTATCTATCAATCAGCTCAGCCCCACCCAAAACTTGTTTGTATCTGTCTATAAAAACCCTGTACCAACCCAGCTCTGGACCTCTCGGCGTTATCGGCAAGGAGCAGCGCAGAGGTCCAGGTTCGAGCCTGCAATAAATGACCCTTGCTGATTGGCTTTGACTCACGTCTCTGGTGGTCGTTTAAGGTGGGGGTGATGAAGTTCTAGAACCTAGGTGAGGTTTGGTGGGCTGAGGTCTGGAGCCGATGACCAAGAAAGAATTCTTGAGACATCTTTGGTGCAAAATGGTGGTTTATTAAAGCACGGGGACAGGACCCGTGGGCAGGAAGAGCTGCTGCCCCAGGTTGTGAGGGATGGCAGGTTATGTACCCTGCTGTTGGGGGAAGGTGAGGGGAAGGGAGGTTTCAGTAGAGTTTTCATATGCTAAAGAGGGCCTACAAGGTGCCAGGATGGTCCAGGCCTGCCGGAGGCCTTGCCCTTGCTGCTGGATCAATGTTGTCTTTAGACCAGCCATTAACATTAAGATAGTTGGGAGACTTTTTGGTGGGGTGTCACAATCCTGCTATCAATCATCTTTGTTAGTGAGATTTAGGACATTTGTAAGCCAAGGGAGACTCCTGTCTAGCAGGATTGTGAGCTCTGCAAGTTAACTATTTGCTTATTGTTCATGGCAGTCAGGGCTGCCTGAGGGATGCTACACTTATGGAGGGCAAAGGGTGAAGAGGGGGTGCAAGGCACCAGCTTTTGCTTTGTCCTCAGCCAGACTCCTGCTCCCTCATCAGGGGTAATACTCTATTGACATTTCAACAGATAATGAACCAGGGTTTTAGAGAGTCAGTCTTTTGCTCCCTGATTCCCCCTACAATATGGTAAGAGAGCCTGGATTTATAGCAGTACACTGGCCTTCAGATTTCCAGGCCTAGACTCATTTATCTGTTTCTTGTTTTTAGAGTGGGAAGAAGGCTAAGCAACTGGCCACTTTTTGAACACGGTTTTTGAATGATTTTTGTTTGTTTCCATTGAAAGCTAATCTAGCACTAACTTCTAGCTAATTATAATAGAATTTGTTATCTACTTAATGTAGGTTAATTAGCATTACTGAATGGTTGAGTAAAGCAGTTTCTTTACCCTTTCATAATTACTCTAGTTTCTGCCCAGAGGACCTTCCCCAGACCTGGATAATCTTCTGAATCCAATTTGCCAACTGACAATAGCATTGACATTTTTCTTTTAGGAAGAGCTCTGAAGTGGCTTTGTATGTAGATCAGAGCCATTGATTTTTAGATCAGTTTGGCTTATGGCCTTGAGTGGTCATGGTGGCACTGCTGTGCCCTGTGATGTGTTTTATGCTGTATTTTTTTTTTTAATTCCTTGAGACACTTAAGACCAGGTGATAGGAGGCTGTCAGCCTAAAAGGCTGACTTTGATCCTCATATACAGTGAAACTAATATAAAAGAAAGGCTCTGTTCTTGTTAAAGGCAGGGCATTCACAAGTGCGTGGTGGCGGTTTGTAGTCTAGTGGTTGCTTATGTAATTACTCCTCTCCATTGAGGTGTCCCTGTAAGCCACTAGCTGGGACCACACTCTCCCATTTGAGGAAATACATTTGGCTTCACAGTTACCTCTTGCTTCCTGACGAGGCAGAGTGTTCTAAATAGCTGCAGCCTTAAACCTTGGCTCACAAAGGCCAGAGTGGTAATAATTATTTTAAATTTAACCAAATAGAACAGCACATTTGAGGATATCAATTATCCTGACAACATAGCTATGATGTGGAAGCCTTCCAGTTAGGGAACTGCTTACAGGCTAAAAAGTCCCAAATCATTTTTTTATTCTTTACTTTCTTCTTCCTCCCTCTCTCCACTTGGTAACAGAGAGAAAGAGAAGTCTACACAACTTATTTTAAGTGGAACTATATTCATAAATAGCTTCTTGATTGAGAACAAATGCCTCATTAATCTTAAGTGCTTCAACCAGAGAGCACAAGTGAAGTCAGGAAGAATAATGACTGACATTATGGGGAGCATAACATACTGTACTACACACCAGGATGTGCATGCCTGGAGGTCACCAGGCTATGAGGCACATCTCCTTAGCAGTGAGGAAAGGGAACCCTGGGGGTGGGGGGGAAGTGAAGTGCAGGCACTTCTCATGAATAGCAAAAATTAATCCAGTGACAGGATGAAGAAATCAAGTACTTTTTTATTTGTTACAGAAGGTGATGCTGGGAAGAAAGAATAAACCAGCTGGGTTTTTACTTGAAAGCCAAATGTTGTACTGTTCTAACAAAGTAAGGTATATGTTCAACTTGAAGTGCTTTGCTTAGGTTCCTGGAAATATGGTTATGTAAATGCATTAAGCTTCATGTGGATGATCTCTGACCAGTCTTAAATTATAGAGGTGCTTCTTGCCACTGCTCATGTGCTTGCCTTGCTACCCTGTATCAGATAGATACTCTGCAAATCTCAAATTAATTTTTATATTGGTGTAAGCAGTGCTATTAGGAAGATAAATCCAGGGAAAAATTGAATTTTAAATAAACAGTATGTATGGCTTTATATTCTTCTGTTATATTCCATTCATACAAATGGTTGTATGATGACATTTAAATAGTTATAATGTAGTAAGTGCACACCCCCTCCCCAAGATGTCCATGTTCTAATCCCTGGAACCTATGAGTGTGTTTGTCAATGTTGCATAAAAAACAGAATTATGGTAGTAGATGAAATTAAGGTTGCTAATCAGCTTATGATATCTGGGTTTACCCAATGTAGACACAGGGGTCCTTGGCTATGGAAAAGGGTGGCAGAAGAGAAGGTCAGAATGAGGTAAAGTGAAAACTCTTGACCTGCTGTTGCAGGCTTTGTAAGTGGAGGGGGGCCACGAGCTGGGGCATGCAGGCAACCCCTTAAAGCTAGAGTAAGAGCAAAGAAAAGCTAGAGAGTCTCCAGAAATGAATAACCTCACTGATCTTATTTTAGCCTTTGATTTTAGTGAGGCCCAGTTTGGACTTCTGACCTAATGAACTGTATAAATTGGTGTTATTTTAAGTGATGAAGTTTGAGGTAAATTGTTACTGCAATAATATAGAACTAATATAGTATTCAGTAGAAAGCCTTTTGAAAGGGTCATTCATTTGTTTTCACTCTCAACTGGCAGTGTCCTTGCCCAGTCTGAAGCATGAGGCATCTTTCTCAGACTTTTTTCCTTTCTTTACTAGCTCACAGCCTCTAGTTCCTGGAGTCCAGGAATCCTTTACCCCACTGTGACTCCCAGTATTGCTCCAGCTTTTCAGTCTCTCCCTCTGCTCTTGTCCTTACTATTGTTTTTAGCTAATATGTTTCCTTGAGCACACTTCCAGCTCTTCTTCTACTTGCTTACTTTGTTACTGTCCGTACAACTCAATCCTGGTAAATCCTATTATGTATCAGCTCTGTACCTGCATTCCTGTAGCTGACATTGGTGTGTCCTCAGGGATGCGAGTAATTCATGCTGCATTCCCATCATGCAGTCCCTCTACCACTGTCCAGGTGGACTGTTTCATAGCTCTGTCACCTGAAGCTTCCATTCTTCTCCCCCATCCTTACTCTGACTTTGTGAACTTACTTCACATTTCACTGAGCAACAGGAAGCCATCAGTGGAGATCTTCAAGTTTCCATCTGCATCATAGCCACAATATCTCTGCTTCTACCTTTGGCTACCCCCTCTCTTTTTATACACAGGATCATAGTTCCAATGATTCATCCCTTTCTTTCCCATACCAGCAGGTTTCCCCTCTCTAGATGATTCTCATTATCATCCAAATAAGCTGCTATTCCTTCTATTTTCAAATAAACTGATAAAACCTCTCTTGATCCTCTTCCTTACCAGGTCTACCCTATTTCTCCATGCCTCTTTGTATAGTAACACTCCTTAAAAGAATTGTCTTTATTAATCCATGTAACTATTCTTCCTTCAAGAAGTTCTCCACCCCCACCACTTCTCTGTTGGTTTAACAGAGTCACAGGCTTTGCCTATATTTTATAGAATTTCTGTTCCTTTCAGTTGATCACTGTCTCCCATTTAAAGCACTGTTTTTTCTTGGCTCCCGGAGCCCCACACACTCCTGCTTTTCCTCTTTATTTACTGCCACTTCTTTTCATTCCCCAGAACTCAAACGTGAGCCTCTTCTCTGAATTAACCCATTTGGTAATCTCATCCATGTCATAGCTTTGATGCTTTTAAACAGCAGCTAGTCATTGATGGCCTGTATTTATCAGTGTCTAGCTCAGCTTCTCTTCTAGGTTGTGGAGCACTATGGCCAACTTCATGAACAGGGTCTCCTTTCATATGCCTGACTGTCCTCTTTTTGCTTGTTTTAAAAATTTTTTTTTTAATTTCAATTCCAGTATAGTTAACATACAGTGTTCCATTAGTGTCAGGTGTACAATATAGTGATTCAGCAATTCTATGCATTCCTCAGTGCCCATCATAACAAGTGCATCTCCATCACCTATTCACCCCCCATCCCTGGTTACCATCAGTTTGTTCTCTATAGTTAAGAGTTTGTTTTTTGGCTTGTCTCTCTTTTTTATTCCTTTGTTTAGTTTCTTAAATTCCACGTATGAATGAAATCATATGGTATTTGTCTTTCTCCAACTGACTTATTTCACTTGGCATTTTTAATTTCTCCTCTTGAACCTTTATTGTCTGTTGTCAACACAGCCATTGGAATGATCCAATTAAAATATAGGTCAAACTAAGTTCTTGCTGTGTTCGAACCTCACTATCTCAATCAGAATAAAGTTGTTGACTTTTTCCATGGCCTATGAAGTCTTATTCCTCCTCTTAAATTTCTGATCCCTTTTCCTATTAGAAAAGGCCAGAATCTGCTGGCATTACTTTCTGTAGATTATTCCATGGCTCACTCCCCTAGCACTTGACATCCTCTACCACTTAAATAGTCTACTGGTTTAGTTTGTCTGCTATCCCAGCAGAAGGTAACTTCATTGAGAGCTGGATCTTTGTCATTCCTTGAAGTTGCCCAGTGCCTGGAACATGATGATTAACCAATATTTGTTGAGTGAATATGTGTTTTCACTTACAGTACAAAATTGATGTGGGCATTTAAATTGGAGAATTCACTTGCTAGTATGAAATTCACTGAGCCTGTGGAATATCCACTCAAAAGATGACTGCAGGAAACCTGTCATTTAGTTTCCTAATCACTCAGAATTCATGCCAGCCCTGTCCTTATGTGAGATCCTGTTCTCTCCTCAACCCTGATAAATGAGCCATAGCTCCAGAAATGGTTTCTTCCATGTTGTGTTGATCAGCACTTTGTAAGCTATCTTTCTGTAATGTGATTAATTACTCTTTGTTTTCCAAGCTCAGACAGCCCTATTTTATGGTTTTTGCATTTCTGTTATGAACATGGTTCATAAGTAAAGGTATGGGGAAATACTTCAATTTCATAATTTTCTATAGCACTGAAAATTGGCTTTAGTGGTACTTGCGGATATGTCAGCTAAAATGAGAGCTTCTTATGAGGCAGCTTGAGAATGTTGGTATTGGCATTTCTTTAACTGATGTTATATAGAAGAGCCAGTGGAACATGATTTCCCTCCACCACGAATAACAAACAGCTGCAATAGCTAGCTGTATTATAACAATGTCCTTCTCACCACTGTTGTTAATGTTGTGTCAGCACTTTGATTACAAACACTCTTTTTCATGGTTTAATAACTAAGCCATAAAGAAATCATTCCACGTTGTAAATTGGTAAACTTGTGGTTCATTGCAGTGGTTATTTTTTATGAAACCAAATTTTAAAAATACTTAGTAATGCTAGAAGGGAAGTTTTGTAAATGGTATTAGGTGAGGAAAAGGGACCTAAGCAGGAAAGGTACAATGTTCAATATATGATCTAATTTATATTTTTTCATTCAGCTTTTAGCTGCCCTGCTGTGGGGGGGAAGGGGGGTCGGTAAGTACAACAGAATGGCTCCTTTAATGCTGTACTTGGGAGACAAGCATAAAAGCTATCTTACAGAATAATCATTTTGTGACAGACATTTTAGTGTTTGTTAGTTTTGTTTTAGGAGACATTGGTTCACTAGCAATATATCTAAATCTTTAGAATGGTGAGTCATTTTACACTGGGGTGTTATTGTTCTTGGAAAAGGCATGCTCATTAAACATGAGATAAAATGAGGCTGGCAATGAGCCCTGACTGTTGAATTTTATTTATTTATTTTGTTCTTTTTGGGTGTCTCCAGAGGTTAGATTACAAAGGAGTTTTGAGACACTGAAAGACTCTGGAAGAAATCATAGTGCTCACTTAAAATTTTCATTTAAGTAAAGAAAATAGGCTAACCCTCCACTGTTACATTAATTTTAAATTACACATATTTAATAGAAAATGATTTAATTTCCTTGTCTGTGGGTTTTCTTTCTTTTTTTTTTTATTCTTCTTATTTTTTTTTTGTTATGTTATGTTGGTCACCATACAGTACATCATAAGTTTTTGATGTAGTGTTCCATGATTCATTGTTTGTGTATAATACCCAGGGCTCTAAGCAATCCATGCCCTCCTTAATACCCATCACCAGGCTCACCCATCCCCCCCGAACTCCCTCCATTCTAAAACCCTCAGTTTGTTGCCCGGAGTCTGTAGTCTCTCATGGTTCGTCTCCTATTCCAATTCCCCCCCTTCATTTTTATCTTCCTTTTCCTAATGTCTTCCATGATATTCCTTTTATTCCCCCAAATAAATGAAACCATATGATAATTGACTTTCTCTGGTTGACTTATTTCACTTAGCATAATCTCTAGCAGTCCCATCCATGTTGATGCAAAAGTTGGGTATTCATCCTTTTCTGATGGCTGAGAAACATTCCATTATGTATATAGACCACATCTTTATCCATTCATCTGTTGAAGGGCATCTTGGCTCTTTCCACAGAGTACTAAACATTGTTAAGACAGTCTCCCATTCTTTTCTTTTTTTTTTTTTTTTTTTAGTTTTATTTATCTCTGACAGAGATCACAAGTAGGCAGAGAGGCAGGCAGAGAGAGAGGAGGAAGCAGGCTCCCTGCTGAGCAGAGAGCCCAATGTGGGGCTCGATTGTTTGCAGAACCCTGAGACCATGACCTGGGCTGAAGGCAGAGGCTTTAACCAACTGAGCCACTCAGGTGCCCCGACAGTCTCCCCCATTCTTAACACTCTTGAATTCTCAATTCTCTTTTACAGAAAACTAATGATACTGTTTATTCAATAGTCCTTGCAGATCCTTTCTGTACATACATGAATGTAATGGCTTGCTGTTCCTGGGGGACCCAAATGGTATCACAGTTTAATAGGCTGTAATGTTTTCACTTAGTAATACAATGTATCATTCTTTGTAACTCAGTATTTATGGATCTACTAGATCTTTTCCATTGCTATTTTAAATTTCAATCTTAACTCTATTCTTATTAAAAAGTCCAGAGTTTACAAATAGAATCTAAGCAACAGACAGTTCCTGTTGCTCCCAGAGGTAACTGTTTTCTCTGTTACAAACAGAAATGAGATGATTGCACATCCTTCCTTCTGTACAGTTAAAAGTTATCTGAGATTCTAAGAAATAGAATTGCTGAGTCAGTGATTTAAAATTTTGATAATGCCAAATTCCTCTCCAGAGCCACAATAACTTCTCACATACCCAAAGACCATATATATTTTGTTAATTTAATAATCTGAAAGAGATACCTCATTATTTCATTTTTCACCTTTTGTTCTTGAAGTTTTGTGTCTTTCATGTGTTTATTGGCAGTGAAGAGTCTTTGAATCAATCTTTTTTTTTTTTTGATTTTTTTTTTTTTTGAATCAATCTTTTGCCTATTCTTCAAAAGTGTGGAAATATTTTCTTGTCTTATCATCTTCTGTTAATTTATACAGTATTTTATCCTTCAGAATGTTAAAATGTTGACAAAATAAAAATTTATTAGTCCATCCAGTATGCCCTTTATCTTTTAAATGTTATATTAAGAAGTCATATTTATCCTAAATTCATCAGTATATTTGCCTATTTATTTTAATACGTATATAGTTCTGTTTTATTTTTGAGTTTAGATCTATAAGTAATTGGAATTTATTTTTATGATTCAGAGGCAGATACACTCTTTCTCTGGCTCTGCCCCAGACAATAATTTCATTGTTCATTTAAATATATTATTGAATAGTTTGTATTGATTTTTGGTTATTTAGCTTTTCTTTTTTTTTTTTTTAAGATTTTATTTATTTATTTGAGAGAGAGGGAGCATGAGAGTACACGAGGGGGTACAAGCAGAGGGGCTGCAGAGGGAGAAAGAGAGAGATGCAGGTTCTCTGCTGAGCAAGGAGCCCCATATGGGGCTTGGTCACAGGACCCTAGGATCATAACCTGAGCCAAAGGCAGATGCTTACCCAACTAAGCCACTGAGTGCCCCTCTTTCTTTTTTTTTTCTTCTAATTCTCTATTCAATTAAGAGTGATCTATTTGACATATTCTTTAATTTTTCCATTTCCATTTTTCTGGTTGTAGAAATTTTTATATTGTTGTTCTTAAAAATCTGATTTGTCCTTTGTTTATAGTCTCTTACTTATATTTCTTTTTTTTTTATAAAGATTTTTATTTTATTTTTATTTGACAGAGAGAGATCACAAGTAGACAGAGAGGCAGGCAGAGAGAGAGATAGAGGGAAGCAGGCTCCCTGCTAAGCAGAAAGCCCGATGCGGGACTCGATCCCAGGACCCTGAGATCATGACCTGAGCCGAAGGCAGCGGCTTAACCCACTGAGCCACCCAGGTGCCCTCTTACTTATATTTCTAATGCATTTAATTTTAAAACATTTTAAAGGGCTTATTTACATCTTGTGCCTAAGATATTATTCGTCTGTCTAGTTTTACATTATGTTTTTTCTTCTTGGAGAATCATATTTTCTTGCATGTTTTTGGAATTTTGACTGTCAGCTTATATTCATTAGAACTTAATTTTTGGGAATTTTTTAAAAATTTATTTTCAGTGTAACAGTATTCATTGTTTTTGGACCACACCCAGTCCTCCATGCAATCCATGCCCTCTCTAATACCCACCACCTGGTTCCCCCACCTCCCGCCCCCCACCCCTTCAAACCAATATTTGGGAATTTTTTGAGACTTTTTGATAGGTGCTAGACCCCCCTTCCAGCAATATAATATCATCCTACTTTATGAACAATGGAAGAACCTTACAACAGTTTGATTTCATTAAATCTCTCTCTCTTTCTGCTCTTATCTTACATTTACCATTACATACATTATACTCTGTAGTAGTATTATTTTAGTTTGAAACAGTCAGGGCTTTTTAGGAAACTTATAGTCTCTTTCTCTTTGTCTCTTGCTCTCATTCTCTCTTTGGATGTGTGTGTTTTTTGAAGATACAAAAAATTTATTTTATATTTACCCATGTATTTACTCTTTTTCACTGTTCTTCATTCCTTTGTGCAAATCCATGGTTCAGACTGCTATCATTTTCCTTTATTCTTTTAGATTTTTTGTCTCTATGAGATTGTTTTTATTTTGTCTTCATTTTCAAAGAATGTTTTCCTTGGAAATGAATTCTAGGTTGCCAGCTTTTTTCTTTCAGTATTTTTGTAGATATTGTTCCATTGGCATTTGCTTCTGGTTGTTTACTGAATGTTTTTTTCCTCTGCTTTTAAGTATGTTCTTTATATTTGGTTTTCACAATTTTGACTATTATATATTTAGATGTATTTACTTTGTATTTATCTGTTGGGGTTTATTGGGCATCTTGGGTCTGTGGGTTGACTTTTTTTTTTTTTTTCCTAAGAGAGTGGGGAGGGGCAGAAGAAGAAGAGACTAGTAAACAGCCTGCACAATTATTGCAGAGTGTGATGCAGGGTTTGATCTCACAACCCTGAGATCATGACCTGAGCTGAAATCAAGAGGTTGATGCTTGACTGACTGTGCTGCCCAGGCACCCTGGGTTGACAATGGTGGTGGTTTTTTTGGTTTTGGTTTATATTTTTTTCCCCCCACTGCTTTTGGAAAGTTCTCTGCCATTTTGTCTTCCAATTATTTTTCTCATCCACTCTCTCCTTCTATCCTTCTCAGACTGCAATTATACAGAAATTGAACAGGTTTTTTTTCCTTAGGTCTCTCTTCATTCTCACAGCTGCTTTCATTCCTTCTGTTTCCTATTCATGTCTTTAAAGTCATTGAAGTTTTATCCTCAGAGTTCCAGTCTGCTTTGAAATATATTGAATTCAACATTATCAATGTCACATTTTTTTGTTTCTACCATTTACATTTGATTTTTAAATAATTCCCATGACTTTGTTAAAATATTCTTTCTCTTCATATGTTATCTTTTTCATTAGCTCCTTTAGCATTTGGAACATAGCAATTTTAAACTCACCATCTGATCTTTCCAGTATCTTGTTCATTTTTGTGTCTGATTTTATTGATTCTTAACTTTCTTAATCATAAATTATATTTTCTTGTTTTTTAGTGTACCTTGGGCTTTTTTTAAAATTGTGTGCTGGATATTTTGTTTTGTAGCAAATGAAGGTAATCTTATTTTCAGAAAGGGCATGGTCCTTTGTCAGGTTTCTAGAGCAGGAGTGAGATCAGTCTGATTTGTAGTTGAGCTAGGTCTGGGCTTTTTTGCAGCTTTAGTTTGACTCAGTCCACTCTAGTTTTGGATGTTTTGAAGATAAGATCAGGATTTTCCCTTTAGCAGTATCTGTTCTCTGACCACTGTGGAAACTATCACATCTGCCTGCTTTCCACAGCTGAGTTGGCGGCTTTTAGAATTATAGAAGATCTCTTCTTGCTTTAGAGTCCAGCTGCCTGCATTTGAGGTTCCTGGAGAGTTTTGTTTTGTTTTGTTTTCTTCTCTCCAGGTCTGCTGCTTGTTTTTTACACCTCAAGGGAGTTATTGACAGATCTCTATTTCATTCTCTGCTAAACCACTATACCCAGATCATTCACTGGTGATGTTATGCATAAGTTGTCTAGAATCAGTTAACTTTTCACATATCTAACCACTGTTCTTGTATTGTGTTTCTGGAATGCTTTACATTTACTATCTCATTTAGGGAAATAGTATTTTTCTCCCTTTATAGGTAAGATATCTGAGGCATAGCCAAACTATGATTTTGAACTTTGACCATCGGTACTTTATTAAATATCAGGATAAAGCCTGGTTCTCTGGTATCACTGTTGTTCTATGAGTTAAATTGGATTCATGTAGCCTGAAGTGAGACTGCAAAGACAAACTAAAATGTTACTTTTTGCCTCAAATGGTATCATTCTTTGAAGGAAGAAGTGGAGATAAATTTAATGATATGATACCAGTGAGGAGTTTTATTAGCTAGGTGAGTGAAACAAATGGGAACACAAATAGTTATATAGTATATGCTGCTTATAACACATTTTTTTATGATATGGGTTCTTTTAAGGGGATTAATTAAAAAATGGATTCTTGGGCGCCTGGGTGGCTCAGTGGGTTAAACTCTCTGCCTTTGGCTCAGGTCATGATCTCAGGGTTCTGGGATCGAGTCCTGCATTGGGCTCTCTGCTCAGCAGGGAGCCTGCTTCTCCTTCTCTCTCTGCCTACTTGTGATCTCTGTCTGTCAAATAAATAAATAAAATCTTTTAAAGAAATGAATTCTTAGTCATTTATAGAAATGAGGAAATGGGGTCTTGGTTATACCCTTTATCGTTATATTCTTCATAGTACGGTTAAGTACACATAGGTCTTCTCACCTCCTAAATTGTGAGCTTCCCAGAAAAGGCACCTTTTCCTGTTTATTTGGGCATTCTATTTTGAAATCTTTTGCCTTGCTTTATACTGAGATAGAAGATGCTGGTGAAAAGGAGCATGGACTTGTGCTCAGGCAGACCCGTACTTGAACTGCAATTTCTACTTTTGTTGGTAGGTTAAGGGTTGGAAAACTGAAGCCTGTGGGCTAAATCCTGTTCACTGCCTGTTTTTGTGAATAATGTTGTTATTGGGATATAGCTACACCCATTCATTTACGTGTCATCCTACAGTGTCAGAGTTTAGTTGCAACAACTGTGTAGTCCAAAGCCTAAACTAGTAACTATCTGGCCATTTACAGACGAAGCTTGATAGCTCTGGGATTGGATGATTTTAGAAAAGTTACTTAATCTCTTAATCTCAATCTTACTTTCCTCATAAGTGAAGTAGAATATAAATTACCTAATAAGTTCATGTTAAGGAAGGGAGGTAAATGATATAATGTTTCTGGCAGGGTATCCAGAATGAATTAGGCCTTTAATATAGCTTTTATTCTTCTAAGAGAAAATATTTATTATTGATAACCAATTTAATAAATCAGTATCCTGAAGGTGCTCTATCACCCCTATATTCTCGTTCAATTTTTTCAGTGAACTAGAAGATGACCAATACTAGTACAATTAGTGTATTTGGTAGGTATCAACCTTTATGTGTATCATGCATTATATGGATTCTTAAAAAACGTTGGGGTACTTTTCAGGTAAGGAATAACCTTTTAAATTTTAGAATTATCAATTTTGTTGCCTGACAATAAGGTACTATTTAAGAAAGGAAAGAAACGTTAAAAGGTTTCCTATGTAATATTGCTTTTATTGGGTTGGTTATAAACATAGGCATTTAATGCAAGTTCATTTACAAATGAATGGGTTGACAGGTTGACATGTTTGTGCTTGTGACAGATCAACCCATGAGAGGAGGGATGGTGACTCAAAACAGTGACATAACTGGACATGACTTTTTTCTTTCCTACTTACTTTTTCAAAATTGAGTGAATTGAACAGAAACCATGGTATCATATATATCATATAAGTAACTGCTTGGTCATGAATATTTTTTGTCTTTAACTAGGAAGTATGATTTTTCAAGTAAATTATAGCAAAAATAGCTCCATGTCAAATCATTGTTTTTTTAACTCCCTGTTAAGACACCAGAGTCTGCAACTTCCTTTTCTTAGTGTCCCAGTATGTGAAAATGATCTTTGCAATTTTTTAATCCTTTGGTAGTTTTCAAGATTTTTACTTTGTCCTGTTTTACCATTTTCTCATTTATGTAACAAATTCATGTGGAGGATGTATTCTCTATTGGGTATCACAGTAGAGAAAGAGTAACTTGACAAGTATTTCCATAGCACTCATCAAGCTTACAGTTTATTCAGGACAGCAAAAAGAATTCCACAAATAGTTAAGAAGAGTAATGAATGAGAAGTAACTGGGCCAGGGGATTAGGAAAGCCTTCTTTGAGGAGTCAGCATTTAGGCTGAGATGTCAAGGATGTGTTCAGTATAATAAATAACAAATGGTGTAGGGTTTGTCCGATGTATCTGGGGGCACAGGGTGTCTATGCATGGAGAATAGTACAGTGTGAATCTGGACAAGTTCCAGGCCTAATGACCCTGGCCTCTTGGGAACACGTTAAGTACTGAGTAGCATTAAAACCCATTCAGTTGTGTTCTAGGTTGACCTAGGGTGGCTGTTGCAGTAGTTTAGGTCTGCTGAAGCATGCTGGGGCTATCCATTAATGTGGCAGCATTGATGATGGAGAGAAGGCGGCAGATTTGGACATCGGATTGTACTCAGTTAATTGGATCTAGTATGATAGGGAAATTATATCTTCCAGCATGAACTAGAAAGGATGCTTGATGATACTGATAGGAAACAGTGGGGAAGTACAGGCTTGAGAAGGAGACATTGTTCATTTTTGCATGTGTGTTAGAGATGCCTCTTGAATGTCAGTCAGACATATTAGGAAATTAATGTTTGAGTCACTCACTGGCCTTTTGAGAGTCAAACGCCCCACAAGCAGGTGTGGATAGAGAAGCAAGTGAGGTCTCTTACAAAAACTGTAGTGTTTAAAGAGTGTGAAAGAGATACCTATTAAAGCAAGCAGAGGATCAAAAAGAGGTGGAAGACAGTGAGGAGCATGATGGGTCATAGAAGCCACTGGTGGAAACTGTCAGGCATTATCAACAATGCTGAATGCTACTTACAGGTCAGGTGAACCAAGGACTTGGAATTATCCATTAGCTTCTGTGACATGGAGGTCACTGGTAATCCCAGAAAAAAAGCAGTTTCATATTATGGCAGGTGGAATCTTCTCAACCTCCTTTAAAATCTTGAGTCTGTGTATTCTATTTGAGAGGATTGTCTCCTCCTGTTGTGGTGGTGCTGTGCAGCACATGTACCTTTTAATGATCCTCCTCAGGTGCTTTCAAGCCGCTTCCATGCTGCTTTGCTGTATTTAACTCTGCTAGCTTGTCCCTTTAGGCTTCTTCTCACTCCTAGTTTCATTAATCAGGCATCTAATGCTCTTAGTGTCTGAGCTCCTCGCCATCCACGGCTCTCCTTTGCTGCATTCTCACTTCGATACTGACATCTTTTTATAGTCAATGAAAATACTTTAGCTCATGTTTTATTTTCATTTTCTCTCTCTCTGCAGAAATTATGATAAACTACTGGAAAACTCTTTTTTTTTTTTTTAAAGATTTTATTTACTTATTTGACAGACAGAGATCACAAGTAGACAGAGAAGCAGGCAGAGAGAGAGAGGAAGAAGCAGGCTTCCTGCTGAGCAGAGAGCCCGATGTGGGGCTTGATCCCAAGACCCTGGGATCATGACCCAAGCTGAAGGCAGAGGCTTTAACCCATCGAGCCACCCAGGCGCCCCATGGAAAACTCTTAAAATCAGTCATGTTTTGTGAAATTGTTCTTAAATAATTTGGATATTATTGAATAACTTGAATTACTGAATTTCTCATTTTTAATATTTGGACTGAACTTATACTCTCATTGTGTGCTTCATCAAAATTATTATGTCAAGGGGCTCTAGAATCTGGCTTTGTTACAGAGAAAATCCATCAAGTTATCTCCATGAGCTGGGCTTATAATGGATTCAGATGTATATACAAACACAGGGCAAATTTTGCTACTCTAACTTTTAATAGTAACCCAGGAAATTTCAAATGAATGTGCAGAGTTTCCAGTCACATAAAACCATTGAACATTTCTGGTTGTTTGGGTTTTTTTGCTGCCTGTTAGGAGTTATGCTGGTATATTTATTCTCCTCAGTTGTTTTGGTATTGCTCTCCTCAGAAAAATTAAAGCTATAGAGTTTGACACCCCATTATTAACAGTAGATAAATTAAAGGGATTCTTCATAAAGTTAGGCAAAACTTTAGTTAAAGAAGATCACCTTGAAGAACAAATAAAGAAATTTTGTATGTATTGCTTGGAGAGGGGGGAAAAAAACCCCCAAATAACGTGTAGTTACTTAAAAAATTTATTAATGTAATAAATTGGACTTCTATTAACATTGAAAATAAAAGTAAGGTTGAAAATTAAAAAAACTTTAGGTATTTAATTTAAAAATTCTAGGTCAGCAAAAGGCATTGCATTGCTGTCTGGTCTTGTTTTTTGATGGACTTTTCATAGAATTGTAGTGAAAAATGATAATTAAATTCTGTATTTGTGGTAAAGTGAGTCAGTCATCTTGGAGTGCAACAGTCTGTGCCAATCTAAGACATACACAGAAATTCCCAAAATATAAACTTATGTGGGGAGAAGAAAGGAAAACATTTCATGGTACCTTTTTCTGGGGGTGGATAGCCTGGGTTTATCAGTACAGTTTTTCCAACACCGTTTGCCCACTGACAGAAAGGCCTAAATGATATTTTTATGAAAAGAATATCTCTCAAAAAGAGCTTCCTGCCAGTCATTAATTGCAGAATGAACCCCACCAATACTCTATTTTGTAGTTATTCTGTATACACAAACCGTTTCCCAGAGCACAAGAGAATTCAGTCATATATGTATTCTCTGTTCTAGAATTCTAGTAAATAGTCTCCAGGCTACCAAGTGCTCTGTGTTGTATTTCTCCCCTGGAGATGGCAGGTGAACATGATACCAGGGTAATGATGATTCCCTCTAGGATACATGTATATCAAGAATATTTTTGTGCGTACTCTCACTTTGCCTCCCTTCTTTTTCTTTTCCTTTCTTGAACTGCTCAGAGATAGACCTTTATGAAGTTCCTGATAGCTTTAATTTTAAAATAAAAAATTGGAATGTATGGGGGTATTTAGATAATATTTAGATAAATAGTAATGATGTCTGTTAAATGAGTCTGATAATTGTGTGTGTTTTTTGTTTGTTTGTTTGTTTGTTTGTTTTTTCCTCCTAGGAGTGTTGTCTTTGCAATTTGAGAGGGGGTGCTCTTAAAGAAACAAAGAACAACAAGTAAGTAATGTGTTAATTGTGTTCAATTTTATTGTTTCCTTCTCCTCTTTAGAGTGTTGAACCTCTGTGTGGACAGTTTGCTGACATTGTTTCAAAGCTTTTCTTGTCCAGACCTGAGGCTGGGATTACTTGCATGTCTTCAGAGACTGTTACTGACAGAGTCTGTTACTGACAGCTTGTTCACCTCTCCTGGTTGAAGGTGGTCTAAGCCTTGCTTCCATCCATGTCTTTGACACCCCTCTTTTACTAAAGGCGGTTTGAAGGTGAAGGCACCCCATATCATCTAGGTGCCATTGGAATCCTAGTGTTTAATGTGATGAATCCTATTAGTCTAATAAAAACAATGTGCCTCAAAAACAGTGAAATCTGTTACCTTCAGATAAATAAAATCAATCATAGTCATAACATTAAAACAAAGCAACTTACTATTAAAACTAGCAAATTAACAAGAAAGTGTATGTTCTTAAAATAGAAACATAGGGAGGAAAAATGTTGATTTTACGATTTAAAGGGGGACAGTTGAAGAATATGAAGAGAATCTTGAAAGAGAGTCAGAAGTGAACATAAAACAAAGGTAATCTGGTTTTTAATGTGGTTGTTGAAATACATTTTTGCATGAATTTTATTTTCATGACCCAATTTTAGTATTTAAAATGAGGCCAAAGCATTTTAAATATCCCTTTGGAAATAGGAGAATGTAGAAATGATAGAGGCAGAGATGGTAATATGGCATTAAGGGCCAAATCCAGCTCCAAGATATGTTTTAGTTGACTGAAACACCATTTTATAAATTTGATACAAATTAAAAGTTGAGAGATTTATACAAATTTTTTATACAAAAATTTTTATCTGTACTTGAAAAATAATTGTACATCTCTTTTTGACAATAACATGTTGGGATGAGGACCTGGCCTAGATGGGACAGATGATCCCCATGTTAGCATGATTTTCCAGTATATTTGCTTACCTCCTGGCTGGCCCTGAGGGTGCTGGAGTTGGGACCCCTGGTATATAATGTAATGATCAAATTAACATAACTATGTGCACATGCACATGTTTCAAATTGCTTACAAGGAAAAGTGAAGGCATTTATCATTCCGGTGTTGATAAAGTTTAGTCTAATAGACTAATTTTTACTTAACTATGGATCTTCCTTTTTCACAGCCCTAGTTAATGTGATTGGCACTTATACTAAAAAGTGTTGTGAGGTCTAGGATATTGCACAGGTCATGTAGACTGTGAACTGCTTTAGGTGGTTCCTGTGCAGACAGAGATGGTAAGAACTTCTCTCTCTAAATTTGGGCTAGGAAGGAAAGGAATAGTGTTTACTATAGATTATAGTATTTATTAGATTTAAAAGAATGCCCTGATGGGGTTGACACTTGTCCTCTCTTCCTGTGGTCTTTGAAGGCAGGATGGAGTCTCATGTTGTCTGAGTGACATTCTTTTAGACGTAAAAATAGGCTTATGGATATGATAATTCCTTTAAGATGTCTTTAAACTTTAAGAGTCTTTATATTTACTTGGGGCATGACATTTTTGATAAACTAGTGTTAATGGGGATGTCATTTTTCTGGGTAATTCAGAATTCAGCTTTAAGTAAGAAATGAGAAAACCAGCTAAATTTAATTCCTCCTTATCTCTGGGTTCTTTTGGTTATAGTAGGATTGCAATGAGAAAATTTAATTAAAGACTTAATCAATGTTAATACTTTTAGACGTCTTTACTGTTTGTTCTAGTTTTTGCGACTCTTGTATTATGTAAAAAGATTATATACTATACCCACTTCATACTTTTTATTAATTGAACTAATCTTTTGCTACATATTAATTAGCTTAAGTATATTAAACACCTGTTATATTTCAGTACCAAATGAAATAGGAAACATTTCAGTATTTTGTAGAGCCAGTGTGGAAAAATACTGTATATTGATAGGATCGAGTCTTCGGTCTTCACTCCATTCTTCATGCTGGAGTGGTAGGCAGGTGTGGTACTGAATCTTTCCAGCTATCACCCAAGAGGTTTAAAATTCAGAGTCTGTTTGTGACGGATTTAGGCTTTTGGCTTTCTTTCTTGTCTGTGTATTTACTCTCTGTGAGAATTGCCACTGCCTAGCTGAAGTATACAGTATCTAAGTTTAGGGAACTTTTTTTCATGTTTCATGTCTCCTTTCCTGTAGGTGGGCCCATGTCATGTGTGCTGTTGCGGTCCCAGAAGTTCGATTCACTAATGTCCCAGAGAGGACACAGATAGATGTAGGCAGAATCCCTTTACAGAGATTAAAATTGGTGAGTGGCAAAGCTTCTTTTTTTTTTTTTTAACCTCATAAGTTAGTGTTAATTTCAAGTTCTGAATATTTCTTCTAATGTCAGATTCTCAAGATAATTTTTCTCTTAGTGTCATTTCATTATTCTACCTTTTTTCTTCCTTTAGCCTAAATCTACTTATCTGTACATATTCTTTTCCTGTTATATTGTAGGTATGATATAACCTTCCTCAGTTCTGTTTGAAATGAGGCAAAGGAATACTACTTTTTCTGGATAGTGTGAATTTTCAAAGTATAGGTCATCTGGTGAGGTTTGTTAGTAATATACCTGACCTGTCTGTCTGTATTTAAATTGTTTAGTTTTTCTCTCTGGCCTCTCTTTGGTTGTTCCTGACTTAGCGGATTCACCTAACCTGATTCCATCATTTCTTAACTTAGATTTCTAGATAAATAGAAAAACTTTTATTATTACCAAGGAATATTTTTTCATTTACGAATAGATATAAGTCATTTAATTTGCCAAACTCTTCGGCTGATTATCTTCTGACTAGTTTAGAAACTTTCATAAAATCTTCCTAATGCTTCTCTTTGTTAGGAATATTTTTCATTCCAAGGATAGGCCTTTCATCCCTCAACTAGAGTTAAAGTGTGAGCCAAGAAAGCATTAGTTTAGGCCCTTAGATTTCATATTTAAATAATTTTCTCTAACATTACATTGCATGATTTTAAAATACGGGAGTGTGTTTTACATGCAGACTTCATTCCCTAAAATTTCTTTAGTACTTGTTATTTATTTTTTTTAAAGATTTTATTTATTTATTTGACAGAGAGAGATCACAAGTAGGCAGAGAGAGAGGAAGGGAAGCAGGCCCCCTGCTGAGCAGAGAGCCCGATGTGGGACTCGATCCCAGGACCCTGAGATCAAGACCCAAGCCAAAGGCAGTGGCTTAACCCACTGAGCCACCCAGGCACCCCAGTACTTGTTATTTTTAATGTGAGGTCTTTCCACTATAGAATATTTTGGGCACTGTAGCTATAACTTTCTACCAGTCTCTTCCCCATCAGGGAGCTGCGTATATCATCTCTGGACCTCTGTCACAGGCACCTAGCATCTACAGTCTTTTATTCTCAGAGACGGGAAAGTATACACTGTTGTTTTCCATTATAGGTGCATCAAGAATTTCATATTACTAGAAAATATGTGGTCCTTTACAGACCTGATGATTGTCATTGGCAGGTTTGAGTGGTAGCACCACGGTGCTCAGGATGTGGTAATGGAAGTTTTGTGAATGAAATAGGTCATTGAAATGGCTTTAAAGCTCACAGTGATTCAGAAGAGAGCAAAAGGTTCATCAGCTCCTGGACTTCCATAGGAAAGTTTGAAACCTTGCATCTTGGTCACCAGTTAAAAAAACACAAACACATACCAATGAGAATCAAACAAAAAATGTTTGCCAGAATTAAGACTATGAGGTAGGATATTTTTTAAATGTTGAGTTCTTCACATGTTGAAGAATTTAATGTTTAGTATGACAAATATAAACAAATGCCTTATATTTTAATTTTTTTCTAATTTACAAGTAGTATGTATCTGTGAAAATTCCAACAGTGCATTTAAAAATGTCTTTGGTTCTCTATCCTGAAAGATGACTTCTGTTACCAGTTTAATGGTCTTGATGCTTTCCTTTAAGGAGCTATATCCTGGCTAATCTAGTATGTGAATGCTGATTTATTGTTACACCAGTCCCGAAGGGGTTTTAAGGAAACAGCAGGAAGGACAACATGAGATTGTTTCCATGCCATTCAGAAAGTTATATTTAGAAATTTGACATCTGAAGTGGCAAAGCTTACTGTTTTTTCCTTGGTGCTATGCTTCATCTTGATTGTATATATCACATGTTCTTTATAGAATGTCTTACACCCTTAAACAATTGATACCTTGAAAAGCATATGTTTTTACTGAATTTAAGATCACCCAAAGTCTACTTCTAATGGCAGTATAGAGCTGTTCATTCACATATTTGGGTGAAATTAGCAGGCTATAGATCAGATTTTTTTCTGTTTTTAATAGTTTTATATGCATGGAGAGTTTCTTGGTATTTATCAAGTGGTACTTATCAAAATGATTACAGTGGTTAAGTGGAAAAATACAAAGAGAGACTTCATTTTGGGGATCAAAAAACCTCAAAAATTCTGTTGCAGTTTGAAAGTGGGCAACAACCAAAAGTTTAGATGAATATTTTACCAAGAATTGTCAAGAAAGCACCATCACTGTGGTGAATCTCCCATCAGATAGCATCTGTGACCAGTCTTTCTCATTTAGTGATCAGACTGTGGTGTGGGATGCTCTGCCCTATATGTACAGTCAAGAGTATGCTTTCCTGACATTAATATTGTGTTAAAGTTTAAGCAATCTATTGGTATATGGCCAACGTTAGATGTAAGTATTAGTTATTTCACCCAAACCATTATTACCTTACCTTGCCAGGTACTTAGTATACATTTTTAAATAAGACATTGTTCCTGTCTTTTAGCATCTTACAGTCTAGGTGGATATTCTCAACTTAGGCTCTATCGACCTTTTAGACAATTTTTTGTTCTGGATGACTTTCGTGTGCATTGTAGATTGCAGCATCCCTGACCAAACAGACAATGCCAGATAATTTTCGGGAGACAATATCATTTCCATTTGAAGACCCACCCACTGGTCTATAAGACATATATATAAAGAGGATATTTTAACTTTTGTCATTTTCAGACAGAATATCTTAGTTGAAAGAAATAAGTTGGAGGCTATGAGAGAATGGAAATTCTTAATTGTTTTTAAAAGTAATCAGAATTTATTTTGGCAAATTGAATTTATTTGCAAATAAGAAACTCAGCAACAGGTGTGTATTTACAACTGTATAATTTATTATATAATTTGATTATTTTAACATTACTTGTTTTTATAAAAATTGAAGAACCTTGAATTGTAATCAGGTGGGGGGGAGTGTGTGCACATGCACACACACACACACACACACACACACACGGTAATTTTGAGTACACATGGAATAAAAGGCAGCAATTTGTTACTTATTATTTCTGCTTCTGACTTAAAATTACTGTGGCTGGAGAGTTTGATCACACAGTACCAATGGCTTCTGCCTTTTTATGGTTTCCTCTTAAAAAATTTGGTAAATTTATGCACAAGTCTTTGTAAGTGGTTCCTAAAGCAAGCATTGACTGATGAAGCAGCCGCAAGGGGGACTCTGAGCCTCTGCCCTGTGCCCACTAGGTGGTGCTGCTGGACCAGTTTTTCATCCCATTGCCCTTAAATCACCTCCCTAACAAGTGCCTATTCAGAGTCGTGTGTGTGTGTGTGTGTGTGTGTATGTATGTATGTATGTATGTATGTATGTAAAAGAGAGAGAGAGAGAGACAGATGGATAGATGGCACCAAGAAAGGGAAAGTGCTTGCTACTGGCTGTACATTCAAAATGCTCAATTCCAGAGGGCAATTTTTCAGTTCAGTTTTCATTTAGTCATAGGAAAAGAACAGTTTTCCCTTGGGGCAAGTTAGTATTTTTCTGTATAAGTAATAAGCAACACTAGTAACAGCTAGTAACTGCAAGAGGCTTAAAGAACAGCTGATGGCAAACAAGTTTAAAATGTCTTCTGAAGTATGAAAGCTGTATATTTTAAAAAATAATCATTATTATTAGTCTTTCTAGAACATGGAATACTGGAGTTTATGCACAGGTATTTGAATGTTTTGGTAATACTGTTGTTAGCCTTTTATTTATTCATTGGTTCAACTTGCAGCTTTTGAAATACCTTTCTGTTCAATTATTTGTGTAGAAGAATTTTTTTTTTTTGTAGAGAATATAAGAAGATTTATTTACTTTAGTAGATTTTCCCTCTTACTTATAATGACCCCTTTTTTTTTTTTTAAAAAAGAGGCAGCAAATGGAAATTCCAGTGCTCATCAGTGGATTATGTTGATCTTAAAATGCTTTTATGAAGAACCTTTATCTCATCCAGCTATCTTGTTTGGTAACATCACAGGTGTGGTCTCTGCTCATTAGATAATTAAATGGACAGCAATGATGACACTAGACTTCTTTTCAAGACAATGTATTTCATTTTGTGTGGTTGGTAATTTTAAATACTTTAATAAAATACATTAATTTTTAAAAGCTAAACAAAATTTTCCAATACCTAGTGACCATCAGAGCATTGGTGTCTGGTAGGACACAGGATGAGTAGGATGCTGAAGACATTCGTAACCTAACACTTGATCCTATGCTCAGGGATAGCCAGGCTAGGGATTTGTTTGAAGTCATAGACGATCGGTATACCTGTAGACAAAACCCAACAACAACAACAACAAAGAAACCTGATTTCACATCATACAGATTTTAGAATCTACTCAATCATTTTTTTTTCCCTAATCCCTTCCATCTTGTTCTCTGTACTAATATAATTAGTTAGCCCTAGTCATAATTGTATCTCTGGAAGAGGAGCAGAATTGTACAAAGTTGAGAATAAAAGAAAAGGAAATAGAGATAAAACACACATGAAGTTAGAATGTCTTTTCTTTTTATTTACATGATGGAAAAAATATAGGTAAAGATTATCAGGAAGAGGGGTTAAGGACAGAAATTTAGAGAGGACAAACAATATATTCTTTTTATGGTAGAATCACACAGAAGACAGCAGTATTGTCTGCTGAAATGATCTTCAGTATCAATGTTATTGTTTGGAAGCAGATCACCAAAAAAATCTTTAAATTTGATTATAAAATTTAAGGGAAGAACATTTTAAGAACCTAACAAAAGGAAAAAAAAAGAACTTAACAAAAGGAGTAAAACAGCATGAAATTCTGGTGTTTGTTACACACTTACCATAAATGTTTATTACATATATCATTCACTTCTTGAAGATTAAATTAATTAAATATCTGTGGAATTGATATAAATAAAACAGCAAGGCAGGCTTATGGATTCTAAGAAATCTTGGAAAATTGGAGCAGGCCATCAATGCAGCCATTAGTTTAAAAAATTTTTCTGTTTTGAGAGGAAGTTCTCAAATAGAAATGTTGTAAGAATACTTAAATAGTAAATTACATGTGTCAAAACATATGATGTTTATCTTGATAGCTGTCATTGCATAGAAACTTTGGTCATTGACCATGCAACCATCCTTACAGTGGCATAGCATAGTGCCTTTGGTTTCTATGTGTGTGGACATCCCTAAGATTTTTTCATTTGAAATTCTATTTTTGCAACCAAATAGAGGAAGAAATGAATTTTAGAATAGCTGAAGTTGCCCCCAGGCTTTCAGTGACCACTGATATATATTTGACGAGTGAACCAAGCGCAGGTACGAGTGTTCCCTGAGTGAAGAACATTATTTTGAAAAAGAATTTACACTGCAATGATGACTGAGCTACAAGCCTTTCAGTATCTGGCTGAGACCAACTATTCTGCTTAGAAGCCTCTATACACTTTAAAATTTGTACCTGAAGGCAAATAATAGTGAACTTGAAAGCCAGAGATTATAGTTTTGAAAGGTACATCAATTCTGAAAATAGAGTGGTTTCACTGAGGTATTCCAGCTGAAAGTTGAATCAAAGGAAAAAAAAAAATGCATCCAGACTTCCTGTTTCTTAGAATAAGGCACTTGTTCTCTTGTTAACTGGCTTACATTATCAGATGTATTGAATACTAAAAATAGAATTACTGAGAGATAGGGATGGGGTCTGCCTTACGTGCTGTAAGGTCACCCTCATCCTTATTTAGTTAATGTTACAGCAATGTTAGAGATCGGCTTCACCTTCTTTCTAGAGGAATCACGAGTGTATTTGACAGAGCCTCTGTTAATGCATTTTGGGAAATACAAAAACGTAATTGATTATCTTTTATCACTTTAAAAGGAAAAAAATGCATTGGAAAGGCAATCAAAAAATGTCATTATGTTACACATTAACGCATGTACTGTTTTATTCACATCTTCAGTTATTTTTAAAGAACAAGAGGAATTCTAAGAAAATACTAAACATTGACCATGATGAGTGACTTTATTGTGTAAATGCAGTTGAGGAAAAATTTGCCTTAATAAAGGGAACTACTGAAGGAGGAATAAGTTATACTACAAATGAAATATGGTGTAGTGTGTTCAGCTCTATTATATAATAACTTCAGTATGAAACTTATAATATCATTAAGGCCGTTCTTCAGAATTTCAACATACATTGTATCCTCAACTTTGTAAGATTTTTAAATAAGTTTATTGTAAAAAAATGTATATTAGTAGCTGTATAGTTCTTAACTGTCAGAATGATTTGCTACAGGGACTAGATCCTATTGCAAGCTGTCAAATTTGTATATTGCTGTAATACCAAACCATAAAATCTTTTGAGCAAAATGGAAAATGTCAGATAGGCATGACTACAAATAATATACTTTCTGAAGGCTGTAGACATCTATAGGAGAAAATGTGTAAATGCATGAAATGTTATCTTGTTACTATGGATTTTCTTTATCTGCTGAAAGAAAACTCGGAGGCAAAAGGAAATTGATTGGAATCTTTAAATTTTTAGTTTTGAACTCATTTTTCCTGGGGACTAATTCTTAAAACATTATTAGATAAGTAGAACTTCATGTAAGTCATGATTTAAGAATATTGTAAGAGTAATCTTATTTTGTAGCTTGCATTGCTGAATGGTTCATTTTTTTCTGATCTTGTCTGTGTGAGTAGTGATTACTGGCAGATCTTTTAATTGAATTAGTGAGCTGATGTTGGGGTTCCAGAGATGGGATCACCCCCTTCACTCCAACATCGACTGGGCCAATTTGAACAAACACATGCCTAACGGAGGCAGCTGCTCTATGGCTCTAAACAAATAACAGAGTTTGGCTGGGTCAACAGTGAATGACAGCAGGGAGGTTCTAATTTTCGAGAGATATAGTCATTATTGTAAAACAGTGGATTCATTATTATTTGTTGTTCTAATATTTTAGTATGAATTAGGTTGTTTATTCCCTCAAAGAGGCATTCTTAAATATCCACAAAAAATAAGTTATTTAACATATAATTCTGGTATATTTTAGGCATATTCTCTCAATTTAGTGATGTCATTTTCTTTTTTTTCTTAAAGATTTTATTTATTTATTTGACAGACAGAGATCACAAGTAGGCAGAGAGGCAGGCAGAGAGAGAGAGGAGGGGAAGCAGACTCCCCACTGAGCAGAGAGCCCGATGCAGGGCTTGATCCCAGGACCCTGAGATCATGACCTGAGCCAAAGGCAGAGGCTCAACCCATTGAGCCACCCAGGTGCCCAGTGATGTCATTTTCTAACATGAGCTCATACATACAGGTATCAGCATAGTTTTAGTCAGTCATAGTTTGGACTTACTGACTTAAATATGAAAGAGTCTTAGCTTTCATCTGTATTACTGTTTGGATCATACAATTCTAAGTCTCTATTACATTGAGATTAAGACTATTTGAGTCCAGTGTCCTCCACTTAGCCATGCTTGCCATGCATATTAACTTCTCTGAACCTCATCTATAAACTGGGGTGGTTGTGAGGATAAAGTAAGAATAATGGAATACTGGAATACAGTTGCCTTCAAAGTAGGTCATTGCTTATGGCTAATGACTCATAAATCTCTGTGAGCTGCCTTTTGACCAATCAGGAACAGAGCAAATAAATATTTCTGCTCTAGAGGGAGTAGATTCCTGGTGATCTCTCATGTTTATTTATTTATTCAATAGATATTTATTTAGGATTTGCTATGTGGTTAGGTGATAGATTTTATTTCATTTCAATTTTTATAGATTTTACAGAATAATAGAAGTCATTGAACATTAGGCAAGCAATTGCAAAGCAGTATGTGAAGATCTATTGTAGTGAAATCTGGAATTCAGTGAAGGACCTTACTAGATTTGAGGTATTAGGGTTGGTAATATAGAGGTGGAGAAAAACTTCCTAAAAGAAGCATTGCTTAGTAATGCTTAATCTGAGACCTGAAAGATGAGAAGAGCTAGCTGGAGGAAGGGTTAGTATGCTTAGTAGCCTAGAAGTGGGAGGAAATTATGAAGTCTAGGAAATGAAATTTCAGTACAGGTGGAGCATGAAGTATAGAGAGGGAAAGGTGAATCTTGAGAGAAGAAGCCTCAGATGAGATAGAACTGTGCTGTCTAGCATGGCAACCACTTATGGCTGTTGAGCACATGAAATGTGGTTAGTGTTATCAAAGAACTGAATTTAAACAATTTGGGGGCTTTTCTTGTTCTCACTCACATCCACATACCTCCCATGCTAGTCCTGCTGATCCTCCAGAAGTTTAGGCCTAACCACAGATATGAGCAATAGCATGCAGGGCCTGTGTAATACCTAGCCTGAAATATGCCTCTGTTGCATGGTCCTCACAGCAGTTCTGCTTCTCCAAGTGAACCCTGACTTAGACACCTCCTAATTAATTTCCACTCCTTTACATGGCTTGAAGCAAGTGGGCAAAGGGCTAATGTTGGCAGGAACTAAAATTTCACACTCCCCTTTTATTGTAAATTTTATTTAATTTTAAATAAGCTAAATTTAAAAACTGGAGGCAGCATAAACACATGAAACACAACTATAATTTTGGTAGGTGCACATTTCAAACACCCTTGAAAATTTAGTATCATAATTGAGATGTGCTATAAGTGCAAATACACAGCAGATTTCAGACTTAGTATGAAGAAAAGAATGCAAAATATCTCATTAATTTTTATATTGGTTACATGTCAAAATGATAATATTTTGGATTTCTTGAGTTAAGATATATTCTTAAAATTAATTTCACCTGATTCCTTCCTTCCCTCCCTTTCTTCTCTTTTTCTCTTTCTTTCTTTCTTAAAGATTTAATTTATTCACTTAAGAGAGAGAAATTAATTTCACCTGATTCCTTCCTTCCCTCCCTTTCTTTCTTCCTTTCTTCTCTTTTTCTCTTTCTTTCTTTCTTAAAGATTTAATTTATTCACTTAAGAGAGAGAGAGAGCAGACACAAGCAGGAGGGACAGATAGAAGCAGCGAGAGAAGCAGACTCCCTGCTGAGCAGGGAGCCTGACACAGGACTCGATCCCAGGACCTGGGGATCATGAGCTGAGCTAAAGGCTGATACTTAACCACTGAGCCACCCAGGTGCCTCCTGATTCTTTTTTTATTATAAAATATACATAACATAAACTTTTCATTTTAATCATTTTTAGGTGTATAGTTCTATGGCATTAAATGTGTTTATATCTCACACCCCTGTATCTTTAGAATTCTTTCATCTTCCTTAAATTAGGCTTACTCATTGAATAATAATTTCCCATTCTTTTTCCCATTCTTTCCTCTCTTACCTGTTTTTTAATGTTGCTCCTATAATAATAAAAATTGCATGTGTGGCTTATATTGTATTTCTAGTGGACAGTGCTATCCTAGAGGATTTTGTATTTAATTATGAAGTATAACAGTAAGATCATATTCATATTTCAGAAGGGCATTTTGCTGCTGGAGTGGAGAATGTATTCAAGAGAGCAGGCCTGGAGTTTCATTGATTTTGGCATGAACCTGGGGATGGAGAGAGGTAAACCCACCAGAGGCAGGGTAAGCTAGGTGTGGAAGAAGCTGGGTTCTGGCATAAGTAGCTCGGGTAGAGGTCATGCTGTGCACAGGGCTTATCACCACAAAGTTTAGGGGGAAGTACATTTGGCACTTAAGTACTTGTAGTTCATCTGGTGTGGCTCAGAAGGGAGATGTGCCAGAATCCCACCTCTTATGGGTATGTAGCTGTTTAACAGCTTGCTCCTAGATTTTTAGGGCTAGAGGCATGTGACAGTCAGTGACTATTACTGGGCAGCCATTCAGGTGGTAGTGAGCAACGGGGCTTTGTCTGGATGTGTATTTGGTTCACGATAATATCGTATCTGCCACTCCAAACTCTTGTTTGAAGTGTAACAGTCAAGCAAGGTGGTATCAGCACCACAAGTTTTATTTAGATTCTCTCTTAGGGCAAGAAGAAGAAACATATTGAAAATGAAAACCAAACCTATAGAAATGAAGTAGTCTGACTTGCAAAAAGGTGAATGAGAAAGAAAGTATAATGTTCTCATGAAAAATAAATGTGTCCTGCAACCAGTAGAAACATAGTCTACTCTAGGATTTGTTGCCAAGATGTGTGGCCACAATGTAAAAAAGGATTTGCTGTAAAAATCACATGGGGTTGCTCAAACCCATGATAAGGTATTTATTTCAGGTTTGCATCTTGTTACAATTTCAGTTAATTTTAGTTTAAAATCATCTTTTCATCAATAGTTTTTGAGATAAAACTGCCTTTAGGATAAAATTTTAAATCATGATTTTTTTCATTCAGAATATAAAATATGTTTTTCTTTCAAAACAAAATATTTTACTTTAAATAAATGATTATTTATTTAAAGTAAAATAAGTAAAAGTAGTCAAATAAATTGACCAGTTTTCATTATAAGGAGTAGTGCTTAAGGTTAATTAACACTTAAACATTATTTTCCTAGAGCCATCTGTTGTTCCTGATTGATTTAAAAATTAATTGGTTTTAAATTAAACACTTTTTCTCTATAGACAAAGCAAGAAAATATTGTGAAATCTTTTCACTAATTTTTTTCAGTAAAAATAATCGTGACACTCTGGCTAGAGAGTAATCTTAATAAACTAATGAGCTTTCTGACCAAAGCCAAGTGAGTCTTCTCTGATTTTTAGAGTGATAAATTGACTCTGTCAAAATTTGCAATCTAGTCTGGTGAAATATTTTACTATGAAAGTTTAATTCTCATTTTTTATTTATGAAACCAGGGTAGTGTCACACTAGCTTATAATATGTTGCCCATTTAGTGTGATTTATTTCAATGAGTGTCACTTGTTGATGTGTTTAGTGATTGTTGACCTATATTTAATTCTAAAACTCTAAGTGGTGTGAAATGAAATAAGTCAGCAGCTATAGTTAAAAAAAAAAAAATCATGACCCACAGATACATTCAGCTGTCTTTTCTTAGTTTTAATGATGTCACAGCTTTATATTTGACAGCTCTTGATTTGGGGGCAATGGAAGAATAATAGATTTCTTTACTGTTGTGGAATCAACTTAGAATAATTTCTACTACAAAGTATATCTTGAAATGTAATAAAATTGTCTTTTATTACATAATTTGGGAATTCCAGCCTGTCTTTTTCAAGGTTTTGAGGAAAATTGTGGAATAAAGAGTTTTCTTTCATTCGTTTATCAATCTTTTAGTCAATAAATACTTATGGAACTGATCATGCATTGCATTTGGTGCTCGATGACAGGGTGCATGAGATGGATAGAGTCATTCCTCTTTTGGGATTTATATTCTGGAAGGATTTAGAAGTAGAACTTCCAAGGATATGGTTTGTTCTTTGGGTCATTTTGAAAGGCAGAAGGAAGGGGCTAGAGTAGAACATTGGTCTAAGGTATTTCTTCACAGAGGGGTTGAAATAGGCTCTTCTATTTTCTAATGTCAGGGTATTTATCTCATGTAGATAATGTCTAACAAATAGATAAAAATATTAAAAATGTATACATCTTTCTGATAGGAAATTAGTTTGAGATAATTTTAGAAATAATAAACATCTTTAAAAGCTTTATTTTAAAATAGTGGCTTGTTATAAAATTTTAGATTAGTCATAGCTCACAGCACAGTGAAATATGAATAATAAAACATTCATAATAATGAAAAATTTTTTTATAATATGGACTGTTTCAAATACCACCATGTCTTAGAATTACTGTTTTTTGTTGTTTTGTTTTTTCCCATTTTATTTCATTTCATTTCTTTTCAGTGTTCCAAAATTCATTGTTTATGCACCACACCCAGTTCTCCATGCAATATGTGCCCTCCATAATACCCCCCACCAGGTTTCACCCAACACCCACTCCTCTCCCCTCCAAAACCCTCAGTCGGTTTCTCAGAGTCCCCAGTCTCTCATAGTTTATCTCCCCCTTTGATTTCCCCCAACTTACTTCTCCTTTCCTTCACCCAGTGTCTTCCATGCTATTCCTTATGCTCCACAAGTAAGTGAAACCATATGATACTTGACTCTCTCTGCTTGACTTCACCCAGCATAATCTCTTCCAGTCATGTATGTTGATACAAAAGTTGGGTATTCATTCTTTCTGATGGAGGTATAATACTCCCTTGTATATATAGACCATATCTTCTTTATCCATTCATCCATTGAAGAGCTCTTGGTTCTTTCTACAGTTTGGTGACTGTGGCCATTGCTGCTACAAACACTGGGGTACAGGTGGCCCTTCTGTTTACTACATCTGTATCTTTGTGGTAAATAACCAGTAGTGCAATTGCAGGGTCATAGGCTAGCTCTATTTTTAATTTTTTGAGGAATCTCCACACTGTTTTCCAAAGGGGTTGCACCAACTTGCATTCCCACCAACAGTGTAAAAGTTTTCCCCTTTCTCCACATCCTCTCCAACACATGTTGTTTACTGTCTTATTAATTTTGGCCATTCTAACTGGTGTCAGGTGGTATCTCAATGTGGTTTTGGTTTGAATCTCCCTGATGGCTAATGATGATGATCATGTTTTCATGTGCCTGTTAGCCATTTGTATGTCTTCTTTGGAGAAGGGTCTTGCTCAATGTCTTCTGCCCATTTTTTTTGACAATGATTATCTGTTTTGTGTATGTTGAGTTTGAGGAGTTCTTTAGAGATCTTGGATATCAACCCTTTGTCTGTAGTGTCATTTGCGAATATCTTCTCCCATTCCGTGGGTTGCCTCTTTGTTTCGTTGACTCTTGCCTTTGCTGTGCAGAAGCTTTTGATCTTGATGAAGTCCCAGAAGTTCATTTTCACTTTTGTTTCCTTGGCCTTTGGAGGCATATCTTGAAAGAAGTTGCTGTGGCTCGTATCAGAGAGGTTACTGCCTATGTTCTCTAGGGTTCTGATGGATTCCTGCCTCATGTTGAGGTCTTTTACCCATTTTGAGTTTATCTTTGTCTATGGTGTAAGAGAATGGTTGAGTTTCATTCTTCTACACATAGCTGCCCAATTTCCCCAGCACCATTTATTGAAGAGACTGTCTTTTTTTCCACTGATATTTTTTCCTCCTTTGTCGAAGATTATTTGACCACAGAGTTGAGGGTCCATATCTGGGCTCTCTACTCTGTTCCAGTGGTCTGTGTGTCTGTTTTGTGCCAGTACCATGCTGTCTTGGTGATCACAGCTTTGTAGTAAAACTTGAATCAGGCAACATGATGCTCCCAGTTTTGTTTTTCTTTTTCAACATTTCCTTAGCAATTTGGGGTCTTTTCTGGTTTCGTTTTTAAAGAATTGAGGGATTTTGTTGTTATTTCTTTTATACTGCACAGTAAAAGGCATGAACTCAGTACTGCTGCAGAAATTCACTTTAAAATTTCTCTGGGAAGAGGCCATTCAGAGAGAATTATCCTTTAGTATTATCCCTTTCCAAATAAGAATTTTAGTGGGCAGTTCAGCTTAGAACTAAGAGGGAAATTAATGACCCAAATGTTTTTAGACACAACAAAAAATTAATATTTCTAACTCTTCAGTACTGTTTCTCTAAGAATCCTTTTTGATAAGGTGAAAATGAAAAAGCCAACAACATGAAAATCACTCCTTTTCCTGGCTGGTCCAATGGTTAATATATGTGCATTTTCAGGCTTCTCAATTTGACAGGGGCAATCACCATTTAATTTCAAAATTCCATTTATCTCAGTGATAGCCTTAGAACTTGCTGAGTCTTCTTTTCCTGTCTGTGACAGCAGTACACATCTCTGCTCTTTGCCACACACTGATTTGGGGCTCCCTGCCCCAGAGTTCTGGCACATGACACCACTGCAGTGTACGTTCTACATAGATAAGGCATGACAGCCTTTTAACCTCAGCTTGCTGTGCATGCAGAGGGTGACAGCCCACCTGCACTGGGGAAAGCAAACAAGCTAGCGTGATGTGTTCATCCTTAATCACATTCTGTTTCTCTCAGAGGTGTTTCAAGAAAATGACAAGCCAAGCTTAGAGTTCAGGTTATCGGCCTGAGACACACAGGTGCAGGGCATCTCTGAAGCCAATAAGTCTAAACTGTATCATTTAGCTCTATTTTTTAATTTAATGTTAGAATTTTAATATATAGATCATGTATGGCTCTTGGTCCTTTCTTTAAGGACTTACTGTTTTAGTTATAAAAGTAATGTGTTTCTCATCAAAGATTACAAAAGTAAGTGTATAAAATACACAAATAAAGGTCGTCTTCAGCTCCATGGCACTTCACAGAAGTGGTGATGTTCCATATATTGAAGTAATGATTCTTGACTTTTTTCTATGGAGAAAACAGCCTGGAAAAATGCAGCATTTTTCCATCCTGTGTTAGCATTAAGAGTGTATTTCAATAGCATACTATGTATATGATAGTCATATATGGACAGAGTCCCAAGCAGACTCCACATTGAGCACAGAGCCCCACGAAGGGCTTGATCCCACAACCCTGAGATCATGACCTGAGTTGAAACCTAGAGTTGGCCAACTTACTGTGCCACCCAACTGCCCCTAATTTCATTTCTTTTAGGTATATTCCTAGGAATAACATTGCTGGGCAAGATGGTAAATTGCATGTTTAACTTAATTTGCCAGACTGTTCTCCAGCATATACATGATAGTCAAACACATGCATGTAAACCTGTTTTATAAAAATATAATTGTTTCATAAAAATGTCAGTCTTAAAGGTAGTTGTGTTGTTCCTTTCCTATGGTCTATGAATCTACCAGTATCCCTAAAATTTCACATGCCTTTGCTTATCTCACCCATTTTGAAAATTTTCAGTCTGCATTTTTTAAGGATATTTTTAAAATTTTTAAATTTTTAAAATTTTTTAATAAACATATAATGTATTATTAGCCCCAGGGGTACAGGTCTATGAATCGCCAGGTTTATCCACTTTACGGCACTTACCATAGCACATACCCTCCCCCAGTGTCCATAACCCGACCACCCTCTCCCGACCTCCCAACCCCCAGCAACCCTCAGTTTGTTTTGTGACATAAAGAGTCTCTTATGGTTTGTCTCCCTCCTGAACCCATCTTGTTTCATGTATTCTTTTCCTACCCCCCCAAAACTCCAACGTTGTGTCTCCACTTCCTCATATGAGGGAGATCATATGATAGTTGTCTTTCTCCGATTGACTTATTTTGCTAAGCATAATACCCTTTAGTTCCATCCATGTCATCACAAATGGCAAGATTTCATTTGTTTTGAAGGCTGCATAGTATTCCAGTGTGTGTGTGTGTGTGTGTGTGTGTGTGTGTGTGTGTGTTTATCTCACATTTTCTTTATCCATTTATCTGTTGATGGACATCTAGGTTCTTTCCACAGTTTGGCTATTGTGGACATGGCTGCTATCATTCGGGTGCATGTGCCCCTTTGGATCACTACATTTGTATCTTTAGGATAAATACCCAGTAGTGCAATAGCTGGGTCATAAGGTAGCTCTATTTTCAACTTTTTGAAAACCTCCATGCTGTTTTCCAGAGTGGTTTCACCAGCTTGCATTCCCACCAACAGCGTAGGAGGGTTCCCCTTTCTCCGAATCCTCACTAGCATCTGTCATTTCCTGACTTGTTAATTTTAGCCATTCTGATTGTGTGAGGTGGTAACTCATTGTGGTTTTGATTTGTGTTTCCCTGATGCTGAGTGATGTGGAGCATTTTTTTCATGTGTCTGTTGGCCATCTGGATGTCTTCTTTGCAGAAATGTCTGCTCATGTCCTTTGCCTATTTCTTAATTGGATTATTTGTTCTTTGGGTGTTGAGTTTGCTAAGCTCTTTTTAGATTTTGGATACTAGTTCTTTATCTGATATGTCATTTGAAAATATCTTCTCCCATTCTGTCAGTTGTCTTTTGGTTTTGTTAACTGTTTACTTTGCTGTGCAAAAGATTCTGATCTTGATAAAATCCCAATAGTTCACTTTTGCCCTTGCTTCCCTTGCCTTTGGCGATGTTCCCCGGAAGACGTTGCTGTGGCTGAGGTTGAAGAGGTTGCTGCCTGTGTTCTCCTCAAGGATTTTGATGGATTCCTTTCTCACATTGACGTCCTTCAACCATTTTGAGTCTATTTTTGTGTGTGTTGTAAGGAAGTGGTCCAGTTTCATTTTTCTGCATGTGGCTGTCCAATTTTCCCAATTTGTTGAAGAGGCTGTCTTTTTTCCATTGGACATTCTTTATTGCTTTGTCGAAGATTCATTGACCATAGAGTTGAGGGTCTATTTCTGGGCTCTCTATTCTGTTCCATTGATCTATGTGTCTGCTTTTGTGCCAGTACCATACTGTCTTGATGAGGACAACTTTGTAATAGAGCTTGAAGTCCAGATTTGTGATGCCACCAACTTTGGCTTTCTTTTTCAATATTTGGGGACTTTTCTGGTTCCATGTAAATTTTAGAATTATTTGTTCCATTACTTTGAAGAAGATGGATGGTACTTTGATAGGGATTGCATTACATGTGTAGATTGCTTTAGGTAGCATCAACATTTTCACAATATTTGTTCTTCCAATCCATGAGCATAGAACATTTTTCCATTTCTTTGTGTCTTCCTCAATTTCTTTCATGAGTACTTTATAGTTTTCTGAGTATAGATTCTTTGCCTCTTTGGTTAGGTTTATTCCTAGGTATCTTATGGTTTGGGGTGCAAATGTAAATGGGATTGACTCCTTAATTTCTCTTTCTTCAGTCTTTTTGTTGGTGTAAAGAAATGCAACTGATTTCTGTGCATTGATTTTATATCCTGACACTTTACTCAATTCCTGTACGAGTTCTAGCAGTTTTGGAGTGGAGTCTTTTGGGTTTTCCACATATAGTATCACATCATTTGCAAAGAGTGATAGTTTGACTTCTTTGCTGATTTGGGTACCTTTAATTTCTTTTTGTTGTTTGATTGCTGAGGCTGGGATTTCTAGTACTATGTTGAATAGCAGTGGTGATAACGGACATCCCTGCCATGTTCCTGACCTTAGTGGAAAAGCTCTCAGTTTTTCTCCATTGAGAATGATATTTGTGGTGGGTTTTTCATAGATGGCTTTGATAATATTGAGGTATGTGCCCTCTATCTCTGCACTTTGAAGAGTTTTGATCAGGAAGGGATGCTGTACTTTGTCAAATGCTTTTTCAGCATCTATTGAGAGTATCATATAGTTCTTGTTCTTTCTTTTATTAATGTATTATATCAAAGTGATTGATTTGCAGATGTTGAACCAACCTTGCAGCCCTGGAATAAATCCCACCTGATCGTGGTGAATAATCCTTTCAATGTACTGTTGGATCCTATTGGCTAGTATTTGGGTGAGAATTTTCTCATTGTGTTCATCAAGGATATTGGTCTGTAATTCTCTTTTCTGATGGGATCCTTGTCTGGTTTTGGGATCAAGGTAGTGCTGGCCTCATAAAATGAGTTTGGAAGTTTTCCTTCCATTTCTATTTTTTGGAACAGTTTCAGGAGAATAGGAATTAGTTCTTCTTTAAATGTTTGGTAGAATTCCCCTAGGAAGCTGTCTGGCCCTGGGCTTTTGTTTGTTTGGAGATTTTTGATAACTGTTTCAATCTCCTTACTGGTTGTGGGTCAGGTTTTCTATTCAGGTTCAGCTTCAGGTTTCTATTCAGGTTCTATACTGTTCAGGTTTTCTATTTCTTCCTGGTTTAGTTGTGGGAGTTTATACGTCTTTAGGAATGCATCCATTTCTTACAGATTGCCGAATTTGTTGGCGTAGAGTTGCTTATAGTATATTCTTATAATTGATTGTATTTCTTTGGTGGTGGTTGTGATCTCTCCTCTTTTATTCATGATTTTATGTATTTGGGTCCTTTCTCTTTTCTTTTTGGTAAGTCTGGCCAGGGGTTTATCAATCTTATTCTTTCAAAGAGCCAGCTCCTAGTTTTGTTGATTTGTTCTATTGTTTTTTAGGTTTTTTAAAATTCATTTGTTTTTTGTTTGTTTGTGGTTTTTTTTTTTTTTTTTTTTTGGTTTCTATTTTGTTTTTCTGCTTGGATCTTTATTATTTGTCTTCTCCTGCTGTGTTTAGGCTTTCTTTCTTGTTCTTTCTCCAGCTCATTTAGGTGTAGGGTTAGTTTGTGTATTTGAGACCTTTCTTATTTCTGGAGAAAGGCTTGTATCACTATTTATTTTCCTCTCAGGACTGCATTTGCTCTGTCCCACAGATTTTGAACTGTTATGTTTTCATTATCATTTGTTTCCATGAATTTTTTTCAATTCTTCTTTAATTTCCTGGTTGACCCATTCATTCTTTAGAAGGATGCTGTTTAGTCTCCATGTATTTGGGTTCTTTTCAAATTTCCTCTTGTGATTCAGTTCTAGCTTAAGAGCATTGTGGTCTGAAAATATGCAGGGAATGATCCCAATATTTTGATACTGGTTGACCAGTTGACCCAGGATGTGATCTATTCTGGAGAATGTTCCATGTGCACTAGAGAAGAATGTGTATTCTGTTGCTTTGGGATGGAATGTTCTGAATATTTCTGTGATGTCCATCTGGTTCAGTGTGTCATTTAAGGTCTTATTTCCTTGTTGATCTTTTGCTTGGATGATCTGTCCATTTCAGTGAGGGGGGTGGTAAATTCTCCTACTATTATTGTATTATTGTCGATGTGTCTCTTTGATTTTGTTATTAATTGGTTTATATAGTTGGCTGCTCCCATGTTAGGGGAATAGATATTTAAAATTGTTAGATCTTCTTGTTGGACAGATCCTTTGATTATGATATAATGTCCTTCCTCATTTCTTATTATGATCTTTGGCTTAAAGTCTAGTTGTTCTGATAAAAGGTTTGCCACCCCAGCTTTTTTCTGATGTCCATTAGCATGGTAAATTGTTTTCCACCCCTTCACTTTAATTCTGGAGTTGTCTTCAGGTCTAAAATGAGTTTCTTGTAGGCAGCATGTTGATAGGTATTATTTTTTTATCCATTCTGATGCCTTGTGTGTTTGATTGGTGTATTGAGCCCATTTATATTCAGAGTAACTATTGAGAGATATGAATTTAGTGCCATTGTATTGTCTGTAAGGTGACTGTTACTGTATATGGTCTCTGTTCCTTTCTGATCTACTACTTTTAGGCTCTCTCTTTGCTTAGAGGACCCCTTTCAATATTTCCTGTAGAGCTGATTTGGTGTTTGCAAATTCTTTCAGTTTTTGTTTGTCCTGGAAGCTTTTAATCTCTCTTTCTATTTTCAATGATAGCCTAGCTGGATATAGTATTCTTGGCTGCATGTTTTTCTCGTTTAGTGCTCTGAATATATCATGCCAGTTCTTTCTGGCCTGCCAGGTCTCTGTGGCTAAGTCCGCTGCCAATCTAATATTTTTACCATTGTATGTTACAGACTTCCTTTCCCGGGGAAAGGGACACCTGAGTGGGTCAGTTGGTTTAGCCACTGCTTTCATCTCAGGTCCTGATCCCAGGGTTCTGGGATCAAGTCCCATATTGGGTTTCTTGCTCATTGGGGAACCGGCTTCTCTCTCTCCCTCTGCCTGCCACTTTGCCTGCTTGTGCTCTCTTTCTTTCTCTGAAAATAAATAAGTAAAATCATTAAAAAATATATTACTAGATTGACTACAGAAATGACTAACAAAACTAATGATAACTCAGTGGCATAAGAAGGAAAATGTGAAAAAAAATAGGAGAGGAAATGAAAGAATGGAGATGAAAGTAGAAAGGGAGAGGTTTGGGGGAGTAAGAGGGAAAGTCCATGACTGTGCACATTCCACCCCAAACTCAAATGTTTACTCTTCTTCCTGACAACACTGGATTTTCAGAAGGCTTTTCACATAGATCTCCCTCCATTCAGAAAGTTCTCACCTCAGATAGTTATTTCCATAGCTAAAATCCTACTCCCAAAATCATTTGTAAGAAAGGTATTAATCTTAGTTTCCACTGCTTCATCAACATATCATCTCAAGGAGGAGTAAATGAAATATTTGTTATATTGTCACATTGGCTGGCAGTGAGTAAGTTTCAGTAATTAACAACCATGAAGTGATGGTTTTGACTCGTATTTAAAAATAAGAAATCAGAAGTTTAAAGTGGTTATGTTATATAGATAGAAATCAAAGAGCTGTGCTAAATCTTAACCTCCTGACCCAAATCCTGTGTTATCTGAGCTGTATTCTCCACTGAGTTAGGTAGCTCCTTGATCTTTTTAAAGGTTTAAAACAAGCACTGATGTGTTGAAGTTAATTGTTTCCAGTATTTTCCATGAAGACAATCATCTCAGTTCGGGTATATAACCTGGTTTTTGTTTTATTCTGTTCTGTTTTCCATTTCAGAGGACATTAAATATATAGTACTATAAAATTATGTCTATGTTATTTAAGTCCTTGTGAGAAGTAGGTTGCCAGAGAATCAAAAGTACTCTTAAGTTTAAAAATATTCTTACATAGTGTCATTAGACTTGCAGTGCCCGAAAAACTCCAGTTCACTCTCGCCTGTTGTCAGATCTGTTGGAAAGCTTTGACAAACAGTTGGTATGTCAGAGACAGCTAAAGCCTCAGAGAGGTTCATAGACACACGTAAATCTATCATCTAAATAAACTCCACTAGTGGCAGGTGTCTCAGAACTCGGACTCATGGTGATGTGGGCACATGGGTTTTGTTAACCAGAAACAGCATTTTAACCTTGACAGTTTTTAAAAAGACAGGGATTTGCTATCTGAAAAACTCCAAAGGAATCTTGCCCTCAAATGAAAAGATTGTACTGGAGTTCACTTTATAGAGAAGAGAGGGATGTCATTATTGGGTTTATTTCACAACATCTGAATCTTTTATGTATATAAGCAATTTCTATATAAGCTGTTCTTGGAACTCAACCAGAGTGAAAACTTCGGTTAATAGAAAGTTATGTACAATTAAGATTTGACCATTGTGGTTGTTTTTTTTTGTTGTTGTTGTTTGTTTGTTTTTAGTTTCATTTAAAGATAATATTTACTATTTTTTAATTTATTATTTTCATCTTTATCTTCTTTTTTAATTCTTTTATTTTCTCACCATAGCACATACCCTCTCCAGTGTCCATCACGCAACCACCCCATCCCTCCCACCTCCCTCCCCTCCAGCAATCCTGTTTGTTTCCCGAGATTAATTTATGCATGTCAAGCTCACATTTTTTCCTTTATGTTGAAAAAAATGCAGATACTTTTAAAGCATTCCAGGTACATATTAAGTTGGACATGAACATTTCATCTATCCACCCTTTGCAATTTTTATTATTTGTGAGTAACTCTAAAAGGCCAAATCCTTTTAGTTAGTAGTCTTGCTGAGTCTTTTGTGGCCGCTGTATAAGGCAGTAGCCAGTGACCCTAGCTTTGACATGTGTACACAACCAGCATTGACATGTGAACATAACCTTTCTTCTGTCCATCAGAATACATGTTTTACATGGAAAGGTATGTGTTCAATGGGTTTTCATGAATTTGGGGGTTTCCAGAGGTCTTGGGACATCTGACAATATCTTCTACTGTATATAGTGAATAGATGATTTCCACCCTTGAAAATGAAGGTCTCCCATCTTTGTATTTGTGAGGCAATGAACAGATTACCCTCTTTTCAAGCAAAAGAAGGGATATGAAATAATTTTCTCCCCAGTGGACCCCAGAAGAAAACACCCCAGTTGTGATGGTGACATGATAGGCAGTGAGGAGACTGTCAGTGAAACAATTCTGCATTGGGGTATTTTGCTAGGGTTCCCCCAAAACAGATCCCAGAGCTTACTACCTCTTTGTGTGTAATAAATTAGTTGTAATTCTTTCTGTTTATGCTCAGTTTTAAATGCCTTCTTTTTTATTTAACAAACCCATATCATCTGTTTGATCATACTTATCAGGAAGGACAAGCCAGCCAGTAGAGAAAAGAGAGACCCCTTCTCTTGTACACTTTATTTAGTTATTTTTAAAGAATTTTATTTGGAGGAGATTTTTATTAGATCTTGGGTGCTATGATTTGTCTGGTTAGTATTCTTAAAACAAGTCAATCTTCACTTGTTCCCCCTCATAGAAAGGAATAGTAGCAGCGTAGCTTTTGGGGAAAAAAGGATAATTAGGGCATGTTTACCCTGCACTGGGTACTTGCCCAGTGCCATCAGAAGCATCAATCATCCTTGTGGTCCTTGACATTTCTGTATCCATTCATTATTTCTGTTCCCCCTTTGCTAGACCCTGTTGTAAGGCATCCTACTGTAATGAAACATCAGTAAAAACAACAAATCGTACAAGTTCTTGCTTTTAGACTTTATGCTAGGCTTTATTCTAACTCATTTTTACTAGAAACAGTTGATTTTAAGGAAATTGAGATATATAATAATTCTTTTATGATATATGTGTAGGAAGTAGTTGAACTGGAATTAAATTCATATGTATTATTCTAAAGTTCTTGCTAAGTACACTAATATTCATTAATGTGTAGCATATTGGGCTTTTGAAACTTATGATACATTGAATTTTTTAGGGCACATTAAGAAGTCTAGATACTGAAAAATAAAAATAATACTGAAGGCTCACTGTGAAAATGGCAGTTCAGTAGGAAAGTTGCATTGGCATGCACCCCAAATCTTGTTTAAGATGCTGTTTCTCATCTTAGGTGGGAATAGCCAGCATAATCTCTAGGATGGGGTCACAACAGCCTGAGCTCCTGCTTGAGTCAATCCATGGATTTTTTTCTAAGATAATATGTCACCTGTCATTTTCCCCTGGAATCTTAGGACTTTGTGCTCAGTTATTTTTGTTTGTTGACCTACTCTGTGGTTAAAGCTACTTCTTTTGCCTAGTGTACTATCCTATCCTGGAATCTCTCTTTCCTTTGGTAATTGAGTCCAACATATATCTGATTACAGCCTCAAAAATGATGATTGGAATCAAAATCTTTCCAAGGTACATGGAATTAATGATTTTGGTACGTCTTGGGATCACCTCCCATAGCATGGAGTGATTTTAATAGGAATCTCAGAAGTAACACTGTTAATTCTACAGCATTTCACATACCCAGAGGCTTGTTTCTTGGGGAATGTACTTTGTATCTCAGCCTGAATCCTGCCTTCCTGTAGCACATCAAAGCAACTGAACATATTTTGAGTTTTGGTGAAACTGTCACTCATTCAAGTTCTGTCTGGGAGATACATGTTTTTATTTTGCTTATTTGAGTACAGTTGACACACAATATTATATTAGTTTCGGATGTACAATATATGAACTCAACATTTTGTATACATTATGCTATGCTCACCACAAGTGTAGCTACCATATGTAACCATGCAATGCTATTATAATATCATTGACTATATTCCCTGTGCTGTGCCTTTTATTCCTATCATGTATTCATTCCATAACTGGTAGCCTGTATCTCTCATTCTGTTCACCCATTTTGCCCATCCCCCCAGTAAAACATCCTTTTTTTCTCTGTATACGTAGGTCTAATTCTGTCTTTTGTTTGTTTAATCATTTGTTTTGTTTTTTAGATTCCACATGTAAATGAAATCATACAGTGTTTTTCTTTCTCTGACTGATTTGTTTCACTTAGCATAATACCCTCTAAGTCTAATCATGTAATTGCAAATGGAAAATCTCATTCTTTTTTATAGTTGAATAATACCCTATTTCATGTATGTGCCACATCTTCTTTATCCATTCTCTACTGATGGACACAGGTTGGCTATTATAAATAATGCTACAGTAAACATATGGGCATATAACTTCAAATTTGTGTTTTCATTTTCTTTGGGCAAATACCAACTAGTGGAATTTTGGGTTGTAAGGTGTATCTATGCTTAGTTTTTTGAGGAAATTCCTTACTGTTTTCCACAGTGGCTTCACCAATTTACATTTCCACCAGAAGTACCCGAGAGTCCCTTTTCCTCCACATCCTTGCCAACACTTGTTATTTATTGTCTTTTTGATTTTAGCCATTCTGACAGGGTGAATTGATATCCCATTGTGGTTTTGGATTTGTATTTCCCTGATGTTAAGTGATGGTGAGCATCTTTTCATGTGTTTGTTGGCCATGTGTATGTCTTTTTTAGGAAAAAATGTATATTCAGTTCCTCTGCTTATTTTTTAATTGGATTGCTTGCAGTTTTTTTCATGTTAAGTCATATACTTTTTTTTTTTTTTTTTTTTTTTTTTTAGTTTGACAGAGATTACAAGTAGGCAGAGAGGCAGGCAGAGAGAAGAAGGGAAGCAGGCTCCCTGAGCTTTACATATTTTGGATATTAACCCCTTATCAGATATATCATTCACAAAAAATCTTTCCATAGGATGCCTTTTAGTTCTGTTGGTGGTTTCCTTCACTGTGCAAAATGTTTTTATTTTGATGTAGTCCCAATAGTTTAGTTTTGCTTTTGTTTCCTTGCGTGAGGAGACATATCTAGAAAAAAGTTGCGATGGCTGATGTCAAAGAAGTTACTGTCTGTTCTCTTTTAGGACTTTTATGGTTTCAGGTCTCACATCTTGGTCCTTCTTCCATTTTTAGTTTTATTTTTATGTATAAACTGCATTTTGATGAGAAAAGAAGTTTAAGAGACATTAGAAATGCAGAATATTCCTAATTTTTTTCTTAAATGAACAGTGAAAAGACTCTAAATGCCATATTGTGGTTGTCTCTGGATGACGGGATATATTGGGTTCTGTTTTGTCTTTTTTTTTTTTTTAAAGATTTGTTTATTTGAGAGAGAGAGAGAGAGAGAGAGAGAGAGAGCCTGAGTGGGGACAGAGGGAGAAGGGAGGAGCAGACTTCCCACTGAGCGGGGAGCCTGATAAGGGGCTCAATCCCAAAACCCTGGAATCATGACCTGAGCCAAAAGCACACACTTAAACAACTGAGCCACCCAGGTGTCCTGTATGTTGAGGGATTAAAAAAAAAAATATTTTTTAGATGTACTTTCTTGTAATTTGCAGTTTTTATTTATTTATTTATTTATTTTTTAAAAGATTTTTACTTATTTATTTGACAGAGATCACAAGTAGTCAGAAAGGCAGGCAGGTGGTGGAGGGGAGGGGAACAGGCTCCCTGGTGAGCAGAGAGCCCAATGTGAGACTTGATCCCAGGACCCTGGGATCATGACCTGAGCCTAAGGCAGAGGCTTAACCCACTGAGCCACCCAGGTACCCCTTTGTACTTTTTCTATAAAAACTTTGTATTGCTTGTAAAATCAGAGGAAAAAAGATAAAGTTTATAAAATTGGAGAAAATGTTACTTAAATACCTTGGTCTTTTATATGATTTTTTGTTTTATGACCTCAGTAGGAAGGATATGGGACAAACTGTAGCCGTGGTAGTGTCCACTGGTTTCTTCCCTTTGGTTCTGAGCACAGTTACTCAGAGCAATTTTTTTTTTCTTTCAATTCCGGACACATTTTTTCTTAATAATGTTCACAATTCCATATTCATCTTCTTATTAATGATTCCTTTCAACATGGAAGGTTCCCTTTTGATGTCTTCGGTAGTAATTTTCAGGGAATTCTTGTTTTATTTGCTAGCTAAGACTGGGATCAATATTTTTTATGCTTTTCATTATTGTCTGTCATTTAAAAAGTATGTAGCTTAATTAAATTGAATATAAATTGCCTTCAGTGTTTTCTAGAGGTTCCATATCCCAAAAAAGAACTTGAATTCAAAATGTACTAAAATTTCTATTTTTACTTGCTGTTTCTTTATATCCTGAAATTAGCCTATTCTTGTTTGTCAAACATAATTTACCTGTGTGTTAGGAGTCCCCAAACCACCCCCAAGTTCAGTGATGCACTGGGAGGACTCATAAGACCCAGCATATAGTTGTGCTCACAGCTGTGATTACAATGAAAAGATAGAAAGCATAGTCAGCCAAGCAAAAAAGGATTGGGAACAAGTTTTGGAGGAAACCAGGGGCAAACTTCCAGAGTCCTTTCCTAGTGGGGGATCACACAGCACTCCTTATGGCCCCTGGAACCAGTTGTGACAGTACCTGTGAAATGTTGCCAACCAGAGAAGCTTGTCAGAGAATTGGTGCCTACAGTTTTTACTTGGAACTAATCATGTATATGGCACCCTTTCTGCCTAGCACGTGCCAAAATTTCAGACTCCTGGAAGGGAAGCAAGCATTAACCATACCGTTTGTATTGTACAAACAGTACAGGCACAGTCAGTCACTCTTACTAGAGAATGGGTGGAACTCCTGAAATTCAAGTTGTCAGACAACTACCAGGGCCAACCTTCTAAGCAGGATTTTCAGTGAATAGCAGTCCCAGGCCTGTGGTGTGAACTCCTTTCTACACAATGTGGGATAAAAAGCTAGAAATACCCATTTACACCTAAGGCAAAATTGAATTTGCTAGAGTAAAGAATGGCCCCACTGTGTGCATTAACCTCTGTGAGAGTTACTTTGGACATCTTCCCTTTAGCTCATTTTTCACCTCTTGCAAAGTGCGCTGGTACTTTGCACTTTAGAATTCTGTGATCCTAGGGGCACCTGGGTGGCTTAGTCGGTTAAGCATCTGCCTTTGACTTGGGTCATGATCCCAGGCCTGCTTGTGTTCTCACTCTCTCACTTTCTCGATCCACCCCCCTCTCTGTCTCAATAAACAAATAAATAAAAATCTCAAGAAGAAAAGAATTCTGTGATCCTGTATGTTTTCTGATACTTTATATGTCAGGGACTAAAACTGTAGTCCACATGCCATAGAGTTATATGAAGACTGTCTTAGAAGTCCAGTACAGTGATAGTTCTGAGTCAAGTAAGTACGAAACTCTCAACTTTTGCATGTACTCTCTCTTTAGATTGATCTGTAGGAGAATGAGTGTTGGAATGGGCTACTGGTTCTCTTTTCCCCTACTGTTTTTGCTTTATAGAATAATTGCATTACTTTCAAGTAGATAAACAAAGGTATAGTCATCTTAAGAGAGCAAGACAAAGACAGATTAGGTGATAAATACTGAAGTAAATAGCACACTATTTAATCTAGGCATTAATTTATTGAGAAAGTTGTGACCTTATCTACTAGCTGCCAATTAAATCCCATGGTCTTCTCTTCCTTGGTCCATAGCTTTGGTCCACATAATCCAATATCCCTTGCAGGTTGGAGCTCAGCTAAAGCTACTATGGGAGCAAAAGTGATGGATATCACTCCCAAGTTTGGTTTCTTAATACTCCCATATATTGTCTTCCTTATGGTTTCTGGAATGGAGTTGACTCAGATTGAGACCCTAGAACCTAAATGTTGAATTGATAGCACTTTTGTCTCTGAATGATTGTGGAGAAATTCTACCCCACTGAACTATTTGCCAGCCTGATACTTTTAAGTGAGTCAGAAATGAATTTCTATTAAGGTATTGTATAGTGGGGGCCTATATTTTACTCTATATACTCTTTGTTATCTCTTAGAATCTAGAAATGAGACGCTTGATAAGGGAATACATATTAATATATTTGTTTTATTTTAAAAATGAATTTGACTTATTCTGAGAGAAAATAAAATAGTTTTGGCCGATTGGTTTGATAATGATGGTTACCTTTGTCCATTGGGTTATATATGTATATACATATATACCAGATACTTAACATAAATTATATTTAATCTGCAGTCTCAAAGGTTTGATAAAATATATTTAAAACATATATAATTATAACTTGGAATTCTATGTTGGAAAATAATACCCCTTAATTTTTTTAATCCTCAAATAAATGTATAAGGTTTAACTTTAACATATGCAAAAGTCTTTTGGGGAAATATAAGCAAAAACATTTGAAGACTACAACTATATAAGGACGACTGCTAATAGGTAGTTTAAACGAGTCTTTGTTGACCTGATTAATAAATAGGCAGTTAGTTATTCACTTGTGTAAATGAGTTAAATGTCCAGGGCAAACCTAAAGCAAACGACAGAGACTAATGCTACAGCTTGAACAACTTCTGCTATTATAACTTTTCCAAATTACCCTCTTAAAATATTTATAGATCTCATCAGGCAGGTGAATAGAAAGGTTGAGTAATTGATCTTCTTGTAAGAAAAGTGTATGCGTAGTGGGATTACTTCACTTAGTGCTGCCAGTAAACCTGCAATTTTATTGTTCCTTCTCCTTTCCTGAATCTCTTTTATGTGCTGAAGAGACACATAGATATGGGATGGACCTCAGGACCTGGGCCAAATGTTTGTAGGGAAGAAATTGAAGAATAACTCTATGACTAAAGTGCTAAGGGAAGGACTTAGTCTAACAATGCAATTCCCTAAATTTATGGTTTGGGAAGGCTGATGCCTATAGGGTTTTAAATAAGGTTTTAAGGGAAACATTCCTACTTGTGCCCCGTACAACACACCAAACCCACTGCAAGTAAGGAACAACAGAGGGAAACCTGAGCATATATCCTCTATGCAGATATGTAAAAGATCAGAGGAAATCATCAGCTCTCACAGGTGGTACTGCCCCAGTGACTGAAAGCATCTCCAGGAGTATATCCCTGGCATTCATCCACTTTGAAGATGTTGACAACCATAAATGCCAGAATCACACGTGACATTTCTGTTGAAAAACATTGAACACGGGGCGCCTGGGTGGCTCAGTGGGTTAGGCCTCTGCCTTTGGCTCAGGTCATGATCTCAGGGACCTGGGATCAAGCCCTGCATTGGGCTCTCTGCTCAGCAGGGAGCCTGCTTCCCTCCCTCTCTGCCGGCCTCTGTGCCTACTTGTGGTCTCTCTCTGTCAAATAAATAAATAAAATCTTTAAAAAAAAAAATTGAACACACCCCACGGCCCAGAGCCTGCAGGGGTAATGGGGAAATCTGGGAAGTAGAATAATTGCTTTCATGAGGAAATATGATGGAAATTTGATGAGGAAATATGATGGAAATATTCCATATTGATGGAAGAAATCCTTTGGGTTTCCGGTGTCTGCAAAACAAGTGTTTAAAGTTCTGGAGAGGAGTTCAGAGAGGCAATCAGTAGAAGGTAGGCCAAGTACTAATAAGGAATGGCTTTGTATTACTTCAGAAACTCAAGGGATAAGGTGAATATTCCAAATTTCTTGCACTCGTTTAGAGATTTTGATCCAATTTAGAGATTGGATAAGGGCAGGAGTGAAAGAGCTAATTACTGGCTAAAGAGACTTTTTAGGAAGGTGTCTGGGTAGATGATGTTGAAACATCAGGTACCTTTCACTTGGCTTGACTCTTCTCCCTGTGAATGGTATCATGGTGGATCTGAGAATGGAGTCATCAGAGAAATACTCCAGAGACTTCCTTCTCTGGAAGTTCTGTCTGTCCTCCAGAGCAGAGACTTAGCCTGTTTGTCTTTGCATCACTAGAGCCTCAGGTGGGGAATGAGTCCATACCCAGAAAAGGTTTACATGATGAATGAATGGATCAGTTAGAAGATTTCCCTGCCACCCTTGTCTACTAGAATAGCATAGAGGGACTCAGACGAACACTCCATTAGGAATAGTATGTGCTCACCTATGTTTATTTCAGGATCCCTAGCAGTTAAGATTCAGGAGGAGTTAAGAGGAGACCCAGTCAGGCATTGTTACTGATACTGTGATCAATGTAAGACACCAGGGGCAAAGGCATCCCATTTAAAGTGACTCCATAAATGTTCACTGGTTCTTTCAGAGCCTTGCAGTTTGGGTCCTCTCTGAGGTTGATGATGGAAGGGATAGTGCTTCTCTTATATCCCTTTGCAGAGGCAGAGCTTTGACTGCTTCCTGCCTGTGAGTCCCAGCATGCCTCCAGAGACTGCAGGCAGTCCTTTTCCTGTGAGAGTGTGCTTTGCTCTTGTAACCAGTATTGTCTGCTGACTTGACACTTCATCTCGAGACTGCTGGGTTGTCACACTCTGCTCCGGATCTCACACTGCTTCAGAGCCACTTCCTTGTGGGCAGGATGATCTACAGGGACTAAAAAACGAAACAGGCAATTTTGTCAAGCATTTGCAGTAGCAAAACAGCTGACAATAGGGGCTTATGTCTTTGTTCAACAGAATGAATGATCAAGTTGTATGCAATAAAAGGAAATTGTCAGATTTAAGAGAAGTGATAAAATATAGCACCAAACATTAGAGACTTTTCCCTTATTTAATATTTATGTTCCTTGCCATTGTTAGGGTGCAGTCTCAAGCAGGGATGAGACCTGCAGTTCCCTATTGTGTATTTTCCTGAAGAAGTGAGGACAGATTAATTATTTATCAAGTAAGTGAAGTTCTGTCAGTTCACCAGCCTACAAGTACTCAACAGTTCAAGAATATTTTCCCCCCATTCTGAGTCAGTGTTTTGTGTTTGTTCATATGTATATATTTATATAATGCACACACACACATAAAAATATATGTATTTAGTATGTGTGGATATATGTATATCAAGGGAAAGGGGTTGGTGATATTTACTCTGGCTGTGTCTTTACCTTAGCTCAGAATCATTAGAAAGTCTAGATTAACATTTCTGTGCAAAGGTTAGAATACCAGGAGGGATCTTCTTGTCCTAGTTCTGCTGCTGTCTGTTAGACTGAAGGCAAGATACTTAACCTCTACGTGTCTATTATTATTTGCTACCTATAAAATGATATAATCATTTCTAACATCCAAAGACATAAGGAATCTTGAATTATCACATGCAAAGTGCCCAAGGCAAATGGAGGTTAAGTTACTCAGGAGACAAAGTAGTATTGTTTAAACACTAAGATTGTTAGATTATGTCTCTTCCTTATTATCCCTTCTCTCAAAGGAAAGATAGGAGAGGTCTTTCTACTGTACCTCTATGGGAATTTGAGTCCAGGTCAGTAAGGGGTTTTTCAACTGGGAAGAGGGTTGAATGAGTAAAAGCATTGTGTCGAGACAGCACTAAAAAGCCTTAAAGAATTACAGGAAGGATTCAACGGGCAGCCCATGGTATAGCCATAGCAAAAAGTTACTCAGATCATCCCCTTTAGGTCCCTATAATCAAGTGCCTAGGGAAGACATGCTCTAAGTGACCCAAGCATTCAGTGCCATGAGCATTTTAGTGAAAATAAGCTTAATGGAGTTAGTTGGTTTCTTCTAATGTACTGGGGAATGTAGGGAAAGAAAATAAGGAGCATGGGGCTTTTAATTTAATGTCAGTGGTAATGATCTGTGTTCTACTAAACTGAAGCTTTACCCTGCGTGATGCTACCATCTGGGAGAATGGCATGATTCTGATAGAACTTGCTCCCTCAGCAAAGATCCCATACTAAAGAAGGCCCAGAGCAGAGTCACAACCAACATTCAGCATGAGCAAGAAACACACTGGTGTCGTTAGCCACTGAGGTTTTGGAGATTGTTGCTACTGGAGCATGAAAAGTAATAATATAAAGTCTGTTATTATATGCTTTTGGAAAATGCTCCCATAATGTCCTATAGTAGAGCATAATGGACTTGTTCTTTAATAGTTGTTCCAAGAATTGATTATGTCCTAATTCAGGTCTCCTAACCATTCATGAAGCTGCTACCATAAATATTACCCAGTACACATAGTGTGTATTTTAAATAACCATTCCACTTTGCACTGTGTGATATTGGTGAAGATTCTGAAATGCTCTGTGCCTCAGTTTCTTTATCTGTAAAATCAAAATACTGTTGTTGCCTGTCCCTTGGAGTTCAGAGGATTAAGTGAATATGTAACATCTTCAAAGCAGTATCTGACATGTAGTAAATATTTACTAAATTTATCTGTAAATATTTAATGAGTGCTTACCATGTTCTATGTCCTGAGCAGTTACTTATAAGGGGTGATACTTAAGGGCTTATAAACATGGATGAACGCATACTGGTTCCAATGTTCTTGGAGTTCATAGGTCTAGGTAGAGAGATATGTAAAAAAATGATTAATTATGAAGAGTACAGTACTACAAGAATATCTATCAGGGAGACTAAGCTAATTTTGAGGGTCAAGAACGGATGGGCCTGAAGGAATGACATTTAAGAGCTAGAAGACGTGTAGGTATAGCCATGATAAAGGTGGCGTTAGAGGGAGTTATGCAGGTAAAGGAAGTGGTGTATTCAAGAGCCCTGAAGAGGAGAGCAGCTAGGCACATCAGTGAACTGAAAGAAGCCAGCGGGGCAGGAGCAGAGGAGGAGCTGGGGCCAAACAGAGTGAGGCAGAAGCCCTGGAGCAATGTGGCAGAGGAGGGCACCAGGGCCTTCATGGGCATCCTGGCCATGGTTGTGTGACCCTCGACAAAGACTTCTCTTCTTCAGGTCTCAGTTTCCTCATTTCTAAGATAAGTGATCCTTTCAGTTCCAAAATTAATATTCTAGGATTTTCTTGCCTTTTCCTTCCTTTGTTTCAAAGAGCCAATGAGGCTGTGCCAAAAGTTGTTTCTAACAAACTCTAATTGTACAGAGAGAACTAAGAGGAACAACCAAAAGGAAGAGAAGAATAGATTCTTTCTGGTCTTATGCTTAACCTGACTTTTATGCTATAAAATGTGGAGTCATCCTGGCTGACCCTTGAGCAGCTCTGGGTCCCCAGATGACATTTAATCTTGCTTAAGGGTGGCATCATAGTGAAAGCTCCTGCTAGACGCAGAAAGGCAGGAGTTAGGGTTATGGTCCCATGTCCCTCCTCTGCTCATAGGAGTTTGGGCTTTTAAAAACTTTTTCTCTTGTGTTTTTCTTCTCAGACTGCATGGTGAGATAATTTTAGCATTTATAAATAACGGTACTCCCCACTGAGTTTATATGTTAACCCCTCCTGAAGTGAATGGAGCATGTGGTGGAAGAACTTCTTTTTTTTCTTTTTTCTTTCTTTATTTTTCATTTTAAAAACTTGTTTATCTCTAGTACATTTGAATCCCAGAGCAAGCAGGAGAAGTTTTAAAAATTGGTAGATACTTCTGTATTTTGAAACTCCACTAGCCCTAATTGTGAATTTCTGAGTTAGACCACACAGGATTTTGGTTGTGAGTCCTAGGTACATTGATTGCTGCAACAGTAGCACCAGAATAGTATTACTCTGTTGAGTAAGTATGCCCTCTGTCACAGAGGGGAATAATGATCCACATTTTGTGCTGTGTTCTCAATGGAATCTTTCTGGAAACATGAGGCTGGGGAAGACCATGGAATTGGGAGAGTCCATGCTGTGACAGGTTGCTCTAAGAGAGATGCCCACCATCCTCTCAGTTCTAGTGCCTCCTACCCCACCTGCCACACTGCCCTTGTGAAGTCAGCACTATGCTGGGCACCACCCTGTTCAGCCCTGTTTCCTGTCTGAGCTGCTGTCAGAGTGCTCTTCGCCTTGGGTAACTGTAGGTGCCACCAGGAGTGGATTATGGACTACAGGATCATCTGGCAGGTACCTTTGAACTGGTGCGCCTATCCTGAGTACCTTCATAAGGATAGGTACAAGGATAATTCATACTTTCCCCTAAAGTTCATCTGCCTACAAACAGGCCTACAGTCTACAGGGTGTCCTGGCCTCCTGCCCTTCAGTCAGTCTCCCACTTAACTCACCCCCATCTCTAATTGCATGGTGGGATCTTGTTCCTGCTCCAAGTTGGAAGACCTCTGCCATGCTAAGCAGAGGAAGGGTACAAAATACTGGTCTTAATAAGTAAAGTTGCAAAGGTAATGAATGTACTGACAGGGTGACATGTATTTATTTGCTATTCAGATGGTTCTTTTCCTTTACTTTGGACGAAACTGAAGGAATACCCAGAGGATGTTAGTTACTGGATTGTGCTAGATGGTGTCTGGTATGCATCTGGGCATCTGACTTGGAAGAAATTCAAAATCATCGAGGGATATTGCTGCAACAAAATTCCTGCAGTGCTACTTGTTATGTGAATGCTTTTTTTAAAGAAGAAAAATACAGTTAAATTGACACTTGAAACTTGTCTCATTCTAGCGATGTGTGAAATATATTTACATAAGCTAATTTTTTAAATCTTCTTTTGTTTATCTGGTTAAGAGATGTATTTCCGGGGCGCCTGGGTGGCTCAGTGGGTTAAAGCCTCTGCCTTTGGTTCAGGTCATGATCTCAGGGTCCTGGGATCGAGCCCTACATCAGGCTCTCTGCTTGGTGGGGAGCCTGCTTCCCCCTCTCTCTCTGCCTGCCTCTCTGCCTACTTGTGATCTCTCTCTCTGTGTCAAATAAATAAAATCTTTAAAAACAGAAAAAGAGATGTATTTCCAAAAAAATACTATTTTAAATAATTACCATTATTTATACATAGCTTTTAGTTACAATTTTTTATAGTGTAATCATTAAACTCAGAAGGTTTTTTTCTTACCTTAGAGCCTTATCAGAGGAAAATTAACTGAAATTTCAACTAATCTGCATATTTTTATTATACAGAGGATTATGGTAGAATGGTCAATAAAGGAGGTTTTAAGCACAAAAATATCACCAGATAAAATTCTGTGAAGAAAGTACAATATAGGCAATGGAAGCTGAAAGGGAAGAAGGAATGCTATAAAACCTGTTAAAGAAGCACCTGTTCTTTTACGTTTCTTCAAGGGTGGTAGTGGTAGAGGTATCAAATCACTGTGGTATTTAGAGATAATTTTTTAAATTTAGAGATAATTTTTAAAAATTATTTATTTTTTATTATGTTAGTCACCATACAGTACATCATTAGGTTTTTTTTTTTTTTTCATCATTAGTTTTCGATGTCGTGTTTCATGATTCATGATTGCAAATAATACCCAGTGCTCCATGATGCCCTCCTTGATACCCATCACTGGGCTCACCCACCCTCCCACTCCGTCCCTTCTAAAACCTTCAGTTTGTCTCCTGGAGTCCATAGGCTCTCATGGTTCATCTCCCCCTCTGATTTCCCCCTTCCTTCTCCTAATGTCCTTCATGCTATTCCTTATGTTCCACAAATAAGTGAAACCATGTGATAATTGACTTTTTCTGGTTGACTTATTTCACTCAGCATAATATCCTCCAATCCCATCCATGTTGATGCAAAAGCTGGGTATTCTTCCTTTCTGATTCCTTTATATATATGGACCACATCTTCTTTATCCATTAGTCTGTTGAAGGACATCTCAGCTCTTTCCGAAGTTTGGCTATTGTGGACATTGTTGCTATGAACACTGGTTTGCATGTGGCCTGTCTTTTCACTACAACTGTATCTTTGGGATACAAAGATAGTAGTGTAATTGCAGGGTCATAGGGTAGCTCAGAGAGCACATGAGCAGAGGAAGGGGCAGAAAGAGAGGGAGACAAGCAGACTCCCTGCTTGAGCAGGGAGCCCAACATGGGGCTTGATCCCATGACCCTGAGATTGTGACCTGAGCTGCAACCAAGTCAGATGCTTAACCAAGTAAGCCAACCAGGCACCCCATGATATGTATATTGTTTCTAAATGTCAATGTTTAATACACAAGAATTATGACTTTTATAATGATTTAAAGTTATAAGAAATTTTATGTGTCTACTTAAAATTGTACAACGGAGCACATAGATTTTCAAAGTTCTATCTGCTTTTAGTTTGTGAAGGAGGCAGGTTTGGGATGTTACAGTGATTTCCAATTCTGGCTTGGGAGTGCATATGAACAATACAGATTTCTGAGCTCCTGTTTAGACTTATGAATCAAAAATTACCTTACATGATTCCCTGATTGCCAGCGGATCCTAGGACCTGTCTTTGGCTCCCTTGTGTCCACTTGCTTCTACTTAAAGGCCTGAAGCCCCTGCTCACTGCTTCTGGGAAGGACTCATGAAGCAGTGGGTGACAGACCACTGTGTAGGTGGTGCCATGACATTCAGGCGGGAAGAAAACAAGAAGCCATAAGTTCCTGATGTGTCAAGAGTGGAATGGTTACCTAGAACAAAGCTGTTTTGTCCATTCACTTTAGGGGAGGTTCACATCCTATCCAAAAATGATCTTTGCATACATAACTCATCCTAAATGGCATTTTTTTTAAAAAAAATTATTTATTTATTTGATAGAGAGAGACACAGCTGGAGAGGGAACACAAGCAGAGAGTGGGGAGACGGAGAAGCAGGCTTCCCGCCAAGTATGGATTCCAATGCAAGGCTCAATCCAAGGACCGTGGGATCATGACCTGAGCCAAAGGCAGACACTTAACACCTGAGCCACCCAGGCACCCCAAATGGCATTTTTGAGCTCCTCTTCAAGAACTTTCAGTTCTTTATTGTAGTTTTTTAGACTTATTAATCAGGATTAATATTGGTCCAAGATCTACCTGGGATCAGTCAGGTAACATTTAATTGAAAATTATTTGACTTCCAGAATTTGAGTCCATCAGATAATTGTACACAGTCAGTGATTTCTAGCCATCCTTCTGGATCTTTTGATCATAAAACATTTCCTCAGGATATGAGATGTGGCTATTATTAGGCAGTAGGAAATAGTCTGAAGGGTTTGATTTAATGGGCTAAATTTGCTACACATTGCTAGAGGTGCATTGTCTTTCTCTGTTCTTTCTTTTATGTGAGAAATTTGTTGCCATTTCCTGTGTCTCAACAAGATAAATGAACTAATTTAAAATATTTTCCACGCTTCATCTGTCCACTCCACAAGCTGTCAATGGGCTTGGATTGGGAGCTTGCATGCCAGCAGTCCTCAGCCAGGAGTATTGTTATTATGAAAAAAGAATGTCGTTTCCATAGCAGCTTGGACTGCCTTTCCAAGTGTGCTTTCACATTCTTGCAGGATCTGGTAAGAAAGTCGATATTTGGTCAAGCTTTCTGAAGCACGTTTGCTTGGCTTAAATGAAGTCATTACATTTCTTTCTTTTTTTAATTAAAGAGGTGGAAGAAAGTTTTCAAGAATCAATGAAGGGAGAAATTTTAATGAGTTAAAAATCAAAACAGAAAGGAAGAATAAAAATATTAGAGTTATTAAAATTTGAAATTGTAAAAATTAAAATTGGAAAAAGTTGCTATTTGTCTTCAAGATAATGATTATAATTTTACATGTTTTACCAATTGAATAATTTAAAAATATCATGGAGTTTCACAGGTTTATTATTTTTTACAGTTACTCAAATTTGTTATATATTCCTTCATAACACATTTAAAGGAAAAATTTTATACAGAACATCACAGTGGCACACAACTGTAAGGCATTTTCATCCTCTTTTGCATCAGGATCAAGTTCTTCACAGTATTTATTTACTGGTATGTGTAGAGGAGGCAGAGCAAAGAAGTGATAAGTTGGAGACCATTTTTACTGTTTCTGAGATAGTACAGACGGGTTCCTTTTGGATTTTCTGAACTTTTTTCTACCTAATAATACATTTTAATGAGTCTTTGGGGGAAGTCATAACTTTACTACATTGCTTATCGCAGCCGCCTGCTCACATGACAGTACTCTTGTGAGGTATAATATTAAAATCATCTCTGGCTAAAAGTGGATTTTGGCTTTTAGCCTAACACTGAGCAAATAACCTTTCTAGTCCAAGTTAAATGTTCCCATAAGCTCCTTAAAACCAAATTTTCCTTGTTAAAAAAAAGTTACTGAATATAATTCCCAAAGGGTAGGGTATGGAAGCTATATAAATTAGATTTAAAAAAAAAATCCTTCCTGTATTTTGCTGGCTTGGCCTTTTTTTGATATTTGATGGGTACTTCTTTGCTAGGTTTGACATGAGAGGTCAGAATTCTCCCAAGGAAGGTTGATGGTCCAGTTAGATGGGTTCAGTTCTGTAGTTTGAACTGTGACTTAAAGTAGAATGCCGATTCCTGCCACCCAGTGCTGGTGCCTTCCTGGAGAATCTTGGCAGAATCTATATGAAGCCCCATCTTTGTACTTGAGTGTGACCCTTTTTGCTGACCAGAACTCTGAACCTCCAGCTCCCTCGTAACACAAGGCCAGGCTTTCTGTGGCTTCCCAGTAGGTCAGCCTTAAGGTAGATGAAAATTTGATAGATGCACTTCTAACCTCTTCCGAGCTTTCTGTGGGAACTTTGACAAGTACATTCTTTCTCCTAAATATTTTAACACACAGCCTTTAAAATGACATTTACCTCTTCTAGGACCATTTTGACAGTGGCATGTAGTAGTTTTATTTTTATTTTATTTGAAAACATCATTTGGGGTTTTGTAGAAAAAATAAAATATTTATCTCTACAGCTTGTTATCAGCAAGGAGGATAGGCATTCTTGGACGGATGGAAGGTTTATTGGTAGAAAGAGTCAAGAAGCTATTTTGTGATAAAGGATTTCTTTGCATTTTTCCCTCTAGTCAAGAAAATTGCTTGTGGGTTCTTGCTTTAAAAAAATAATAATCCCTCTGGTGCTGCTTTTAATTTGATCAGGTTTAAAATGTTTTCAGAAGGGTTAAGCTTCCTTTGCATTAGTGGCTGGTATGATCAAATGAAGGAATGGTTTTGGAACAGGCTACATTTTTTTTATGAGGCTGTTCGGTCTTTCTACAAAAGGTGCAGTATAGTGGACCAGTGAAAACAATAGCACAATTTTTTTTTTTAAGATTTTATTTATTTATTTGACAGAGAGAGATCACGGTAGACAGAGAGGCAGGCAGAGAGAGAGAGGGAAGCAGGCTCCCTGCTGAGCAGAGAGCCCGATGCGGGACTCGATCCCAGGATCCTGAGATCATGACCTGAGCCAAAGGCAGCGGCTTAATCCAGGCGCCCAATAGCACCATTTTTTTACATGACTTTGAGGTATGCTGTGTATCCCCTTTCCACTGACAGATTTGACTCATGTAAGAATTTATGTTTTCTTTATATATGCCCAGCATACCCAACTGCCACTTTCCAAAAAATAGGCATATACCACAATATCAACCCACTGTTATGATTTCTCATATATGGCTACTGATAATTACACTTTACCTGTCAGGGGAAAGATTAATTGTGTATCTTGTTCTTGTTCATGAGGTAAAAGTTTGCAAGGTAAAATATAGTCCTGGTAGGGCTAAAAGCATCTTATGAGCAGGTGGACCAAGTTGTGAAAAGACCATCATGAAGCCTAAAACCTGGGGGGAGGAAACCCCAAAACTTCCACTGTATGGGGGCTCTACTTTTAAACCAATTCTCTGCTGAGTTCATGAATATTTCAAGTGGACCTGAACAGGTAACTCTTTCTGGTTTTCAGTAGAAGCTTTCAGTCTGTCACTTTTGTAGGAATGGCTTTAACCTAATACAAACCTGAATCCACACCAGAGAAATAGGAAAACCCTGTATGACACTTTGTCAAACTTCACACAAGTCTAATCATAGAAGAGGATAATTTTTCCACCCTAATAATATAGATGTTTTGTTTTGTTTAACTGAAAAACTTAAAATCATTTAAAGGAAGAGTTTTTCCCTTCTAGAGGAAGGAGGAATACACACTCCCTATTCTTTTTTTTTTCTTTTAAAGATTTTATTTATGAATTTGACAGAGAGAAATCACAAGTAGACAGAGAGGCAGCCAGAGAGAGAGAGAGAGAGGGAAGCAGGCTCCCTGCTGAGCAGAGAGCCCGATGCGGGACTCGATCCCAGGACCCTGAGATCATGACCTGAGCTGAAGGCAGCGGCTTAACCCACTGAGCCACTCAGGTGCCCCCACACTCCCTATTCTTGAACAAGGGTCTGTGAGCCTAGATATTTAGCTTCTTATATTTTGATGAGTGATAGATACATACTGAAGTAGATACATGATATTAGTAACCCTGCTTTAAAAAATAACTTACTAAACATGGCTATAGCAGAAAAAAAATGAAAATACTTCAAAGTCCTAGATTCAGACCTTGAATCTGGTAAAGGGTTGCCTCCCCTCTCCTTCTGATTCATAAAAATAAATCTGAAAAACATACACTGGTAATAAAGAGTTAAGCTGTGGTCATCACACCTGCCATTGAAATGAGAAGCTGGGACTGAAGAATGAACATATCAACTCACACCTGGGAAGATGTTGGCCGGAAAAAAAATCACGTAGCTCTGAGTGAGGCCAGACCCAACAAGGGGACTTGGTAGAGATGAATTTGAGAAGAGCTGTTTATGCTTGTTCTGCCATAGGGGCTCCAGCCTCAGGTCAGCAAATGCTGCTACACTCTTTGTGAAGATTTGTTTAAAAATCATTATCTTTTGTTCCTTGATGGTCCACTCCCTTGATAAACAGTGTGATTTGATTTTCTGCCCCATTTGTGTTGTATACCAAGTGCTTGTGGCTTTTGCTTTGGCAACCTGAAAGGAACTAACATATCACCACATTCTATTTCTTCCCACACATCTTTTAAAGAAAATAGTAACAATGGGCATTTTGTAACCTTTTATGTTTAGAGGGCACTTCTGTACCCATTATCCTATTAATCCCTGCTGAGATCCTGACAAGTCTAGCTGTAGAAACTGAGGCTTAGAGGCACAGGGGAGCCCACTCAAGATCGCTCCTCCTTAATGGGAGAGCTGGAACTCAAACTCCAATCCCGGGCCAGTGCCTCTAATCTGGCAGGTAGAGGTAAGAAGTTTGCATTAGCCTGAAAATTGCTCAAATACCAGCAAGCATTATGAGCCCCAAATCTTACTTTATTACAAAAAAAAAAAACCCAAAAAACAAAAAAACAAAGCAAACAACAACAACAACAACAAAAATGGGAGTCCTTGAACTCTTCTGTTTTCCTCATTTTGTATTAATCTGATCAGGGCCCATGAAAAGGACTCCAAAGAAGAATGTTTTTTCTTTGTAACTTACCACTGAAAAGTACCACTTTGGCCTCAAAATTGTAGCACCAAAACATGGACGTACATATGTTGAGACAAAGCAGTTCATATTTTACCACTTTGAAGCTTGACGGACCTCTGTTGCACAGAGGAGCAAAGGGTCTCTTTCTTTCACATAGGTGTGCACACGAGAGAAATGGAAGCATGTGCATTCCCGGAGAGACCGCATCATCTTCATGTTTTAAGAAAGTAATGTGAATGATAAAAGACCACACTTGAGTTTTACGATTGCCAATGAACCATAATATAAGCAGTGAGTGTCTTTTAGAGTATGAACACGTTCTTTCACACATCTGCTTGGGTAATTCATTGTTCTGTTTGATAGGTTCTCACAAAAATGGAATTTTTAAATATTGAGAAATCCATTAAGAGATGGAAGGAGAATAAAATGCTTATTATAAGAGTCATGCCAAGGATAACTAAGAGTGGCCTAGCAAGAAGTTAATGTTCTAACCCTTTGGCTGTAGATTTCATTGCTTGGCTGGTCTAATATCTGTTTAAGGTTGGTCACCTAATTTTTCACAAAAGAAAAACATTGTACACAATGTAGATTAAGGTATTGTCATTTTCATGAAGAATATCTGCATGTTTGGAATTGACTTACTCCCCTGTTGCAGCTACACCTTTCTTATGACCTGTTCATAGCTAGTTGCAACGACAGGGAAACTGAGGGTAGTACAAGGTGAATAAGCAAAAATGACGAATATCATGTTTAGGTTTGTGGAATCCTGCAGTTTTCTTTTTCTTTTTTAAGGTTTTTGTTTTGTTTTTATAATAATGACAAAAAAAGGATAGGATAGGAACCATAATATCTTTAGAGCTATTTTTTCCTCTCCTATCATTTCAGAGTCAGAACTAGCCTTCGTCATTTTTGCTTATTCATTGAAATTCTGTTCATTTGTGTGAATGGTTGTAATCACTGTGTTCATAGTGATTGTATACATTTTTAATTGTTTTGTGTCAGGAGTTCCATGGGCTCCTTTGGCAGTTTTTGGTAGAGCTTATGGATCTCTTTTTAGAAAATTGTTTTTAAGTATTTAAAACAAAATACACGGGATTATATAGGACACAATAATACTAAAGTACACTTACTGAAATAGTTTTAAAATTAACTCGTGGTATGGTAACGTGCTTTACTGCCAATATATTACATAACAAAATGAGACAAAGTCATAGTTACTTGATTTTTGAGTAATTGTGAATGTAAATATTTTGGAATTTTGGATCCAAAGATGAAAGGGAAGGCAGGAGAGTTGAGGAATGTTATGCCCGATGGTCCCTGTTGTCTGGGTGAATGAAGAGGTTCAGTTGTCTTTAGAATGTGAGGACTTGGGCTGGGGTTGGAGAGAGGTAAGGTTTGGGAACAAATGGGACACATTGCTTAATTCTCACTATGTCTCAGGTACTGTGCAAAACTTTTTATATATGTTATTTCCGTTAACTTTGAGAACACCATCATGAGGAATAGTTGCTTTTGTTGTTTTTATTTGCCCAATGTAGCAACTAAGTTTGGAGAAATTACCCACAAATAGATCATTTACTATCCCTCAAAGGAACTCTACCTAAATAATCCAGAAGCAATATCCCTGATTGGTAACCCAAATGCAGAGCCACATTGGGGGCAGCATTAGGATTCAGTCCCAGACCCTTGATGAGAGCCTATTTAGCTGCCTTTTGTCCACCTCCTAAACTGGGAAAGATAAAAAGAATTTCTAAGTGACCTTACGGGCCACTTGAGATTAGAAATCCCAAATCTGTCTATTCTAGAAGACAAAGCCTCAAATTTACTGTTAGGTGATTTTTCTCCTGAAGCAACCATTGTAGAAACCTGAACAGAGCAAGGCAGTGGGTTATGGGGCTACAGAAGACAGGATGGGCTCTGCACTGGACAGTCTGTGTTCACACCTTGAATCTGCTCTTTTCAGGACCATGGTTGTCCTGCTGGAGAGGTTCTTCCTCTGAAAGGTCACCGGGACACATCTGCCCTGCATTCATTGACTTTATAACTTTTCATCGTTGCCTCCTCAGGGTTGTTTGGAGACATGTTGCCTGGGGTATTTTATTTATTTATTTATTTATTATTTTTTTTTTTTTTTAAAGATTTTATTTATTTATTTGACAGAGAGAAATCACAAGTAGATGGAGAGGCAGGCAGAGAGAGAGAGAGAGAGGGAAGCAGGCTCCCTGCTGAGCAGAGAGCCCGATGCGGGACTCGATCCCAGGACCCTGAGATCATGACCTGAGCCGAAGGCAGCGGCTTAACCCACTGAGCCACCCAGGCGCCCGCCTGGGGTATTTTAACTTAAGCATAAATTTTCTCAGTGTGGTCTAAGACTGGTGTAATTGAAAGACAAGAGGCAAAGAGTTTGGAGCAGGCCACAGATAGAATACTTCATGGGTGACAGTCTCTAATAAGGGTCAGATGTATGCCAGAGCCTTGGGTGCTCAGAACAGGAAGCATGTCCCAGCACAGCACCTTGTATAGCCCTTAAAGAAGAATGATGAGGCTTCTATATGTTTCTTTTTCCCAACCACTCAAATAAGTGTTATTTATTTTCGTTATACATTATCTGTTATTTTCGTTATACATTAACGAAATAAGTATATGCAGCAGGAGTGTATATAAATGTTCATTTAAACTGTTAAAAACCTCATGTGGGAAGTTGGATAAGAAAGAGGTACTTAGAACCTGATTTGTGGGACCCAGTTCCCTCATTGAAGATTAGTTTTTATTGTTCCATCGCAGACCTCACCAATGAATGCAATTTCAGTGAATACATAGAAAACAGAGATTGAAGAAACCATATACACGTCTCTAAAAAAACATCAAACAAAGCAACACTGCAGCCTTTGACAAATACTGCTAAGGATAATTAGTCTCTGCCTTTGTCTTATTTAATTTTCGGTCAAATATCTTTAGGCCTTCACGCTCAAGGCCAGAAATAAATAGAAAATGTTTTATAGTCCTTGATTTGATAATGTCAGTACCAAATCATATCTGATACTCATAATAAATAAAGTTTCTTGGGGTGGGGGGGGGCTGTCCTTGGAGCGATGGGAAGCTTTGTGAGCTAACCTTCCAAAATCTTGTGAAACAGGAAAATTACGTTTCTTTTTAAATTCAATACTGAGAATTAAATGATTAAAATACTGCCACTTCGGTCATTAATTCAGAGAGTTTAGAAATCCACCTATGTTATAACTAACTTTATAAATCTGGGTTTCTTTCAGGAGGGTAGAGAGCACGTATCAGTGACTTCAGCAGGGCCTGCTCCTACCAAAAGGACAGCGCGCCTTTTAAAAAATTTTAAGTTAAATAATTCAGTAATTTTGAGTTCAGGGAAAGTAAGAATTTCTGCTTGATCTCTTATAAACAATAATTTCAAAAATTGAAATTTCCTCTAGGAAACAGGTGGTCTTTAATATTAACATAAAAAGAAATAAAAATGCAAATACAAAAGTATTTAGAGAATGTTTATTTTGTGATTTAGGAGGCTTGCTTTTCCCGCCCATCAGCTAAAAGATATTTAGGGACACTTAATAAGTATTCAGAATAAGATTTGTTCTAAAGCTCTCTGTATGCTGTAATTGTATGCCCCTTTTGCCCTTTAAATTTGAAATAAACTTGAAATGAAGGACGGAACCCAAACAGGCTGTTAGAGAAGTAGAAATGATAAGTGATTGATTTTTCTCAGCATAGATAACATTGCCTATTTTGTGACTCAGCAAATGCTCCTCTATACTATCAGTGAAGTGCCTCTTTCAGGAGATTGTGATATTGCATTTAATTTATTTGCAAATGATGCTTTTATGTTTGGGTTTTCTGCGCAGCCCAGGAAGTAAGTTCAGAGGGGAAGTTCTGTTTTCTGTTGAAGGAGGGTAGGAAAGGAAGGCAGAAGCGTTCCGAGGTTAGCCTGTTTCCCCCAGGACCTTCTCTCCACTTTTGTTTTTTCAGACCCCCTTCTCCTCCTGTGACTTGCCCTTGTGTTGTACCTGTGCCAAGCTAGCATTCAAAATCAGATCTGTCTGACTTCCCAGTCCATGCTTCCAACTACAATGAAATATATGTAGGGAAGTCAGGAGAAGTGTGGTGTTTGGTCAGGGTACTCCCCAGAAACTGTGTATGCTGTGTGAGGTACCTTTGATAACAAGATCAGTAGAATTCGTCCAACTCCTGGAGGAGCAGAAGATGGACAAGGAAAGAGCCATGCCTGAACAATAAGCGCGCAGGGTTATTCTGATATTCTGGGAGGGCTGCTGGGGAGAATTGCTTGGTTGCCTGAGGTTTAAACCTAAGTCACTCAGAAAATTGTAATAAAATAGCAGTTCTGTTTCCATCTAAAAATTAGTCACCACTATTAAGCCTTTGTCAGTCTCTCATCTTGGCAAGTGAAGGTGAGATTTGTGTCAGGGACCACCCAAGACCTTCTGAAATCTCACCATCTAGCCTGTTATTCTTTAGTTTGCTCACACTTCTTCACTCAATTTTGCCTCATGTTTTCCACCTTCTGAGCTTTGTTACATCTGTTGTAGGCTGTCCTTCCTCTTTCTTCATGCTACCACATGTGCACTGGCTAACCCTGCTGGTCCATCCAAGGTGAGTACAAAGCATCTGCCTGCTCTTGCTAGCTTCCCAAGTTCTCTAAACCCTGCCAGCAGTTTCTCTGAACCATTTGGCAGACCTATATCCTTGCCGCTGCAGGCTCAGCCAGTGTGTAGCGTGTCCCCAGCACACTCCAAGGTGGTGTCTGACTTGGTGCAGAAGCACGTTGCCTCTAAACTCCAAGAAATAAATTACAGAAAACTTCTGACTTCGGAAGTCAGCCTGATGGAAATGACCCAGTGGTGCCTGGACTCAGTGACTTGTGCCCTCAGTTCAGAGAGTTGCACAGGTCACCTGCCTGAGCTCTGCCGCTACATGATCTTAGCCATCCAAGCAGAATCATACTTGCTTTCTTGTTCTGTATGGGGTGTCCCTTGAAGTTCATCCTCTTTTGCTCCTCTTTGAGACCTTCTCAGTAGAAGAATGATGGAAGGAACTAGGTTGGAGGAAGGTAACCAGCTGAGGCACACCTGTTGGTCTCACCTTGGTTCTCCAGCCCTCTCTCCATCCAAATCCAATAGCACTTCATCTTGATTATTGTGATGACCACTGCAGAGCTTTTGTTACAGCTATTCTTTTTTTTTTTTTTAAGATTTTATTTATTTATTTGACAGAGATCGCAAGCAGGCAGAGGGAGAGAGGGGGAAGCAGTCTCCCTGCTGAGCAGAGAGCCAGATGTGGGGCTCAATCCCAGGACCCTGGGATCATGACCTGAGCAGAAGGCAGAGGCTTTAACCCACTGAGCTACCCAGGTGCCCCTGTTACAGCTATTCTTATATGCCAGATTAATCTGGTTGAATACACAGATAGTATCTTTTCCATTTTTATATCTCCTTTCACATTTTGCAAAATGTCTATTATATGAAAGATATTTAATAGGTATTGAAATGGCTGAAAGAATGAATTAACATATGATCTATAATAAGGAAACAGTCATTCATTTAGTCAGGAAGTAGTTATTGATCACCTGCTATATGTGGTCAGTGTTCTGGGGCTGGATTAAAAGTGCTTCCAGAAGGATTCCTATTTGATGAGCTTCCCAGTGGTGTGCTTCCCAGTGCTTCCCAGTCACAAAATAAAAGTGTGACTGGGCTGTAGACATAGTACTTTTTTTTTTTTTTAAAGATTTTATTTATTTATTTGTCAGAGAGAGAGCGAGCGAAAGCGAGCACAGGCAGACAGAATGGCAGGCAGAGGCAGAGGGAGAAGCAGGCTCCCTGTGGAGCAAGGAGCCCGATGTGGGACTCGATCCCAGGACGCTGGGATCATGACCTGAGCCGAAGGCAGCTGCTTAATCAACTGAGCCACCCAGGCGTCCCGACATAGTACTTTTTAAGAGTCACTTGTTAATTTGTCAGTTTATGTCTGAACTACAGTGGCTTTTCCAGTTCTAGAGTTCTTTTGTGCTTCTTATTTAACATTTCTCAGGGCCAACAATGACTGACTAGCCTTGTTTTGAGTAAGGGTAGCCTTTGATCTGATCCCTACCACCTCTGCTGGCTCTGTCTCTTGGCCTGGCTGAGCTCATTCCTGTGCCCTTTCCTCTTTATCCTGCTAGTCGACTTTTTCTTAGCTTCTCATTTTTTGCGGGGTGAATCTCACCAAACAATAAGCAATGAGATAAATGGCTTCTGATACATATCATAAATAAGGATTTAATTCAACGCACTTGACACCAAAAGCCATATATTTTAATGCTCTGAACTTGAAGTGTAGAAATAACTTTTCATGAGGAGGGTGGGGAAACACAGGACTTAAACGTAATAAGCTGATGCATGAGAATTCAAAATTGAGTTTCACTGTACCATTTCATAGTGTCAGCTATTTGTAATATGCTTAGATGGCTGAGGTCAGACAGTTGTGTGGTGTGAGTGGTATGAGTTGGCATATTAACTGCTGCCTCTCACAAAAGCAGCCTAACCCTGTAGTGTCAGTCCATGTTGGATCTCAGTTTCCTGTGTTCCCTTTCTCCTCCTTCCCCAGCTGCTCTTGAGCTCTCTGGGTAAACTGATTTCTCTTGGTATCGATCTACTCCTCTTTCTGCTCCTTCTGAATCTTCCTCTCAAATGACACTAATTAAAAAGCATTGTGGGTACGAGAAGAATAAATGAAAGAAGATGGGATTGGGAGGGAGACAAACCATAAGTGACTCTTAATCTCACAAAACAAACTGAGGGTTGCTGGGGGGAGGGGGTTTGGGAGAAGGGGGTGGGATTATGGACATTGGGGAGGGTATGTGCTTTGGTGAGTGCTGTGAAGTGTGTAAACCTGGTGATTCACAGACCTGTACCACTGGGGATAAAAATACATGTTTATAAAAAATAAAAAATTATATTAAAAAAAAAAAAGCATTGTGCCTATTTTGGAATTACCTATTTATGGAAGGAAAAAGAATCATAACATTGTGAAAACAGCAGTAAAATCATACTACAATTATATTAAAAGAAAAAAAGGGGGGATGGGATGTGCTTTGAACTTCCAGCTCCTTCACAGCTCATCATTTCTTGATGCCCTTTGCCAAGCTGTGTGCTCAAGGAATCTAATGATACACAAAGCCTCATTGCCAGATACTTCATTAATTCCTCAATCCATTAGGAGCCTTAATGGCCTATGCCATTGGAATAAGTATGGAAATCCAGTCCCCCAAGAAAGTATAGTGCTCTATAAATCATACTCGCCCGAGAATTCTCTCAGCCCTTGACACAGAAGAATAGATGAAAAATCATTGTACTTCCTGAATTGCCTTAGCCTACAGGCTCTCAGAAGCATCAACATCCTTTAACTCTTTAACCCTCAACCCTTGGTTCTCAAAGTGTGATCCCTGGATCAACAGTATCAGCACCACTGGGAACTTATTAGAAATGCAAATTCAGTGGCCCTAGCTAGGGACACTGAAACTCTGGGGGTGGGGTGGGCAATCTGTGTTTTAAGCAGGAATCCCTGTGACTCTGACCTGCTCTAATATTCCTGTGGCATAGTTCTATAATGAAGGCCTTTTTTTTTTTTTCTTTAAATTGTTAAGGAAACATGAGCAGGTCTGTACCTTCACCCTGATCTACTTGTTTGTGTTCAGTTTGAGCAGACATCGACTGAGCAGCTGTTATATCCCTAGGTGTCCTCCCTAGAAAACCACAGAGGTAAAGGACACTTTAAAGTCAATCTAGTGTTATCTGTGCTAGCGTTTTCCTGCTGTGCCACACTGGCCTCCCTGGATGGCAGCCCCACCTCTAAAATACCAGAAGTAATGGTCCTCCAGGCTGCCTTGTTTGACTTTTCAAAGCCTTCATTAACCGTCATCCACCAGCTGGCTCCTCATCCGCTTCCCAGTTGGACACTAGTACTTTCTTGAATTGCAGGAAGAATGACCCTATCTTTCTGAACTCTTTAACTCTTTCTGCTTTTAAATGCCTGATAATCTTTCTCTTCACATGTTCTCTACTATCCCTCTCCCTCTGGAATTGGTGTTGCCCCTACCCCCATCCATTTTCACACTAAGGCCACTACTAGAGAGGTTCTTTCCCACAGAAGGCAAGTCTGTCTATCTTAAGTGAGCAGCTCTGTTTAGAGGAAGGCATAAAATCTCTATAAAAAAAGGGCAACAATAATAAAAACTTGGGGCGCCTGGGTGGCTCAGTGGGTTAAGCCTCTGCCTTCGGCTCAGGTCATGATCTCAGGGTCTTGGGATCGAGCCCTGCATCAGGCTCTCTGCACAGCAGGGGAGCCTGCTTCCCCCTCTCTCTTTGCCTGCCTCTCTGTCTACTTGTGATCTCTCTCTTTGTGTTGAATAAATAAATAAAATCTTTAAAAAAAAAGAATAAAAAACTAAAAATCTACCTTCCTTCCAATAGCTATTTCTATAATCCAACTCTCTTCATCATCCTTGCCTCCCTATTTACGTGGCTTCCTGACAGTTTGTTTTCCTACCTTGATCTATCTTGCTGATAGAGTGATCATTTTATTTTAGTCTAAATTTAGGTAATAAACATACAGTGCAATATTGGTGTCTGGAGTAGAATTTGGTGATTCATCACTTGCATACAATACCCAGTGCTCATCATAACAAGTGTCCTCCTTAATATCCATCACCCATCTAGTCCATCCCCCAGCCACCTCCCTCCATCAACCTTCAGTTTGTTCTTTATCATTTAGAGTGATCATTCTTAAATACTAATTCTATCATACTAACTTCAAATATGTGCCCATAATTTCAAATGTGTGCCCATGGCCTATAGCAGTCGTCAGCAAACTAAAGTATGTGCTCGCTGTTACAAATAAAGTTTTATTGGAACACAACAGCAGTCTTTATTTTCAGATTATCTATGACTGCTTTTGTGCTACAATGGCAGAGTTGAGAGTTGAGAGTGGTTGCAACTGGGACTCCATACCATACAAGCCTAAAATACTCATTATCTGGCACTTTAAGAAAAAGTTTGCTGGGGAACCTGGGTGGCTCAGTGGGTTAAGCCACTGCCTTCGGCTCAGGTCATGATCTCAGGGTCTTGGGATTGACTCGCATCGGGCTCTCTGCTCAGCAGGGAGCCTGCTTCCCTTCCTCTCTCTCTGCCTGCCTCTCCATCTACTTGTGATTTCTCTCTGTCAATCTGTCAAATAAATAAATAAAATCTTTAAAAAAAAAAAAAGAAAAAGAAAAAGTTTGCTATCCCTGGTCTGTTTATACATAATATACTGGCATATTTGGGTTTAGTTCTGCCAACTTACACTGTTCTTTCCCTTTGCTCCTTGTTTGTTCTGCTTCTATTTCCTTCCTTTCTTGTCTTTGTTGGAATTTATTATTTTTCCTTATTCTGTTTTGTTTTCCACACTTAGTTAATTGATACTTTTACCCCTGTCCCAGACAGTTCAACAGCTTTAGAACATTTTAAGCATCTTTTACCACTTCTTCCTTATGTGCTTCAGTTGTTATTTGTTCATATTCTCTATATTTGAAACCCAAAAGACATTACTATTATTATTTATAAAGTTGATATTCATTTAGACTTATCTACATATTTAGCATTTTGGTTGCTCTTCAGTTCACATATACTCCTCATCTTTGTATCTTTGTATATGAAAAAGAAAAAAAAAAGTCTTTATGTTTGCCCTCACATTTGAATGATAATTCTGCTGAATATAGACCAAATTTAATTTTCCTTCAGAAACAGAAGACATTGTTTCATTGTCTGTTATCATTCACTGTTGCACATTAGAGATCTGATGGTAATCTGATTTTTCTCTTTTCTTCTCTGAAAGATTTTGGGATTTTTCTCTTTTTATTTCGAGGTCTAAGATGTTGCCAGGTGATTTTTTTTTTTTTTTTAACTAATCTTACTTGTTGGGCTTTTTTTCAGGTCTGGAAAATTTGTTATTTTCTCTTTTTTAATTCTTGTAAGATGCCTTTTAGAAAGATAATAGAACATCTGGATCTCTTGTCCATATTGCTTAGCATTTCTGTTTTCTTTTTTCTTCTGTGTTCTGGACAATCTGTAGGTTCCATCTTCCAGTTACTAATTTGATCTTTAATAGGATGAAATCCAATATTCAGCACATCTTCTTTTTGACTTTTTAAATTTCTTAGCTATGTAATTGTTACTTTTTTCCTAATTGATGGGATATATTTTGGAATCTCTATCATATCATATACTGTACCTCTTTTTAACTCATCTTGTGCTTCCACCTACCTGACTCCTTAGGTCAGATATTCTTCTACTGAGAATCATAGCATCTCTCAGTTATTTTTGTTTTCCCTCCAATGTTTGTGATTTCTTTTTTTTAAGATTTTATTTACTTATTTGACAGACAGAGATCACAAGTAGGCTGAGAGGCAGACAGAGAGAGAAGGGGAAGCAGGCTCCCTGGCAGCAGAGAGCCGGATGCAGGGCTTGATCCCAGGACCTTGAGATCATGGTTTGAGCCGAAGGCAGAGGCTTTAACCCACTGAACCACCCAGGTGCCCCCAATGTTTGTGATTTTTTAAGTATCTGATTGTACTTTAGTTGTGCATCCAGGGTACACTTTTTCTGTCCTCAGCCCAAATGAGAATCTGCTTGGCTTATTGATGAGTGATGAGTCAGATCATAGGACTCCCGATTCGGATCAGATAGGATTACCTCACCTGCTGATGATGACTGGGACAGGATAGGCCATGGACTTGTCCAACAGTGGGTAGCTTGTCTTTTTTTATTCTCCTTTATCTTTACGTAGGGGTTAGAGCTGAGAAAGTTGTAGCACAGACTAAGTCCACCATCTTGATCCAGTCAGCCATGTGTTTACTGAAGGCTTTCTTCCCTGTCTTGTCTCCAAGCATAACTCATTCCACTATTCATTCAGGTTCCACATAGCACTTTCTCTCTGGCCAATGAAGGACATTTAAACAGGGGGTGACATTGGATTTATGTTGTAAAGAGATCATACTGGCAGGCCTGGGGAAGATGAATAGAAATGGAATAAAATAAAGACCAGTTAGGAGGATATTACTATGCTGGGTACCATAGGCAGAGGCAGTGGCAGGTGGTATAGATGGGCAGGGAGAGATCAGGACAAGGTTAAGGTGCAGAATCTATAAGACTAAAGTTGTTGATCTGATATGAGGGCAAAGAAGAGTTAGAAGTTAAGTTCACATTGATTCTTACAGGTCCGTGATAAAATATTATGATCCCCAAAAGGCATTGAGTTTAAGTACCTTTGCTGTCCCGGGAAAGAAAATGTGCCTATAAAAGAAGAGCAGCCGCACCAATATTTGATCAGATTGCAGACGTTTTTCATCCTTAGGAATGAAAAGTCAAGCTTTTTATCATTCTCTTTCTTCTGCTTTCCGAACCTACCCTATGTTGTTCTACAACCATTTTTCTAACTATCAAGTATTCACTAATTATACATTTAGTGAAGCTGTTCTATTTTTCCTGTCTTTCATAACAAATACATTGATAATGTCTTGGGCTAATTGTATGCAATTTAATTTTTAGATTGTGGTAATCATTATTGCTGCTTTATTTTCATTCTCTCTTTACTAGGCATAGTCAGCTATAGCTACTCAACAAAATTATGCCCTTTGGGGTGATTTTCAATTTTCTCACTTTGGGAAGCACATTTTTATGTCAGTCATGAAGGGTTCAGATTTGTATTATTAAACACTTGAGCCCCTAGTTTCCACACTGGACCATTAACACCTTGCAGTTCCTTGTAAATAGAAAACTAAGACCACCTCTGTGCTGTGGTTATTTCTGAAGACCTCATCTAATTTAGGAGAGTAGGTACCTGTCTTCCAAACCCATATTCTATCTCTTGATGTACCAAAAGTCCTGCCATGCAGGAGGTAAAAAGCAACTTGAGCATTTGCAAGTGATATACAGGAGTACCCTTGGGGTCTTTCCTCACTGTGTCCAGAGAAGTATATGCAGAAGGGCTTTCCTAACCATAGGAAGTATTTCAACATATGTTTGGTAGCATGTGACCATATCAGTGTGTTTCATTAAAAATATACAACTTATATTGTCACAGATATAAGTGGCTCTCACCACTAGGGCCCCAGAAGGGTCCAGACTTCTTGATGTAATCAGTTTTCTGCCTCTCTAATAGCTATTATTCTATGAAGTGTGGAAATCATCTGAGTTACAGCTTGAACTGATGTTCTTCTTTGTTTTAACCCTCCAGAAATGCATCTTCTGCAGACACCGGGTTAAGAAGGTCTCTGGAGCCTGTATCCAGTGTTCCTATGGCCGCTGCCCAGCCTCCTTCCATGTTACATGTGCTCATGCTGCTGGGGTGCTAATGGAGCCTGATGACTGGCCATACGTGGTGAACATCACATGCTTCCGACATAAGGTCAACCCAAATGTGGTAAGGCCCTCCCTTCCTTCCCTGATGCCAAGACTGAATATGAGTTCCCTCCTATACACTTCCCAGGGCTAGCATGCTTTTCTTGGTAGTGTTACTCATTGTTAATGTGTCCTGGCTATTAGTTCCTCGAGGGCAGGGATTGTACATTATTATTTACTAGTATTTGCCTAGGACCCGTCGGTGTCCTGATCCTCATACCTGTACATTCTGGCCTTTGGGTTTTATTTCATCTCTTCTAGAAGAAACAAAGAGCAGTACCACAGTAAAGGGAAGGGGGCAAGTGGTCACAAATATCTGGGGCCTTGCTGCCTGAGGTGGGATAAGCTAAGTGAGGACAATTGCAGAAAAGCAGAAATGTAGAAGAGGTCACTTTTTTCTGCCTCTTCTATTTCACTCAGGACCAAACTTTTTTCTGGGCAAATGGTGTTTGCAAGTAAATAACATGTAAATTTAACTATAAATTAGTTTACCTGTTATTGGCAAACAGAATCTTTCATTTGTTTTAAATGCTTAGAAAAATTAGGACAGTGTGGAGATGGTTGATATGCCTTTGTTACTTTTCCAGTTCACTGTAATTGTTTTTGGCTGCCATCAAGAGGCAGTTTTGCTAACTTTCTGCCCTTTGCTATCCCTGGGAGGCTTGGCCACAGACTATTTGCAGCCTAACATACTTGTCCTATGTGTCTAATAACCTCCTGTGAGCAGCCTGCCAGGTTGTCAGTCTGGGCTTGGGAAGCCATGACCATACACAACAAATCTCTTGACTTTTTAATGATTCCAGCAATTTCCATTGGTGTCTTGGGAGATACTTGATGTTTGTGGGTTGGGACTTTGTTCAGTTGTATGTAAATGCACAAATGTATGAGATGACATCACCAACTGTCAAATCTATTTTACTTTCCATGTTTTAGGTGACAAGTTGCATATCCATTCATGCTTTTTCCTTAGTGTCTTGAATTAATGGGCTTTTGCTAAAAATAGTATTATATATTCAGCAGAAAATACATTTTAACAACTTTTTAAAAAATTACAGTAATAACACATTGCATTACTGTGGTGCTTTGCCATTTACAATGTATGGTCAATAGCATTACCTCATTAGATGACACATGGGAACGCATTTTGAGATGTGAACCAGATCATGACCTCCTGAGTCAGAGTAGTTTGTGTTCACTCTTGGACTTTGCCAGCAACACATGTGCAACCTTATGCAAGTTCTAATCTCAGAGCCTCAACTTCCTTGTCTACAAACAAAGGCATGCCTATCTCACTGTCTTGTTTTCAGTCCACAGAATAAGCCCTCAGAAAATGAAAGTTGTATTAATACTCTGTTTTACTACCGCTGCTGTTGCTGGCTTTGGTGCTACAATTCTCTGTGAACTGGGCCACATGACTAGTATTATCCCTGCTTCTCGGATAAGAAACCTAAGTATTAAAAGTTTCAGTTCCTTGCCCAAGTGGATTCAGTTAATGAGCAACAGGTGCTGGAATATAAATGCTTTTCCAGCCCATTCTCTATTGTTTGTTGAATTCCAAACTCCCAGACTTGAATGGAGCTAGAGGTGTTCATTTGAAGCTTTGCTTGGGATCACACATTCTTAATTTTAATATTCCAAAGCTCTGTGGTTGCTGATGATTATATTAAAGTTGTTATTAAAGAGATCCATGTGTCTAATCAGGATGTCATTCCTCCTGACTATGATGTGTGGTTCAGTCAAGTTTATGTTACTAATTGTTTCATAAATGATGAAAGAACATCTACTCACTTTCCTCTATGGATGTACTTTAAGTTTGGTACACTTTGTCAAACATGGGGAATCATCATATAATTTATATTAAATGGTAATTATTCCTTATAAAGGTAAAATTTTAGTGTTCATAAATTGCCTTTGTAAAGTTCTCTAGCAGGAAGCACTGTGAATACTGAATTTCCAAAATATATTCCTGGTAGCTGTTTCTTATCCCTTATTCTTCAGTTGGACTTTAAGTGTGGCTTCTTCCCCAAAATGTTTGACAACTAACCAGAAGGAATTCAAACGCTGGTAATGTTGGTTAAGAGCATCATGAATTGCCCCTATTGCATTGAATATGCTTTACTTTTCAAGCATAAAAAAGTTCAAATTAATTCCAGTATTTCTTTTTGTGTAAACTAAATATGCCAGGGGTTATACTTTCAAAAGCTGGAACTATAGTTTGGCTATATTTTCACCATACCTGATTATTTGGGGGTAGTGGGCAATTGCTGAATCATAGCAGTGAAAAATGTAAAATAAAATTTAGGCAAACCTGGCATTACCAGTCATTTGACAGAATAGAGGATGCCTGTATAATTTAGGTGAAATGAAGTTGCTTCAGTAGGATCTACATTTTTACTCACTTTAGGGTTTTTGTTTCCTTTATTCTTTTATTTCTCCCAATTATTTGTGTTTTTTGCACCCAAAGTACTGATTTAAGGCAACTCCTACTCTTCCTTTAATGCCAAAAATATTGTAAATATACTAGATTTTCAATGTTACTGGGCTTTGAGCATAAACTCATTCTGGATAATAGTCTAAAAATCTCATCTGATTTATTATAATGCATTTTTCCATTATACAGTAAGCATCCTTTTAATTGAAAAGGTGGTATTTAAGGAGTGCTTGGATGACACAGTTGGTTAAACATCTGACTCTTGGTTTCAGCTCAGGTTGTGAGATTGAGCCCTAAGATGGGCTTTGCATGAGTCTTCTTGGGATTCTTTCTCTCTGTCTCTCCTGGCCACATGCTCTGTCTCTATCACTCTTTCTCTCTCAAAGAAATAAATAAATAGATCTTTAAAAAAAAAAAAAAAAGTCGTATTTGAAAAAATGAATAGCTTCCAAAGTCTTAAGGATACTAATATGTTACAAAAGTGCACAGCTAATCCCTGTTATTTTAATCTAAATTTTTATATGTATTTTTCAGTGTTTTTGTCAAGCATACTTTTTAACTGGCATCAGCTATCTTTCAAGTGTAAGATTTCATTTGTGTGTGCATATGTATGTGTGCACATGTGTTTATGTTATACTGTTGTGGTACTTGACCACCTACCCTTTGCCATGATTCAGTGTGACCTCTTTCCTGGCTCTATTTTGGAAGGTTCCATTGGATGTATTCCTAACCACTTATGTGGATGTTGCACAGATGTTTGTAGGAAAGGGAAAAACTAAAGAACACAATATATAGTAAAATGATTTTGAAATTGGGAACAAATAATGAGCTACTCATAAATTATATACCTCCTTAAAGCTACCACAAGGTCTGTGTCTTCACACCTGAGTAAACTAGGGGGTGTCCAATGGAAGAGACACCTGAATAATAGAGGACAATGGAGGTGAGAAGATGCATGCACAGATTTTTGGGGGGGGGCAAATTATATCAACAAACCTTCATATTTGATTAGAATATTCAATATACTCAGTGTTGGAACACTGAAATCACTTGCACTTTATGCATTAATTCATTGCAATGAACAAAGCCCTTTTTTTTTTTTTTTTAGCAAGCGTTCGGCATATTTTAATTTTGTGAAAGAATCATCCATGAACTCTTCTTTAAACATACCATTGGAAGTTTTTTTTTTTTTCTGACAACCTCCTGGTGGCTGGACTATCTGTTGAGCATTTGAAAAAGAAAGAGGTAGAATGCAAAGACACCCCAGTTTTGCTCAGATACAGGCAAATCAAACCAATGAAAGAAATATGTTTTTCTTACACACTGGAGAGGTAGAAATCTCAAATAAGTGCTTGTGGTTGGGTTACTTTCTACTCTTACGTGTGGGAACTTGGACCTTCTACACCAGGGCTTCTGAACCTCTTTTGTGCTTGACCCACTCTAGAAAACACATTTGACATGATGAGCCAGTACACGTTTATGTGTATAAAGAAACAAATATTTTAAAACTATTACTTCCCTTGGTACCTGTAAGAAACTTAGCAATATACTATTTTATTCTACTTTTTTTTCTTTTTTTTTTAAATTTTTTATTTTTTATAAACATATATTTTTATCCCCAGGGGTACAGGTCTGTGAATCACCAGGTTTACACACTTCACAGCACTCACCAAAGCACATACCCTCCCCATTGTCCATAATCCCACCCCCTTCTCTCAAACCCCCTTCCCCCAGCAACCCTCAGTTTGTTTTGTGAGATTAAGAGTCACTTATGGTTTGTCTCCCTCCCAATCCCATCTTGTTTCATTTACTCTTCTCCTACCCACTTAAGCCCCCATGTTGCATCACCACTTCCTCATATCAGGGAGATCATATGATAGTTGTCTTTCTCTGCTTGAGTTATTTCGCTAAGCATGATACGCTCTAGTTCCATCCATGTTGTCGCAAATGGCAAGATTTCATTTCTTTTGATGGCTGCATAGTATTCCATTGTGTATATATACCACATCTTCTTGATCCATTCATCTGTTGATGGACATCTAGGTTCTTTCCATAGTTTGGCTATTGTGGACATTGCTGCTATAAACATTCGGGTGCACGTGCCCCTTTGGATCACTACGTTTGTATCTTTAGGGTAAATACCCAATAGTGCAATTACTGGGTCATAGGGCAGTTCTATTTTCAACATTTTGAGGAACCTCCATGCTGTTTTCCAGAGTGGCTGCACCAGCTTGCATTCCCACCAACAGTGTAGGAGGGTTCCCCTTTCTCCGCATCCTCGCCAGCATCTGTCATTTCGTGACTTGTTTATTTTAGCCATTCTGACTGGTGTGAGGTGATATCTCATTGTGGTTTTGATTTGTATTTCCCTGATGCCGAGTGATATGGAGCACTTTTTCATGTGTCTGTTCGCCATCTGGATGTCTTCTTTGCAGAAATGTCTGTTCATGTCCTCTGCCCATTTCTTGATTGGATTATTTGTTCTTTGGGTGTTGAGTTTGCTAAGTTCTTTATAGATTCTGGACACTAGTCCTTTATCTGATATGTCGTTTGCAAATATATTCTCCCATTCTGTCAATTGTCTTTTGATTTTGTTAACTGTTTCCTTTGCTGTGCAAAAGCTTTTGATCTTGATGAAATCCCAATAGTTTATTTTTGCCCTTGCTTCCCTTGCCTTTGGCGTTGTTCCTAGGAAGATGTTGCTGCGGCTGAGGTTGAAGAGGTTGCTGCCTGTGTTCTCCTCAAGGATTTTGATGGATTCCTTTCGCACATTGAGGTCCTTCATCCATTTTGAGTCTATTTTTGTGTGTGGTGTAAGGAAATGGTCCAATTTCATTTTTCTGCATGTGGCTGTCCAATTTTCCCAGCACCATTTATTGAAGAGGCTGTCTTTTTTCCATTGGACATTCTTTCCTGCTTTGTCGAAGATTAGTGGACTATAGAGTTGAGGGTCTATTTCTGGGCTCTCTATTCTGTTCCATTGATCTATGTGTCTTTTTTTGTGCCAGTACCATGTTGTCTTGATGATGATAGCTTTGTAATAGAGCTTGAACTCAATAATTGTGATGTCACCAACGTTGGCTTTCTTTTTCAAATATTTCTCTGGCTATTCGAGGTCTTTTCTGGTTCCATATAAATTTTAGAATTATTTGTTCCACTTCTTTGAAAAAGATGGATGGTACTTTGATAGGAATTGCATTAAATGTGTAGATTGCTTTAGGTAGCATAGACATTTTCACAATATTTATTCTTCCAATCCAGGAGCATGGAACATTTTTCCATTTCTTTGTGTCTTCCTCAATTTCTTTCATGAGTACTTAATAGTTTTCTCAGTATGGATTCTGTGTCTCTTTGGTTAGGTTTATTCCTAGGTATCTTATGGTTTTGGGTGCAATTGTAAATGGGATTGACTCCTTAATTGCTGTTGGTGTAGAGAAATGCAACTGATTTCTGTGCATTGGTTTTATATCCTGACACTTTACTGAATTCCTATACAAGTTCTAGCAGTTTTGGAGTGGAGTCTTTTGGGTTTTCCACATATAGTATCATATCATCTGTGAAGAATGATAATTTGACTTCTTCTTTGCCGATTTGGATGCCTTTAATTTCCTTTTGTTGTCTGATTGCTGAGGCTAGGACCTCTAGTACGATGTTGAAGAGCAGTGGTGATAATGGACATCCCTGCCGTGTTCCTGACCTTAGCGGAAAAGCTTTCAGTTTTTCTCCATTGAGAATGATATTTGCGGTGGGTTTTTCATAGATGGCTTTGATGATATTGAGGTATGTGCCCTCTATCCCTACACTTTGAAGAGTTTTGATCAGGAAGGGATGCTGTACTTTGTCAAATGCTTTTTCAGCATCTATTGAGAGTATCATATGGTTCTTGTTCTTTCTTTTATTGATGTGTTGTATCACATGACTGATTTGCGGATGTTGAACCAACCTTGCAGCCCTGGAATAAATCCCACTTGGTCGTGGTGAATAATCCTTTTAATGTACTGTTGAATCCTATTGGCTAGTATTCTGTTGAGTATTTTCGCATCTGTGTTCATCAAGGATATTGGTCTATAGCTCTCTTTTTTGATGGGATCCTTGTCTGGCTTTGGGATCAAGGTGATGCTGGTCTCATAAAATAAGTTTGCCAGTTTTTCTTCCATTTATATTTTTTGGAACAGTTTCAGGAGAATAGGAATTAGTTCTTCTTTAAATGTTTGGTAGAATTCCCCCGGGAAGCCATCTGGCCCTGGGCTTTTGTATGTTTGGAGACCTTTAATGACTGTTTCAATCTCCTTCCTGGTTATGGGTCTGTTCAGGCTTTCTATTTCTTCCTGGTTCAGTTGTGGTAGTTTATATGTTTCTAGGAATGCATCCATTTCTTCCAGATTGTCAAATTTATTGGCGTAGAGTTGCTCATAGTATGTTCTTATAATAGTTTGTATTTCTTTGGTGTTAGTTGTGATCTCTCCTCTTTCGTTCATGATATTATTTATTTGGGTCCTTTCTCTTTTCTTTTTGATAAGTCGGGCCAGGGGTTTATCAATTTTATTAATTCTTTCAAAGAACCAGCTCCTAGTTTCGTTGATTTGTTCTATTGTTTTTTTGGTTTCTATTTCATTGATTTCTGCTCTGATCTTTATGATTTCTCTTCTCCTGCTGGGCTTAGGGTTTCTTTCTTGTTCTTTCTCCAGCTCCTTTAGGTGTAGGGTTAGGTTGTGTATCTGAGACCTTTCTTGTTTCTTGAGAAAGGCTTGAACTGGTATATATTTTCCTCTCAGGACTGCCTTTGTTTTGTCCCACAGATTTTGAACCGTTGTATTTTCATTATCATTTGTTTCCAAGATGTTTTTCAATTCTTCTTTAATTTCCCGGTTGACCCATTCATTCTTTAGAAGGATGCTGTTTAGTCTCCATGTATTTGGGTTCTTCTCAAACTTCCTTTTGTGGTTGAGTTCTAGCTTTAGAGCATTGTGGTCTGAAAATATGCAGGGAATGATCCCAATCTTTTGATACCGGCTGAGTCCTGATTTAGGACCGAGGATGTGATCTATTCTGGAGAAGGTTCCATGTGCACTAGAGAAGAATGTGTATTCTGTTGCTTTGGGATGAAATGTTCTGAATATATCTGTGATGTCCATCTGGTCCAGTGTGTCGTTTAAGGCCTTTATTTCCTTGCTGATCTTTTGCTTGGATGATCTGTCCATTTCAGTGAGGGGAGTGTTAAAGTCCCCTACTATAATTGTATTATTGTTGATGTGTTTCTTTGATTTTGTTATTGATTGGTTATATAGTTGGCTGCTCCCACGTTGGGGGCATAGATATTTAAAATTGTTCGATATTCCTGTTGGACAGACCCTTTGAGTATGATATAGTGTCCTTCCTCATCTCTTATGATAGTCTTTGGCTTAAAATCTAATTGATCTGATCTAAGGATTGCCACTCCTGCTTTCTTCTGATGTCCATTAGCTTGGTAAATTCTTTTCCACCCCCTCACTTTAAATCTGGAGGTGTCTTCGGGCTTAAAATGAGTTTCTTGGAGGCAACATATAGATGGGTTTTGTTTTTTTATCCATTCTGATACCCTGTGTCTTTTCACAAGGGCATTTATCCCATTAACATTCAGGGTAACTATTGAGAGATCTGAATTTAGTGCCATTTTATTGCCTGTAAGGTGACTGTTACTGTATATGGTCTCTGTTCCTTTCTGATCTACCACTTGTAGGCTCTCTCTTTGCTTAGAGGACCCCTTTCAATATTTCCTGTAGAGCTGGTTTGGTATTTGCAAATTCTTTCAGTTTTTGTTTGTCCTGGAAGCTTTTAATCTCTCCTTCTATTTTCAATGATAGCCTAGCCGGATAAAGTATTCTTGGCTGCATGTTTTTCTCGTTTAGTACTCTGAAAATATCTTTCTGGCCTGCCAGGTCTCTGTGGATACGTCAGCTGCCAATGTAATATTTTTACCATTGTATGTTACAGACTTCTTTTCCCGAGCTGCTTTCAGGATTTTCTCTTTGTCACTGAGACTTGTAAATTTTACTATTAGGTGACGGGGTGTGGGCCTATTCTTATTGATTTTGAGGGGCGTTCTCTGAACCTCCTGAATTTTGATGCTCGTTCCCTTTGCCATATTGGGGAAATTCTCCCCAATAATTCTCTCCAGTATACCTTCTGCTCCCCTCTCTCTTTCTTCTTCTTCTGGAATCCCAATTATTCTGATGTTGTTTCGTCTTATGGTTCACTTATCTCTTGATTTCTCCCCTCGTGGTCCAGTAGCTGTTTGTCCCTCTTTTGCTCAGCTTCTTTATTCTCTGTCATTTGGTCTTCTATATTACTAATTCTTTCTTCTGCCTCATTTATCCTTGCAGTGAGAGCCTCCATTTTTGATTGCACCTCATTAATAGCTTTTTTGATTTCAACTTGGTTAGATTTTAGTTCTTTTATTTCTCTAGAAAGGGCTTTTACATCTCTTGAGAGGGTTTCTCTAATATCTTCCATGCCTTTTTCGAGCCCAGCTAGAACCTTGAGAATTGTCATTCTGAACTCTAGATCTGACATATTACCAATGTCTGTATTGATTAGGTCCCTAGCCTTCGGTACTGCCTCTTGTTCTTTTTTTTTTTTTGCGTTGAATTTTTCCTTCTTGTCATTTTGTCCAGATAAGAGTATATGAAGGAGCAAGTAAAATACTAAAAGGGTGGCAACAACCCCAGGAAAATATGCTTTCACCAAATTAGAAGAGACCCCAAATCGTGAGGGGCAAGAAAGGGGATAAAAAGAGGTTCAAAAAGCAAGAAAGAAAAAAAAAGAAAAAAGAAAAAAAAAAGAAAAGAATTAAAAAAAAACGAAAACAAATAAGAAAAATATAAAAAAGAAAAAATATATATATTAGATAAACTGGTTAAAAAACGTTAAAAAAGAAAAAGGTAAAAGTTAAAAAAAAATAAATTAACTGCAAGACTAAAAAAAATCACAGGGAAAAAGCCATGAGTTCCGTGCTTTGCTTTCTCCTCCTCTGGAATTCTGCTGCTCTCCTTGGTATTGAAACCGCACTCCTTGGTAGGTGAACTTGGTATCGGCTGGATTTCTTGTTGATCTTCTGGGGGAGCGGCCTGTTGTAGTGATTCTCAAGTGTCTTTGCCCCAGGAGGAATTTCACCGCCCTTAGCAGGGGCCAGGGTGAGTAATCCGCTTGGGTTTGCTTTCAGGAGCTTTTGTTCCCTGAGCGCTTTCCGTAGATTCCAGAGGATGGGAATACAAATGGCGGCCTCCTGGTCTCTGCCCGGAGGAGCCGAGAGCCCAGGGCCCCACTCCTCAGTGCGCCCTCAGAGAACAGTGCCCAGTTACTCCTGTCTGCCTGACCTCCGGCCGCGCTCCGAGCTCACCGAGCCTGCGACCGGTTCAAGGTCACCCCGAGCTGTGAGCTTACTGTCGGCTCTGTCTCTGTAGCCGGCTTTCCCGTTCCAATACCCACAAGCTCTGCGACACTCAGACACCCCTGATCCTTCTGTGACCCTGTGGGACCTGAGGCCATGCTGACCCCGTGTGGGCTTCGCTCCGGTTTAGCCTCTGGAGCGATGTCCCTCAGCGGTACAGACTTTTAAAAGTCCTGATTTTGTGCGCTGTTGCTCCGCTGCTTGCCAGGAGCCGGCCCCTCCCCCCGGGGTCTATCTTCCCGTCGCTTTGGATTCACTTCTCGGCTGGTCCTACCTTTCAGAAAGTGGTTGTTTTTCTGTTTCCAGAATTGCTGTTTTTCTTCTCTTCGATCTGCCGATGGATTTGCAGGTGTTTGCAATCTTTAGATAAGCTATCTAGCTGATCTCCGGCTAGCTGAAGTAGTCTCAGCCTGCTACTTCTCCGCCATCTTGACTCCTCCCACCAAAGCCCTTTTTAATAAAGTATCTCATATGAGGTACATCATTTTCATCTCAGTGTCTTCCCCTCTTGAAAAATGTGACATTTGAGAAATTTCTTTCATAATTTTCTAAGTTTTGGCTACTAACATAGAGACAGTCACCTATTAAAAAAGAGAAGAACTTTTATAGAGAAAACACCTTAGTGGACAAATTTTTTCCTACTCTTTTGTGTATTATTCTATTCAATATTATTTTACCTATATTTTTTAAGCTAGGTCATTATTTTAGTTAGATTTTTTTAATTTAATTTTTTATTTTTTATAAACATATATTTTTATCCCCAGGGGTACAGGTCTGTGAATCGCCAGGTTTACACACTTCACAGCACTCACCAAAGCACATACCCTCCCCAATGTCCATAATTTTAGTTAGATTTTTAAGCTAGGATTAATTAATATTTTCTCTCTTCGACTAGCACTTAGCCATCCATAGAAGCTGCTTGGTATAAATTTGTTACAATAATTTTCTAATGCTAATGAATGGGATTAGTCGAAAAGAAAAAGAACTTGTATTTGTTGAGCATCTTTATGTCAATGTTGTATCAGATATTTCAAATGTGCCCTTTATTTCAAGGCAGTGTTATTGATGTGGATAATGGAATGCATTGGTTATATTGGCTTCTTTATTAGCACCACCTACTCTGGAAGGTCCTCTTGTTTTTGTTGTTCTACCTTTCTAGCAATCCTCCCTGTCTTATTTGGGCACTCATCCTTGTACTAGAACTTGAGACTTTGTTTGGCACTTCCTTTTTTTTCTCAGCCTGGTCTCCAGGCCAGCTCCCCAGACAAGCTTCAATACAACTCCTTCTGTGCCATCACTATGTGTGGCTCAGGACAGGGACCCATGTTGTGCAGGATCTGGTGAAGGGCTCAGAGCGAGATGGCACATCTGGTTAATCTGTTCCTCTATAAATAAACTTTGGTGGTACCAGGGTGAAAATAAATATCTGTCGAAACTAACCTAAAAAAAAAATCTTCCCTTGGTATATAAAAATAATTCTCACTTTACCTACATGTGGAACAATGGATGATCAAAGCTCCTAGACTGTAAACCCTAGAATAGTTCTTAGTCACAGGGGAATACTGTATAGCATATTATACTTCAAGTATCAGTTTTTGGAAAAAAACACATAATGACAAAAAAACCTTCGCGAAATTGGAAACACATTTATATGAATTCATTAATTACAATGAATCTGCAGTATTTCAGGTTGATTGTGGATGGATAGGGAGAGACCCAACAAATACTCCCACTATAAATTTCCATTTAATTAGCTAAGGATATAGAAATGTAGAAGAAATGGTTTAACTAGAGAGGGAGGAAGTATATTCAACCTATCCTAACAAAGTTTCCCTGGGCTCTCTCTCCCTAGTGCATATGCAGTTGCCTGTGTGTAAGGTGCTGTCAGATCTGAAACAAAAGATATATCGCTGTCCCACACGTGTTTATACTTGGGACTCACTCAGGAAAACTGATTATCCATGTCTTTCATGTAGTAAAATGTTTATAGACATGTAGGAGTCCTATTTTTAAGCCAGCATCAAGGTCAAGAAGACCACGTATTCTACTAGAAGAAGAGGATCAACTCAGTTCCCAGATGGGTACCTAAGTAATATCTCCCTTCAGTGTTATACAGTTCTAGAAATCTGTTTTCCTGGAGTCTATCCCTGACTCTGGTTTATGATTTTTAATCCATTTAGTTCCAATAGGAATTTTGGGTTGAAGACCAGAATTACATTTCACCATATGTTGCATTTTACCATATGGTGCCCCTAGGATTATATTTTTGTAATCAGGCACGATTTATTTAATTTGCATCAGTAGGTAGGACTTTGCTTGACTGTGCTTTATATTATTTGACCCTTTTGAGCATCATTTTGGTTTATAGCTTTTGTAGATTCAGTGGGTACCAATTGACTGTAATTTTCTTCTTGATGCTTCTGTCACACTTTGACCATTTTGAGCTTCTTCAAGGTGACTTTATTTTCCTAATTTAAAACCACTAGCAGACATCTTTGAAACTGTTGTTGTTTATTTCAATAAGAAATGGCAAAATCATCTTGATTTCCTTGTTTCGAAGATGGAATCAGCTACCCATTAAGGATCCCATGTTCTTTTTTAAAGTTGCTCTCTATTAGAAACCAAATTTGGAATGAAGGGTGTTTTTTGTTTTTGTTTCATGTGAACACCAGCTGCTTTGGCCAGGGGGCCACATTAGTGACAGAGCAGGAAAATAATTATTTTTCAAATGATCAAGAGTTTATGTTGATATGTCCAATTTTTTTCTGCCTTTAATAAGTTTATTTATATACTGTTCTAATTTATATACTAAGGGCTTATTAATATACTTCCTCCTGTTACCATTATCTGGTCTTTTTATGTCTCAACATAGTTTGTCATACCACACATGTTTATATTATGTTGCTGATAAAAATTTTAGGGATCTTTGTTTTCTTTTTTTGTTTGAACCACTGGATCAAGTGTCATGGGATTGGTTTCAATGTTTATACGTCTAGAATAGCTCACTTTCAATCATCACCTAAGCACCTCTCTTCTAAAAAGAAACAAAAACAATCTTTATCTTCCTTTAAGGAACAGTAAAGCAATGAAAATATAGGGCACTAAATATTATGATACCATCAATACCATCATTTTTAGGATATTAGAAAAATATAAAATTTTGATGTTTTGTCTAAAATTCTTTTAATTTCTTATGGGCCTGTTACTCTCTGGAGGGTGACCTTCTGACTCTCAGCTTCTATTCATTATCATTTCAGGATAATGAATGGTTCTCAAACTTGAAAATGTTTTAAACTTTTTCGAAGAAAGGATGGGATTAGGGTAGAAACCTCATAAACTATGACCCCATTCCAAGATATTTAAATGAACAGAGCCCAAGGAAAATAAGACCACTTTTTAAAGACTTTTGGTATTGGAGATAAACTGTTTGATAATAGGTTGGCCATGCATACTGCCCGCCTCTCTTTTCTTATCTTAACATTTATCTAGTCAACTCATAAAAAATAATCTAGGTACAAAGGTTAGTTATGGAGAACTTCAGTTAGATTGCTTTGAAACTGTTCAATTCAATATACAGGGATCCATGGAGTGCCCTGGAAATAAAAACACAATTTTTTTTTAAACTTAGCCTAACATTAAACATTCCCCATGACTTGCCCTCATTCACACACCTTTTGTACACAGATGTACTTTTTTGAAAAAATAATGATACACATTTATTCAACATGAGTTGTGTTCTAAAGGCTTTACAAGTATTATGTCATTTAATCTTTACGGTACCATTTGTAGTAGGTACTACTATTAACCCCTCTTTACAGTTGAGGAAACTGAGGCAAGGGGTACTTAAATTATAACTTTATATATCACATAGGTAGTAAAAGGAAGAATAGTCAAAACTAGGCAACCTGATTCAGTGCCCAGGCTCTTAGCTACTATGCTCTATGACCATAATAAGATAGGCTAAATAAAGATAAGGATGTTCTGGGAACTGAAAGAAGGAAGCTGCTAACTCTATTAAAGGCAATCAGGTAGAATTCACAGAGGAGGTTATAGCTATGAGTTTTGTCTGCTCTAAGTGTGCCCTTCTAATGCCAGTGAGTTTGCCTTGGCTCCAACAGGGTTGACATATCAAACTCAGCAATGGATTGAATCCATCCTTTCTTTTTCCTTTTTATTTTCACTCCTTTAGTCTGGAGCTCAGTTCTGTAGCTCAACTCTGTCCACTTTTAGTTTCTCTCCCAATCTGTTATAGAAGAGATCCAGAATTTAGCTAACACTCATCTAACAATGATCTGAATGATCTCTTCCTGTCTCCCAGATCTGGGTGTCTTTGTGTTTTGTTGGCAGTAGGTTTGTTTTGGTGGATGTTGTTTTTCTTATTAGAGTTTAGATATTGCTAACTCCCTCTCTGTTCAGTTACATTTGCTATGACCGATATACTCTTCTCAGACTTATGGACAATTATCTGGTGTTTGTATATGGTTTTTTATTCTACATAAGTTATTTTCTATATGCCCTGCTGACTTTGCACTGAGATTGAAAACCAGAATTCTAACCCAAGAAAAGATCTGGAGTAAAAAATTCTTAACAAGGATTAAAAAAATACTACAGTGATTCAGGCCTGAGTCTGATCAGTCTTCCTCAATCAAACATATAGTAAATAAGAGAAACCCCTTACCCTTTCATCAATAGAAATGTTTAGTTGAGATCTCAATCCATGTATCCCAGTGAGAAAGTTAACACCAGGTTTGCCTGGGAGAAGAAATATTTAGAATAGACATTTTAGAATATTTACTTTTGGAAGGAATTGTCCTCTTGTTCACTTTATCAGGTAAAACCAATGAAGACATCATTTTTCTTAATTTTATAAAGAAAACAAAATATGTCCTATTTCATACTTCTCTGCCCTCTATTCAATACCCCACATTTAGCTTCCTCCTTCTACTTCTGTAGCCATTTCCACAGGAAGGGTGGGGATCAGAGAGTGTAGAGCTTCTCTCTGCCATGCTTTTTGTCAAGAGAAAAAGGGCTTGAGTGGACCCACAGCAGAAGGTAGGACAGCCCTGCTATTAGTCACTGGCCCTGGCTGTGGGGCATAGAGGAGAGGTTCCACTGATACTATCCCCAGAAGCTTCCCACAGGACCTCATAGACTCTGGGCCAGAGGCTCTTGTGCCTCAGATTGAGCCATCTTCAGCTTACTCATCTGTCCTTCCCCCTTTTCCAGATCTTTTTCCAAGTCTGGCCCCTTGGGAAGGGTCTTTGCACCAGCCACAGTTCAAGCATCATCTGCAGGTGTTTTAGATACATTTCTGATACTAACTGAAGTGCTCCAAGGGATTTTTAATCTGTGGGAAGAGAGAACAGATGCCTCCATTGCCTATTCAAGTTTTAATCAGCAGGGATACAGAAACTGATCAGAATAGGGAGACCATGTAGTCAGAGCAGAGGCTGAATGCCAGTGGTTCTTCTCTTTTACCTTGTTCCCTATGAGGGGCTAAAGAGTTGTGGCAGTGTCTGCATGGAGTTGGCTGCTGTTGGGTCTGAATAAAGGTCATATTTTGTGACCATACAGTTGCTCTGTATTAAGGATTTACATGTCCATTCTAGAAAGAAATTTACTTTTGAGAGTCTGGGTCCTTCCATTTAAGGAAATTCTTGCAAGCAGTCAGCTCTTGAATGAGATATAGGGTCAGCAAACCACATCATCATCCAGGAGTAGAAAGCAGAGTCAGGTCCCAGGGGGTTCAGAAAAATATCTCCTCCCCTAGAGTAGCCTTTCTCCAGACTTTCTGATCCTTTAAATTTCTGATCCTTTAATCTGGTTGGATAAAAGAACAGCATCTCAAATGTATTTACTGGAAATATCCAAATGCAAAGAAAAAATGTTAGAACATATATCTTGTGGGACACCTTATTTATTTTGCAAATACGCAATACTTACTCCTGAGGGCCGGAGGAGCCCCTGAAATAATTTAGAAGCCATGTGGGGGGCTGAGGCCTAACGTGTTTTTAAGGTGAGTGTTAATAGTTACCCTCTATAGAGTCTTGATTAGTAGAAGATCTCTTATCTGATGCCTTGGTTATATTCATCTCTCTCAAAATGTGTGATAATGTGTGGCTTCACAGAAAAGAATGTATTGCTGAACTTTTTATTCTGGCCTTGTAAAACTACAAATGAATCCTTATTTTATTTAAAAAAAAAATCAAGAAAGAGATGCATCTTGGTTCAGGTGTTTGGTTTTTATCACAAAAGCAGACTCAGCAGAATCCCCAAGAGAAACTTGTCATTGTTCGTTTCCTCCTTGGCTCTGTTATTCCCATCACACTTGTACTGCATGAAGGAATGTTTACCTGGCACAGTTGATATTTGCCAACTTCAGGGACTACACATACTGAGGAAATCAAGTCTTTCCAAGAACCACTTACCTCGTTTCATTTTTCAGTATAGGTAAGGTGTGTTTCCATGTAAAATGCTTGCTCACATTTTCACAGAATTAATATATCTCAGTACCCAGAAAATGTTAAGCTTTTCAACAAGTTATAATTGTTTTTTAAAAAGAAAATAATTGAAGCATACATTATTGTCTGATAGCTTGTTAAGAAAATTAAGTAGTGACACTAATCCCATATTTTAACATTGACATTAGAGTGAAGCACCACGGATGAGGTGGAGAAATAAAAATGGAATCTGTCAACAGACAGACAACAGGAAAGGGTTATTTGACATTCCCGCATCTTGTAAAGCATAAGAGACAGAGTTTTTCTATTCCTTCATGTAGAAAACAGCAATTAGATGTCATAGTCGTAATGAAATCCATAGATACAAAATGTAATGAAAATGTAACTTTTTAAGACTATTTACTATGAACAATAGAAATGGCAATTAAAAGAGTTCCAACATTTCTATCTAAAAATCTACTCTCTAGGTCAACATTACATGTCCACTTTGAACAAACATGATATATAAAACCCTGGATTAACTAAAAAGCCCTTGTGAGGTCTCTTGGCAGGAAGCCAGTCAGCCTGCGGTTATCCAGCTTCTTTGTCCTTTTCCACAGGATGTTGGTAGCCATCTTGGGGTCTGATGATTTCACAGCTGCATATCAGCACTTCTTTTCTTTCTAGGCAAAATTAGGTGGTTTCTTGACCATTTCTTTTATTTCCTTTTTTTTTTTTTTTAAGATTTACTTTATTAGTTGAGAGAGGGAGAGAGCATGTGCTTGCGCCAGTAACTGGGGAGGGAAAGAGAGAGTGAGTCCCATGCAGACTCTGCACTGAGCACAGAGCCCAAAGTGGGGCTTGATCTCAACCCAGAGATCACAACCTGACCTGAAACTAAGCGTGAGATGCTCAACCCACTGAGGCACGCCCCCTCCTTGACCATTCTTTATCTGAAATTGGCTTGTTTTCTTTGTGAGATCTCATGGATTCTCTCTGTTTAATCCCCCACCATGTGTAGTGGATCTATGAAACTTTAGAGGGCAGTATCTGAAGAAATGTAAGAAATTACTCTTTCGACATTTTTTAAATAAAGCATTATTTTAATTTTTCTCTGAGCTGTTACTGAGTTGATCGGGCGTTCAGAATCCTTTGAATGGGGCAGGAGGCAAAGGAATGAAATGCTCTTTTTTTGTGGGCATTAGATATCGTAATCAGTTACAATCAGTTACCTTCCATTTTGTTTGTCCCTCCTTGAGTACTAGATAAGGCTTTTGGTTAAGTTTGTCCCTCCTTTCCTCATACATTTCTCAGGAATTAGAAGAAAATACAAAATTTCCAAACCCTTGTATTCAATATTTTCTAATTTTACCTTCATATCTGTTATTATATATATCTGTCATGTGTTTGGAATAGACTGGTGCCCTTACCGGATACTGAGAAGTAGCTTTTGCCAAGGCTGTGGGGACCACAGAGATTAACTTTCGGTGATATTTAAGAGAACATGAGGGCTACAGTCATGAAACTGGAAAGGAAAGCTTCCTTCTATGAAACCTCTCAGTTTTTTTGCCATCCCTTCCTGCCTCCAAAGGAACCCCACACATTTCTCTTTCAAGCATGGTGTTAAGCACTTAGATGCATTTAATTAACACTAGATAGAGAGGTAGATGGATATTTTCTTGATTAATAATGGAAATATTTTGTGGGTTTGTCCTCTTTGATTAACATTGGTGGGGTAGCTAGGCAGATTCTGCACTTCTGCTGTTGTGATGGGCAATAGAAAACTTTTGACCAGCTTTTCTTCAACTGTCCCTATGGCTATTTCTCCTGCAATTTCAAAAGAAGGCTAGGAAGCTTCACTTTAGATCAATCTCTCACTCTCTCACTTGCTGTGTCTTTCTCTCTCTTCCCTCCTCCACCCCCCCTTCTTTCTTTCTCTTCTTTTCTCTCCTCCTTTCTTGCTCCCCCTCTCTTTCTTCCTCCCCCTCACTTATGCTCATATAACTACGGTATCTTTATGGAACCACAGCTGCCTATCCCACCATGATGTTCTCTTCTATTCAGGGGGACAACGCTCCTTTGTTGGGAGCAGTGTATCAAAGTAGATAAGGTGAATAAAATTTAATGTAACACCTAATATTTGTACAGTGCCTTCTGTAGTTTACTGTGCCCTTTCATACATAACTACATTATTTCATTTGGTCCTCACAGTCACAACCTCCCTGGTATATGATTGTACACATTTTATAGATGATAAAATTGCACTTCAGAGAGGTTTACCAGATCATCAGGGTCAGAGCATATGTGACATTTCATTTAGATTACTGTTTTGGTAGTCACTTTTCCAATTGGAGACTATGGCTTGGGTTAGTTTATATGGTGTCATTATTTACCTGGGTTTCCTTCTTGGTGGCACAGAAAACTATAAAACCATTTAATTAGTCTGATATACTTTGGATTTCCTTGATAAGAACATTTTTTTTTGGCATCTATTTTAAGCTATTTTAACCCATTCCCCAACTGTAGTTGAGATTTAGAAGTCCTTTTGGGAAGAATACCATTTAGAGATGCTTGCTTCTCTCTGTTGAAAATGCCCCCTCTGAGGTAATTTTTAAGTTGTATTACCCTATAGTTGAGCCATTACTTCTCCTTCTCCTTCCCTCCAAGTTGTAATTCCTCCAACATTTTTTTTTCTCCAAGATTACTTGGAGTATTTTAGTTTCTTTCCATTTTCATGTAAATTTTAGAATCAGCTTGTTAATTTCTACACCTACAGAGCCTGCTGTGAATGATTGAGATTTTGTTGTACCTGTAGTTCTCTCCACATTCCATTATTGCTACCCAAGAAGCCTGAAGAGCCCCTGAAATGTAAAAGCCCAAGGTAGAGCTTCTTAGGGCAGGCATCCAGGGACTCCCATGTTCACTAGCAACTAATGAGTTCGAACGTGACTTAGGAGTTGCTCGTGTCAAGTTCCATCTTAACAGTGGGAGACTTCATACTCCTCCAACTCCACCAGTTGATATGAACTTTCCTCTTTGCTGTTTTTGAAGTAAGTTGTTTACTATTCAGAATAAAAAGCAGGTGATACCGACCTGTTAAGAGTTTCCTACATTAACAGAGTGAGCATCTAGAGATGTTTCTTCTGTCCCAGTCCTCTTCACTTACCTACCAAACAAGACCTCTGATGTGAGCTAATGACTCAAATGTAAAAGAATTAGTTTTTTCTCAGTGTCTTCTATAGACATTAAAGTGAATAAGACCTTAAATCTTCTGGAAAACTGCTTACCACCATTTCCCACTGTATTATATATTTGTACTTAAAAACCCACAAGAAATAAAAGTACACGTGAACAAACATACATGTAGAAAATTAAATACTTGTGACATTTTTTGAGTCTGCATGTGCATTTCTGCCAATAGAGCAATTATTTCTTCATTAAGCCTGAGGGATTTGGGTTTTTCTGGGTAGAAGATTTTTTCCTAGTGCCTGTAATTTTACAAAGAAAGCTTTCATTATACAAGTTAAATTTATATGAGTGACTTCTACTGCATGAGTTTGGTAAAAGAAGAATAGTGTGTATTAATTTATTTACTCAGATCCCTGTAGGGATTTTTATAAAATGGTTTTTAAAAAATACAATAATAATATTTCATGGGTTATTAAACCATAGGAATTAGGGAGAAATAATTAAGTTGAGAAGGTAAAAGAGTTCTGGAGAGAAATGGGAATGTCCATTTTGGCCTATTTATTGGAGAAGTTGCTTCTCCAGCTTTGCTGGCTCTGCATACACAATTATATTCAGATTTACACTATTTTTAACATTATTATATAGATGGAGAACCCAGTCAGGGTGTGATGCCCGAGTTTTCGTGTCTGAGAGACCACCAAGGAGCTAAGCACCGATGTAATCACACGAGGGTTTATTTGACAAGCTTAAGCTTGGGTCCAAGTATACCCAACACAGCAGAGTAGGGACTTGGACCCTGAAGTGACATGCTTAAGCTTGGGCCCAAGTACACCCGACACAGTGGAGTAGGGACTTGGACCCTGAACCAGAATACAGTCAGAGTTTTTAAAGGCAGAGTAGGGGTGGACTCGTCGGTGGGTGAGGACAAAGGGGATGATGTAAGTCTCTAAGAAAATTTGGAAGCAAGGTCTCCAGGACCTTGAGGGGCTAGCTATTGTTGGGAGAAAGGTTATTCATTACCAGTAATAAAAATCTTCTCGTGAGACCCTTTAGATGTATATCAGTGGGTCATATGCTTGGGAATGATTGCTGACACTATCTTGGAGGTTTAGAGATAAAGTTTCACACTTCTCCTATCAAGTGCCCTTGTTAGTGAGATTTGGGTTTGGAAGAAATTTAACTTTATTTCCATTTCCTTCTGTCTCAGCCTCCTTCAGTTTTATGGTGGGGAGGGCAACATTAGGGCTTGGGGAACTGAGTTATTCCCCTCTGGAAATTGTGCTATTATTAAATCTCTAGGACATTTGTAAACCAAGGGAGACTCCTGTCTTACAGGATTGTGATCTCTGCAAGTTAACTATTTGTTTTTCTTTTAGGGCAGCCAGGGGTGGCTGAGGAATGTCACACATATTACCGAGGGGAGGGGAGTGGGTGGAAAAGGGGTACAAGGTGTCAGCTTTTGCTTTGCCAAGTTGGTTGTACTTATCTCAGGGCTAGACTCGAGTTGGGTACAGCCTTGTTTTTCTTGGCCTCCACAAGGGATTTTCCCAAGATGACATTTCTGACCATCACTCATCTTGTCAGATGGTGGATGACCCTTCTTCAAGGTGTATTTGCAGCTGAGACTTTGCTGGGTCCGATCAGAGAAGATCCACCTTGGCAAAGTATAGGAATCTTCCTTCCTTCTGCCACACAGGACTCTTCCCTGAACCTTTGCTTTAGAGGTCTTATGTGAACTAACTGCTCTCCACTCTCAAAAACCCAATGGGGAGAGATGATATTGGAGAATGCAGTGCACGTTCCAACCTCAGTACTAAAGTTAGGTTCTTGTGTCACTTTAGGTCACCCCAGAATTAGCCATAATGCCTCCATAATTTCACAGGGATGCTTCCTTTGAGTTTCATTTCACTGTGCCCTTTTATCTTCAGTATATACAAGCACCATTCTATAAATAATATTGTTGTAATTTTTTATAAGGTTGTTAGTGCCTTTAAATATTCCAGGTGATAAAATCTTTTTTATATTTTAATATCAAGGAAAATTTGTCTGTTAGAGGATGAGAAAAGATTTATAATTGTATTCCATCAACTCTAGCTAGAATTTAACAAGTCTGTTACTTTTGAGGCAGTGGTGGTATTAGCAGTTTCTGAAACTCTGTCCACAGTAGAAATCACATTACCATTGTAACAGAGATTTCAAAATATTGCTTATGTTCTACACAGCTTTGAAAGTAGGATAGTAATAGTTATTAGACCTGCCACTAGATATTAGTATTTAATACATTATTAAAGAGGCAAAGATATTGCACCACAAATTTGTTTTTTTAGTATTATTTCAATTAGTTTCTTCTGTACTCTTTCATTGTTTTGCTTTATACATTTAAAGCCACTGTTCTGAATAGGTGCCCACAGGCTCACAAGGTAGCCAATGGTAGGAGTTCATGGCATTAATCACTGGATTCAGACTGCCTTCCTAACATGTGTACATGAGTGCTTCCTGGCTCCCTCCAATCTGGTTCAGAAGTTCCCTGTAGTGAAGTCTGTGAAGGGCCCCTTCATGCCTTCAACTGGGCATTCTTAATACTTTGCATTTTGGTCAACTATGTCTCTCTTTCCTACCAGCTTTTGAGAGAAGGGACTTTCTCATTCTTTTATTTAATCCTCAGCACCTAGCAGGGTGTCTTACTTGTAAGGAGCACTCAGTAATTGCTTGTTTAAGTGTCACTTTTTTCTGTGTCCCTCCTTGCATTACTTTTCCTCTTTGCATCACTTGCTAGCTGGTTCTTGGCTCTTTGGCTTGGAATTTATGGCCATAGTATACTTGTCAGGTAATGGTGATTTCTTTCGTCCTGTTTTGTTCCTTCCTTTCCATATTCTCTCTTTCATTTCTTTCTTTATTTAAATTTTTTGTAGTTAGCCTATTGGATGTTGGTGTGCCTTTAATGAGCCAATCCAGGTATTAGGAACATCTGTTTCTCCTTATTCAGGTTGTGATCATTGATAGTTAGCAGTCTTTTTTTTTCCCCCAAGTGTGGCCATTTATTTCAACATCAGTAGAGTCTTGGGAAAGTTAGAGAGCTATGTAAGAAGGGCCTCTTTCCTTTCTAAGCCCACACCTGAAAGCAACATAGTGGAGAGAAAACTCTTCTACATGTAAACAATTGGATCCTATTATTTGTGCTGCCCCTTATAGGTGACTTAGTATGATAGGAAAGATAGGTATAGCAGTGAGTCCCAAAAAGATTTGTTGAGGGGTTTTGTTTTTGTTTTTATTTTGTTGCTGTTCTTGGTTTTTTAAGAAAACCTGAGAACAAAATGTGTTCATTTTACTGAAATAATATGTCTTAGGAATCAGTAAGGATTATTAAGAACAAAATAAAGATGCCCTTTTTTATACCACATTTGGCCTAAATATAAGAAATAGAAGTTAACTCAGATGAAATTTTTTAACTAAATTTATGTGTCCTTCCACATTACAAAGTGTACATTTTAAGTCCTTCTTTTATCTTATTTAAGTGAAATATAAATGAGAGAATTGTCTTTTATTATTAAATAATTTGCCTTCAGCTTTTTTTGAGCACATCAGTTAAGTAGACCTGACTGTTGTTTAAAGAATTTAGAAACTTGCAAGGACTCTTGTATTTTATTACACTTAGTGTTTTCGATAATAATTAAATAAACACATAATAGAAAGTACAGAGAAGTACAAGAAAGAGCAAATAAACTGTAGTGGCTTAGAACAATGAGAATACTGTAGTTGGTGATTCTGTAGGTCATACATTTAGGCTGTGCTCAGCTGGGTGGTTCTTTCCTTCCAAGCAGATTGCCTCATTCATCTATGGTTAGCTGTAGAACTACTTACCATTTTCTATCTGGGTTCATGTCTAGGGCCCCAGATGTGACTTCTGGTCCATGTGATCTCTCATCTGTCAGTAGGATAATTGAGTTTGTTCAGATGACAGCAGAAGGGTGCAGGGTGCAAGGCTTCTTGAGCAAAGGCATTGTATTGGCATACTTCTGTTGTATTCTTTTGGCCTAGGTAGGACAGGTTGCAAGACGAACCCAGATTTGAGGGATGAGGAAATAGAGTCCAGCTCTTGATAGAAGGAGCTTCAAGGTTTTATTGCAGTAGATGCAAAAACAAGGAGTAAAGATTATTGGTATTTTTGCAATTTACCACAGTGTGTATATGTGTGTTACATGTACATATGGAAAAATGGACTATATGTGCAATTATACATTCTACATTTTTCATATCCAGATAGACTCCAAATCCTAGTTGCTAGTTGAATTGAGTATACCGAGGAGATAAAATTATTTCTTACCTGAGAAATTTCTCAGTGTGTATGTAGAACAAAGGAAGTACTCAGTAAATCAGAAAATAAAGGAAAAGAAAAATGTAACTTCTTTAGGCAAGTGTGTTAATTCCATTAGGTCCACTTCCTGGTAGGTTTTATTTCTCCTCTGATTTTGTCAAACGTTTATTCTGATGGTTGATGATACCAGGGCACTCAAGATAGAAGAGTGCCTGCCTGTGAGCCCCATGTTAGCTTCTCACCATCTCTGAGATCTTGGAAAAGTCCTTGACGTGTACCTCAGCTTCTTCATCTATTTAATGAAAATAACAACTATGTCACAGTGTTATTGGGAGAATTTAATTAACTCAGGTATATGCATGTGTGTTGGTAACTCTACCTATGTAATTGTGCCCCAAAAACTCTCTGATGCTTTGGTGAAATATCTGTAACATTTCCTACTTAACATTTTTCCCCCATCCGTAGCATTTCAAAGTGGCTCTAGCTTTCTTTAAAAGAAGTTGTGCTTTTTTTCTCCCTTAAACCACTCTTCATTTCTGCTTAGTGCATGTTAAAGGAAATTTAACTTCCACAGCATTACCTTGTGTACTAATCTTCAAAATACCATAGCCATTTCTATAATCTGATGGAACCTCTTGCATAACGTCTGTCTTCTTTGATCAGAAATGACAATGTTAACATCAATAAATTCCTGTGCTTTTCTGACAGGAAATATTTTTGAGAATGTATAATCAGTTATGGGTATGCTTGTCAATAAATTTTCCCTGCAAAAATAAATCAGAAAGCCTATCAAAATAGCATTATGGGGAAAATCTGTTTTCCTTAATACTCCTATGAAATGTCATGCCTAAAGCTCAGGGAAATTTTTATTTAGATGAAGGCATTTAGTTTGTGTGTTGACCATCTTCCCAGCCAGCTAGTTTGCATAAATTTCAGGTCCTATGTAAGAAAAAGGTGATTATAATCTAGAGTCAGCCTTTTCCTCTATCAATCTGTATTGTGTTTCTCTTTCCCTGACTGACCAGTTCCACTTTCCAGACCCTGTGAATTTCACCATAAACCTTCTTTATCCCCCCCCCCCTCAACTCACATACATCCCTATCCACCCCAAGAAAGAGTAACATCTTTCTATAACTCCCCTTTGTTTTCCTCTTTTCTGGGCCATGAATTAGAATCAGTCCTCTCCCATTTTGAAAATATGTCTGTACCCACTCTCACAGTTTGTTCATTTTTAAAAATTATTTATTCTTTCTTTCATTCGTTCATTTTTTGTTCATCCAGCAGCATTAGTATTTTTCATGCTGTGGTGGGTACTGTAGGAAAAAAAAAAGGCATGTAGTCCTGGTGCTGATGCATGGATTTTACTCTGCTGTAGGAGGAATAGTCAATGAAACTGTAATTTGGGCAGGGTTTTAAGGGAGTTGCAAACACAGGCTTTCAGAGCATTGGGGTTAGGGGAGGAGGCCTCCATATGCCTTCTTTCCTAAGGACCATAGCTTTGTGGCCATGTTTGACAAGACTTAGAATCAGAAGTAGATGAAGTAAAGAGCAAGGCAGTGATGGTTTGGGGCTGGATTCAGCCTTGTTATGTGAAATCAGGGTGCTGCAGTCATACATGCCAATTACTGAGGGACAGCAGAAAAGAGTGGCTTATTAACCAGGGGCTAGCGTTCTAGGTATGTTCTCCACTTACAAAAATGAAACCAGTTAACAGTTGCCCATGAGTCTAGGTAGTTGATGTACTTTATCCTGTTTTTATAGCAAAACTTTAATGTAAGTATTATCCCTTCTACAGATGAACAAACTGAGGCTGATAAAGGTTCAAGATCACAAGATCACACAGCTAGTAAGTAGCAGAGCTTAGAATTCAAATCCAAACCATTGTTTCCTTACAGGTTTTAATAAATATGCATAAGGAAACTAATACCATAATGAAATACAGTAGTTGCAGTCCTGAGCATGAGTGTTTTTAAGTCAGTTTGACAGAGAGGGACAACATCTGCAGAAAGTGCTGCCATTGCCACTTAGGGCCACTATGTATGGTCACACAGGTTGTAAATTTTGCCTCCTACAGTTAGCTGTAAATGGTACAGTCTTACGGAACAGTCATGGGCCCAATTTTGGAGTTATATCACCACAGACTGTGCTTTTATTCACATTTCATTATTACATTTGAGTTGTTTTCTTACTTTGAAAGGTTAGATATATTTGAAGGGGTTGGGTGAAGAAATGAAATAGGAAACTAGGTAATTATTTCAGTACATATAACATACTGTGGCCTAGCTATTAATGATTTCTACTTCACGGGTACCTGGATGGCTTAGTTGGAGAGTATACCACTCTTGATCTTGGGGTCATGACTTCAAACCCCATGTTGGGGGTAGAAATTACTAAAACAAACAAACAAAACTTAAAAAGAAAACTTATAAACAAATGTTTTCTACTTCAAACATAGTGCACTTACTTACTGTTGTCTTTTTTTTTTTTTAAAGATTTTATTTATTTATTTGACAGAGAGAAATTACAAGTACACTGAGAGGCAGGCAGAGAGAGAGAGAAGGAAGCAGGCTCCCTGCTGAGCAGAGAGCCCGATGCGGGACTCGATCCCAGGACCCTGAGATCATGATCTGAGCTGAAGGCAGAGGCTTAGCCCACTGAGCCACCCAGGCGCCCCACTTACTGTTGTCTTTTATTGAGATGTTTATACACCTAACTGACTATAACTATTAGATGCTATACACCTAATTATTCCCCAAACAACCCAGCAGTCACTGGGGAATGATTTTGTTTTGTTAGGCATGTGAGAAACTAGATGTCAGAGCTCACTCTACAACTAGGAGACCGTAGGAACATGCTTGTTGGGAGGGCGTCACCCCTCTATCCAAATCATGAGCATTTGTCCTTAGTTCCTTACTCCAAGGTTTCATCTCCCACCTGGCCAGGTGTAATAAGCTCCCCACTCACCTTCTTCACCTATAGCCATATAAACCTGGATCACTTTTCTTCTATATTTAAACTTCTCCGTGCCTTCCTTAGGCCCATAGGATAATGTCCTGACTCCTTAGGATGGCAAAGGGACTGCCCTTCTCCCTTCCCCACCCCACCCCCATAGTCTGACCCCAGGCCATTTCTACAGGCTTATACCTTGTCTTCTCCTCTCCCACATAAGAGCAGGATGTGGGGAGAGTAGGAGACTCCTGCTTAACAGATACTAAGTGCCAGCTAGTATATGTGGAGGGAGTGCCGGAGCAGCAGAATGCAGCATATCGCCACCATCACAGTAAAGATTAGATCAGGCCCAGCTCATCAATGGATGCTAAACCTAAGCAGATGTATATAGGAACAGGATATTTGCATGGTATTAAAGTTTCTCCCACATATTGCTTCTTAGTTGTAAGGGAAAAAACAGTGATTGTAATGTGGAGAGATTGGACTACAGTTAGTTTAGGATCAAAATTAAGATCACCATTGAGAGCAGAGAGACAGACATGTGCCTCCAGAAGTGATATCCTAAGAAGAATATGACATTATCTTTATAGTGTTCTGACCAGGAATGTAGAACTTGAATCTAATCATGAGGAAACATCAGGCAAATGCTCAGTTAAAAAAAAAAGGAGGGAGAGGGGGGAGGAGTCAAGATGGCGGAGAAGTAGCAAGCTGAGACTGCTTCAGCTAGCCGGAGATCAGCTAGATAGCTTATCTAAAGATTGCAAACACCTGAAAACCCATCGGCAGATCGAAGAGAAGAAGAACAGCAATTCTGGAAACAGAAAAACAACCACTTTCTGAAAGGTAGGACCGGCGGAGAAGTGAATCCAAAGCGACGGGAAGATAGACCCCGGGGGGAGGGGCCGGCTCCCGGCAAGCGGCGGAGCAACCACGCACAAAATCAGGACTTTTAAAAGTCTGTTCCGCTGAGGGACATCGCTCCAGAGGCTAAACCGGGGCGAAGCCCACGCGGGGTCAGCGTGGCCTCAGGTCCCGCAGGGTCACAGAAGGATCGGGGGTGTCTGAGTGTCGCAGAGCTTGCGGGTATAGGAACGGGAAAGCCGGCTACAGAGACAGAGCCGACAGTAAGCTCGCAGCTCCGTGTTACCTTGAACCGGTCGCAGGCTCGGTGAGCTCGGAGCGCGGCCGGAGGTCAGGCAGACGGGAGTAACTGGGCGCTGTTCTCTGAGGGCGCACTGAGGAGTGGGGCCCTGGGCTATCGGCTCCTCCGGGCCGGAGACCAGGAGGCCGCCATTTGTATTCCCGTCCTCTGGAACTCTACGGAAAGCGCTCAGGGAACAAAAGCTCCTGAAAGCAAACCCGAGCGGATTACTCACCCCGGCCCCGGGTAAGGGCGGTGTAATTCCGCCTGGGGCAAAGACACTTGAGAATCACTACAACAGGCCCCTTCCCCCAGAAGATCAACAAGAAATCCAGCCGAGACCAAGTTCACCTACCAAGGAGTGCGGTTTCAATACCAAGGAGAGCAGCAGAATTCCAGAGGAGGAGAAAGCCAAGCACGGAACTCATGGCTTTTTTCCTGTGATTTTTTTTAGTCTTGCAGTTAATTTAATTTTTTCTTTTTCATTTTTTTTTTTTTCTCGCCTTCGGGTAAAATTTTTTTTTAACTGTTACCTTTTTCTTTTTTAACGATTTTTTACTTGTTTATCTAATATATATATATATATATTTTACATTTTTCTTAGGTGTTTTCTTTTTTTAAAAAAATTCTTTTCTTTTCTTTTCTTTTTTCTTTTTCTTTTCTTTTTGTTTTTTTTTTTTCTTTCTTCCTTTTTGAACCTCTTTTTATCCCCTTTCTCCCCACTCACGATTTTGGATCTCTTCTAATTTGGTTAAAGCATATTTTCCTGGGGTTGTTGCCACCCTTTTAGTATTTTACTTGCCCCTTCATTTACTCTTATCTGGACAAAATGACAAGACGTAAAAATTCAACACAAAAAAAAGAACAAGAGGCAGTACCGAAGGCTAGGGACCTAATCAATACAGACATCGGTAATATGTCAGATCTAGAGTTCAGAATGACAATTCTCAAGGTTCTAGCCGGGCTCGAAAAAGGCATGGAAGATATTAGAGAAACCCTCTCAAGAGATATAAAAGCCCTTTCTGGAGAAATAAAAGAACTAAAATCTAACCAAGGTGATATCAAAAAAGCTATTAATGAGGTGCAATCAAAAATGGAGGCTCTAACTGCTAGGATCAATGAGGCAGAAGAAAGAATTAGTGATATAGAAGACCAAATGACAGAGAATAAAGAAGCTGAGCAAAAGAGGGACAAACAGCTACTGGACCACGAGGGGAGAATTCGAGAGATAAGTGACACCATAAGACGAAACAACATTAGAATAATTGGGATTCCAGAAGAAGAAGAAAGTGAGAGGGGAGCAGAAGGTATACTGGAGAGAATTATTGGGGAGAATTTCCCCAATATGGCAAAGGGAACGAGCATCAAAATTCAGGAGGTTCAGAGAATGCCCCTCAAAATCAATAAGAATAGGCCCACACCCCGTCACCTAATAGTAAAATTTACAAGTCTCAATGACAAAGAGAAAATCCTGAAAGCAGCCCGGGAAAAGAAGTCTGTAACATACAATGGTAAAAATATTAGATTGGCAGCTGACTTATCCACAGAGACCTGGCAGGCCAGAAAGAGCTGGCATGATATTTTCAGAGCACTAAACGAGAAAAAAAACATGCAGCCAAGAATACTATATCCAGCTAGGCTATCATTGAAAATAGAAGGAGAGATTAAAAGCTTCCAGGACAAACAACAACTGAAAGAATTTGCAAATACCAAACCAGCTCTACAGGAAATATTGAAAGGGGTCCTCTAAGCAAAGAGAGAGCCTACAAGTGGTAGATCAGAAAGGAACAGAGACCATATACAGTAACAGTCACCTTACAGGCAATACAATGGCACTAAATTCATATCTCTCAATAGTTACCCTGAATGTGAATGGGCTAAATGCCCCTGTCAAAAGACACAGGGTATCAGAATGGATAAAAAAAAACAAAACCCATCTATATGTTGCCTCCAAGAAACACATTTTAAGCCCGAAGACACCTCCAGATTTAAAGTGAGGGGGTGGAAAAGAATTTACCATGCTAATGGACATCAGAAGAAAGCAGGAGTGGCAATCCTTATATCAGATCAATTAGATTTTAAGCCAAAGACTATAATAAGAGATGAGGAAGGACACTATATCATACTCAAAGGGTCTGTCCAACAAGAAGATTTAACAATTTTAAATATCTATGCTCCCAATGTGGGAGCAGCCAACTATATAAACCAATTAATAACAAAATCAAAGAAACACATCAACAATAATACAATGATAGTAGGGGACTTTAACACTCCCCTCACTGAAATGGACAGGTCATCCAAGCAAAAGATCAGCAAGGAAATAAAGGCCTTAAATGACACACTGGACCAGATGGACATCACAGATATATTCAGAATATTTCATCCCAAAGCAACAGAATACACATTCTTCTCTAGTGCACATGGAACATTCTCCAGAATAGATCACATCCTCGGTCCTAAATCAGGACTCAACCGGTATCAAAAGATTGGGATCATTCCCTGCATATTTTCAGACCACAATGCTCTAAAGCTAGAACTCAACCACAAAAGGAAGTTTGGAAAGAACCCAAATACATGGAGACTAAACAGTATCCTTTTAAAGAATGAATGGGTCAACCGGGAAATTAAAGAAGAATTGAAAAAAATCATGGAAACAAATGATAATGAAAATACAACGGTTCAAAATCTGTGGGACACAACAAAGGCAGTCCTGAGAGGAAAATATATAGCGGTACAAGCCTTTCTCAAGAAACAAGAAAGGTCTCAGGTATACAACCTAACCCTACACCTAAAGGAGCTGGAGAAAGAACAAGAAAGAAACCCTAAGCCCAGCAGGAGAAGAGAAATCATAAAGATCAGAGCAGAAATCAATGAAATAGAAACCAAAAAAACAATAGAACAAATCAACGAAACTAGGAGCTGGTTCTTTGAAAGAATTAATAAAATTGATAAACCCCTGGCCCGACTTATCAAAAAGAAAAGAGAAAGGACCCAAATAAATAAAATCATGAATGAAAGAGGAGAGATCACAACTAACACCAAAGAAATACAAACTATTATAAGAACATACTATGAGCAACTCTACGCCAATAAATTTGACAATCTGGAAGAAATGGATGCATTCCTAGAAACATATAAACTACCACAACTGAACCAGGAAGAAATAGAAAGCCTGAATAGACCCATAACCAGTAAGGAGATTGAAACAGTCATTAAAAATCTCCAAACAAACAAAAGCCCAGGGCCAGACGGCTTCCCGGGGGAATTCTACCAAACATTTAAAGAAGAACTAATTCCTATTCTCCTGAAACTGTTCCAAAAAATAGAAATGGAAGGAAAACTTCCAAACTCATTTTATGAGGCCAGCATCACCTTGATCCCAAAACCAGACAAGGATCCCACCAAAAAAGAGAGCTATAGACCAATATCCTTGATGAACACAGATGCGAAAATACTCAACAAAATACTAGCCAATAGGATTCAACAGTACATTAAAAAGATTATTCACCACGACCAAGTGGGATTTATTCCAGGGCTGCAAGGTTGGTTCAACATCCGCAAATCAGTCAATGTGATACAACACATCAATAAAGAAAAGAACAAGAACCATATGATACTCTCAATAGATGCTGAAAAAGCATTTGACAAAAGTACAGCATCCCTTCCCTGATCAAAACTCTTCAAAGTGTAGGGATAGAGGGCACATACCTCAATATCATCAAAGCCATCTATGAAAAACCCACCGCAAATATCATTCTCAATGGAGAAAAACTGAAAGCTTTTCCGCTAAGGTCAGGAACACGGCAGGGATGTCCATTATCACCACTGCTATTCAACATCGTACTAGAGGTCCTAGCGTCAGCAATCAGACAACAAAAGGAAATTAAAGGCATCCAAATCGGCAAAGAAGTAGTCAAATTATCACTCTTCGCAGATGATATGATACTATATGTGGAAAACCCAAAAGACTCCACTCCAAAACTGCTAGAACTTATACAGGAATTCAGTAAAGTGTCAGGATATAAAATCAATGCACAGAAATCAGTTGCATTTCTCTACACCAACAGCAAGACAGAAGAAAGAGATATTAAGGAGTCAATCCCATTTACAATTGCATCCAAAACCATAAGATACCTAGGAATAAACCTAACCAAAGAGACACAGAATCTATACTCAGAAAACTATAAAGTACTCATGAAAGAAATTGAGGAAGACACAAAGAAATGGAAAAATGTTCCATGCTCCTGCATTGGAAGAATAAATATTGTGAAAATGTCTATGCTACCTAAAGCAATCTACACATTTAATGCAATTCCTATCAAAGTACCATCCATCTTTTTCAAAGAAATGGAACAAATAATTCTAAAATTTATATGGAACCAGAAAAGACCTCGAATAGCCAAAGGGATATTGAAAAAGAAAGCCAACGTTGGTGGCATCACAATTCCGGACTTCAAGCTCTATTACAAAGCTGTCATCATCAAGACAGCATGGTACTGGCACAAAAACAGACACATAGATCAATGGAACAGAATAGAGAGCCCAGAAATAGACCCTCAACTCTATGGTCAACTAATCTTCGACAAAGCAGGAAAGAATGTCCAATGGAAAAAAGACAGCCTTTTTAATAAATGGTGCTGGGAAAATTGGACAGCCACATGCAGAAAAATGAAATTGGACCATTTCCTTACACCACACACGAAAATAGACTCCAAATGGATGAAGGACCTCAATGTACGAAAGGAATCCATCAAAATCCTTGAGGAGAACACGGGCAGCAACCTCTTCGACCTCTGCCGCAGCAACATCTTCCTAGGAACAATGCAAAAGGCAAGGGAAGCAAGGGCAAAAATGAACTACTGGGATTTCATCAAGATCAAAAGCTTTTGCACAGCAAAGGAAACAGTTAACAAAATCAAAAGACAACTGACAGAATGGGAGAAGATATTTGCAAACGACATATCAGATAAAGGACTAGTGTCCAGAATCTATAAAGAACTTAGCAAACTCAACACCAAAAGAACAAATAATCCAATCAAGAAATGGGCAGAGGACATGAACAGACATTTCTGCAAAGAAGACATCCAGATGGCCAACAGACACATGAAAAAGTGCTCCATATCACTCGGCATCAGGGAAATACAAATCAAAACCACAATGAGATATCACCTCACACCAGTCAGAATGGCTAAAATCAACAAGTCAGGAAATGACAGATGCTGGCGAGGATGCGGAGAAAGGGGAACCCTCCTACACTGTTGGTGGGAATGCAAGCTGGTGCAGCCACTCTGGAAAACAGCATGGAGGTTCCTCAAAATGTTGAAAATAGAACTGCCCTATGACCCAGCAATTGCACTATTGGGTATTTACCCTAAAGATACAAATGTAGTGATCCAAAGGGACACATGCACCCGAATGTTTATAGCAGCAATGTCCACAATAGCCAAACTATGGAAAGAACCTAGATGTCCATCAACAGATGAATGGATCAAGAAGATGTGGTATATATACACAATGGAATACTATGCAGCCATCAAAAGAAATGAAATCTTGCCATTTGCGACAACATGGATGGAACTAGAGCGTATCATGCTTAGCGAAATAACTCAAGCAGAGAAAGACAACTATCATATGATCTCCCTGATATGAGGAAGTGGTGATGCAACATGGAGGCTTAAGTGGGTAGAAGAAGAATAAATAAAACAAGATGGGATTGGGAGGGAGACAAACCATAAGTGACTCTTAATCTCAGAAAACAAACTGAGGGTTGCCGGGGGGAGGGGGTTTGGAAGAAGGGGGTGGGATTATGGACATTGGGGAGGGTATGTGATTTGGTGAGTGCTGTGAAGTGTGTAAACCTGGTGATTCACAGACCTGTACCCCTGGGTTTAAAAATATATGTTTATAAAAAATAAAAAATTAAAAAAAAAAAAAAAAAAGGAGGGAGAGGGAGTGTTGTATTCTTCAGAAGTAGCACTCATGATCACAAAGACAAAGAATGGCTGTGGAAATGTTCCAGATTAGAAGGGGCTAAAGAGAAGCAGAAGCTAAGTGCAGTACCTGACTTAATTGGACCTTGCACTTGAGAGCAGGTGTGGGGTGGGGGAGTTGGAGAAACCATGAAGATCATTATTGGCTCAGTTGATAAATTAGAACATACATTGTTGATTAAAGTATTGTATCCATGTTAGATTCACTGAAGTTAGTAACTATAACAATACTGTGGTTATGTAAAGGGGAATCCTAATTTTTAGAAAATACACAACTGATGTATTTAGGAGTAAAAGCCCATGATATATGTAGCTTATTCTTAAATTGTTCTGGGCAGAATATATATGTGTGTGTGTGTGTGTGTGTGTGTGTGTGTGTGTATACACATACACACACACACATATATATATATACACACACACAATTTTTAATATATAAATATACATGTATATAAAATAGAGACAGAATGTGCAAAAAAGTAATGGCAAAATGTTAAAAATATTGATAGATAACAGATGAATCTGGGTAAAGGGTCAATAGTATGTAGGTATCTTTGTGTACTACTCATATACTTGTAACCTTTAAGTTTGAAATTATTCCCCAATAAAAAGTTCAGAAATTAAAAATATATATCATGAGCATGTGAATTTTTTTCCTAAATAAATATATATTTTATTTTCTGTCCCTCCCTTTTATCTTTCTCCTGTTTCTTTTCTCTCCTTTTTTCTGTGCCACCTCTTTTAGAAGTCCAAGGCTGGTGAGAAGGGTATCTCTGTGGGGCAGACGGTCATCACAAAGCATCGGAACACCCGCTATTATAGTTGCAGGGTGATTGCTGTGACATCGCAGACCTTCTATGAGGTCGTGTTTGATGATGGCTCCTTCAGCAGAGACACATTCCCTGAGGATATAGTGGTGAGTAAATTCTGGGGTCCCTGCTCCCCAGTTCATTTTTTTTCTTTTCTTTTCTTTCTTATTAACATAAGTTAACTTATTAACTGTTTAACTTACTAACATTTGCCCCAGAGGTACAGGTCTGTGAATCATCAGACTTACATATTTCACAGCACTCAGTTGATAAATTAGAACATACATTGTTAATTAAAGTAAGCATACCCTCCCTGATGTCCATATCCAGTTCATTTTTGTATAACTAAACTAGCCGTACCTTTCAGCTGTCCTGCTTTTGGCTTTTGGAGTAACTCATTTCACTTAATACTTGATCCAGGTGTGCTTTTCGGCACTGCAAAGAAGTATTATTTTCTAGGAGGTTCTCAGTGTTCTTCATAGGCGTCCTATGAACTTAGACTCATCTTCCCAAATTCTTTTAATTAAATGAGAAGTGTATGTGTCCAGGAAACATAAAATGCAAATTCACCTATTCTTTTCTGTTACAGAGCATGAGCATATTTGAATTCTTTTATTATCTCCTTTTCCTTATGCTTAACTGGAAAATATGGCTTTTATTAATCTGACCCAACAGTGATATCTGTGATTCAACAGAAACCTCTGTGCATGTGTCATATGGGAATAACAAAAGTCACACAGGAAAGAGATGGTGACTTTTACTGATCATCTTAACTGGTCTGGTCTGTATAGGAGGAGTAGGTGTGTGCGTATTCATGTCTGTCTGTCTCCTTCTTCTGTCCCCTCCATTAACACCTTGGGACTTAGAGAAACTAGTGAACGTGTCTCATAGGTTTGCTTTTTAATAGGATGTTTCACAAGAAGAATACTTTCCACAGAAGGTTTTTTGAAACCAAGGTCAAATCACTTACCTGAGACCAGGGTTATTCTAGTGGTCATCTTGTTATCTCTTTTGTAGTTAAGAGAAATGGCATTTGGGGAGAGCCAGGCCTCAAAAATGTTGTTGTAACCTCTGCTTTATCTTGGGTCTGTTGATGCTTTGCTCTTGTTTATACTTGGAAGGACATTTCTTAATGATTCTTTAATAATTATGTGTTATGTGCAATTGATAATTAAATGTAACTGTAGCAGACTGCTCATAAATATTTCTTGAATTTTGTTCTCCTGGGGCAAAAGTAACATTGATTCAGTCAGCTTTGTTATGCTTACTTTTCAGTGCCATTAAGAGGCACAAGTATGTAAACAAAGTGACCTTATCTGAAAGATTTTTAAAGCAAATGAATTTAGACAAATAAAGAAATTTGAGGATTTGATTATATAGCCAAATGGTGAACTGTGTTTCATTGCAGAATTCTACCTGAAGCTTCACTTTGCCATCCATAATCAGCAACCGAGGTGACATGCTCTCCTGGTTAGAATTAGTTCTTTTTTTTTTTTTTTTTAAAGATTTTATTTATTTATTTGACACAGAGGGAGGAGAGGGAGAGAGAGAGAGAGCATAAGCAAGCCAAGTGGCAGGCAGAGGGAGAGACAGAAGTAGGCTCCCCACAGAGGAGGGTGAGCCCAATGTGGGACTTGATCCCAGGATCCTGGGATCATGACCTGAGCTGAAGGTGTAGATGCTTAACCAACTGGGCCACCCAGGACCCAGGCACCCTAAAATTAGTGTCTTGAAGTACTCAATCCACAGTTACTGAGAGCCTGCTGGGAAAGATAATGAGAACGTTCGTGTGATTCCTGCTCAGTCTCAGGGGAGACAGGCTGGTAAATGGGTACTTTCTATACCATGTGAGAAATGCAATAAATGAACCAAAATCAACTTACCACCTGCTGGGTCCAGAAAAATGGACTCCACAAGATTAGTTAGGCTGACACGGACATTTACCACGGGCCAGTACTTCATCAAGAGTTTGTTGTGCTTGAACTGATTTCATCCTCACAACCCCACATGCTAGTTACTACTATTTTTTACATTTTGCTGCTGAGGAAACTGAGGCATTAGGAGGTAAATAACTTCTCCAAGGTCACACATAGCTAATCAGTGTCAGGAAGAGTATTCAGACCCAGAGTCTGGCTCTGGAGCCTCTTCTTAACCCCAGGAAGAAAGTAGGAGGAGGGATGTGCAAGGGTGAGAAAAGCAGAGAAGGATGCAAGAGACCAGGCCTTGCTTTCAGCCCTGCCCAGGTGCGTGCTTAATTAAGAGCTGGCCTTCTTTTGTGCAGGTGACCACTGAGCTGGCGGAGTTGAGTTTTTCCTGGGCATTGTGGGGTGGGATGGGAGACTTCTGAGCAAATAGTTAGGTCTTTATCCATGGTAGTCTTTTAATGAATCCCAAATTCCCTTTCACTTCACAAGTCTCTACCATACCCAGCTTGTTTTAAGCTTTCCTAAAATGTCTTTAGCTTGTATATTGGAAAAGAATGTCTGTGATCCTGGAAGTTTTTTTGAAATTCTAAAAATCTCTCCTTTGACACCTTCTGTTTCCTCTCTCTGTGAACCCCATACAAAGATGATTTTAAGTATGTGTGGGCGTTGTGAGAAGAACACAGGTCCTAAAATTCATAGAATTGTTCAGGAGCACCTTGGCTTTTAAGTCAGTAAGAATGAAGAAGCAAAACTCTTTATAGCTTGATTAGCTATTATGTGGCACATTTGTTAAAGGATTTGAGGTTTAGCAGCAGGTTGTGTATCTGTGTGGGTGTGGTCACAACTCGAGCCTTCGAGGGAGGGGCAGCAGATGCATGTGCCTGGATTTGTGTGAATGATCAATTCTGCAGGAGAAAATAAATTGTAATAATCTGTGAGCAGGTCTTCCTTTTGTCTGATTTTGTCTCCCTTAATACCCTGCCATACCCCTTCCAATCACTTGCATTATAGAAGTAGGAATATTTCAATCATGTTTTATTTCCAAATACACTTTTATTTTTTAAAGTTTTTTTTTTAAAGATTTTATTTATTTATTTGACAGAGAGAGAGAGAGATCACAAGAAGGTGGAGAGACAGGCAGAGGGAGAAGGAGAAGCAGACTCCCTGCTGAGCAGAGAGCCAGATGCTGGGCTCAATCCCAGGACCCTGAGATCATGACCTGAGCTGAAAGCAGACCCATAAGCATAACTGACTGAGCCACTCAGGCGCCCCAAATATCACATACTTTCTAATAGTATCACCATTTGATGGCTGCTGTGGCCTATTCATCTTTGTTATCTTGGCGAGGAATGAGATATCCCCAGCTTTACTACATTGGTGGCTCTATAGGGAAGAGTTTTTTCCAGCGTTGTGTTAGGGTTCTTCAGAGAAACAGAACAAATAAGGGTTGTGTGTTTGTATTTAATATAATAAATATGTTAAAACTATGTATATATAAAGAAGCTATATGTATAAAGATTGTGTGTGTATATATGTTATATATATGAAATTTTAAAAAAATTTTATTTAAATTCAATTTATTTAACATATAGTGTATTATTAATTTCAGGGGTATAATACCCAGTTCTCATTACATCAGGTGGCCTCCTTAATGCCCATTACCCAATTACCCCATCCCTCACCCAACCCCTCTTGCAACCCTGTTTGTTCCCTATGGTTAAGAGCCTCTTATGGTTTGCCTCCCTCTCTGTTTTTATATTATTTTATTTTTCCTTCCTTTCCCCTGTGTTCATCTGTTTCTTAAATTGCACATATTGATGATACGGGACATTATGTGATTACGGAGGCTGGGAGACCCCACGACCTGCAGTTGGCAAGCTTGAGACCCAGGAGGGCCAATGGTTTAGTTTCAAGTCCAAGTCCAAAGGCCTAAAACCCAGGAGAGCTGATGGTGTAGTCTTAGTCTGGGAGCCTGCAGGCGTGAGATCCATGAAGAGCAGATGTTTCATCTCAAGTGTAAAGCCCAGAAGAGCCAAGTTCCAGCTCCAAGCCAGTCAGAGAGGGGGATTCCCCTTCCTTGGGGGGAGGGTCAGTCTTTTGTTCTGTTCAGCCTTTAATTGATTGGATGAGGCCCACTCAAACAGGGAGGGTAGGGAGGGTAGTCTGCTTTACTCAGTCTATCAATTCAAATATTAAACTGATCCCAAAATACCTTTAGAGACTTACCCAGAATAATGTTTCACCAAAGACTCTTTTCTTCACCTTGTCACATGATGAGAAGCTCTGATTCTGTGGCAGAGTATAGTTTCCTTTTCCATAAAGCAGCCACATTGTATCGTTGGCTTGTAGCACACTATGGATCCACTCCATTAGCCATATACTTTGTCCTCGTCGTCATCTAGCTTTCCCTGGATTTTATAAGGCAAACTTTTAAAATTTAAAAGATCATCAAGGATTGGTTGGGTTCTATGTTTCTTTCTGAAATTGAGGAAAGCTGCATGATTAAATGCCTTTGTAGTGTAGTATGTCAACTAGACTGGTTTGAGATGGGGAATTTGATGTTGTGTTTTAAGATATAATGTAGTGTATAATTAAGTATATTATAAATCTATTTACATATAAATTATACTTATTCCTGTATATAATAGAATGCAAATATACTCATAGCACCATTTTTCAGGCCCTTAGGTGCTGCAATCATCCCACTTCCAGTTTTCTTTTTTAAATATTTTATTTATTTGACAGAGAGAGAGATCACAAGTAGGCAGAGAGGCAGTCAGAGAGAGAGAGGGAGAAGCAGGCTCCCTACTGAGCAGAGAGCCCATTGTGAGGCTCGATCCCATGACCCTGAGATCATGACCTGAGTGGAAGGCAGAGGCTTAACCCACTGAGCCACCCAGGCGCCCCCACTTCCACTTTTGATATCCATCTATACTAGAACTGTCCTCTGGGAGATGGGGATCCTGCCTAGCACCCTAATGGGGACTTTAGTCATCAGATGAGAAAAAAAATGTCATCAGGTTTGTTGCTGTCTCCACATCTTGCTGATGATGGCAGAATAATAATTTGGTGGAAATACTAAATACATTCCACACTCCTTAGATAAGTTTTGTTTTCATTCACTAATATACCTCTGGCATCTGACACTGGGCTAGAAAATGATTTTTTCTATTGTTTTTCTGTAACTCTAATTCACACAATATGCTTATCAGGTATGAATGCTTCTGGGAAGGCTTTTTCAGCAATGCAGTATGACATCAGTGTTACTGGCTAGTGGAGCGCTAGCTTCTCAGAGCTGTGGGTATTTGCTACCTAGAACAGCTATAAGGATAAAGCACAATTTCAGTTTTTCAACTTTGAAAATCAAATTGAGAAAAATCAAGTTCAATCATCCCAAGCTATATATTTATGTGTGACATAAAATATAGTCCCTTATGCAGCCTGGGGCTTTAGTGAATAAAGTTGCAGTCCTTTAGTTGTAGATTCTTGTGTTTTATAAACACAGCAGAAGTGAAACCTCTAATGCAGGCTCGCCTATCCATGTTTGAAAATAAATTTACCAGGCATTAAAATGCCAGTGTTAGGATTACATAACTAGAGAGTATTTGGAGAGAGAAACATTCTTTGGACTACCAGGAAATTTCTTCCCATACCTAGGTACATTATTTCTTTGATAGCTAGAAAATGTTCAAAATTTTTTCTCTCAACAATACACCTGCAGAATGTGTCTATCAGCCCAGTTGAACTCAGTATGCAATCTGTAGGTGTCAAGGGAAATAATAAAAGATGTATTGCTACATGCCTCCATCTGTCAGTCTGTGAAATTGCGATACACTTCCTGATGAATTTTTTTGTCTCCTCCTATTTTGATGGGAATGAAAGTTGCCCATCTGAGAGAAGGCAATGAGCACTTCCAGGGCCTGCTTTTAGCTGCTGCTAAAACTTGGAATCTTCTAGCATGCCCATGTGGACACGAGAATGATGGCTGCTTCCTTTCATCTGAACTTAGAGCTCATTTCAAGGGAGGAGAATGGTGTGGGAGATCTGGATAGCTCTAGGACGAACACATAACATTCACCACCGGGTGTAAGAAGAGAAACAGGACCATTTAGAAATTTGACAACAAGGATCCATCTCTGAAATTTCCATGAAGACTTGCTACATCTTTCAGCCTCTGTTGAAATGTAAAATAAGCACAGGAACTGTACTCTTCAGGATTCTCGGAATGAATTGTCATGGCCTTTAGTTTCTGTGGGAGGTACCATATAAACTGAGGTTCTTAGAGCTAGTTATTTTTTTCCCGGTAATAGGCAAATTGCTTCAGCGTTCAAACCTTAGTGTTTTTCCCCCACTAAAAAGGGAATAATAATTTCTACCGCTAGGATTATTGAAAGGACTGAATGAGCTAAGTACCTGACACAGAGTTGGTACAAAATCAAATTTTTAGGATATTAACTTCAGTCTGTAGAACTTTTTTTTTTTCCTTTAAACTCCTCATCTAGTTTATGCTGCCCTTCTCTGGTCTTGATGAAGTTTAGTTGGAAAGTATGTTAGTAGGAATAGAATCCTGTTCCTACTTATTAGTTAAATGGATTCCCACACATACATGTAATATTTCAGAGCCAGCTTACCATTTCCATTGCTGTAAAGCAGTCCTAGCATCTTCAGACTTTTAATAAAGAACCTGATTCTCAGCATTTATGCTTGTATTCTTCTGGGTGTTTAAAGTGTTATTTCAGTGGCTTTTTATAACAAAACCTGTTCCAAAGTAAGTTCATGCTCATTTCACAGATATGATACTTGCCAGGTCACAAAAAAAAAAAGGCTTTGAAAAAGCTTTGTTCAAGCTTCTCAAGCTATGTGGTAACACAGCTAGGTCCAGAATGCAGGTTGGCCCTCTGCATTCCATTCTTATTGCCTCCATGCTTTTGGGTACCTTTCTAGGAATTCTGCTCGCTGTCACTTAGCATAGCTCTGGTAGAGTACCTTGCACCTCCTTTAATGGACATAGTGTGGGAGCTGCTCAGTAGTCAGCATTCTACAAGGCCCCACTCAGCAAAGTAAGTGTAGGGGTGACTCTGAATGTTCCAGAGGCAAAAGAGAATATTTGAGGGAGTTGAATAAACTTCTTAGTTGTTCCCAGAATTATTCTGGGATGTAGAAACATTCTATGCCATGAGATCCTGGGAAGCTTTTTAAAATTCTTATTGGCCCCTAGATTTTGAGGTTCTCTGGATTTTCAAGTAAGGTGGAAATCTCACCCCATCCCAGACCATCTAGGTTATGTTTGCTCCAGATTGATGCCCCTTACCTTCCTCTTCCTTTGACAGTCTTAGTTCTTCTAGAAATGATGGAAATTTGCCAGAGATATCTCTGAGAACTTTGGTTGGTTTAGGATTGCTGCAGGTATGGCCTATATGGCATTTAACTGCTCAAGAGTGGTGCCCTTGGTTCTCTTTCTGGACTGTGGAGCTGAGAGTCTGTGAGGTGTAGGCTTTGCCAAATTCCCATTAACTTTTACTCTTTTGGGAAGCCTTTTAATCATGTAAAAGAATATCTGTTATTACTTTTAATTTTATTTAATGTTTTTAAAATTTTTTTATTATGTTATGTTGGTCACCATACAGTACATCATTAGTTTTTGATGTGGTGGTTCATGATTCATTGTTTGTATATAATACCCAGTGCTCCATGCAATATGTGCCCTCCTTAATACCCATCACCAGACTAACCCAACCCCTGCCCTCCCTCCCCTCTAAAATCCTCAGTTTGTTTCTCAGATTTTAGGCTATTTGATTTAAAGTTTACTTTTCAAAGTCTTCAAATTCAACGGACAGATTTATTCATAAATTTAATAATTTTTGCATAAAAAATAAGTGCAAAAGATTATTCCCTTGTAGTGTTTATATATTACATAAATTTGACAGGTCAAATCCTAAGCTTTTTAAATTGAAGTAACCAAATTTCCTTGGAAATCTTAACATGATTATAGATTCAATATATATGGTTCTTTATTTTTTAAATATATATGGTTCTTACAGTTGTAACTTTTTAAGTATTTAATGTTCATAACTAGTTAATCAGGTATTAGCTTAGTACTTCATATTCTTCTGAATATTTCAAACACCTTCAAGAAACAACACATGAAGAGGTTCAATGTTTATGAAATACACTACTGCACCTTTATAAACATGATTTGTAATGGAGAAATTGTACTTCATTAATTGATGGGTAAATAAATAGAATCTACCCAACTGAGGGGGAATATTACTATATTGGCCAGGAGTTTATTTAGAAAAAATAATCAAAGAACTTCAAGACCATTCAGAGTAATAGAGTGTGGTTGTGTCTTTGAAGACTAAATGCACAGTTTCTGGTCAAGGGCTCCTGAGGTCAGCTTTCATCTGTCGATCAGCTCTCTAAACAGTGTGCCCTTCACTGAGGCCCTAACTGCTCTTATAGGTTTCATGAACAGTCTCACTTTAGTGGGGGTACTTATTTACCAGACCCTGCGATTTTATTCACTTGTGTGTAATTCTTATGTATGTGGCTTTTTGCATGAAAGCGTAGGCATGTGAATGAAATGTTGAAGCCCTTGTTTGAGTTGGACTCCCTTTCACTTTTATAAATTGTATGTATCTCACTGACTCCAATTCTTCAGCCATCATATTGACAGTTTCCATTTAGCACTGGTGATCCTCTGAAGAAAAAAGTTTGTCATCACCCTGATATCTCATGTAGGAGATTAACTAGTTGCCCTGAAGGCACAATGTCTGTTACATTTTTCTTCAAATATATACTTTCCTCATTTGACAGTGTTTTTCTCATTTCTCTTTTGGTAATTATCTCAAGGTGATTGGTTTGGGAACTTACTCCCAGGAGATAGGTTCTTGGTATTTCCTTCCCATCCTTTTTTTTCCCAAGGGGGCTCAAGGTATGTAACATCTCATCTCCAGTCTAACAAAATCAAAAAAACTACCTTGAACTTGAGGGCAATGTTATTAATCCAGGACTTCGCCATCTCTTCTTGGCATAGAGCTTAAGCCCAAGAGTAGCAGGGGCCATGAACCAAATCTACCCTATGTTTGGGAATATCCAATTTATATCAGTCATTTTAAAAAAATATTTATTTATTTATTTGTCAGAGAGAGAGAAAGAGAGAGCGCACAAGCAGGGGGTGTGGCAGACAAAGGGAGAAGCAGGCTCCCTACTGAACAAGGAGCCCCATACGAGACTCGATCCCAGGACCCTGGGATCATGACCTGAGCCAAAGGCACATGCTTAACTGACTGAGCCACCCAGGAGTCTCTATTAACATTCATTCTTTTTTAACTACTTATTCAGCGCTGTGGTAGGCACCACGGGACGATTCAAAGATGTATAAACATAGATGTAGAAGTGATCCTGTGTCTTCTGGAGGTAAAATAAAATACCAAAGTGGGTCTGAAATACTGAAGAAAAAAGCTGTTCCCAGAAACATTCTATTCTGTGGGATTCTGGGAAGCTCCTCAATTTTCAAGTCAGGTGGCTATGCAGACATTACAATGGTAGAGACCAGGTTGATGGAGATACCACTTATCAGTAAGTCCACTTCAGCTTTGGGAGTTTGTTATATATTTTACACTTTTTCTCCTAGTCTAAATAATTTTTCATTGTATGAGTATAATTTATTTTTTTTATCCATTTGCTGGTTGATGGACATTGGATAATTTTGAGTTTGGAGCTATTATGAATAATGCTGCTATGAACATTCGCTTTCAAGTCTTTGTGTAGATGTGTGTTTTCATTTCTCTGTGATAAATATTTAGGAGTGAGAATATTGAGTTAATAGTAAGTATATGTTCAGCTTTTAAGAACCTGCCAAACTATTTTCCAAAGTGGCTGTGCAGTTTTATATTCCTACCAGCAAATATGTGAATTTACGTTTTCTCTTCATCCTTACCAAAGCCTGGTATTGTCAGTCTTTTGGATAATAACTCTTCTAGCGGGTGTGTAGTAGGATTTCAGTGTGATTTTAGTTTGAATTTCCTTGATGGCTAATACTTTTGAGCATCATTTTAAGTGCTTATTCGGCATTCAGACATCATCTTTGTTGAAAGGCCTATTCAAATATTTTACTTATATTTTTTTACTGCATTGTAAGTCTTTTTAAAAATATTCTATATATAAATCTTTTGTCAGAAAGGATTTACAAATATTTTCTCCCAGTTTGTGTCTTAGCTTTACTTTCTTACTAGTGTCTGCAGAGCCAAAGTTTTAAATTTTGATAAAACCCAGTTTAACTTCAATTTGTTCTTTATGGATTATGCTTTTGGTGTCATGTCTTAAGAACTCTTTGGCTAACTTAAGGTCATAAAGATTTTCTTTTAGGCTTTCTTCTAGAAATTTTATAGTTTCAGGTTTTACATTTAGAACTATGATCCATTTTGAGCTAATTTATTATTCTAAGCCATACCATAGATAATTAGTATGTTATTTTAAAAATCGATAGTGTTAAGAATTGTTTTTAAATTTGAGTCACTTTTGTATTGTAACTTTCATGTCCTTTCCAAGTAAAGAATATTCAGTCCTTATGGCGGGGCTGTGCTCTAGTAGTAGTCCTTGCAAAAACTCAAGCCTTTAGTGTTTGGGCTTTCATATATGATTTCTTTGAAGAAGGAAGTCTATAGCCATGAAAAAAAATTGAAACCACTGGTTCAGATGAAGTAAATTTTATGTACGTGAAAAGAGGTCTGAGACCCATGGCGTTAATGCAGCGGCTGTTACCTGTGTCTACCAGAGAGCATGACTAATGGGAGATATCTCTAGTGGCCTTAACAGGCTCCCCCATGAATATTCAGCTCCAAACTGTGAATATTAGTGACATCATTTCTAAATCTTAAAGTAGGGCTGAATCTACTTCCATTTAATAGAAAATATAAACATAATGAAAATTCTTAATTTCTTTTGATAAATTTGTGGACAGTTGACATTGTTGCTTCACATCATAGTATCAGAATGTCACCATTCATTATTGACCCTCTATTTCCCTTTAAATAAAAATGGCACACTAGCTATTTATGATTAGAGGTTTCAAAGTTTAAAATCTTTCCTCGCTCAAACTTTATTTTGATCTCAAACCTTGATACTGACCCTGAGTGTGGTATGATCATGCATGTTTTATACGCCTTAAATTTTCTGGAATTGACCCTTCCTGTAGCACAGTTGTAAGCACAACATTCTGCAATTTCTGAAATATATAGTGAACACAGCTTCCTGAGGCAAATAGTCAACAGGGAGATTCCTATTTATAAGCCCCGGTGCTAACACACTAGGACCTAGCACATAAATTGGTGTCACATCCCAGAAGATATTGAGCTCATATATCACCAGAGCTTATGTTCCTATTTGACCATGGGTTTTAAATTCCTTGGTAATAAACTTAGATTATGTTTGATAATAAGTCAATATTTATCTAGAAGTCAGTACTATCTATTTATTGGTGAACTGACACTGCCTCATTTTATTATTTCCTTTTCATACCTTAGTTGAAAGAGGTTAGCCAAGTTTCATGAGTGAGAGAGAATGAGTAATAAATCTTGCCTTCTATTTTACTAACCAAATGATATTTTGAGATTAGAGTCTGTGGTTAAAAGGAGAGCAAGAATGAGGTAAGGAGAGAGAATAGAGTGTGTTTTTCCTTCAGTTTCCCTCAGTCTCTAACCTCAGTTAGAGAATGTTCTCCACTGAGAAGTGAGTGGAGAACTTGGAAGCTGTAACCTGCCATAATATTTGTTGGTTACATGTGTTTCTGCAGATCAGCTGCCTTGCGCCATCTGATTTTTTGGCTTCTGTAAGATAGAGGATATTATGTTTGCAAGTCTTCTGTGGTTTAAATGTTTTATCCAATACCATTAAACATAAAGAATGTTTCGCTCCTTCTGAATGTTATAATAGCATAATGTGCTGAATAATATTTTGTACATAGTTTTTCAGATGCAAGCAGGGTTTTCCAACAGTACTTAATGCTGATGTGATTAGTGCCTGAAAAAGATGCCTTCTGCAGATTGATGGCGAACTACTCAGTTAAAGGGAAGGAGGGTTGTAATTATGCATATTTCCAGTTAGATAGTTATAATATATTTATAGACTACTATTTTTAAAGCATGCTTATATTTACCCTTTTTAGCCTTTAAAATGATCTGATCAAATAATAATAATAGTAATAATCTGACCTAATGATTCCTTTGTTTGTGATACCCTCTTTTTGGTGGGGAGTAAAAGATTTAATCTTCTAAAACAGTTTACTTGATTTATGCCATAGGTAGTGCCTAGCACAAAACAAGTAAACAAGTCAGGCTGTGATGGTTGCATTATCCTCAGCCAGTATCTGCAGCCTGGTTCAAAGAGGGACTGTAAGAGAGCAGTTGAAAGAAAGTAAACGTGAGCACCATTGACAGTGAGATTCTGAAATGAGATAAGACCTATCCTGTGGAGATTATCATGTAACAAGCCTTATACAAGGCTACTAATAGTGGGCTTTATAACTTGGCTTCTTCTTACTAGGTACTTTATTCCCTTCCTGGGCAAGGAATTCTTATTTGTATATGAAATTGAACATTCCATTTAATTTTAAAATTTATTTTAATATTAGTAATCCACCCCCTTTTTAAAATTTGTACTGAAACTCTATCCCATGTCATTAGTTATGTTTCTATGGAATTTTGTTTCATGTTATGCTTTGTTTTTGTCTTTTTCTAAAGTTGAAAGAGCAAATATCTAACCAATGTCCACAGGCGGGTTCCCTCCAGGGGAAGTCTAATGAGGATGGGGAAACAGTTGTGTTGGTTCTCAAGTCCCTTTTCTTGTCTAGGCATGAGGGGCTTATTTGGATGTGGAAGGCTGATGCTTCCCCAGGAGGCCCTTCTTGTAGAGGAGAAACTGCTGCAGGGCCAGGGCTTTGATTAGCCACATCTGGATAACTGCATAGGTGCATTATGGATTCCCTAGTCAAGAGGTATCTCACTCTTCAGTAAGTGGTAGCCTTACCATAAAAATGTATTTATAGTCAGCTCCCATTACATTCCAGCCATTGTGCTGGGCCCAGAAAACTATGATGATGGTAAGAAATAATACTGAAATGGTTTTTGCTCTTATCAAATTACCATGAACAGGGAAAGAGTAACATACAGCAGTCACACTAATAAAAATGTAGTTGAAATTGAAATGAGCCATGAGTTGATAGGAATATAATCCTATAAGAACATGTAACCAAAAATGCCTCATATAGATGAGCAATCAATAAGTAGACAAAGGACAGAGGTAGAGTATCCCAAACAAAGCATGCACAAAAGCTGTCACAGGAAGGAGGATGGTCTGCTCAAGTTGCTAAAAGAGGTAAATGATGAGCCCAGAGAAGGAGGAAAGCACCAGACTAGGTTAGGTTTTGAAAAGTATGTTATAGGGTTGGGTCTTTATTCTAAGAGTGGGGAGAAGCCATTGATGCTTTTAAGCAGAATTCAACATGCAGAAATTTGTTATGAAGTATTTTCTTTGGCTTGAGGAGAGAAGATGAATTGGAGAGTGGGACACAGTAGATTCTGGGAAGCCAGTTAGGAGAACATTTCAGTGGATCAGGGGAGAAATGTTGCAGCGTGGACTAAGGAGCAGTGGAAGAACTGCAAAAGGACTCAAAGGTGACCTGATACTGGGACTGAGGAAGAAAAAAGTCGGAGGTGATCCCCAGGGTTCTGACTTCCTTAGCCAAATGGAAGGTCACATCCATCAATGAAGGAATGTTAGAAGAAGCCCAGGTTTTAGGGCCAAGATTATGAATTCAAACCTGGCCATAATTGGAGTTTCTTTCCTTCTTCCTTGCTTTTCCCATGTCGAACAGTTACTGCATTTAGTGTCATCCCAAGACCCCTGGTGTGCAAAGCCTAGGTTTGTTTTTTTTTTTTTTTTAAAGATTTTATTTATTTATTTGACAGACAGAAATCACAAGTAGACGGAGAGGCAGGCAGAGAGAGAGAGAGGGAAGCAGGCTCCCTGCTGAGCAGAGAGCCCGATGCGGGCCTTAATCCCAGGACCCTGAGATCATGACCCGAGCCGAAGGCAGCGGCTTAACCCACTGAGCCACCCAGGCGCCCATGGTTTTGTTGTTGTTGTTGTTTGGTTTTTGTTTGCTTCAGAATTGAAGGGATGCTGAGTGAATGTGAGAACACAATGTGAGAACGGACATATTTCAGAAACGTCATGGTCTGGCACGTTACATTCTGTAACACACACACATACACACAAACACACAATTACCTCTCTCTCACCCATTTGATAAGACAGTGAATGTTTGCCCAAGTAATTTTTCAACATGACAACACCAAAATTGATGAGCCATGTTTACCCTTTATGGAACTTCCATCTTGACACACAAACATTTAAGTTGAGCATAACTGTGCATAAATAAACTTTGGCCTCACCGTACAGTGCATCCTAACTTCTTTTAATCCATAGCTGTCTTCAGCACTCATTTACCTGATTTTGCTTCCCCAACCCCTGTTTTCTGTGCATGTAGCCTGGGTGATTCCTTCCCACTCTGGAACTTTTAGTTCCTTTTGCTTTCAGTGCCTCTGCCTCTTTTCCTCAGAGCTTTCACGTTATGAACCAGGGTAAGGGTGATGCATCTGCTGTGTGCCCTGAGAAGAGCTCTCATTTACAAAGGAGATGGATGGTGTGGCCTTCCAGAATCTTGAATATCCCTCGTTTTGGAAATTCATTTACCTTGCTTTAAGGGCAAAGGATCAGTGATTTACGTTTATAGAAAAAAAATGTGTTTGGTTGGCAGTAGTAAGAATTAGCAGCTAATATTTAACAATCACATATGCACAGTGTTTTGTATTATGTACCCATGACTGACTAACATTCAAGAAATACAGAAGGCTATGAAAAGAAAAGTACAAGTCCCTGCAGTACCCCACATCTGGATACAGTCCCACTTGCTGCTTTGTATATCCTAGGATTTAAAAAATGAAGATGCAAGGTTTATAAGTGCGTATGTCTATGCAGATTTTTGTTTGAGTGCACTAGGCACAATTTGACTCGCTAAAGCCAGGAGTTGGCATCCCATGTACTATTAACATTATTGCTAATTCATTATTAGCAAAGGGATGTTAAAACCATTTCCTAGAAAGCCATCCCCTTTTCTCTTCCTCTACTTCCAAATATATACTTTTTCCACCGTATCATTTCTGGGGTTTTACCCACACCTATTCCCCTCTTAGTTTAACCTATAAAAGCTGGGCTCAGCTGTTCTGGTGGTGGCATCATATCCACTGACCCCCTCTTTAAGATGTCCATATACCCTGTTGTCCTCCTCCCTTTGGCATATTCTTGGTTCACAGTTGCCAGTACTTACAGATCTACATCAACTCAAAACTGTGGCTACATGTTTCAAGGAAAATAATGAGGATGCTAACAAAATTTCATGTGTTTTTTTGGGGGGAAGATTGAAAAAAAGACCTATCATAATTTAAATATTAATTGACTGATGACTCAGTGTTCATTAAGCAAGTCAGATGTTTCAAGAATCAGACTTCAAATAAAGATTAATAACCAACATGAAGAGAACAAAGAGGTTCCCATTTCAAAGGTTTGTGTTAACAGAAAGAGGACACAACAGAATCCTCGATGGAATGCTGAACCAAGCATTCCAGGCTTGAGTGTGATCAGTCCAGCTAAATTCACTGCTCTTCTCTAAAGTATTTTTAAGTCTTTGGATTAAAAGCTCTTGTTTGGATAAATCTGACAGTAGTGTGTTATCTACATATCATTTTCATTCTTGTTGGGAGCGTAATAAAAGCAAAATTCTCCCTAATTTCACATTAAGATTTTTTTTTAAAGATTTTATTTATTTATTTGACAGAGAGAGATCACAAGTAGACAGAGAGGCAGGCAGAGAGAGAGAGGGAAGCAGGCTCCCTGCCGAGCAGAGAGCCCGATGCGGGACTCAATCCCAGGACCCCAAGATCATGACCCGAGCCGAAGGCAGCGGCTTAACCCACTGAGCCACCCAGGTGCCCACATTAAGATTATTTTGATTTGATAGTCTTTTTGACAACACAAGAATGATTTGGGGAGTTTCTGGAATTTCTGACTTCTCTTTAAGGGCAAATAGTGTTGAGTAAATATATTGATTCATTATCCTCTCCTCAACCATCTATTTATCTGCCTGCCATTTGTGGCAGACTAGTCTCAGCAGAAATAGGTTGGTAGTAATTACACACGTCCTATTCTTTATAAGACAGTCTGTTATGAACATGATTGTTTAAGTTTATGCATTTGCATTAAATCTGAAAAGAAGGACATGTGAAATTAACAGATAGAAGAAGTGACTTACATGTAGATCAGGGTTGCTCACATTTTATTGCTATGCTCAGGCACATTTGCAACCTTGAGGAAATTCTGAATTACTTCATTGCTACATACATATGCTTCAGGACTTGTCTGCTTCTGAACTTAATATAATATGGGCTGACATTTTTTTGACAAATCCTGTTCTCACAAATCCTTTCATTTGCCTTCACCCCTTCCTATTTCTCCTGTTTAAACCTGTATGTGGAATCCTCTCTCCAGATGTTGCTCATTTCCTCAAAATCTTGCACTGCTAGGCTGTAAAATGCAAAATTAAATTAAATGATAGCCATCTCTTGGTGAGTTGCGACTCTATGCAAGTCGTTTCACTGTTCCGTCTTTCTCTTTAAAATGGGGACATTGTCCTAGGGGGATCTCTTATACCTCTTCTGACTCTGGCAGGGGAAAAAGCAAATGGGTTATCCTGACTCATGTCTGACTATAAGTGTCAGAATGTGACCCTGGCATCTATGTCCACTCTTTGGCACTCAGAGTCCCCATTCCGGATCCCAGGCCTTGATGACCACGTAAGGGGTTGTTGTGAAGGAGCACATGCTGGGCCTGGTTGGCAGAAGCTGAGAGCTGGAAGGTGGCGTTTGATCTGGGTACACAGCCACACACTGCAACATGGCATGACATTTATAAACTGCGACGTCATTTGGTGACTAGAGGACCAAGCTAATCTTGGGTTTCAGCCCAGGAGTAATTAATCCTTGACATATTTTTATACACCATGATGTCTTTCTGCAGTTGTACATTATACCACGAAGCTTTGTAAAAGCCATTTCCGCGGCAATAGGCTCTCCACACACCTGTCTGTCTCATTGTTTCTAGGCTTTTTGCTTCATCCCCCGGCAAGTTACACAGCTGGTTAGGTTAAAACAGAGCTCCTTGTGTGCCCCTCAGAGAACGAGGTTGTGCTTTGTGAATAGGTTTCCTTGGGGTATTGATCCAGAAAGATGCTCGGTCTCTGTGACCATGGAAGAAGCCGATGTTGTAAAGAGCTGAAGGAGCACGGCCACCTAGTGACTGAAGTCAGTTCAAGAGAGGAAATAACTGACCGACTGTGCCTGATTCTTATTCCTATTCTTTGCATACTCCATTCCCGGTACTTTGGTAAAGGAGGACTGGCACAGGAGAAGAGTTTGAGAAATTTAGGAACTTTAACCCTAATCCACTGTAACTTCAGTGAGGCTTGGACAGGATGCTCAGTGAGAGAATCTTAGCCAGGGGGTCTCTTGTCTAAAAGCTCTGGTAACCATTGGCACAGTTCAGGGCCTCTACATATGTAAGATAGGCTAAGCGGTAAGTCCCCTCCCGCCACAGCCTTTAAACCCCCCTGACTTTCCTCTGTGACTCCCTCAAATTCCCACCCACTGCAGAAGTCTCCTGTATCATAGCTGTGGTGAGTGATCCTCAAGTCCATTGTTGAGGATTGAGTCATTCAGTCCTCAAGTCCATGGTTGAGTCACTTGTCACTAAAAGTGACAGGGAGTTCACTACGAAACTGTTGCTGTAATTATTAGGAGGCATTGGCTTCTTTTCGTGGAGCCTAAATGTTGCCTCTGAACCACCCAAAGAACCAGTCTTGTTCTTGACCTCTAGAACAAAACTGAATAAGCCCCTACTCACAGCCCTTCATGTTTGTGAAGACACAGCCTCCTCCTGAATCTTCTCAAATCCAAACAAAATTCTCCTCCTACCTCACCTATTTGCTGTGGGAAGGAATGAATGATCTAATGAGAAAGTGGTTTTCAGAGTGCTCTTCCTTCAAGACACTCCTGAATATGAAATTTTTTCGGACAGTGTCCTACTCTTAGATGTGAGAACACTGCCTTAAAGCCAATCTGACCATGCAAGCATGACAACTCCTTGTTCTTTCATCTAGCCATTGAACACTTACCAATGCAGCTAGGAGGAAGATTAAGTGAATTACTTATGCAACTATTAAAAATCATGATTTTGTGGAACACTGCATCAAAAACTAATGATGTACTGTATGGTGACTAACATAATAAAAAAAGATCATGTTTTCAAAGGTACATATAATAAATGTTTTAATGGTACAATATAATAAATGGAAAAATTGGTGTATATAATATGATCCCAATTATTTATAAAAGTATAAATGTACAAAAGAAAAAATCCTCGAATGAAATGCATTGAAATGTTACTGATTATTTCTAGAGAATGTAATCATAGGTGATTATGATTTTCAGTTTTATCACCTTCTTATAGTTTCCATATGAGCATGTTTTATTTTTATAATAAAATTATTTTTTAAAAAGATCTGAACCATTCTAAGAACTCTTTATTTTGTGACTCATTTTCTCTGGTTTTCTCTATCTGGATCCTTTCAGATTCTTGTGTCAAGTTTTCATTTTAGTTCTCTTATCTCTTGAGGCATCCTGAAGCTCTCTGGAATATGATAACCACGTAGTGTGCTAATAATCATTCTGTTAAAGTACTTTGCACTGTAATTCTATGACAGAGGAGTTCTCACACTTACCTTTTTTATTTTTTATTTCAATGTCTGTATCTTACACTAACAAGTTGCATGAAATAGCCACATCTGTTTTTCTTAGAATATAAGAAATGCTTGAAATTAGGTGTTGAGTGAATGACTGCCCCACTTGTCCACTTACTGGCCTGGTTATCTGGGGCACATAATTGTGCTTCTTACCTAGATGGGAGATGACATCTGCTTACTGACTCTTGGATCCTTAGTTAGGATAACCTTGTCTGATCATCTTTTGTAGTAGGTTCTTGGCTTCTTAGTGCATCCTCTCCTCAGAATTTTAAATCTTAAGGTTCATCTGCTCCCAAGGTGTTCTGTCCTCTTGCTATCATCCTCCAGATGTTCCTCATTGATATGAATTAAATCCAGTCATAGTCACTTGAAAGTCACCAGCTGCCAGTTACTTGTGCTGTGCCTTTCTCTTTCCCTCTCCTCTCCATTTAAATATATTTTAGTTCTAATTCTCCCAACACTCCTTTAAGGTCATGTTATTATATGATTGATGGGAAACCAGTGCATCAAGAGTAGTGTGGGTCCCGTCACTTCTTTGACCCCAGGCATGTGACCCCAGACCTTGGAAGCTGTGCTCTGTGCTGCGTCAGTTGCTTTGAGAAGTAGAATGTACACTGTGGAGCAGAATGCGAATCCACAGAGGCCAGCGCTGGCCAGGCACTGCTCTTCTGACTGCAAAGCCCCTATTATGGCAATGTGAGCACAGGGGAGTCTTCCTGTCCCATAATGCTTACCCCTATCTTTCCTTTCCTCCTCTTTTTCCAGCTTTTGGAACTGATATTTATTTTTATATTTTTTTAGAAGATTTTATTTATTTATTTGACAGATTATAAATAGGCAGAGCAGCAGGCAGAGAGTGAAGGGGAAGCAGGCTCCCTGCTGAGCAGAGATCAAGCACCCCATGCAGGGCTTGATCTCAGGACCCTGAGATCATGACCTGAGCTGAAGTCAGAGACTTACCCCCCTGAGCCACCCAGGTGCCCCGAGAACTGATATTTATTTTTAGAAACCATGACCGTGAAATTCACCTCAAGACTGTCTTTCTGTTTTGCAGCATAAATTTTTATTGACATAATAAAATATTTTGTTCCCTTCATGTTTCTTAGCCTTTGCCACAACTATAAAAAGGGAGAAAAGATCTGCCCTATAGATGGCAATGTTTTCTCCTTATTTGAGTATGAAGAGTTCCATTCCTGGTGTGCTTATGCCTTAGTGTCTGCAGGAAAAACAGGATGAAGATGCAGTCAGTCCAGAATGGTGTTGGCTGTACCTCCATGGTGGCAAGAACTTGATGTGTAGAGACAGCTATGCAAGCCTGGGCAAGGGAGTTGACACCAGTTACGTTAACCCTAACATGGAGGTAATACTAAATACCAGGACTATTGTTGAAAAAAAAAAAACTTTTTAAAAGATTTTATTTATTTATTTGACAGAGTGAGAGATCGCAAGTAGACAGAGAGACAGGCAGGGGCAGGGGGTGGGGAAAGCAGGCTCCCCACTGAGCAGAGATTCCCAATGGGGGACTGGATCCCAGGACCCTGAGATCATGACCTGAGCTGAAGGCAGAGGCTTAACCCGCTGAGCCACCCAGGCACCCCAAAATTGTTGAAATACAATGTATAAAGCAGTTAGTATAGTGTCTAGCACATAATAAACACTCAAGTAGTGATGTGACTGTGTTTCTGGTTGTTACTGGTGGTGGCGGTGGCTAGTAATTTTCAGTTAACCCATTAGTTAGAAGTCCCTAAGCATAAGATTCCCAGTAACATGTTCAAATGATATATCCTCCAAAACTTTATTGAAAGAAGATCTAAGAAGTACTAAAAAGCTTGAAACATGCAGATTCCCTTTTGGGGAATTGTTTATTTTAGGGAATTGTTTCTGGGCTTATTTCATACATCTTACTTCACCCAGTTATTTCACCCATCCCCCACCCACCTCCCTTCTGGTAACCACCTGTTTGTTCTCTATAGTTAAGAGTCTGTTTTTTGGTTTATCTTTTTTCCTTAGTTTATTTGTTTTATTTCTTCAATTCCATATATGAATGAAATCATATGGTAATGTCTTTCTCTGTTTTTGTTTATTTAGTTTAGTTTAGTTTTGGGTTTTTTTGCTTAGCATTATACTCTGTGGCTCCATCCATACTCATTAGAAGATAAACATGAAAGATTTCCCATTTGGGTTCCTGGTGTGACGGGGCGTTGGCCCTGCAATAGTTGGTGATGTCCTTCCAGAACAATCTCTAGAGGTAGAGAAAGGGGTCAGGGCTACAGCTCTGTCCTCCTGACTTGGCCACCCCACTCAGCATATTCACTGGGATTGCTTCACCAACTGTGGGTGCCCCAATAAAATCAGGCTGCTAGTGCCCAAGCCTCCAACAGTGATCCCCAAAAGCGCTGCTGGAGCTACCAGCTTGCTGCTCTGTCTGACATGTCTTTAAGGATTACATAGCTGCTCTCACCACAGCTTACAAAGTGTTCACATTTACCTAGCCAAGTGAGTGCAGGAGAGTCCTGAATCAGGGCTCTTTGATTAATTGAGTATATGTGGAGGGTGACTTAACTTTGAGGGAAAGACATGGGGAATTTTGGTTAACCACTAGGGGAAAGTCCTTGATACATTTGATGTCACAGAAGGGTGAGTCGTGGACAGAGTTCCCGCATTCCAGCCACCTACCTATTATTATATACGGTACCTCATATTGTAGATATTCATGGGAATATTTGAATGCCCAACTAGACTTGAATTCCTTGAGAGAAAAGACTTCAGAAGGATTCTTTTTGTGTATTCCCAGGGAAGCGCTTAGAACCAGGCACAGTAAAGAATATATGCCAAAGGGAGGGAGAAAAGGCTGGGAAGGGGGGGTGGGACTTTCAAAGGTGGGTAGTTGGTAAGTGAATGAGTCTTTCAATTTCATTAATCCTCTCCACTACCAAGAATCCTTGTTAGCATTTCAGAGCCCCGCCATTAACTGCCTCTGTGTCCCTCTCTCATATGCCATTTCTGTTAGGTCAGCCCCTCACTGTCACCTCTGGTTCTAGTTAATGACTTTTCTTATGCTCTATCACTTAAAAGAACTAGAAAGATAATTTTCAAAACAAAATGCCTAACTTGGTATTTTCTATGACTTTTAAAGCCTTTGCTTGCCAGAATCTCATCTATTTCTAATAGTGTCACTTCTTTTAGAAATATATTATCTGAGGCTTAATGCTGTGGTAACATTTAGAAACATAAGACAACCTCTGTCTCTGGCACCTCAGTATTATTACTGGGCAGGGTATCCACTCTTGGCTTTTGGCAAAAGGGTAAGTGTGTGCTAAACTTGGCCCTCAGGAATTCACCAAATATGTGTCAGTGTTGTTTTTTTCTCTCTCTGTGGAGAAGACACTATGTTTTAGAAGACAAGTGTGGTTAAGTGTCAGGGCATTGGCAAAGGGTGACTGCTGGGAAAGAATCTAGCTGTTTGAGGGAATAATGAGGCATTGCCCCAGCTGAACAGAGACAACCAGAGCATCTTGGGGGTGGAGAAGGAGTGTGTGTTTGTGCTTCCTTTACAAAAGAAAAAACTATTAAAAAGGAAAGCTGGACATCAGAATTGGACTTTTCCCAGAATGAGAAGTGTCAGTGTGGAGGCAGGTTGGCTTGAACCCATTATCCCCCAGGCTACAGTGACAGTGTTTTGTAACTGGGAGAGAGCACAGATAAGATACCTCAGTTCAGGGATATTTCAGATTTTCTTTCAGGTATGTTAGATATCTCTCACTGTAGAAAAGCTACACGCAAAGGAAGCAGCTTGGAATTAGTTTTTTCTTTATACGTAGAGGTATAGTGTATTCTGGAGATAATCTCAAGCAGTAATGATCAACATGGCCAAGCATCATATTGTTCAGGAGTGCATTTAGCTAGGACCATACCTCAGATTGACTGAATCAGAATTTTCTGTGGTGGTTAGGATTTATTGCACTAGAGAAATGAGTCTGATGTTGAATTTTTCAAAGCTTAATGAAATTAACTTTATAAATAGTTTATGTACCTTTTTATCAACCTATTCCTGTTCTAAAACTCTAAGAATAGAGTCAGTAATTTGGACAAAGATTCATGGAGAAAAGTATATAATAGCATTATAGATGATAGGAGAAAATTGGAATGACCTATATATCTTACAATGGGAGAGTGGTTTAATTAATTGTGAAATAGCCATAATGTTGCATGTATTCACGCAGTAAAATGGAGTTTTAAAAAGATAATTAATAACTGAGACGATACTCATAATTATAGGCAATAAATGGCAAATACAAAATCATAAATGTACACGAAGGACAAATATTATAGGATTTCATTTATAATGAGGTACTTAGAAATAGTCAAGTTCATAGAGACAGGAAGTAGAGTGGTAGTTGCCAGGGGCTGGGGGTAGAGGGGAATGGGGAGTTCGTGTTTAATGGATATAGAGTTTTAGTTTGGGATGATGAAACATTTCTGGAGAGGAAGGTGGTGTGATGGGTTGTACTACATTGTGAATGTACATAAAGCCACCAAAATGTGTACTTAACAGTGATTAAAATAGTAAAATTTATGTTATGTCTATTTTACCACAATAAAAAGGAAGACCTCTTCCCTCCAAATGCTGTGGAAGGAGTGAAGGAGCAGGGCATGAGCTGTAATACTGAGCTCTTCACAAAAGGCAGCCTTGTCTGCCTCTCTGGAGAGCTCAGTTGTGCTCCATGTAAAAGAAAATAAAGTTTGTAGCTGTGAAAAAAATTATGTCATGTATAAGAAGGTCTTTTTAAAAAACACATAGAAGCATAGGTATATTCTACTTCTTTATCCATTCATCAGTAGTCAGTAGACACTTGGGCTGCTTCCATAATTTGGCTAGTGTAAATAATGGTGCTGTAAACATCAGGGTACATACATCCTTTTGAATTAGTGTTTACATATTCTTTGGATAAATCCCCAGTAATGGAATTAGTAGATCATATGGGAATAGTTCTATTTTTAACCTTGGAGGAATCTCCAAAGCCACCGTGGCTGCAGCAGTTTGCACCAACACTATGTGAGAGTTCTTTTTTCTCTACATCCTTGCCAACACTGGTTGTTTCTTGTGTTTTTGATTTTAGCCATTCTGACAGAGTGGTAACAGCATTTACTTCTAGGTGATGAAAATATGGGTTTTTTTTTTCTATCTTTTAAAATTCTGTAATTTCCCCTACTGAATTTATAGTAGATGCTCAGAACAAAGAATTATTAAGAAAAATAATATTAAAATGTTTTCTATCTTTGTTATCTTCACATGAAGGGTAATATTAAATATGACTTCTATATAACAATTAGTCCAGGATTTAACCCTTCCAAATATGGTTCATTCCTTCAAAAGAGTCCCCTTGACAGACTACCATTGATTAAGATACTTGGTGACTCACCTTTTTGGCTTGGGGTGTATTCTTGTGGATATCCCTAAAGAGAGTACATCTTCAGATTGTGGTGTTTAATGAAAACTTGGGGACACTCACAAATGACCTAGAGCCAAGACTTGTGATTAGGAAGGTAGTCTACGAATATATTCATTCTCTTTTTTTTTAAGATTTTATTTATTTATTTGACAGACAGAGATTACAAGTAGAGAGGCAGGCAGAGAGAGAGAGGAAGGGAAGCAGGTTCCCCGCTGAGCAGGGATCCTGATGCGGGGCTCGATCCCAGCACCCTGAGATCATGACCTGAGCTGAAGGCAGAGGCTTAACCCACTGAGCCACCCAAGCGCCTCATATTCTTTTCTTTTTGAAAGATGGCTTTCCTCATAAACACTTTGAATGAGGACTGGGTGCTCTGGGAAGCCCTCCACTTTTATATTCCACCATTAAATGAAAGGTGTAATAATCTCTGCTTTGTAAGGAGAGGGATCTGCCATCATAAACAGCAGTTACTTACCATTTAGGGTTGTAAGCAACAAAAAGTGACTGTAACTGAGGTGCCTGGGTGGCTCAGTGGGTTAAAGCCTCTGCGCTCGGCTCAGGTCGTGATCCCAGGGTCCTGGGATCAAGCCCCACATTGGGCTCTCTGCTCCGCAGGGAGCCTGCATCCTCCTCTCTCTGCCTACTTGTGATTTCCATCTGTCAAATAAATAAATAAAATCTTAAAAAAAAAAGTGACTGTAACTGATTGAAGCACTAAAGAAACTTAGTGGAAAGTTATCAGGAAATCCACAGACTCTCCAGGTATGCCGAAGAACAAGGTCAGAGAACTGACGAAAACAAGGGAGGCTGCTCAGTTGGAACATGGGCAGGACCAGGCCATAGACCCAGTCCAGGAAGGACACAGCTGCTTCCCCTTGTGTGGTCAGCCTGGGCCCTGGGCTCTGCCTTTGGTGCATGGGTGCTGCTGTTATGGCTGCCACTGCTGCACTCTGAGAGTGTTCTCCTCTCTGCTGCTTCTCTGTGTCTCTGGTCACAGGGTTTACATTCTGAGCAGGTGCAGCCGATTGGCCAGCCCCATGCTTGTCTGCTGCCAGGGAAGCTGGGTAACAGGGTATCTGGCATTTTCCAGTGTCTATAATGGCTGGCCAGTTCTGCCTCCCACTGAGAATCCGAAGGGGAGATGAGGGTTCAGATGCTGGGCAGCCAAACAAATGATAGATAGCTAGTACAATTAGTACATGGCTATCAGTCAGTCTTGTTAATCCCTGCCAGCGTCCATTAATGAGCAGGTGATTATCCCTCAAAATGCCAGCAGCTGCTGGTATCAGTTTGCTCCCCATCACTTAAGCACTTTCCCCAAGGGGGACTGTCAGAAGTTCCAAACTCTATGCCCATTAACCACTGGGAGTTCAAGTACCACATCTTCCTGTGCTACAGCTGGACTGACAGACAGGGTTGCCTGCTCTGTGGTTTACACTTGTTAGGAGTAGAGGTGGGACTCGGTCAGGGGGAACATGGCAAAACGGGCAGCATTCAAGCACAGCCAATTGTAGAGGTCCTTGCAGAGGCCCCAGTAAGAGTTCCAAGAATGTGGTGACTTCAGAATTCCAGTAATCAGCCTGGTGGTCACGCTTTTCTCTGTAGTTGGTGGAGCAAGCATGGGAGTCAGCCCTGACTTTGGCAGCAGTGTGATATGACACTGTGCTCTTGCCTGGGTTGATGACGCATCCCAGTCCTTTTATCAGAGTCCTTTAATCATAGCCAGAAGCCTGCCCTTGACTGTGATTATGATTTCTGTCTTTAATTTTCACATCATCTATTTAGGACTCTAGCTACAGGATTAGCGGCAGCTCCAGACAGCAGTGTCCCTGTGGACAGGGCTCTGGCAGGCTTTAAGGGAGTTCATACATCCCTGGAGGCAGTATGGCAAACAGTAAACAACTATTTATGTCAGGTGAAGCCAAACTGCTTCTGAGGGTCTAGACAGCAACTGGAAAAAATGCATTAATCAAGGTTTTAATGCATATAATTTTCCAGCAAAGGTGTTTACTTGCTCCAGCAACACACTAAGAACTGCATTAGGAAAGACTTCTTTAGCATTTTACATCCTTTACATCCTTTAATAGACCTCAAATACCAGAATGCTTTAAAAAAAAAAAAAATCACATGGGTCACATAGAGCTGTGGGGGGAGGGAGGCTGGAATCTTTTTTTTGAATGTGTGCCTCAGTGGTTCGGACCACACTTTAAGGAGATATGCTCCTTGTGCACCGGCCAGGGAGATATAAGCCAGCTGAAGGCCTTTAAGAGAGGGGGCAGACCATTCACTGGGGCTTTTCACAAACTAAATCACCTCATGATTTTATTTATCAAACTTATATTTTTAAGAGAAACTTTTTAAAAAAAAAATATGAAATCTTACTCAGATTATTCAGTCAGTAAATCTTATTCAGTCCATAAATCAAATAGAAGTTCTTTCTGGTTGAAGTGATCATGGCGACCAAAGCTCATACTCCACATGGATCTCCCTTCAAGGACCCTGAGGCACTCACACCATACAGATATGGGGTTCAGTGTGACAGGCCTCCAGGTGTGGACAAGATGCCCTCTGTCTCTAACTTAGGGAGCTAGATATTGTTCACTCCTCCAGTGTCTCACATAGATGGTCAGTAAATATATACTAGATTAATGATTGTGAGAATTTAGGAGACTCCTGCTTTGGAGGGACCAGGAAGACCTCAGTAGCAAACCTTTCATCTTCTTTTCATCAGCCCAGATGCTTCTACTTCCATTCCTATTTGAATGCTTTTTACTCCATGTAGTCATAGAAAGTTTCCGGCAAACTCAAAATTTCGAGACAGCTGGTGAGTTGATCATCTTTCTATGGAGGAAACTAGATATCACAGAAATACATTTTTTTATGTTTTACTATGAGCCACCTTAAATCCATTTGGAAAGTAGCTGGGGTATAAAGAGTGGATAATACTAAATGAAGTTTTATGCAAATCAGAATAAAACTACTTCCAGCTAAGTGACCTGGCAGAGAATGAGAAGGTAGCCCTCAAGGCTAAGAGGGACGTCTCCTGATGGAGGATGAGAAAAGGAGATTCACAGAACAATTTTGTGTTGTTATGCAGTTGGTTATTTTCTTTTTTCTTCTTTATTATGAACAAAGAAAAAAAGAGTTCTGAAGGTAAGACTGAGAAAGCAAACTGAAGTGTGTCCTTCCTAGATTTTGACATGAAAGAATATGAAGTGATTTTTTTGTGACTGATACAGAGCAAAGTTGGGTAGAGACTGAGCTGTAAGCTGCTCTGAGGTCAGGCACTGTCAATGCCAAATTAAGGCTTATGAGTAAAGGGTAAATTGACAGTGAGAAAGATATAAAACTGTATCTCAAACATTTCATTTTCAAACACCTTAAGAAAAAAAAAAGAATTGTTTCTCACTTGGTAAAGTTGCATGTGTTTAGTTTATTAATAAAGCTATATTTTTATGATAAATTGCTCAAGTATCTTCATACTTTGCTTAGGCTACATTTCCAAGGCCATTGCCACACCTTTGATGATATGGTACTTAAAATTTCAGGTCCAGGATTTGTTTTAGAGAATTATTTTAAAGGTTAGACAATCTCTGTCAAAGGTTAGATGTCTTAAATTAAGGACCTGGGTGCCTGGGTGGCTCAGTGGGTTAAGCCGCTGCCTTCGGCTCGGGTCATGATCTCGGGGCCCTGGGATTGAGGCCCGCATCAGGCTCTCTGCTCAGCAGGGAGCTTGCTTCCTCCTTTCTCTCTGCCTGCCTCTCTGCCTGCTTGTGATCTCTCTCTGTCAATAAATAAATAAACAAATAAATAAATAAAGTAAGGACCTAAGTCTCCTAGGGAGTGCATCCTCTGTGTTCCCCCAAGGCCTTGAATTCCCTCTCTTAGAATTGAAGGGCCCAATAAATAGAATTATCTTGCCTAAGGAAAAGCAATAGAGAGAGACTATGGAGTCAGGATTTGGAGATTGAAAATATCTTCATTACTAACAAAGCAGATGTTGTAGTGTGTAGTTTATGTCTGTGGGCAAATAGGATTCCTAATACTGGACCTGAGGATTAGACAGGCCTCTTAGTGACAAGGGTACAGGATACCACCAGCTCCTCTCCAGGGAAGGAGCAGAGCAGAACTTGAGTTCTCTGTCCACAGGGTGGCTCCAAAGAGAAAGAGAACATGAGGAGTGAAGCCAGTTACCAAACTTTACTGGCTCCCAGCCCCTGGGTATCTCAGCACATCTTTTTCACACAGTTCCATCTATTAAGTAACTTAGGTCTAAACAGGTTAAGAGTAGGAGTGGTAAACTTGGTGTCTGAAGAGTGTCATTGTGTTTCCCCTGAAAATATCCCACAGAGCCCCTGCAAGTTTGCTGAGGTGCCCCAGGGCCCTGTGGTACATAGTTTGGAAAATGCCATCTCCTTCAGAACTCAGTAACAAAATTCAGTCGCTGCTTATTCTCTTGGAGGAGTGGATGAATGAGTGGTAAAGAAGCCAGGAACATTACCCCAGAGGAGCTCCTCCAAGTGGAAGAAAACTTTAGAAGAGGGAAGACACACACTCTTGTGTTGCCTCCCTGCTCCCTACTCCTATCCCCAAAGTTTCCAGGTTTCAGCTTAGTTATCCAAGAGCTGACGTAGTTTCCCAGCCTAGGAGACTGGATAGTATGTACAGAGAAGCTGTACGCTCCTGCATTCTTAGTACCAGGGACATCTTCGGAAGGGAAATGCCAAGTAAGATGATGACCCCAGGGGCATATATGGAATACATTTCTACAGCCCACCTTTTCGATTCTGCATGTCCAGAGGTCAAATAGTACAGAAGGCCAAGGAGAAACTTACTTTTATTTAACTAAATTAGATGCAGACTGTCAATTCTATGGAGCCTCTGTGCAAATTTTTCTTTGCCCATAGCTTTAAATGGAAGGGAGTCTGCAGTGAGCAGAATGAATAGCTGAGCCTCTCATGTATAGTACAAACCCGACAATAAAATGGCCACTCCTTTATAATACAGAATTTCTAATAATAATGAAAAGTAATAGATGGTGGATTTCTAATCATAAACAACTAAATATTTCCTGTGTGTGCCTTGCATTTAAACCATAGAGCCATTCCCAGTCTGCATTGATAGCTTGATTGGTCAAGTGTGCATTTCCATCAGTCAGATTGGCCTCATCAGTAAAGTACCGGTATTAGCAGAACACAAATTGCTAAATGTGCAAAAATTTTACCAAAGAGATCAAGAACTTAATTCATTTGTATTAAAATTTTACTATGTCATACCCAGTACATACAAATTTTAAGAGTTTGCAAACTGTGTCTGTGAAAACATTTTATGAGACCTGTTACTGCCCTTCCCCACCAAAAAATGAAGCACCTTTCAGGATGGACTACAGGGGTTTGGTCTAAACTACTCTCTTAGGAGGAGACACTGTTAGTAGAAGACATGAGATGAAAAGACTGGCTATGGGTGCCACCCATAGATGCCCGTGGAAGGAAGAGGGGTACTCACTTAATGGGCGGCCAGCAGAAGCATGCCCCTCCAGGGAGGTGCAGGGATCTTCTAAAGAGGCCTGCCAAACTGCACACACCCCTCCTAGTGAAATGCCAATTGAATATTACCCCCACCTTAAAAGACCACCAGAGACGTGAGTCAAAGCCAATCAGCAAGGGTCGTTTATTGCAGGTTCGAACCTGGACCTCTGCGGCGCTCGTTGCCGATAACACCGAGAGGTCCAGAGCTGGGGTCCGTGCAGGATTGTGATCTCAGCAAGTTAACTATTTATCGTTTTATGGCAGTCAGGGGTGCCTGAGGAATGCTACACATATGGAGGGGAGCGGGTGAAGGGGGGGGTGCAAGGCGCCAGCCTTTGCTTTGTCCTCAGCCAGCCTCCTGCTCCTTCACTAGCCTTGCCTGCCAGGTTGCTGGTGCTTCTTGCTTTCCTTTTCTTTTGCTGTTTTGTTACAGCCTGCTGGCTTAGACCTCACTCTGTTCTTCCCTGGCCCCATTTCCACCTGTGTGTCCCAACTCTTAGTCTTCTATTCAGCTTCACTCCTCCAGAGATGCTGACAACCCCCCTGGAGGCTCAGTTTCCTTGTCAGTAAAATGGGGATAATTAATAATCTCTGCCTGCCTCTTGGAGTGATTATTCAGGATCAGATGAGTTGTATGTTAAAGCAGTTGGTTAACTGCAAAATGCTATATAAATGTCAGGTGTTGTAAATCATGAGCTGGTTAGCTAAAGGAGTTTCCATGCATATTTTAGTTACCTTCTGAAAGAGTCTTTGTCAAGTAGCAAATGTAAATGCTGCTGTTTTTTTCCTGCTTGGCTTATGGTAGCTCCTTTGCAACTTTATGATGTAGGCTAAATCTTTAAGTACTCCTTTGGCTCATATCTCTTCCCCTGAACACCCATGCAAGATCATAATCCATAAAACACAGAGGCAATAACTCCTTTTAATTGCCAGGAGTTCATCATTTGCTAAGTTCTAAATGCAGTCACTTAGACACTTGCCTTGAAAAGCCCATCTCTATTTCTTCCACAGAGCCGAGACTGTGTGAAGCTGGGCCCTCCTGCTGAGGGAGAAGTTGTCCAAGTCAAGTGGCCTGATGGCAAACTCTATGGGGCAAAATATCTGGGATCAAATGTTGCCCACATGTACCAGGTGAGCGCTGTCCCGTGTGAGATGTTTGCTGAGATGAATAGGAAAAGCCAGAGGGCAAATGGATATCCACTGTGCTGCTGATCAATAAGCCACATGAATTTGGAGCACCTCTTATTTTATAAAGGAGGCAAAGATTTGGTGTCTAATGACCCAGACACTGGAGTTTTATTATCAAGTTCAACACTGGAAAACTAACAGCATTGATGGATGGTTTAATTGTAAAGAATATAGTTAGGCCACAAAGATAAGCAACTAGATGGTAGGCTGCTTTCTTGTGTGTACATCATTTAGAGAGAGACTAATTGGCTGCTTCATCTCACCGTAAGCCAAGACAATGATGGCTCTTCATCAGCCCGCATCCCCTGAATGGGTGGCTTTTGCCTGAAAGACATACCCCCATTGGGTGTCTCCTCAAACCTAAATCAATTATGTATTGACACAGTTGTGGCCACCTAAGCTTAAACGAGTGCTTAGTTCATGATAAGTCCAGCAATCAGTTGGATATTTTTTCACTAGGGAACTCTACATATTACTAAAGAGTATATATACAATCAAATAATGAAAATATTTTATCCCTATCAGAAATGAAAATGAGTTAAACTCTAACAAGGAAAACAACACAGATGGCACATGTATGTTTATATTCCTTTAGGCTTTAAAAAGGAACACATTTATTAGAATCATAGAATCATATTAGAATCATGTATCATAGTGCTTCAGTAACACCATGGCAGAGATCACTGTTCTCAAGCTAAACAGTGGAGTAAAAACAGGAAGATTGAAGTAAAAGAAGAAAAAACTAAGAAGGTTCAGGCCTGTTAAGTTAAAAACAGCTTGAGAATAAGACCGCCAGTTTCAGCAGGGAAATTGTTCAAAGACTGGTAAGGGACAGGGGCTTTAGTGGGAGAGCACATTATAAGACATTGTACCAAGAACTACAGCATGGTGTAATTAAAGGGGTTCAAAGAGGTTTAGGAAACTTGGATTTTTAAGGTCTAGAAAAGTCCGAGGTGAGTAGGGAGGGGAGAACATTTATACGCATATGTGCATGTGTGTGTAAAGGCTATTTTCCCCTTTGTCATAATGTTAAGTTGCTGGAGCTTCTATGTGTCAGAATGCCCAGAATTAGGCAAAAATCATAAGACAGACTGATCATACTGGAGACTCCCAGAAAAAAAGCATTACTACATCATTCAAAAGGAAATAATTATATTTAATTAAATAGTAAATGCAAAAGTGAAGCATCTTATACATGTAGCAAAGCTATTAGCTACATGAAAAGTATCATAATGAGGACATGCTGAAATTCAGGCTAATTAGTAATCGGTGTGTTAATGTCAGTTGAATTTATGATGGACTGTCAACATAGAACTATAAACATATTTATAGACTCAATGAAAAAGTTAAGGCTAATATTAAAGTTGTCTCTCAAGTGCAAGTAGTTTAAAGTTCCTCATTAAACCAAGGGCTCTTTTAAGATTATTTTGTGTTTTGAGTCTAATTATTCCATCTCATTATTGAATAAGGAAAGACGTTTATAAAAATAGATGTAACCAAAAAAATTCCTATTACACAGTGCTAAATATCCTAAGTGTATGAATTTTTTTGACCCTCCCAGTAGCCCTGTAAGATAAATGTTTTTGACTCCATTTTACAAATGAGGATAAAAAGGTTACATGAATTTAATAATTTGTTGAAGAGCACACAGCTGGTGAAGGGAAGGGCCAGAATTTACTCTCTGCTCTGCCCCAGCTAGAGTGAACAACCATCCCAGCTTGCTAGGGACTGTCTTTGATTTTAGTGCTAAAAGTCCTGCATCCTAGCAGACCTGTTGGTCCTGGAATGATTGGTCATCTTACCATACTCCTTTTTAGTTTTATAATTGCCTTTCTCTCTCTCTAGAATTTTCAAATTATGTAAAACAGAAAAAAGTTAGGCACAAGTAGTTCTAGCTATGCTATCAAACTGTACAAATGAGATGACACCTTGGCCTAATTAAATATTAAAGAAACCATTCTACTAGAACAAGGCCAGGAAGAGAAGCCTCCTCATCTCAGCCTTCTGGGGAGGTAACAAGGGAGCTCTCCTGTGACTGAGACCTAATTCCACCCTATTGTTTCAGCTTAGTCAAATGTAAATAGTACATGGATAAGAAACTTAATTATATATATTATTCTTATTGTATTTTTTTTTAACTCCAGCAGATTTTTTTTTTTTTTTTATTAACGTAGTATAGCTGCATGGTTTCACTTACCTTTTAACCAGAAGTACAAGCCCATTTTTATAGCTTACATGCAAAGAATTCAGACGGACAACTTGGGGACTTCAAAAATATAATAAATTGTTCAGGATTAGAACATAATAGATTTTCTGCCCTGATTGCATCCCTTTTGTTGTTTCCTCCTGGTAGAGGTTATGTGTTAAACCTAAACCAAGAACAGTTACCTGAATCAGGCATTTGATGAATTTCCCCCCAAATATTCTAGGTTTCTGTTAGCCAGTGTTGTTTACTTTTTCTGACAAAATCTCCTAAAATGTTGAAAAAAAATGGTTATGAAATTATTTGCTGCCATTTGATTAGCTTGAAGAAAAAGTTTGAATTTTCATTTCAGATGAAAGTTTTCACACATTGCTGTGGTTTACATGTTATAAGCTTCAGAACCTGGGATTTTCCTGGCTGAATAGTTTAATTTGACAAAAGTGAGTTTTGAAAGTCAAAGTTATCTAAGAACTTGAGAAATTACTTTATTTGGGAAGATCATTACACAAGAGTAAATATATCATCCTTTCTTCCTCATGTGGTATCAGAGCCTCTTAAAGAAATAAACCATACACACAGGCCCAGCCAGTCTTAATCCTAAATTGGGCACAATCTCATGTTCTGAGAAATCATTTGAGCAGCAGCTATGTATTTCTTTGTTTTTGCTTTGGGGTGAAGATAAAGTTTTCATATCACATACTCCAAGACACTTATTTTCAAGAATTTTGACCTGTTTGAAAACATATATTGTTCTTAGTTTGATAAGGCAAAGAGCTTTCATTCCTTCCTTAGCTGTTGGCTGGTTCTCTTGTTTGTTCTGCTTGAGTCCTTTTTTCCCTTTTTTTATGGAGTTAATTGGAACCTTGGGAAAAAATGGTGAGCACTTTTATGTATGAATGTGTGTGTGTGTGTGTGTGTGTACATATATATCAAGATATCTTATTTCCCACTAGGTTGAATTTGAAGATGGATCCCAGATAGCAATGAAGAGAGAGGATATCTATACTTTAGACGAAGAATTACCCAAGAGAGTGAAAGCTCGTTTTGTAAGTGCTGGCAAATACCCCTCAGGGATCTGCCTTGTGAATCTTAAATCCTATCCCTCTGTTTCCCAAGCCCAGCAGGAAACATACTTAGGCCTTTGGATTGATTTTCAAGAAGGCCAGTGCAACTTTTCCCTTACTTAGGCAAACCTCAAATTGGCCCCAAACAGGAAACCAGTGCAGGTTCCTTGTTTTCCTTTCTAATGAGGTCAAATGATCTAATACTTATTGGCATACCAGAATAGTTGTTGAATACGTACTCTGTGCAAGGCACTAGGAACATACAAAGGTACCATCCAGGCATTTATAATCTTGTCAGCAAAGGCAACATTACAGGAAGTTTTCAGTAGTAGATTAAAGGGGACACAGTATAAATGAATATTTGGTTTTCTATAGCCTTATCATATATTGATTAACATCTCTCCAGAAACTCATTAATGTTTGTGTCAGTTCATAATTAAACCAGGCTCTCACTATTTAACTAAAGGAATAAAAAAAGCCCCAAAACTAGGTGTGGGAATATTAAAGCTGTTTAAAAAAGAAAAAAAAAAAAGAATGTTTTTAGTTTCAGGCTTTATACATGCCATTAAAAGACAAATAAACATGGACAAATACTCAAAACTGAAGTTGTTAAAAAATATAATTCACAATAACTTAGTTTTCATTATTGTATCATAAAATATTTAGTGGACCCTGAAATGAAGTCAATTTTACTCATTAGAATTGCATCTACTACATCTGCAAAATGATAAATCCCGAAAAGGGAAATATGAATGAATGGGATTTTTCTGACTAAAATGAAAAAAAAATTTTTTTTTCAGAATAAACGGCATACTTAGTTTTCAGTGAATGCTTATGATAATACTTTTTCTGCAGTTATAGAGTTACCTTAATTTGGAAAATCCTTGCATTCCTTAATTCTTCAGTTGTATATTTAGCTCCATTTCCTATCAGGTAGGGTCCTGGGGACAGGGTAACTGCACCAAGTATCAACTAACTTCCTGAGCCGCATCCTTGAGAGGAAGGTCTTTCAAAGTGAAGTAGTGAAGAGCAGAGGGACAGTAACAGCATTGCTGCCCACCCAGTGAGAAATGTGACATGTAGGGGAACCACACACCTGAAAATAGATTAGCCACCAGGTAATCTGCAGGGAAAGACAAAAATCAAATATTCCTATTGTAAAGACATTGGCTAATTTCTAACAAAGATCTAAAAATTCTGTCCATGCCCTGTATCTTAAAAATCTCTTAGGAACAACTTTCTTCTTCAAGATGCTAAAGATGGCAACACTCATGCTGTGCCTCTATCTTCCCTAAATTCTCCCTCCTCTTCCTGCCCTTCATTGTTCCCTCTCCTTCATTCATTCATTCATTCATTCATTCACCTAGAGACTGAAGGATGGGCAATGGAGTAGGTAGGCCTAAGTCTCTCAGGTCTTTGATTTTCTAATGCGTGTTTGATTAAGCATTGGCTGGGTCTTATAGATTTCAAATACTATTTCTTAATCATATTAAAAGAACACTTTTTACTTTCTGCTCAGATCACAATCTCTTTGTTCCATAATAGATTTGTCTCCAATATTGGGTTGCCTTCTTGCACAGCTTTGTTTGAACCTGAGTGTCCTAAGATCCATTTCTCTGAACAGTCACACCAACATCTAACTTTTTTTTTTAATTCTCAGAGGAAAAAAATTTTTTTTTAATATTTCACTTTTATTCAACAGAGAAAGAGATCACAAGTAGGCAGAGAGGCAGGCGGAGAGAGAGGTGGAAGCAGACTCCCTGCTGAGCAGAGAGCCCGATGCAGGGCTCGATCCCAGGACCCTGGGATCGTGACCTGAGCCGAAGGCAGAGGCTTAACCTGATGAGCCACCCAGGTGCCCCAGATGTCTGTCAAATTAAAAAAAAAAAATCTTTAAAAAAAAAAAAAAGTCTGTAAAAAATATGTAAATCACATATATTATCTGAGTGTAACAAACAATTGAACCTAGTAGAAAATATCTTCAGGAACAAAGGCTCACAGTCACTAAATCTAGCTTGCCTCCTCTGTTTTTATTGAATCAAAGACTTATGTGCTCCTATTACAGCAGTCCAGCCTTTCCTTCAGGTCGTATATAACCCTCTGGCCCTTGGTTGGTCTATGACTGGTGAAACAAATCTAATTAGAAATCTCATTGATGGAAGATATTTTATGATTAGAGAAATCTCTTTTGTTTTTTTTAAAGAAGGGTAGGTTAGCAGCCTCACTGCTAAACAAGAGGCCTCATATTTTAATGACTGCTGCTCACCCAGACACATGCTGACTTGGGAAGAAATTTTTCAAAAGAGTCAGCAGTCCACCTCGGTGATTTTGCGGGGGTTCTTTCCCACTAACTTCAGAAACGGCCCCATTACCTTTTATTGTCTCACAGAATAACCATGGCAACAGTGCATAATTAAGTAGAGCTGCTGGTAAATCGGTTTTATTATTATATTTGAGAAGCTGCCTTTTGCTGTTCTCACACAGCGGCAACACTTTCATAGATGTTTTATTTTCTCCTTTGGTAACTTTTAACACTTATAAAAGGGAAAGATTACTCAGAGGAAGTACTTTGCCAAGAATGAATGAAACAAAAATGTTTTCTCCTAATGGCAGGGGGTGCCCAGCAAACCCATAATCTTTTAGTTATTTTCTTCCCAAGTGAAGCAAGGTAGTGTCTGGGGGTCCATGCAGGTAGCCAGTGACCCTGGATAACCATCTCATGAGCTAGCAGGGAGCATGCCTGCTGTGCACTTGGGTCCATTTTTTAGTTTTTAGGCTTCTTTGTAACTTCTCCATTGTTTATCTCTTCTTCATGATTGACCATGTGTTTCAAGTTCTCAAAGCTGAACTCTGCCCCTGTCACCAACCAGAGGAGGTGGCCTCAGTGACAGTGAGATGCACTGTGCCTTGGCATCATCTGGAGTGATCCACTTCAGTGAAAACCAGTTGGAAATGCATTTTAGGAGACAAAATAGTAGAGAATTAGGAAGCAAAAACTGTGTCTTAATGCTTTACCTGAGCATAACAGAAGAAACCCACATTCCTTCACCTGGCTAACACTTAATTGAGCAGTGACTGAGGGCCAGGCGTGTTGCTTGGTGTGGAGGACATGTAAAGATCAGTACTCACTCTGTAACATCCTCACCCTCAAGGGATTCAGGAATCCCCAGTGGAGAGAAAGTTAACTGCCCCTCATTTTTGCCACTGATCTCATTCTGCATTGATACATAAAGTCTTATAGGAACCAAAAGAAGGATCCTCAAGTTTTCCTGTGTCAGAGAAAACAGGATAGTGTCCATGCAAAGGAAAAAGTACATCTAATGACAGAAAGGCATGAGCCAGTAAGGTGTGGCCAGGAACTGCAAATAATTCTATCTGACCAGCATATGGGGTAGGATTTTGCCAAGTTATATAGGTCTAGAGAGCTTGGATACCATCTTAAAAAGCAGCAAAGCTTTTGAAAGATGATAAGCAGGGATACATATAATCAGAGAGTTTGTAGAGCACTTTCTTCTAGTGGTTCTGTAGCAAATAGCCTGAGGGTGTAGCATTTGCTGCAGCGGTTTAGGGGAGGAGATGTGAGGCCTGTATCATGGGGCCAGCAGGAACAAAGAAGAAATGATGGACAGCTATCAGGAACATGGAGGAGGGGACCTGGACATGGTGGGGATGGGGGACATTTACAGTGACTCTTAGGTTTCTGATCAGTGTAGCTATGTCTCTGTGGGTAGGATAGTTATGCCATTTATGGGGTATCGGAAGGATAGTAACGGGGAGGGAGGACTTTGATTTCAATTTAGGGCAGGTTGATTTGAATTGCCTCTGGGATCAGTTGAGATGCTGCTGGGCAGTTGGACATGCAGGCTTGTGCACAGAAGGAGGTCTGAAGTGGAGTGAGAGATATGAACATCATTGGAGAAGAAGCAGAAGTGTGGATATGAGGGCTCAGGAGCATATGTGGAGAGGAGAAATGCAAAACATCAGGAGAATCAGAGTTGAACAGATAGTTAAGAAAGGAGAACCCCTGACACATAACAGGAACAGCCAGAAGAAGAGAAGCAGGAGGAAGGGCTTATAAAGTGTCAGAGAAGAGAGCAATTCCAGCAATACTTAGGTGACAGAATAGAAAGGTATCATAGGAACTGGGCTGGAGCAAGGACAGTTTCAGGGAAGTTGTATGGGCAGAGGCCCAGAGGTAAATAGGAGTAGGGTGAGTTAAAGATGACTGTTGACCAAGTTGTCAAAATCCTGGTTGGGCAAGAAGAGCCAGAGGGGAGATGCCAAGTGAGGGAGGTTTATATGAGAAGACTTTAATTCTGCTTCTGCTGGGGGAAGGCCCCTGGGGGTGGGAGATCCTGAAGAAAGCTGGGGCTACGTGGAAGCAGGAGCCTGGATGGAGCAAATCCTGGGCTAATGTCCTGGCCTCTACATGCCACTCCAAGCTGGCTAGATCAGATCTTTGTCCATTCTTGTCATGATCAAATGCCATGCTTTCTGCAGTGTGACACTGGCTCTTTCTAGTCCACAGCCTCTGATATGCGATTTGAAGACACATTTTATGGAGCAGATATAATCCAAGGGGAGAAAAAGAGACAAAGGGTGCTGAGTTCCAGGTTTAAGAATGAATATGTGGATGATCCTGTGTATCGCACTTTTTTGAAGAGCTCTTTTCAGAAAAAATGTCAGAAGAGACAGTAACCTGCATACGCTGCTGCAGGCAACAGAGCAACGTGGACCAGAAAAGGAAAGATGAAGGGACAACCTTGGGGCTGTGTGATATGTCTCACTGGGGTAGGTGACGGGGTGTGTCTCTGACAGTGGAAAATTAGGCTTTCCAGAGTTTGGTCACCGAGACCACAGATTATAAGTGTTATTAATTGGACAATCCGAAGTCCTCCCCTAGTCTTGCTTTCACTTCTGAGCAGTTATCTTCGATGATCCCAAAGAATTTTTCTAAGTGAAAGGAAATAATAGTGAATCATCCACCAAAAAAATGCCACTGAGGAAGGAGGTGGGTCCTCAATTGTGGCCTAATTGTGCCCTTAGTCAGGAAACACATGGAGACTTCTCTCCCCAACCCCAGCAAGTGGGAGCCCTGATACCCAGGTAAGAGGGTAATAATTTATATATTTTCCATAGTCAGGGAAGGACTCTCACTTATTTGTTTTAAATGGTGGTTTTTATAAAACATTTTTAAAATACAAATGGCCTCTATGGTAATGAGATTTACCCGTGTGCTATCTGTAATTTCCCTTGTACAGAACTTTTACATTTTTTTATATCCCTATTACTTTTGATTGTGTCTGATGAGAACTGAGTTGTTGGCCTTTGTGAAATTTTTGGCTCTTGAGAAAGAATTCTTATGAATTGTATGGGAATTTTATATATCTAAAGAGGGAGATCTGGGGCTGTTATTTTTAAACACTTTTTTCCCATAATATTCTGAGTAGATATTTATAAAATATATTTCTTTCATTATGTGTTTGTAAAATTAGAGTTTAAATAAATATGCTTTGATGCATAGTTTTCAACTAATATGATTTTTCCTTTTTAAAACAGCCTGAAAATGTACTAGTGTTTAAAAATAAAGATTTCCATTTTCTCCAATTCTGTCTCCTGACTTGCTTTTTGGTTTATGTTTAAATCAACAGAAAAACAGGTTTTCTTTAGGAGCTGGCTAAAAAGTTTGTCAGGCCCTTCTTCGTTCACAGACTTTTTATATAACTGGACATATTGCCAGACCTTTCAGACCTGTCACTGGGCATAAAGGCTCCTCTGCCTGCCCACAGTGTCAGATCAAGTGTTTCTTTCAGCTTATTCTAGGCCTTGAAGAACTCTGAGCACCTAGAGTCTAGAGCTTTTCTCATCCCAGGTTCCTTGTCCCCAGTGACCTTTAGAAAAGGCTGTATGGACCCTCTCACTTTATAGATGAACGGTGGAGGACAGGCAGGAAAAGATTGCTGAGGGTCACAGAGTCCTTAATGACTGCTTCAGTTAACTTGAATCACCATCACGCTGCCTTCCAAACAACTGCAAAATCTCAGTGGCCAGCCTTTGGAAGACCAGGTTGGCTGGTCTAAACTGGGCTTGGCTTGGCTTGGCTTGGCTTGGCAGCTGTGCTGACCTTGGCTTAGGCTAACTCACAGGTCTGCTCCACATGTCTCCCATCATCCCACTGGGCCCAGTGAGCTAGCTCAGCTATGTTCTTCTCATGTCAGTGGCAGAGGCTGAAGAGCAAGTGAGCCCAGCTGAGTAGGCACATTTCAGTTTGCTCTGTGGTGCTGGTTAACATCCTATCGGCCAGAGTCCAGAGCCAAGGATTCAAGGGCATTTCAGAGTTTCATGGCAAAGAGTGAGGATGTAAAGAACTGAAACTGTAATAACAGAACCATAGTTAATTATCAGTTCTCCAGGGGCGCCTGGGTGGCTCTGTGGGTTAAAGCCTCTGCTATCAGGTCATGATCCCAGGGTCCTGGGATCGAGCCCCACGTCGGGCTCAGCAGGGAGCCTGCTTCCCTCCTTCTCTCCTCTCCTTCTCTTCCCTCCTTCTCTCTCTGCCTGCCTCTCTGCCTACTTGTGATCTCTGTCTGTCAAATAAATAAATAAAATCTTTAAAAAAATCATTTCTCCAGACCACCTGCTGACTGAGTGCTCATTTTCCAGAGTGCCTCATGCCTGAACTCCGAGCTGGGGAAGAGCCCACCAGTCGTACTTTTATAGGATTGAGCACTCCACATTCCATATCAATATCATCATATATATTATCAAATAATCAAGCTTGTGTTTCTACCTCCAGGTTTTGAATGGAACTGACCTGTCTTCTCCACAATATGCCAGGGGAGTAAGCCTGTGTAAGGCATTAAGAAGAATTAATCTAAATAGGATCATTCGTTCTATACAAGTTTGCCTGTCAGCAAGATTTCTGATTGGCTGCCACAGGGAGGAAATGTGCAGAGTCCTATGTGATCTCAAATACAGCTGTTTTTTTTTATAGGCTCACTTAACTAATGTTCCTATAACTATACAGCTGTATATGGCTGCCTCAACAAAACAGTACTCGCCCCAGATGCACTCTATCTCTTGAGAAAGACACCTTTGTTTCACTGCATTCTGCATAGTCATTATTAGCTCTATGACCAGACAGACTGTTAAAGCTTTTTAACTTACTGTGTGACACTTCAATTGTAATTTTAATTTCTTTGCGTTACACTAACTGCATTTTTAGTGTGTATGTGTAACATGAAATCAGTTGAAGGCCAGCTTCTGGTATTAAAAGAATTGCTAGCTGTGACAATTCTAATGTAAATCTAATTGCCAGCCCTTTCTCTGGAGGTTAGAGGATTAATAAAAACTGCCTGGCATATTTCACAACATTTTAGTTCCTTTATGTGTATGTGAAATGAGAACAGTGTGATTCTTGTCAGTTTACTTTTATTATGGTACTTTTGTTTATTTCATCTAGAGAAAAATTGAGAAGCATCCACTAGAATATCACATGGCTTCTTGGAATACATTATAAATTGCTACTGGCTAATAGTATATGAAAACATGTAGACTCAGAATACAAAAAGATGTAGGAGTGAATGGGTCTGCCACTTCTCCCTGTACCCATCCAATGTGAAACAAGGCTGAAGTGCATATGGTATTATAAATGACTGGGAGGTCCTATGAGTAATCATATTGGAGTAATATATGCTGCAGAATAACACTGGGCACTTTTTTTTTTCCTTTAAGTAAAAGGGATCTGAAATGAAACTTCATTTCAGATATTGATCAGCCACATAAACTTGAAGCTAAGTAGAGTTATTCTCATTACATAAAGTAATTGTAATTGGTTGGTTACAAAACTCAATCGTACTATGAACTCTTTCTGAGAATTCAGATTTGCAGTCACTGCAAATGTTACTCATTCTTTCACCCAGTATGTTGTAGAGACATAGAGCACTGACTGGTCGGGAGAAGGATTCCTGGCTTCTGAGGAAGCCTGAACTCTCCAGCAAGTAGGCTGACAACTCAGAAACTTCCCGCTCTGTCCTCAGTAGGTGTAGGACCCTTGAAGAAATTGAACTTCATCAAGAGCCACTGTTATTAATGATGTCTTGAGTATCTATTGTGAATCCTGAGCCTGGTAGGCTCCTTAGTGGCATTTGTTTACCTTGTTTAACCTCCCCAAGAAATCAACAAAGTACCATTACCCGCTTTCATGGAGGGAAACTAAGGCTTAGAGAGGTTAAGTAACTTCTGAATCACTTAACCTCTTTGATGCATGAAGAAAAAAATTATTCTAAACCTAACCCAAACAAAAGACACTGGATAGACAAAAGAAGCTTAAAAGACAGATCAGCACTAGGGGTATAAATGAGGAAGGCATCATTTTTATTGGTAGATTTTTTTTTTTTTAAAGAATTTATTTATTTATTTGACAGAGAGAGATCATAAGCAGCCAGAGAGAGAAAGAGAGGAGGAAGCAGGCTCCCTGCTGAGCAGAGAGCCTGATGCGGGACTCGATCCCAGAACCCTGGGATCATGACCTGAGCTGAAGGCAGAGGCTTAACCCACTGAGCCACCCAGGCGCCCAAGGTAGATTTTTTTTTAAAGATTTTATTTATTTATTTATTTGACAGAGAGATCACAAGTAGACAGAGGGGCAGGCAGAGAGAGAGAGAGAGGGAAGCAGGCTTCCTGCTGAGCGGAGAGCCCAACGCGGGACTTGATCCCAGGACCCTGAGATCATGACCTGAGCCAAAGGCAGCAGCTTAACCCACTGAGCCACCCAGGCACCCGTATTGGTAGATGTTTTTTAAAAATACATGGAATCTACCTTCTGGCAAAAGCAAAACTGTGGGGACAGAAAAAGATCAGTGCTTGCCAAGGATTTGGTGGGGGTTGGACAGCAAAGGGGTATGAAGGAAGTTTGGGGGGTGGAAATACTTTTCTTGATTGTGGTGGTGGTAACAGCCTATATGTTTGTCAGAATTCATAGAACTGAACACTAAAATAGGTGGATTTTACTAGATTTACGTATCACCTCAGTAAACCTGACTTAAATAAAATCGAGGTGAAGGGTGGGCAAGGCAGAGAGAGAGAAGATGTCCTGTGAGAAGAGATCAGAAGCCTGGGAAAGCTAAATGGATAGGTAGAAGAAGAGCCTGGGCCTGAATACTGGAAGGGAAAAACCAGGACGCTCTGATGTCTGGGACAGCAAAGGAAGACAGTGCTCCTAATAATGAGAAGTGGTTGACAGAGAAAGTGCTGCAGAGTCCAAGCAAGATCAGGTCCTTGTTTCTGAGCAGGCCAACAGTGACCTTGGGGAGAGCATTTCAAGTGATTTCAGATGAGAAATCTATTAACATTCAAATTGGTGTTCCCTAGGGGCATCTGGTGGCTCAGTCCTAATGCAGACAGTAGGCATCTTCCAGCTCAGGTCCTGGTCCTGGCGTGGGGAGCCTGCTTCTCCCTCTCCCCCTGCTTGTGTTCTATGCAAGCTCGCACTCACTCTCTTTCTTTCTCTGTGTCAAGTAAATAAATAAATAAATAAATAAATATTTTTTAAAAACGTTTTTATTTGACACACAGAGAGAGATCACAAGTAGGCAGAGAGGCAGGCAGAGACAGGGGAAGCAGACTCCCCTGCTAAGCAGAGAGCCTGATGAAAGGCTCAGTCCCAGGACCCTGAGATGATGACCCAAGCCGAAGGCAGAGGCCCAACCCACTGAGCCACCAAGGTGCCCTCATAAAATAAATCTAAAAAAAAAAAAAAAAAATCAGTGTTCCCTATTAGACAGGCATCACTCACTTGCCCACTTCCTTTCCTCCCTCAATCACACCCCGTCCCCTTTTCTCTCCTTTCAAGATTTTCTTTTCTTTAGTTTTCAGGAACTTGACAATAATGTGTCTTGACTTTGATTTCTTTGGGTTTATTTCATTTGGGATTTGTTTAACCTCTTGGCCTTTCACCAAATTTGGGAAATTTTTATCCATTAATTTTATCCATTTAATTTTTATCCATTAATTCCATACTCTTTGAGATCTCCATCTGGGACTTCAGGGACAGAAATGATGGGTCTTTTGTTGTTGTTGTTACATGGGTTTCCGATAATTTTTTTTAAAGAAATGAAAACTTTTTGAGAGAGAGAAAGAGAGCATGAGTGGCAGGAGGGGCCATGGGAGAGGGAGAAGCGGACTCCACACTGAAGCCCACTGTAGGGCTTGATTCTAGGACCGCAGGATCATGGTCTGAGCCATAGGCAAATGCTTAACTGACTCAGCCACCCAGGTACCCCCAATAATGATTTTTCTAAAGTTTATTTTCTCTTTGTTCAGATTGGGTAAGTTCTATTGATCTGTCCTCAAATTTACTGAGTCCATCCTCTGTCATCTCCAAACTCAATAATATTGACCTCACTGAACGAATTTTTAAATTTTGGTTATTGTGTTTTTTACTCTATAATTCCCATTTGGTTCTTCTCTTTGTATCTTCTATTTCTTCACTGAAATTTTCTATTTTTTCATTTGTTCAAGAGCATGATTGATTATACATGAAAGCATTTTTCTGATGCCTACTTTATTTTTTTAATTTTTTTTTTTAACTGATGGCTACTTTAAATCTGTGTCAGATAATTCCAGCATCTGATTCATCTTGGTACTACAGTGTGTTGATTGTCTTTTCTCATTCAAGTAATTTTCCTGGTTCTCGTCATAGCAAATGAATCAGTTATAACCTGGACATTTTGAATATTATGTTAGAAGAGTTTGGATTATATCTATATTCTTTTTGCCATTAGTCATGGCAGTCACCCTGTTTTGGTTTAGTGCTTAGGTCCTGGCCTACTTTTGTGGGCTGTGGTTCCAGTGACAGTTTAGTTTTCAGAGCTCTTCTGATCTGCTTTGTGTGCTATCCAGAGTCCACTCTGCAAACGACGGTACTATTCTCCACTTTAGTTCAGTTCTCAAACTTTTTGGTGAGTTAATGTAAATCAGTTTCATATGTGAGTCAGTCACCAAATTCTTGTGCATATTTATAGAATTCCTTTCTGTAGATCTCTGTTCTCTAAGGTTACCCTTCCGTTCTCTAGTTGAAAAAATGAGGAACACTGCCTCATACTATTCATAAAAAACACTCAGTCTCCACTAATAGCATGCCGACAGGGAGGGAAATGCCACCCAGGACATCCAGGCTTCAGGATGGATGGAAGGTAGAAGTCCAGATTCCTCATTCGGTCTCCATCAGCACAACACTGAGGGTGAGGGGAGAGTATCACCCCAGCTCTCTTGCTGCCATCATGTGAGGGACAGAAATCCAAACTCTCCATTTGGTCTCTTCCTGAGACTATACAGGCAGGGACCATTCATTATGTTTGACTGGGGTACAATATTGTCAAAAAGGATTTTGTCCTGCTATGCTGCTCCTTTTTAGGTCTTTTGACTATAGGGAGCAGGTTTTAAGTGTTTTTGTTTTGGTTTGGTTTTAACCACTATGCCTCTTGGTGGTAGATCCAGTTTTCAGATTTCTCCATCTCCAAATCCAGGATATTTGGGAGATAAGAAGAAAATTCCAGAGAACACATTCTTGTTCAAACACATTGCTATTCAACTACATTCCTAAGTAGTTCTTAAATCTTGAAGCCCCCGGAAGTCTTCTTGCTTCTTTCAGCATTTCATAGTCTTCTTATGGTTGTTCTATTATGTCCATGACTTTTAATTAAGCTTAGCCAGGAAGAGTATGGAGAACTAAATCTTCTCCCCATTGTCCAGAATGAAGAGTCCTCGCTTTTTCTTTAAGATGAGAGAAAATAATTTCTTACTAATGGCGGGGTCTAGAAATTGAAGATCTAAAGAGAACAATTGATGGAAGAATCCTGAAAGAAGGAAAACAGATTGAGAACAGAGGTGAAATGGTTGGAGATTTCATCCACAGAGACTGAATTCTTTATCATAAGAGCAGAAAAGGAAATTATAGAATTGTTTTGGCAAGGAGATTTCTAGTGGGTTCAGTGTGCAGAAAAGGGTATGAGAATTAAAGACGCTGGAGAATAGTTTCTTCCTCCCCATTAGTCTGGGTTGAAAAGGGAAGGTAGTTGATTTCAAAAGGGAATTGACTGGGAGAAAAGAGGGATGTGGGAAACGGATGGCTATAAGACCCCATTCCCCCACTAAAGATGTCCACAGTCTAATCCCCAAAACCTGTGAATATGTTACCTTACATGGTAAAAGGGATTTCATAGTTGCTATTAAATTAAGTATTTTGAGATGGGGAGATTATCCTAAATTACCTGGATGTGCCTGATATAATTAGAAGGGTCCTTATAAGAGGGAGGCAGGAGGTTCAGAGACTGAAAAGCAGATGTGTTAAAGAAAGTGGGTGAAGTGATCTGCTTTGAAGACAGAGACAGAAACCAGAAGAAGCCAAAGAATGTAGATGGCAAGTAGGAGGTAGAAAAGGCGAAATAGATTTTCCCCTAAAGCCTCTGTAAGGAACCAGCCCTATTATCACCTTAATTTTAGCCTGCTGAAGCATGTCAGATTTCTGGCCTCCAGAAAGTTAAAAAAATTCACGGTGGTGCTGTTAGCCTCTAAGTTTGTGTAGTATGTTGCAATATCAATGCCAAACAAACACAACTGTTAAACTGCAGGGCAGAGGATGAAAGGACCTCTTCAAGGTCTGACTTCAAGTTCAGAACCAATGGTCAGAAGAAGAGGGGTTCATTGATAATTTCTACACTTGAGTGTTGATAAGGTTCAGGGTATGGTCATGAGAATGGAGTAGAGCTGAAGGTCATTTTACTGAATAAGCTTTTTCTTTTAACTATTTAATTTTTTTAATTGATAGTACATATAGCATAAAATTCACTCTTTTAAAATGTACAATCTAGTGTGTTTTAGTATATTTTGCAGCCACCACTACTCCCTAATTACAAAATTACTTAGTTTTAATTCAACGGTTTTCATTCTTTCTTCATATATTATGGTGTTTTAAAGAACATTTCTGAAACTGAGAGGCATAAAGAGAATGTTTTCATGAGACTACATTTTGAGTATGAAGGTTCTTCTGGACATAAATATACTCACCCATTTGAGAAGACTATACACACTTGACCAAATGAAGACTTGAGAGATTGGTTTGGTCAGGTTTGTGAGTGTGGTAGTGGCCATGGTGGGTCTTCTTCGTGGAAGACATATTGGTAACAAAGGCGCGAAGGGGAAGGCACATCCTGGCCAAAGAGCTGTCCTTGAAGGTAGAGCCCAGGAGACTGTGGGGAAGTGTGGCCTTCAGCTCCAACAGCTACTGGGAATACTAGAGCACAGCCCTTTTGTAACAGGTCTTTGGAGAAAGATCAATCCCTGGCCCTACACTCACTGATGGGACTTTCACACCCCAGTAAGTCCTCAGGCCCCCCCATAGAGGTCAGTTCTCTCAGCTCACGGCAACTTGGCCCCTTGCAGGAATATTATGGATGATCTCATTACCCCTTTCCCTCCCAGGGCCCTTTCTTCTCCTGGTGGCTGTTCTTTTACTCCTAGAAGATTCTTTTTTATAACTCCTAAATCATTTAGTAGGAAACTTGACCTGACCTGAACTACTAGGAGGCTCTTTATATTCTTTATTTCACTTACTATGAACATTCAAACATACCACTATAGGATAGTCATGTTGGGTGTTAGGTAATATGGGATATTAGATATGAAGTTGCCTTTCTAAAATACTGAAAACTCTGAACTCACACAAAATAAATCTAGCCCTGTGGATTTTGGATAAAGATGTGGACCTCTTATTGTATACCCACTGTTCACCCCTGCTATATAGGCCCCTATTCATCTCCATATTCCCTGAGATCCCCTGCACATAACACCCTCACTAAGCTTGGTCGAATGCCAGCCACTTACTTGGTTGAATGCCACTCACTTATGGTGTCACTGCACTGGGGACTGATGGCATTTGTCTTAGGTTTGGATAGTAAGTTAACCCTACCAGGCTTGAAATTCTCAGCACTACTGACCAGGGGCAGACATTCTGACAACTGTGAACTGGTTAACTGTGAACACAACACGGCCCTGAGGAGGGAAATGGCGGCACTGAGCCATTCTGGTGGCTACCAATGGAAAGGGCCTGGTGTCTCCAGAGGGTGGGAAGGCTCATTCTCAGAGGCTGACTCATACTACTTAGACAGGCTGCCAATTGCTCTCCTGACTCTAGAGAGCAGGGTCTTCCTTAGGTCAGAAAAAGCCATGGGCTAGGCTACCTAGGTAGAAAGAAATGCTTCTTGTTTGCCCAGAAATAGAGACTTGGACTTTGGGGGTGAGGGAGGGAGGGCGCACGATTCTCTGAGGCCTTTAAAAGCTGAAAATTGAAATGTCTGCCTAGTCCACAGAATGCCCTGCCTCAAAGCTTTGAAACCACCCCCTGCAGGCTCTCACTGTGTAACTCCAGGGTGATATGATTATGAAGCTATTTATTTAATGCCTCCTCCCATCAAAGCCAGAATGAGAAAAAAGGACACACAATAATTTCTGCATATTTTGATAACAAAGGAAATGGTTGTTGATGATAATAAAAATTGCTGCTCACAAATTTGCACCCTTTGTTGCCGTTTATAAAAGAGACCTTGTAGCATAAGCTCATTAGTAGCTGAACTTTATTTTGTCAAAGGAAATGGAGTCAAGAGAGATTATGTTTCATCTTTAATATGGCTGTTCAACAATGCCATTATCCTGAATTTCAGATTAATTTAATTGAACCTTAATGAACAAAATTAGTTGTTTTACGCAATTAGAATCCAATTTCAATGGGTTAGAAAATGAATAGGATGGGAAATGTGGTTGATTTGATTTTCCTCAAGACTGATTCTCTAGGCCTCTTTCTGCCTCTACGTTTTCTCCCTCCATTGAATAAGAGACTAATATTTTTGTAATTTTATAAGACCTTTGAGTTGCCAATTTTTCCCCCCAGACAACACAAAATGTCTGTGACCTTCAAGGAGTTGGAGTGGGAGGGACGTGAGGACAAGGAGCCAAAGGGAATTGGCCAGTGGTAATCAGTTACAAAGAACTAAGGTAGAAACACTCTCCCAGCCCAGTGTGGCCTACCTTCTTACACACCTGACCTTCCTCCCTCCCTCTTTGAGATGAAAAAGTGGATATTGAGCAGCATCTAACAAAAAGTCAGGAGGGATGGGCTTTAGAGTCATGTAGATTTGAGTGCAAAGCTCCCCTTTACCACTAATAACTTTGTGACTTGGTGTTTGTCTCTTCACAGTTGACCTCAGTTTCTCCATCAGTACAATAGGCATAATAATACCTATTTCTTGACAGTGATGTTAAGCATTCAGTGAGAGAATATATATCAAGTAATCAACATATTGGCCAGTTTAACAAGTGGGCGCTGCCAACTGTTCCTAGTCTTTATCATCACCACCATCACCATTCTCATGGTCTGCATCTTCATCTTCATTCTTACAACCTCGGAGTCCTTGCTTTATGTGCAAAACTACATAGTCCACCTACCTTAGGTTAGTGTTTCTGGTCAACTAAGCTTTTCCAACTTTCATCTTACTCAACTGGAAAGAGGAGGTAAGATGAGAAAACCAGTTTTCTTAGGTGTTTGGGAGGCTTCGCCCTCATCTTGGAAAGAGCAGGAGGAGCTGGTAACTTGATGTGGGGGAAGGGCATGGTCACATGAAATTCCTGCAGAGTCACAAAACACTGCTATCAATTCCCCTATCTGTGATGTGAGGCAATTAGGCTACTCCTATAGACCTCCATCTCTAAAGAGCTTACCATTCTGCAACTACTGCCATCTTTCCTGCTTAATGGACTGCATTCCAATAAGCCAGCCCTTGCCAAGAAAACTCTTCAGCTTGCATCAGAATTGCTGAAGCTTCCTGTGGAATGTTCCCTACCAGTGTAAGTACTGACTCAGTGCTCTGGAATGTGGTTTCCTGAGACATAGCTGAGGTGAGAATGGTAACCAGAGGGATTTGGCACAGTCTTAGTAAACATCACCTTCCCTGTACAACACAGCATTGACCAAGGTGAGGCAACAGAACATCAAAAGAATCATTCTTGTTCACTTTGGTCTCATCAGCCTGAATTGTTAAATGGGTTTTCAGTGAAAATCTAAAAAAGAGCATACTTATGTCTTAAGTATGAAATGCTATTGCAATATTCCAGACTCTTATCAAGTGCTTCCCAATTACTTCTGAGAGTCCTCAAGGAGCATCTTGATGTGCTCATAAATAAATGCTCTTGGTTTTTACCTGGTAACTGCCATTTTCATGTGTTCTCCAATATGACTTCAAGAATGTCAGCATGCTCAGCTGTCACTGCCCTCCAGGCTGAGGGAGAGGAACTTTTTTCTGCGTCCTGTTGATAATGCTGAAGCTACCCCCCACATTATGCTCAGAAACCAGTGCGAATGATACCACTGTTGTAACTTCTGAGATGTACTGAGGTTATACTGGGACCCCACTGCTGCCTGAGGTTGGGAGTTGTAGAGCCAGGACAGCCACCACCATTCTAAGCTGAGGTTGACACCCGGTGACATCACTCTGCTAGCCCTGACACTTCCCTGAAGCAGAAAGAGTTGTCCTCCTGTCCTGGTGTCTCCTGTGTCTGTGCTCATCTTATAGTGCAACTTCATATGCTTAACCTGTCAAGGAGACTGAATTGTGTACACTGCCTTTTTTGGGTATTGTTTCTTATAGTCCTTGCTTTTGTGAGGGGTTAGGGCTCCATAGGGCTGAATGTTGGGAGCTCTTAAAAATGTGAAGAGCAAAAATCCACTCAGGTTACTTCAGTTGTGGTGGTTTTATTGCAGAGTTAAGAGTATGCAAAACACAGCCAAGAATCTGGACCTCATGGATATGAACATGGCTGGGAATGAGAGAGTTCTTAGGATCTCTTTATTCCAATGCGCCCTCATCCTGAATTCATTGCTCTTTAGTTTTTTCTATTATCCACAACCATGTCCCTCACACTTCCTTCTAAGGCCTCTGCTGCCACATAGCTTTTGCTGCTGACCTTCACCATTTGATTTTTTTAGCTTCTCTTCCTAGTACCACTGATTCTCCAAATGTCCAGGCCAAAATCATTAGTAGAAATAAATTTGAGGAGGACATGAATTTTGGTCTCTTTTGTTTATTGATATAGTCACAGAACTTAAAAGACTGGCTCTACCACAAAAACTAAGTGCAAATTAATTAGGCTTTCTCTGCACTGAGGATTTTTTTTTTTTTTTAAACTTTCAAAAACGGGCATGTTAATAGCAGCTAGTTTGCAGGGTTGTTAGGAGAATTAAATAAATTAATATTTATAAAATTTACGTGTCTTGCACAGAATACATTCAGTGGAAACATTTATTCAATACAATTTAAAGATAAAACGTCAGGATGCTTGGCTGCCTCAGTCAGTGGAGCATGAGACTCTTGATCTCAGGATTCTAAGTTCGAACCCCACACTGAGTGTAAGGATTACATAAAATCTTTTTTAAAAATCCAATAAAATGTCTACACATAGTTGGTACTCAAAAAATATTTATTGCCTTGATTAAATAAGTTTCTTGAAGAATCAGACTGGCTTAATTGCTCCTTCCCCACTTGAGAGCTCTTGTACCAGTCTTTCTCATATTCTCCTTTCAACCTAACTCTTAGGTTAGGTTTCTACTCCAGGCCATTTGCTTGACTAGGAGTTCGAGGTTTCGTGTTACAAGCAAAAGTGACTTATGTAGAAGAAATTCCTTAAAAGAGGCCTCTGCAGTTGTAGGTACTCTGGGTCATGCCTGTCTGATCTGGTGAGGATCTCACACAGTCATCTCTGTCCTCCACTGGCTGAGTTATTGTTTACAAATTCATGTATCAGCTCCTTCCTTAGGGCAGTTCTTTCCCAGAAGGGCTCTTGTCTCGTGCTAAACTGTGTGTGCTGGTCTCTCCCATTGGCCTGCCAAATGGCTCAGTCTTCTTTTATTCTCAGTGGTAAATAAAATGCTGAGGCTCTTGCTATACAGCTCTCTTCTCTTTCTCCCTGTCTATTCTTTGAACTTCTTCAGCTGAGGGACCTTCAGGTTCTAGAAAAAAGACCTCCTCCACTGTGCACTACTGTGCATTCATATACATATAGACCTGCATTATGACGCCAAGATGCTCCCTTTTTAACCTAAAGGTATTTGTAGTTTATATTTTTCTGCTAGAAGGCCACCTGAGAGCCAGGAATAACATTTCTGGGGCCGCCAATCAGATAACGAATACAACTGCTTATTATTCTTTCCCTCTGGCTCCTAGGTGAGCTAAATTCCACACGAGGTCCTAAGTTATCTGGGAGGAAGTTTTTTAATTTAATTTTTTCAGGAAGTTGAGTCCCTGAAGTCCCACAAGCTGAAATGGAGCAGCCGAGGAAAATGGCAAGGGAGTCTCCATGATGTGAGTGGGCAGCCAGGTAATGAGGACAGAAGTGAGCTCTGTCAAGGGCCATAGGGAGGAACAGAAAGGAGGAAACTATTAGTTTAGACTGGGGCATGTTGAGATGGCTGCTGTCTAGACAGTTAAATTGTTACATTCCAGGAACTGGCATTTGATTATCCCCAACTTGAAGACGGGGGACAACTCTAGACCACTTCCAGGCCCTTCAGAGCAGTGGTTTTCAATCAAGCTACATGCCAGTGTCATCTAGGGAGCTATTTAAAACATCTAGATTCTTGGTCCACACTCCAGACTTTATAAATCAGAATCTCTTGGAGTTAGGGCCCAAAAATCTTACGACAATTTACTCGTCCACAGATGGTACCAATGCAGACCATTCTGGGCCAGTCTGGGGACTATGTGGGAGACAGATGCAATCCTATTGGGTTGTACACCATCCTGCGTCAGTTATAAAAACAGAAATATTACCACTTGGAAAAAATATAGACCTAAAAAAAAAAGCTTTAGCTTTGGCATTTTAAGACCTGTGTTGGAGTCTCATCTCTGCCACTAACCTAAACTCTTCTGGATAAGTCATTTGATCTCTACAAGTTTCATTTTCCTCTTTTGTAAAGGGGGAATAGTAACACCTGCCTTGTCTACTATTTAGAGTTGTTTCAGGGATCAAAGAGGATAAATATGGGTAAATGCTTTGAGAACTGGAAAATAATATTCAAATATATGATGTAGAACTCTAGAGTAATGCTATTTGTGCTCTCTTAAAGAACTTCTGATAAATCTTATGAAACAAATACCACTGTATGTTACCTCCTCTCATTCTGCCCCATGTACAAAAAGTGCACAAGCAAGACACATTTATTTAAATTCTTTACACTATGTTTATTTGGCCCTATCAACAAAAAGCAATTACCAGCCAAGATATGGAAACAACCTAAGTTTCCATCAATAGTTGAATATGTGCAATGTATATACAATGGAATATTATTTATCCACGAGAAAGAAGAAATGTTTGCCATTTGCAACAACATAGATGAAACTGAAAGCCATTACTCTAAGTGAAATAAACCAGGTAGAGAAATAAACTAGGTAGTGAAATAAACCAGGTAGATACTGCATGGTATCACTTAAATGTGAAATAAATTTTTAAAAAGAGTAAAATGCCTAGAAACAGAGTGATAGCTTGGGTGTGGGGGAAATAGGGAAAGGTTGGTTAAAAGGTTAAAAACTTTAGCTACAAAATGAATAAGTTTTGAGGATCTAATATAAAATGTGGTGATCATAATTCTAAAAATGTGTTAAATCATGGAAATTTATTGAGAACAGAACTTAAATGTCCTCAACCAAAAAACAAAAAATAGAAAGATAAATATGTGCGGTGATGGATGAGTTAATTAAGTAAATGGTAAGGATCCACTCACAATACATATGTAAATCAAATCACAGGATGGACATTTTAATTATCTTACAATTTTCGTTGTCAGTTATACCACAATAAAGTTGAGGGTCAGGGTGTGGGGTAGAGGGTTGGATTGGGGAAATAGCTGCTTGATTCCCAGATGAAGATGGGAGAAATGAGTACATGCATTTATTCTCTTCCCTATTCTTAAGCTTACTTAGTAAAGTTATAATAAAATGATTTTTAATAATATAAAAATACAAAGACCTAGAAATGAGAGAGAAGATAGTGTTTTAAAAAATGAAAGCTAGATAGCCATAGGATGGAAAAAGATTTGATAGACTTGAGGAAGTTGAGTCCTAAACTGGCAGTGGCAGAAAGCCATGGAATAATGCCACTTAAACATACAGAACCTTCCTGTCCCTGCAAGGCTCAGGAATTAGTGATTTCATATACATCTAAAAATGGGCATGAGGGTAGGGTTGAAAATAAAAACACTTGTTGAAAGATTATTTAAATACAAATGAAGAAACAATGCAGTGGACACCCCAGCATTTTCCCCCAAAGGCTTCAGAATCAGTGATTCCATTTGTCTGGAAGTGGAGGTGAAAACAGAACTGGAAATGGGAAAATTGTTCAAAGATTATTCCAATCCCTTGTATCAGGAGGACTGCATTTTTTGCCCCAAGAGAAGATTGAAGGTATGATCTCTGCAAAATATAAGACAGAGAACTGGGCTAGAGAATGATAGGCACAACTGAGAGTAGAACCATGTTGGAAACAAGAATATTAAATGAAGGATCACAGATTAACTGAGACTCTGCTTTCTTCCCTTACTTAGTTTTCAATGTACTGGCAACTAAGCTTATAGTCTATAAGCAGGAGAATGGAATCTAGCCCAGAAGAAAACATCTGAAGATTCTGACAATGTAAAAGTCTCTGACAAAATGGCCAAGACATTTACCCAACAGGAAAGTCCAGAGTTGCCAATCCCTTTTGAGGTGCATGGAGCTTCTATCTCACCTGTATGTGTGTGAGGGATCACTAGAGCATCTAATATGAAAATCATAGACAAGACAAAACAAACAAGAAAACTAGTTTGAGAAAATTAATTGCACTTAGAGAAACTTGAAAACAAACAACCCCCCCCCCCTTAAACCTACCTACTATTAAGAGCTTCAGGAAAACAAGAACACGACACTACAAAAAGAAACATTCAGAGAATCTATGAGTACTTGAAAATTGGTATAAAGTTAAGTGAATCTCTAAAAACCAAAACAATGTAAAAGCTAAAGGAAAAGGCAAACAAAAAGATAATGAACTAGTCCTGGAGGTTAAAGATACAAATTATTGGGGTTCCAGAAAGAGAAAACAGTGAAGAAATCATGAAGGGAATAATTCAAGAAATTGCCCCAAACTTAGAGGAGAGGTTCTAAAGGGTAAAGATCAACTAAGTTCAGTATTCAGTAATGAAAAAAGAGCCGTACAAAAGTCATCATTTTGGAATTTAAGAATGTAGGTAGAAAAACTAAGAGTTCATGCAAGCTTCCAGACTTTTTTAAAAAAGATTTTACTTATTTATTTGAGAGAGAGAGCATGGGCACACAAGTGTCAGGGAGGGCAGAAGGAAAGAGAGAAGCAGACTCCCCAATGAGCAGGAAGCCCAACATGGGGTCAATCCCAGCACCCTGGGATCATGAACTTAGCTGGAGGCAGACACTTAATGGACTGAGCCGCCCAGGCACCCTAAAGCTTCCAGATTTTCCATAAAGAATAAACTTTTAGACTGGCAGGAAACTTCTTGACAATGATGAAATCTAGAGGACAAGAGAATAGAGAGGCAAAATTATTTTCAACCTTGAATTCTGTATCCAGCCAAACTATTAATTTAGCTTGAGACAAAAAGGTATTTTCAAGATTTATAAACACCTAACTAATTTATCTGTCATGTGCCGTTTCTCATCAAGTTACTGGAGAATCGGCTCTACCAAAATAACAGAGTAAACCAAAATAGAAAGATATGGCTTGCTAGATATTCTTGGTTTACTTCTTCAGTTCTATTCTCCATCTGTTCTTGGTGCCCCAGGAAACTGATCTACAATACCATACTACATTACCTGGGCTCGCTTGCTGGGGGATTTATAAGTGGGTTTGACCACTAGAGATGCTGGCAAGGGATCAGCAGGAAGAAACTGAGGGGATAATTTTTATTCCCCATGCTTCCTCTCTATCAGAAATCAGAGAGAATTATGCTGGACCTAAGTTGGTCAGAAGCTGTCTTCCATCTAATACCATGATTCTCTTTGGCTGACCCTTCCACAATGGCTCTTATAAGGTTCAAATATCAGTTTCTTCCCTTTGCTATTATGACTTTCTACTGCTGCTACATAGATCTTGAGATAAGACCATCTAGATTCGAGCAGCTCAAAAGACCCTGGGAGAGGTTTCATTCAGAAGATGAAAACAATAGGATCCTTAAGGTGCTTGAAGGTATTGAGGAGAGATACACAACTGGAGGGCAGATTTGGGTTGAATTAGTATGAAGTACATAAAAAGCAAGCAAATGTAAAACAATACATATATTAAATTCAGGAAAAATAAAAAGTTGTGCTGGAAAGGAAAAGTAATTTTTGTGTATTACATGGCTCAGCTACGCTTTTATAATCATAATAATGTAACTGAAATTGATCTAATTAAAATCACAATAGGACTTGGAATAGCGGAGGTGGGGGGGCACAAAATTTTCTGTTGGTTTCTGAGAGCTGGTAGTAGTGGTGGTGGCCAGTGAGATTCATATCCTCATCTTCCTCAGTGGCAAGCCAATACCTAGAAATAAAAACCAAAGAAATACCATAATACAAATGGTATAAATAATCTATAAGCACATTATCTAAAAGAATACCAAAAGAATCCATTAAAAGGGGTAAATATTATTGCCTTTGGGGAAAGAATAATGAAGTAGATAATTGCTGGCTTTATTTTTATTTATTTATTTTTAAACAACAGGCAGACCTATTGCCTCTAAACTCTGGTCAGGTACACATTTGATAAAAATAAAACTGATTTTTCTTTTAAAAGGAGGAAAGGCAACTAACTTTACAATTCTCTCTTTTTATTTTTATCTGAAATACTAGAACTCCAACACTGCCTTCCAGAAGAACAGAACTTAAGAACAAAAAAGGTCCAGGAGCAAAGAGGTAGAGAAGATGGGAAAACTTTGTGTGGGGTACCATTCTATTAGGATGGTTAAAAACCTGCCAGTGATGGAGAGAACAGATGGAACCTGCACCCAAGGAAGCTCAAAGTAAAATAATCAAAGAACTCAAGCAGAACAGGCTGAACCATTCTAGACATCAAGAGGTAACCCTAGAGGAACGAGCCCTGGAATTGTACAGAAAGCCAAGTTCCTTCAGCAGGGCCTCAAATCTGCTGCCAAGCTCCTGGTAGCTAAAAACCAAAACTGGGGCATGAACTGTTACATAATCTTTATGATCAGAGAGAATTATGGAAAGTTCCTCAGGGAAGACGGAAGAGCTTTTCTTAGCAGTAAATTATAAAGAAATATCTCATGTGGGCTCTTATAGGAGATACGCAGTGATGTAGGGATAAGGCTCTCAATAATGCTGCCACTGGAGCCATCGAGATAAGTTGCCTGTGCTTCCTTTGACAAATGCCCAAGGCAGAGAGCTTTGCAGGGGTGAACGTAGCCTGGATGCAGGGCTTGATCTGAGCGGTGCCCAAGGATGTCTGGTTCTGGGGTTGACTAAATATCAAAGACAGAGGAATATGTTTAAAATATCTGAGAAGCATGGAGACTGGTATGGACAGCAAATGAAGCAGGTATTGGGAGCCGCTTTACAGACAGAAAAGTAAAGCAGGAAAGTGAGAGGAGCATCTGGTGGGTGTGACGACAGCCGGGATATATCCGGGCTGCCAGCAAAGAAAGTGATCTAAGGTTTAGATAGAAGGATCTCTGCTTCCCCCAAGGATTGGGAAGGAACAAGAAAAGCCATAGGTAGCTTAGAAGTAGTCATTGAAGGCTTGCGCCTGCTGTTGGAACAAAGCATGTGGCCCAGAGTCTGATGACTAAGCAGGGGAGGCTTCATTGTGTCCTGTGTCCCTTGCCAGTGTATCATTATATTCGGAGTATTCTAATCTCGGTAGAAAATTTGTTAGGTCTTCGATATGCTTATTCTTCAAAAGAAATCTTGACAAAATAGGGAGCCTTCTGGATTCACTAACCTTAAATGTGCTGTAGAAGCTAAAAGGAAGACAAGTTGTATTCCACATAGGAAGTTGGAGAGACTTCCTGTAGGAGGTGGCTTTAGGATTTAGGCTTGATTGATGTGGAGGACGTTGGAGCTAGTGGCAACATTGACAGCCAAGAACTCAGGGATAGGTTAGATAACAGTGGGGGAGTGGTTAGGTGTGGCCAGGTGTCTGTTGTTGGAAGACCGTTGAGAGATGAAGATTGAAGGCAAGATCAGAACTTGCTTTGGAGGGTCTTAAATTCCAGGACAAAAGAATAGCAGTCATCAGTGGCTGGTGTCTGCTCTCACGGACAGTGGTAGGTGTACAGATCCAAAAGTGAGATGTTAGTGGTTTTATATGAGTGTTAAGAATGTCACTTCTCTCTCCTGTGTCTGTTGCCTAAGTATCATTTTCAATGTCCCCAGAGCCAGACTAATTTCCTTAACAGCTGCTGACATTACTTGAACTCCTTTTATAAATCCAGGCACTGTACTGGGTGCCTTACATTTCTTATCTTAAGTCAGTGAAGTAAGTACTGTTTTAGGATAATTTTATAGCAAGTGAAGGCTAGTGAAATTTGGACACTTTTTTCAAGGTCACATAGCTAGTAACGATGGAATCAGATTTAGAATCCAGCCCCATGCATTCTGTTCATTAGCAGTTACTGCCCTTCTTGAAGTGAAGAAGGCCCTAAAGCCTTACTGAACCCAAAGATCAGTGCAGAGCAGGTGCTCAGAAGATTGACCCTGACTGCCAGAGTGTGATGCTAGGGAAGACCAGGCTGACTCAGGCAAGGGGTACTTCGTCCCGGGAGATAGTCTGGGGCTCAGTTGCTAAGGATAGGGGCAACTCATGTTTCCTAGCATTGTTTTTCCTACCCACTCTCAAGCTCAGGAAACTCAACTAGGAAGGACCCTTTGAGGTCCTACTTCTGGGGACAGGGTCCAGAAGGCAGATGGGTATCTGCCTTCCCTATCTACTAGGTCTCTGGAAATGGTCTCTAACCCTGCTCTTGGCTTCTAGATATCCAGTTAGAGCAGGGACTGAGCCAAGCTAGTGTTCTTTAACTCTTGAGGGTACTGCTTTTGGGGGCTGTGACCTCTGCAGCTCTAAGGTGATGCCAGCTGAGGTCTGTGGCATGGCCATAGGTATCTATCTGCAGAGACATTAGCTCTGAGATGTTCTGCCCTCATTTCCTGGGTCAAGGTAGGGGTGGGAGGCAGTGATGTGGTCTCCTCATGTTAATTCCTACTCCCTCACAGGGAGTCTGGCCACAGGGCCACTCTTACCAGCCAGGAAGCAGGCAGTTAGACAGGCTTTCTCCCCATCTTCATCATGGTGTCTAAAATTTCATTACTAGAAACATATATACTTTCTGCCTTTGGAGTGTCCTATTAAAATTCAGATCCCCCTGGCAAAGACTATATTTTAAGTACCTATTACCTGACTTCTCAGCCAGGAATGCTTGAGTGAGATAATTATGGGACACCTAGAGTCAGAACGTTAAGAGGATAGGATGAGGGTGGGCTGGAGGAAAAGTGCTGCTAACAGCAACAGAAATGGAAGAGGGACATTGTATGAAGAATTTCCAGGCACTTAGGGATAGCCCTGTATAACCATACCAGTAAGGACAGGTTCTAGAATTTAAGTAAAACAAAATACATTAATCAAAAAAGTTATCAAGCCAGAAATAGGTAGGGAATTCATTCACCCATTCATCCATCCTTAAAACCTATGACAAGGACTTATTTTGTGCCTGATATTGGGCAGGTGTATAAGAGTTACTTAGGTGATTGAGCTATGATCCCTTCCTTCTGTGAGTTTCTAGTCTGGTGGAAGAAGAGATAAGATATATGAAAAACAACCACCAAACGAGATGGTAAGTGTTACGGCTCATAAGACAAGAAGAGATAGGAGTTCTGAGGTGGGGAAGGCTAATGACACTGAAAAGACCTTCTTGGAGGAAGTGACAAATGAATCAGGCCTTAAAGAATGTGTAGGATCCCAGCAGATGGAACCAAGAAAGACATGAAGAAAGGAAAGGAGACAGGAAATTGGAGAGTATATTAGGGGACTAGGAAGTGGCCTGTGTAGCTTCACAGAGCTTATGAAGGAAAGATTGGAGATAAACCTGGAAGGGCTCTGGCCTTGACTTGAAAGAGTCCCTGAGGCTTTGGCTCAGAGTGGAGTTGGATCCCAGGAGGGAGGTTGCTTTGCTGTTATGTCTGGGGAAGCCTAGGAAGGACTAGTGATGGGGGCAGGGAGAGGGAGATTGTGAGACACATGCAGTGAAAAGGGAGGAGAGGGGTATGCGTGGAGTCAGACAGGCCAGAGAGGAATTCTTAGCTTGTCTTTTTGCTTTGCTGAGAAATTCAGAGCAAGCTATTAGATTTTCCCTGCCTTCACATATTCCATCTCTAAAACTCAGTTTCTTAAAGGAAAATATTTAATACAACTAGGCCTAAAAATGTTTTCAAAACTTCTGGGGCTAGAGGCTATGGCCTCATGGCACTTTCCAAATTTTTAGCATTTGTGAATTCCAGAGGGGAGAGAAGCAGTGTCTGTTTCAACTCTCCTGTGTCCTACCTGCCACAGAACAGGCACATCCCTCTGGCTGGTGGAAGCTGAGGGTGATGGAAATGACAAGATTAGTAGGGGACCAAGTGATTCTTGCTACCCATGCACTGGATCTTGAATGTAGAGCAGAGTTCCAGTCTCAGAGGTGGGATTGTGCCTGGGCAGGGATGCTACACATTGAGAACTGACTTGGGGTGGCCTGCAGTCAGCACACAGTCAGAGTACTGGAGATAAGGAGGCATGTCATCGTTTCTAACAGTGAAAAATTGGAAACAACGTACATGTCCAAGAAGAGGGGATTGATAAAATGAATTATGGGTGGTGCCTAGGTGGCTCAGTGGGTTAAGCCGCTGCCTATGGCTCAGGTCATGATCTGGGGTCCTGGGATTGAGTCCCGCATTGGGTTCGCTGTTCAGCAGGGAGCCTGCTTCACACTCTCTCTCTCTGCCTGCCTCTCTGCCTACTTGTGATCTCTGCCTGTCAAATAAATTTTAAAAATAAATAAATAATGGAAGAGGCATTCTCTGAAATATGGTAAGTCCATGGTACTGATCTAAGTTTATTTGTAAAGTAGTATCATCATAATACAGCCAATTACAAATTTCAGCCTATTACAAATTTCTGTATGTTCTCTTCTATTATAATTAACAAATGTCCATTATTCTAGCAAAGACCTATCTCTCTGCTTGTGCACAAAATTCTATTCATTCATCATCCGGGGCATAGGTCCAGTTGTTATCTCCTTTCCTTCATTATTATCCCTTCCCTCTACTGGATTATAAACATCACCTCAAAAACCTACCATACTATTACTCATCCAAAAGCTAAAATAAAATATACAACCTTTCTTGACTTCCCCAGATCCTACCTTGTCTTCTCTCTGCTTTCTCTCATTGCAAAACTTTTTGAAACAGTGGTTTATATTTGCCTCTACTTCCTTCCACTCACTCTTTCTTAAGTTCACTCAGATCATGTTGTTCTCCTATTGTTCCACCAAAACTATTTGGTGTTACTTTGTCAATCAAATGTTCAGTCTTATTTAACCTCATCCCACTTAACCTTTCAGCAGCCTGTTACAGCTGATCATACCGGCTTATAACACTTTTCTTACTTGCTTTCTGGGACAGGAGACCCTGATGGCTTTCCCCTTACTTCTGTGGCCTCTTAAATGATTTTTCAGATTCTTCCAATTGTCCTTACTTTTTAATTTTCCTTTCCTCTAGGGTCCAGCTCCCAGGTCTCTTTGTTTTTTTCTGTACTCTCTATAGGGAATTTCATTCAGGTGTATGGTTTTAAACATCATATACACACTGTCAATTTCAGAATGATATCTCCAGTTTCAACATATATCTGCTTGCATGCTTAATAGGCATCTGAAACTTGGTTCTTCCAAGTGGAACTTGTGGCTTTCCCCACTTCATATGCCCAATAGTGCCCACAACTCCTAAAGCTCCCCCTCTACCCATTTAGGTCATCTTGACTCCCGTGTTTCTCTCACATTTCACAACAAAGTATCAGCAAATCTTGATGGTACTATCCAAAAATCTGCTCTGCCAGCAACATCTTAAAACGTCCTGAATCTGGCTCCTTCTCATCACTACGCAGCTTTCACTGGGTCTCTGCTACCCATATCATTGTCTTTCTAGTTCTATCTGGTCTCAATGCCTGTTTTCTCTACAAAGCAGCCAGAACTGTCCTTTTAAGACCTCCATCCCTGCTTACAACTCTCTGTGGCTTCCAACAGACAAAATAAAACCCCAACCCCTAACCATGCCCAAAGGCCCTGGGATCTGACCTTTATTCCCACCCTTTCCCTCTGGATCACTACTTTCCACCTACGGCAGCCTCTTTGCTCGTCCTTGATGATGCCCAGAACATTCCTGTCTCCCATTATTATCTACTGTGTATAGTATAGGAGTTGTGTCCAGCTTCTATGAAGGTCATTCACATTAGCTGCAGTGTGATTTGTACCCCTGGAAGTCTCAGTGCACAACCTGCATAGCTGTATATAGCATATGTCTAGCATATATTAAAGCATAAATTTATTCATATATTTATTTATTTTCTGATTCCCCCAGTAGAACATAAGCTCCTTCAGGAGGGAGACTTTGCATACCCCAGCATGTAGAACAGGACCTACAATAGGACCTCAGAGATGCTCAAAAATTTTTTGATATATGAACTAATATCTGTCTATGTGGTTGCATAGGAATTAAAAAGAATAGATAGTGATTATATCTGACCAATGAAATTACATGTAATTTTTCACTGTCTTCTTCATCCTTTCCTTAGGACAAGGATATTTTAATAAGAATATATTATTTTTATAAAGATGCAATTATTTTGGAGTTAGATAAACCTGAGGTTGAATTCTGCCTCTATACTTGTTGAGTAACCTTGGGCAAATTTATTACCATCTCTGTGTCTTTTTAAAATGGAGATACTATCTAGTTTATTGGGCCATTATGAGGATTAAATAAAATATGTACATCAAAGCTTGGCACAGCAGCTGCCTCAGTAAATAATACTCTCTCCTCCTTTTAATTATTATTGTTTTTATTCTTCTTCTTGGGGAGAGATCATTGAGATGTAAATAAAGTCTCTAAGCCTTGAAGAACAAACTGGTCTATGTTCAAATGCAGTTGTCTTTCCCTGATGGCCAGTGAGAGGGAATAACTGGGCTGGACTGATGCCCAAGACAGTGCAATGTGGTGAATTAATAAAGGGAAGCCAGGTCATTAATAGGACTTTAAGTATTTTAAGGCTTTTGTAACTCTATTTGTGTTCTTGTGGATTATAGCAGGAAAATGGCCTGGAAAGTGGGCAGGAAGAGAAGGGAGGGACCCTCTCCTTTATTCTCCACTGGCCTTGTATTAGAGGAAATCTATGTAAAAGAACAATGAGGCCCTGGGAGCAATCAGTGAGAGCACTAGGATCTGCTGGAGGGAAGAAAAGCTGTAGTGAGCTTACCAAAAGCCCGACATGCCCACCTTGGACCAAGTGCCAGCACCAGGAGCACTCTTTTGCCTTGGCCCAGAGACTTGGGGGGCACACATTCCAATCTCATTATGCCATCCTTGAGCTCAAACAGCAAAGGGTGATTTGCTACTCATAGATTTATGGTGATAGTTATCTTGGTCAAAACTCATGTGCACATCAATCACAACAATGTACTTCATGGTTCACCTACTGGCTTTCCAGAGAGCCCACCAGAAAATATTTTAATTGTTAATTCTGACAACACTTCTGGCCTGAATCCTGCAACATCCCACCATGGGAAGCTCAGTGAAATTAATTTAGAGAGAAACCCGGAGGCATTGCTCCTTCTTTCTCCTTTAAAATTAGAACAAGCCTTAAGCAGGAAGCTCCCTCTTCCTGACCTCGGGTCCAGCCTGGCACCTATAGGATTTCCAGAGTCATTCTAACTAGAAAATATCCCAAGCCCTTAAACATGAGAGCAGCAACGAGGAGGAGAAATGTCACTGGGCAAAACCTCTGATTAGCCAAACATCTTCAAATCCAAAAGATATCTCTTTCCAAGCCTTGAACCCTAAATGTTTCTCCCTAGGCATAAGTAAAAGCAGATAAAGAAAATCTTTGTTTCTTTGTTTCTGGTTCACCTACAGACACTCCTACAGATCTTATCTTTCAGTCTTATGAATGCTTTTCTTGATGAAAAGGAGAGAGGGCAGGCTTTTTTCCTTCCTTGGCCTCCAAGCCATGTGATCAGAAATAGCCATCATTCCTTCCATTCATATCCTTCTATCATATCCTTCCATTTTTCTAGAAGAAACAGCCCTACATTAATACCATGCTTTAACTCAGTACCATGTTCTCATGCCAGTGACAGCTTACTGGACCAGGAGTGGAGGCAGAGAGAACCTTGGCTAAAAACAGTGGCCCATGATTTTATGTGGTCCTAGAGACTCTGCTCTGACAGAAAAGAGCAAGGGCAGTGAGGTTTTTGCCCTTAGGAAGTTGAAATGGAGAAGATCTGCGACTGAAAGTATGCATCTCACAAGACATGGGGGGATCATTAACCAACTGAAATTGGGATAAACCAAAATTATGAGAAAAAAAAAGCACTACATGGAGAAAACATACATTAAAGGTACTGAGGCAGTCGTTGGGTCATTAGAAGAGGAGTGGACATCAGTAGACAAACTGTTAACTCAGAATCGGATTCCCTCCATGGAATTGTTTGTGGCTTTGATTGTTTCATAGTCATAACTTTGACCAACTCCATAAATTGCCTTGTCATAGAGAGACTAAAGCTAGTTTTGCCAGATCTTTTTTTTTTTTCTGCAGTACGTATAAAAGTTGGTATCAGTGTCCCACTGGGGTCTCAATCTTCTAGCAAACATAACTAGCACATTCTCAGTGTTCAAAATCAGCCTTGACAGCCAACTTTGCTCATCACGGACCACCTTTGACCCTTCATAAAGCTATTTTCCATTGAGCTTCTGTGGGGCTTCCATGAAGATGACATCAGGGGTAATGCCCATTTTCTCTCTTTTTGGCTCCGTTAGTGCATTTGGTCTATGCTGAGTCACAGCCTGACAATTAGACAGGCATTTAACTCCCTTCCTGTGTTTCCTCAATCCTCCAGTGGGAAGCCTGGTGGATTCACACCCCTCTAAGCACATTTTACATTTGGTAATAAAGCCCCCTGGGGTTACACGTGAAAGGATGAGACAGAGATCACATGTTTTCGGACACTGTTTTATATTGAATCTTCATTTTTGCCTTAGCTCCTCTAGTTTTTGCCTTTAATTATGTTCACAGAATAACAAGCTGCAACCAATGAGGGGATCAAAAGGGTAATTGGAGGTCATTTTGCTCCCTAGAAGAGGCTTAGCCCTAATTGTGCAAAGACAAAAAGACTGTAGGATTTCCTCCAGTTCAAAGGTGTTTAGGGTTACACATAAAAACAATTTAAATCTTTTAAAGACCAAAGAAATGCAAAAAAAAAAAAAAAAGATAGATATGGCAAATTTTGTCCAAGGAGATGAAAGAATTGAGAAATGATCCCTGCCAGAGACGCATGGGAATCTATGTGTCCCATCAATGCTGTGGCAAAAATTCAGTTGTCGGGGCGCCTGGGTGGCTCAGTGGGTTGAGTCTCTGCCTTCAGCTCAGGTCATGATCTCAGGGTCCTAGGATCAAGCCCTGCATCAGCCTCTCTGTTAGGTGGGGAACCTGCTCCCCCCCTACCCACCTGCCTTTCTGCCTGCTTGTGATCTCTCTCCCTGTCAAATAAATAAATAAAAGCTTAAAAAAAAAATTCAGTTGTCATCTCACAAGGAACCTCTTCTGTAGTTAATGAATCACAGCAAAAAAAAAAAAAAAAGGCCAACTCTGAAAGTACTTGAGAAGAATTATAAAATGAGCATCTTTTAACTTCAGATATATAATTAACAGTAGAATTTTTAAAGAAAACTAAATATACATTATTAATATTTTTGCATTAAGGGATCTGTGAAAATTTTATTATTTACAAAATTTAAAAATAATCTAACCTATTAGAATAAAGACCTGTCTGGTAATTCTAATTTAATATGTATATTTCAGTTAACTTATTTAAATTTATGATTTTAAGTTGAAGTTATTTTATAAATAATATTGCAACATGTAAAAATTAAGACTTAATTTGATAGCTTTGCAAGGGTTAAGCACTTAGTTTTATAAACTAAATCAGACAATTGGTATACTTAAAAAGGCTACAGGATGGTAATGATGGTGGATCTAACACCCCATATATCTTCTTCTCTTCTGAAGTCCTAATAAAACTATAGCAAAGGTTTTTTTATTATTGTTTGTTTGTTTTGTTTGTTTTTTTTTTTCAATAGAAGCCCACAAGGATGGGGAGAAAAAGCAGGGAACAATGGCAATAAATTTTGGAAGCTGAAAAGCAGACAGATGACTGTTAGTTTACTTAGCATAAGCTAGAAATCTGAATCTTAAGCCTGAAATGAAAAAAAGCCAAGAATATCCTGATCTAATCCACAGAATCCTCAAAAGACTTAGAGCTGAAACTGGAGAGGAAGGTGGGGGGTAGTGGCCAAAAAAGAAGCCTTGTTTGAAAGTAGTCAGGGATCACAAGCCTCCAGGTAAATGCCTTTCCCTGGCACAATACACACAGAGTTTTCTACTCTAAGAAGAATCAGAGGGACTCTGGATTGGAGAACACCAAGCTGGGGGTGACAGCATGAGTGTACTGAAAAAAGAGTAAATGAATATATGCACATGACCCCCACAGCACCCCACACCTCCCCAACCCCACCACAGTCTTTCTCTCCCACTCAACTCCAAGAACCACTGAGAGCTAAGCCTCTCCCCAATCGAAGTGTATACTCTGGGAAATCTGACCAATCCAAGAATAAAGACCTTGGGATGGTGGCATCAGAGATTTTTGATGTGTGGCCCACACAAACCCACCTAAGGGAAACTCAGAGTCGACAGGTCCTCACCCATATGCTCAGGACTTCAATCTGCTCTCTACTCACTTTCAGACATGAATAGACAGACAGGGTTTGCCAGACATCTGAGAAATGGCTCTAATATGAAAAAGAGAGACCAACACAAAGAAACCAGCCAGTGGGATGGTGCAGAGACACAGGGATAAAAAACTTACAAAAACATAATTGTTACAATAATCAGAGAAAAGCACAGATACTGCATCCATGAAAAAAAAGAACAAGGTGGGATAAAAGGAACATTCAGGGAATAAAAAAGAGAGCTCTTGGAAATGAAAAACTGATAGCACTAATGAAAGAAATCAAAAGGATTAGGAGGGGTGCCTGAGTGGCTCAGTGGGTTAAGCCTCTGCCTTCGGCTCGGGTCATGATCTCGAGGTCCTGGGATCGGGCCCCCGCATCGGGCTCTCTGCTCAGTGGGGAGCCTGTTTCCTCCTCTCTCTCTGCCTGTCTCTCTCTGCCTACTTGTGATCTCTGTCTGTCAAATAAATAAATAAAATATTTTTAAAAAAGGATTAGGAAATGAAGGTGATAAACAAAATAATGGGGAAGGGGAAAACAATAGGACAACCAACATCCAAATAAAAAAATTTCTAGAAGGAAAGAAATGAGAAGAAAAACAGCTGAATTAATCATGAAAAATATGATTAAAAAATTTCCCAGATCTGTAGATAGGAGTTTCTGAATTAAAAGGGCTCATCAGGTTCCCAGCAGGATCAATGAAAATAATCTACATGGAGTTACAACACTATAGATTATCAGAATTGTACAGCTACATAGCTGCTAGAAATTAAAAAAATAGGGTTTCAAGAAATAATAGTAAGAATTAATAACTGAAGTGGAATGAAACTTTGCAACATCTATAATAGAAGCTAGAAGACAACTAAACAATGACTTCAAAATAATTTCCAACTTAGAATTTTCTATCAAGATTAACCAAAATTAAATGTGAAGAAAGAAAGGAGATATTTTCAGGCACAGAAATATCTACACATTTTAGTTCCTAAGCACACATTCTTAGGAAGCTAGTGGAGGATGTGCGTGATCATTGAAGTAAGGGAATTAGTCCACCCCATCAGAAAACAAGGTCCTATATTCTGATTTTCATTTAGGGTAAGAAAGTAGATCACTCAGCTCTGTATTAGAATGTTGGACATTTGAGGATGATTAGGATTTAAATAGGAAGAAATAATTCTGAAGTGTTCTATATAATAAATAACATATAATAACTTGTACAGAACAGAAACTGTGGTCCAGCACAAGACACAGTGGAGGGAATCATCAGGATGGCAGTGAAGGGAGATGCTAGGAACACCATGCAGGAAGGATATCCCCTAAGATCCAAGCAGTAGACAAATTGACATCAGCACATCACTGGCCAGCATACCCTCTTTCTAAATCTGCTAAACTAATAAAGGATGTACTCCAGCGGAATAGGGGATAGAGGGAGACATGAGATTCAAGACATGAGATCCTGTTTCTTTCAAGAAGCAGGAAGACTTGAGTTCCAGGAAACAGGCTTCCTACCCATGAGAAGAGAAAGGGAATTTCTGGGATGACAGTAAAGAGAAGTCATGGGTGGTACTATGTGGCAGACCTAAACCAACCCAGGTTGAAAGAGAATGAAATTCTCTGGGAGGGAGTTTTCAAAGGGGGAAAAAAAGGCAGTAAGTCAGTGTTAGACCTGACATGATAAAATTTATGAAATACAGTATTGAGATATTTGTAGAAATTATGGTAGAATTAGCAAAATGTACAAAGAAAAAACTAAGCAGTTTTTTTAAAAGGCAAGCAATTGTGAAGTTCAGGGAAAGCAAAAAATAAGAAATAAAACAATTGTAATGCCCTACAAAGCTCAGCTTAGAATAATGTTTACATAGACAAATAATGTGACCACTGAGAATTACTTCAAACAAAGATCTTGATAGCACTGTAGTGAAACAGTGGTCTGGAGAAGCAAAGGGGAAGGTGGCATGAGAAAGCCAAGTCCTCAACTGTTACTGTAGATCAGGAGAAATGGGTCAAATTGCACTACCAAAAGTTAGCAGTATATAGATATATATATTTAGATGTATGGAGAGGCGAATATTCCAAAAGAAATGGCTGAAGGGGTCAAGAGTAGTTGATCTTAAAAAGAAAAAAAAATAGGGGCGCCTGGGTATCTCAGTCGGTTAAAGCGTCTGCCTTCAGCTCAGGTCATGATTTCAGGGTCCTGGGATCTAGTCCCGCATCGGGTTCCCTGCTCTTCAGGGAACTCCCACTCCCACTCCCCCTGCCTATAGTCTCTTTCTCTCTCTCTTTCTGTGTCAAGTAAATAAAATTTCTTAAAAAAAAAAAAAAAGAAGAAGAGTAGCTGATCTCTGGAAAAGCAGAGGGGGTTTGAGGGTGGGGGGTCAAGGGAATCATTTTTTTGTTACAAGCATATTTGTACTATTTGTGAATTTATGTGCATGAGTTATTTTAACAAAAATAAAAAATAATTTAACAAAATAGAATAGAATAGAATATACTAAATATATAATTGCTATTTAAAATTATGCTTAATTAAGTTTATAAATGGGGTCGGGTTTAACCAAAGGCCCCTAAAGGTGATTGTCAGATTTTCTGGAATTATATATAAAATAATAAAGTTTATAAGTTGAACATAAAATCCTAAGGAAGGATTAGGTTCAATTTACTTGAATAAATTTAATATTATTTCACAAAAACATAAGTAACTTCTGAATATCCTTTTCTCTGCATAAAAGTCCATCTTGAGAATATGAAATTCCCTGGTACTGTCAGATTTAAAAGCCTGTGCTGGATGGTAGAGGAGGGAGCAATGGTTGGGGTGCGTAGCTGCCTCTGCCCTGGAAAAGGGAAGGCATCTTTAGCCGTGGGCGTTTCCTCAGCACACATCATTTATACACTGGGCAGATGTGGGCACCTCAGGATCTCACTGACCCAGGAAGCTGGCCTCCTCGAAGTGGTTCTGCCTCAAAGGATGAGAACGAGCTATTTGATCTTGAAGCTCTGTCTGGTCATCCCTGAGCCACACAATGTATGGATCTGCCTCCTCCACCGCTCTGGGGAATTCTCAGTGGGATGGACGGTAAGGCTGATAAATTGCTTTCTCAGCCCTGTTAGTGACCTTCACTGTTCCACAGTCATTAGACTCTGGGGAAATGAGCAGTAGCTCCCAATTAGGAAAAGTGTGTGTGTGGGGCGGGTGGAAAGGATGCTGGGGCAGGGGACGAGCAGGCAGTAGAGGATGAATGGGGGATGAGTGATCTTCTAAAGAAGACCAGCCTGAGAGTGATGAGGGAGCATGAGGCTGGCTGAAGACAAAGCAAAAGCTGCGCCTTGCACCCCCCTCTCCATCTGCTCCCCGTCAGTCATATGTGTAGCATCCCTCAGGCTGCCCTGACTGCCATGAACAATAAGCAAATAGTTAATTTGCAGAGCTCACAATCCTGCTAGACAGGAGTCTCCCTTGGCTTACAAATGTCCTAAATCTCACTAACAAAGACATCCCACCAAAAAGTCTCCCAACTATCTTAATGTTAATGGCTGGTCTAAAGACAACATTGATCCAGCCTTAAGAGCAAGGCCTCCGGTAGGCCTGGGACATCCTGGCACCTTGTAGGCCCTCTTTAGCATATGAAAACTCCATTGAAACCTTCCTTACCCTCACCTTCCCCCAACTGCAGGCCACATAACCTGCCATCCCTCACAACCCAGGGCAGCAGTTCTTCCTGCCCACGGGTCCTGTCCCTGTGCTTTAATAAACCACCATTTTGCACCAAAGATGTCTCAAGAATTCTTTCTTGGTCATCGGCTCCAGACCTCAGCCCACCAAACCTCACCTAGGTTCTAGAACTTCATCAAGAGGAAGGACAACTTTCGAATTAGTCCACAGGAACAGACACTCATTTGAAAAGATTACGAGAGATGTTTCCACAGTCACCCTCAGGAAACCTTTCTTTCCCCATATTTTAAAGTCCTCTCAAGCTCTTCAGAATATGGGACTAGGAAGAGTAAATTTAAATAGGCAGGATGATTCTCATGTAATGTATTGAGCAGGACTTCAGAATGACCAGGTAGTAAAGATTAGAGACCTTGTGGGCCGTGTGAACTGTTGAAAGTGCTCGACTCTGCCATTTTAGCATGCAAGCACCATGCAGTGTGTGAATAAATGAGGATGGCTGTGTTCCAACGCAGCTATATCTACAGAAATAGACCATGGGCCAGATGTGGCCCACGGACAGTTGTTTGAAGATGGCTGCCTTAGCAATGCTAAGGAATGGTAGAATTTCAGGACAAGTAGACAAGTGCGTGAGACTATCAGTCGGAAAATTACCAGTTGGAACTGCTAGAAGACAATCTAAGCTTCCAAAACCAAAAGGGAATTTTTCATTTATATAACTGAAAATCTAGAGGTAGAACTGCTTTAGGAGCAGTTTTAACTGACTGCTTTTTTCCTCATTTTTTGGGCCCCCATTTTCCTCTGTTGAGGGCATTCTCAGTCAGGTTCTTAGAGTCATAAAATGGCTGCCACCAGCCACAAGCCTAGGTCCTTTCAGATTCACATCCTGTAGACAAAGCATGGAATTCCTGGCTGAATCCTTGAGATGCTCTCAGATCATACTGGCTTTAAGCCAGGTACCTATTCAGTCTTGATAGATGCTGGCTCTTTCTTTGTTTTGCTTCTTCAAAAAGGTTCTGATGACTCTTGGGCCTTAATCTTCCATATAAACATTATAGTCAGCTTATCAAGCTCTGTGATAAACATTGCTGGGCTTAACTGGAACTGTATGAAATCTATGGACAAATTTGAGAGGAATCAACAACTTGACAGTTGTCTTCATATTTATGAATGTGATGTACTTCTTTCCGTTCACTTAGATGTTTTAATATCTCTTAATGATTTTAATTTTCCTTGCAGTGTTCTTAGACATGTTTTGTTAGATTTATTTCTAGAGTCTTGATATTTTTTGATATGACTACAAGAGTTATCTTTATTAGTTTATCTATTGTTGCATGTTACTCTAAAACTTAGGGACTTAAAGTGGCAGTAAACATTTATTATCCTTACAGTTGCATGGATCAGGATTTGGGGGGTATCTTGGTGCTGACTTGAATCTTCCATGAGCTTGTAGTCAAGCTGTCAGTCAGGGCGGCTATCATCTGAAGGTTCGACTGGAACTAGAGGATCACCTCCAAGGTGGCCACGCATGTCATTAGCAAGTTGGAGATGGCTGCGTGTGGGAGGCCTCAGTTTCTCGAGATGGGGCCTCTCTACAGGTTGCATGGGGTCCTTACAATATGGCAGTTGGCTTCCTTTGTAGTGAGTGATTCAAGAGAAAGAGAAACCTAGGAAGAAGCTATCCTTTTTGGGATCCAACCTCAAAAATGGTGTAACATTACATTCTGTTTGTTAGAAGGGAAACAGTAGTCTGTCTCATTTTAAAAGGGAGAGCAATTTGGTGCCACATTTTGAATCTCAGGAAGGAAATAGGCACAATGCCTGAAGTCAGAGAGTTTTTGTTTTATTTTTATTATTTATTTATTTATCTATTTATTTCCAACGAAACCTCTGTGCTTACACAGAAATGGACGTTTACTTTTCCTAGTTTTACAATGTGCTTCCACTAGGTATGCGGGTAAATCCAAAGAAGATACTGCTTCCTTAACATGGTTCTCACCGTGGCCCTGGATGGCCTTGCATGACAGCCACAGTGAATGGATTTTAGCTTCCCTTCAAGACTCCAGTTATTCTTTTGCATGGCTTTTCTCTCTTCCTGGAGCACATTTTACCTGGCTTATGCCCACTGATGCTTTCCTTGACTGAGCCTGGATAGGATGCTTCTTTACATGCTCCCATCACACCCTGTACTTTCACCTGCATGACGCTAGTCATGCTATAATGTGTGGTTCTTAAAGTCTGGTCCTCAGGCAGCATTCACAAAACCTGGACATTTTTTAGAAATGCAGATTCTCAGGCCGCCCTCACACCTCCTGAATCAGACACTCTGGGTTGACCCTGAAACCTGGACTATAACAAGCCCCCGAGATGTTCACTCGGTTTGGGAACCACGGCTCTGTCTGATGCACTGCTTGTTTGCTGTTTAGATCCCACACTGAAGATAGGCTCCACAAGGGAGGGCCGCACCTGTCCTATTCACCCCTGTGTCTGCCAAGCCCACAGTAGGTGCTCTTTCAATTCTCCTGCGTGGAATCCAAAAGACAAAGGCAAGAGTGAGTGAGGGATTGTGATCAGAGGGAACTGCCAAGTGTCTAACCTCCACCTGGATGGTTTCACCTACCCCAGCACCACCCCAAATTCAGCCACACTAGATGCTCCAACCTTTTTATTTCTTTGCTTGCTTGTTTGCTTCTTTGCATTGCCTGGGGATTCATTATCTTCCAACTAAAATTGACTCTCAAGAAGCAGAGATCCTGGGACTCTGGGCCAGCACCATTAGCTTAAGGATGTGCTCTGTGCTCTGGGACAGGATAGACAGCTGGACGGTGGCAGGTGGAGGCTCTGTGTTAGCCAAGGGGTTTGGCTGAGCTCCAACTCTTTGCCCCTCTCTGGGGACTTCTGACAGCTTGTGGAGGGGCAGGTGCATTGTTTTCTCCATGGGAACCCATAACACAGTGCAGGAAGTGTAATGAGACAGGGCAGAAGCCAGATGACTGTGAGCATCAAGGTACCAGCAGGGGCACGCGAGGGCAACAATCCAGTGACGACTTTGCAGCAGCAAAAGGCATTTTAACTTCAGCTGGGTTTGTTCTCTCCCTACCCTACTTCCCATCCTTACCCATCTCCACTGTTTCTCTTACTCTCCATTTCTTGATGTGGTACCTTTCTTCTACGGTCATTTTCAGATAGGACAATGGACCCAAGTAGAAACTTACTTTTTTTTTCTTTGTTTCTTTAAGTAAGCAAAACATTCATGGTACAGTTTTGGATTGTGATTTCTGAGGAGCAGGCTTCTCCTGTGTGTGCATGGAGGGGCAACTTCCCCCCTTTCCTTTCCTGACTGGCATGTGTAATGATATCCCTTTCTGTCTCCCACATGAATGTAGAGATTGTCATCTGCGTTTTCTAGGCTGACTTGCAGAAGGCTGTGAACTAGAGGACTTCCCACTGTGATTACTCCTGAAGGGAGTGGAGATTACTGATGTCGATCACTACGGATGGATAGTGCTGCGGGAGTTCCAGAGTGGCAGGGATTACAGGTGAAGTCTGCTGCAGGTGCTCAGCAGGGACACTTCCCTCCAGGGGACCCCAACTGAATGGGAGAAAGCCAGATCCCATACACCCAATTATCTGGTTCAGGGGTCAGCATACTGTGGCCCTTGGGCTAAATCTATTTAGTCAATATGTATCAAAGCTCTGGGAATTAGAATAGTATATGTACATGGATAGTCTTCCTAAGAATTAGGATTTTCTCTTTTCATAACAAATTTCAACTTTAGTTCATATCAGGACATCAGTGGATTTCCTTTGTAGCGTTTTTCCCCCCTCCAGCATAGCATTCAGGGTCAGGAATTGCATTTACCTGTTATGAACCTCAGGTTTTTGAGGTTTGATTCTGTTAAGGAAGAAAGCACTTGTTTCATAGTTCATTTCCTGGAAAACTGTAAGGAAAAGTCAACATTTTCTCTGGTTCATTAGTGCTTATACCTGGCCTGGAGGAATTTTCCAGGAACAGGAGAGATGTCCGTGGAACGGGGTTTCTAGAAAGGCAGTTTCCTCTGGGTGCCTGCTCATCCTCTGAATGTGGCAGCAATGGCACACATTTGGAGACCATGAGAGTATCCAAATGACCTCCATGGAGTCGGATTTCCAGTCAAACCTCTTTATTCTGGCTGCAGTGAGTCTGAGATATCTTTTTCCATGATGGACCCCAGCCCTAAAAAGGAAATGTGTTAGACCCTTCCATCAGCCTGAGAATTTGGAAATGGGATGAACAGAACCCTAGAACCAAATGCACAGATTTGGAAGCTACAGATCTGGGGAGAGTCCAATCTGGTACGTTGTTGAGGATTAGTTCATGACAAATTAATTATATCAATTAAAGCTACCATTTAAAGTATAATTAGTGATTTTTTAAAATAAAGAGAAAGTTTATTTTTGTTAGCATAAATACACTAGATAAAGATGAACTTGTACTAGATGCAATAAAGTTTGATTTGGTATGTGTGTAACATATATCTATGTAATCTTGTAGAAGTGCGTTTGTATAAAACATACCATCCAGGGGCCCCTGGGTGGCTCAGCTGTTAAGCATCTGCCTTCAGCTCAGGTCGTGATCCTGGGGTCCTGGGATGGAGCCCAGGCTTCCTGATCAGCGGGGAGCTTGCTTCTCCCTCTCCCTGCCCTCTCCCACTCTCCCTGCTTGTGCTCCTCCTCTCTCTATGTCTCTCTCTGTCAAATAAATGACTAAAATCTTAAAAAACAAAACAAAACAAAACATACCATTCATTTAGTTGTTATTCATTTTTTTAAATCAGTGATTTATTAAAGGTCTATTGTGTGCTAAGTGCTGGATGGAAAAACGAATCACACATTCCCTTGTACACTGCGAGGGGTGTACACTGTGGTACACAGGGTGGTACACTGTTTTGCTGTATTAAAGAATTTGGATTTAACTTTCAGAGAGTATTATCCTCACTGGCCCTGGCCTGGGCCAAGAGAATGTATGTTTGAAATTTTGAGCTCTTTGCGGGTGGTTAGCGCTCTTTTGGAAAACAGGATGCCTGGCAACCGTCTGCGGCAAGATTGAAAATACTGGTAAAGGGTTTAAGACTCTAACGATTCTTCCAGAACAACCAGCCCGACAATGAGTAATATGCAGTTTGATGTGAAAATTAGAAAACTGGCAGACGAAGATGCAAGAGGGAAATTGGATTTCCAGAGAGACGAATGGGAGGCCATGCGGCTGAATAGAGTTCATAAGATGCAAACGCATGCAGGGGAGTTGCAATTCTCCCTCATTCCCAGCACACAGAGCAAGTCCCTATTATTTATTTATTTGCGGGTGAAAAGCTAGAGTTCTGTGGCCCTGATGTTTATTATCAAAATGGATGGATTCAATATCGAGCAATGATGTGTTCAAAATGAAAGCCACATCATTAAATGTCACGGGCATTTATTAACACAGTTTCCTCCATATTCAAATAAACAGGCATTATCTCACCAGGTGCCACGTGACTCTAGCCTTCTCTGGACTGGCTTTGATCGAGGCTCAGATTCTGGGAGCCATTGTGATCGAAAGCAAGTTAGGGAAGAGCAGAGATATCCAGGGGACTGTGATGAGGAGTGGAAGATGCCTAGGTGGTGGCTTTAACGGGGAGGGTTCCATCTTCCGAAAGCACAGCATGGCCTGTCAACCTATGGCTTGTGCCTTTCAGGGCCCCCATCATCTGTCCCAGCAGGTCTCCTGTTTGTCTCTCCTTTCTCCTTCTCATTATTTTCTCTCGCTGCATATCCCTGATCAAAGACTGGCTTCCTTTCTTGTGAACTGTGACTTCTAACCTGGACACAAAAATTATCAGGGTAGGTGGCAACCTTCATCTCGGGATCTTTTGAACAGCTTCATGCCCAGAGCAAGTCCACGCTAAAAAGACTGCACCAATTTGAATAGCTGTGCTCCAACTGAAAGAAACCAACTTGAGAGAAATGACATAAATTCATTATTACTGAACTGAAACCTCTTGCTGCTCCAGGCAGAGAAGATAAATTACCACTCAAGTGATATAAAGTTATTTGAATGTTTCATTGGATCAAATGCATCACGATGTCTGGAAATCTCTTCTCTTTTAAGTTAGAATTAAAGAATGGTAATCAGACCAATAATAGACACTATCATTTGCATACATTTCATCTCAAGAGACTTCTGAAGTTATGTAATACTCAAGTGGATAATTGTTCTTCACACTCCTGACATATCAAGTTACAGCTCAGATTAAGGAAGACACATTGGTGACTGAGATGATTGGCAGGGCCCACAAGGAGGTCATCTGTAGGAACTGAAAGAGGGTATGGCTCCACGGGGGGCCTTTTAAGTGCTCCCTTGAGGGAGGTGAACTTGGCAACAAGTATTCAAAGCAGGTTTTCTCTGTTTTATGATTCCAGATAACTGGGTATTTGATGATGACCCAATTGCCAGTATTTTTTTTCTCTTTGATTGTCCCTTTTTGTCAAAGACTTCAATTCCTTGAAATAGCCTCAAAAGTTGCCATTAAAGTGGCCATTAATTCCATCCCCTGCCCCCTTCCCACAAATTCTTATTGAGCAGGTCCCTGGTCTGGGGTTGTGTTGTGAATGGGATTAATTTTTGGTGCTTGCTTAGAATGCGTAACATCAGCAGGCTGCTTTTTGCAAGTCCTTCCTTGTTTCTTCGTAATCCCATGATACTTTCAAGGAAGAATAGACCCCGTTTTATTTACTCTGAGCCTCCAGCGCCTAGCACAGAGTCAGGCATGAAAATGATGTGCCTTTCTTGTTGAGTAAAGAAATGACTAGCCCATTTCCCACAGTGCCATTTTTGTTATTAAAATGCCAATTGAATATTACCCCCACCTTAAAAGACCACCAGAGACGTGAGTCAAAGCCAATCAGCAAGGGTCGTTTATTGCAGGTTCGAACCTGGACCTCTCGGTGTAGTTTTCATAGAAAAAATAAGATAAGCTAGGTGTGCCATAGTGCTCACTAGCACTTTGCAATTGCCAAAGCCTAAGAATTAACATTTATACTGACTCCAAATGTGCTTTCCTGGTACTATATGCCCATGGAGCTATTTGAAAGGAAAGGGGATTGCTGTCAAGCCATAACTCCCCAATCAAATATGGGCCTAAGTTACGAAACACTCCTTATCGCTATACTAAGGATGATATATATCAAATCTGGGATACATATCTGTGGCTTACACCCACGATTGGACAGCTCAGTCAGAAGGCAGTTTTATGCTGGGAACAAAGGAATCATACGAGTGATACTTGGGCAAATAACACACAGTATCAAGGATGGCTATCACTAGAAATGTGTTCCCAAATAATAGTACTCCAGGCTACTGAGTGTTTTGCTACTGACTGGGTAAGGCGACCTGGCATTAGATGGCCAGCTCCAAACGAAACCCACTGGATATGTGGAACCAACCTGTGGCTCTGGCCTCCTCCAGGGTGGATAGGTCGCTGTACTTCAGGATTTGCCTGGATTCATGGGCGTATTACTGAAACCATTACAACTCCAGCTAATCTCCCCAACTTGAAACAAAGATGGACACAATCTGTTTTTAAATGGTATGATCACTTAGCATCCATCTTTGTTCCATCTGCGGGACTAGAGGATGTCATGTGGCATGTAGAAGCCCTTAATAAATATACTACAGAGGCACTCAATGATTCACTAAATGGCATCTCCCTACTTAATACCGAAGTGTCACAGATACGCAGGGCAGTCCTACAAAATAGGATGGCCTTAGATGTCCTGACAGCAGCCCAGGGTGGCACATGTGCAATTATCAAGACAGAATGTTGTGTGTACATCCCAGACTATCACAAAAATGTTCCAGGACTAATAAAGGATATGCCCAGATTAAGGCTCTACAAGGTCCCTCTCTCTCTTTTAGTGATTGGTTAAGTTCCTGGCTTGGAGGAGGGCTATGGCCAAATCTCCTTTTCGGGCTTCTTATTCTTATCGCCTTATTAACCTTAATATGTTGCTTTGTTCCATGTTTCTCTACTTGGTGCCGAGACTCCATTGCTACAATGACTACACCACGACGGACGATCCTTATCGCACGCGAGGACGCCTCTTCACTGTCAGCGCTGGATTCAGCTGCCTCCACCTTTCATAACTCCCTTATACATTCCTACCCTGATCAATATCGACCCCAGTAGGTAGGGACAGCTCTACGCCCCCATTTAGCACGAAGAAGTTATAAAAGATGAGACCTTCCACCTTCAACCCCCTTAAAGATTTAAGGGTCAAAGTTGTTCAGGGGGGAATGAAGGAGCAGGAGGCTGGCTGAGGACAAAGCAAAAGCTGGCGCCTTGCACCCCCCCCTTCACCGGCTCCCCTCCATATGTGTAGCATTCCTCAGGCACCCCTGACTGCCATAAAACGATAAATAGTTAACTTGCAGAGATCACAGTCCTGCAAGGTAGGAGTCTCCCTTGGTTTGCAAATGTCCTTGAGATTTACAACAAAGAAGTTACCTTATCAATAGCCCTAATGTCACCCTCCCCTCCATAAAACACCAAAGAGGCGGAGGTAGAAGGAAAAGTAAATAAAGTTAAATTTCTTCTAAACCTAAATCTCATTAACAAGGATGCTTGATAGCAGGAATGTAACATTCCACCAGGAGACTCCCAATTGTCTTTACTTGATAAGTAACCAGGCCTTCAATATCCTGGTAGTGCTTTTTTTTTTCTGCATGCGTGGGCTAACCGGCCAGTTCTGTTTCTGTAAGATTGCTTTGTCTGCTTTCGCACGGGGTCCCCTGACCCAATTCACTGACGCCAAGTATGCCTGTTCAAACTGTCAGTCAGTCAGCTCAGCCCCACCCGAAACTTGTTTGTACCTGTCTATAAAAACCCTGCACCAACCCAGCTCTGGACCTCTCCGCGTTATCGGTAACGAGCGCCGCAGAGGTCCAGGTTCGAACCTGCAATAAACGACCCTTGCTGATTGGCTTTGACTCACGTCTCTGGTGGTCTTTTAAGGTGGGGGTAATATTCATTTGGCATTTCAGTATAACTGACATTGAATCTTGGATACGGTAGATGCCAACAGTCAATGAAAAAATTAATTAGTGAACTGCTCACAATAGGCACACTATTTGTCAAAAGAGCAAAAAAAAAAAAAAAAAAAGCTCCCTTTAGAGATACATGGGAACTCTGCTAGAGCTTCAGGATTGGGGTGTGCTTGTGGACCATCCATAGGAACACAACTCTTCAGCAGTTTAACTTACAACCTAGAGACACATGCACTTATGGTGTTGGAAGAATATGTTCAAGGCATGTTCAATGCTAAACTGTGGGTAAATGAAAAGGTTTGTCCTTCCTTTAACATGCACCCTCACATACAGACTCATTAGTGGGTAAGGGTCCTTTCAGAAGAGTTAGAACAAGAGTCTGAAGAATCTAGTCTAAAGTCCTGGTTTTTCTCTAGTCTTGCTTCTGCTGCAAGTTAAATGAGTACCTTGGGTAAGTCATCTATCTTTTCTGGGCCTTAGTTTCTTTGTTTAAAAATTGGATCATGATAATGTTTTAGCCTCATTTGATTGCTCAGAGACCAAATAAGATAGGAACACCTTGGAGACAGATGGGGCTAGAAGTCAGTGGGAAGAGAGAAGGAGAGTAGTAGGAAGGGGAAGTAAATACAGGGGGGCGGGCCGGAGAGAGAGAATGGAATCAAACTGGCCTAGAGGCACTATAGGTGGAGGGGGACCGTTTCCATCTGAAAGACAAGAGGGAGTTTTTCTGGAAGTGTTTCTCAGGGCTACAGCAGACTGCTATTCCTATACCAAAATTTTGTCCTCTCCTCCTTTGCACTAGCAGAACCCTTGGATTGTTAGGGGGAACCACCTTGGAAAGAGCAAGTGTTTTTTCATGTGTTACTTTTCTCTCAAGCCTAGGTCTGGGAGTCTAGGGAAACACTAGCATATTGTAGACATTCTACATGCCTTGGAGAATCAGTGCTGTCCAAAGACCAAGTGTGAAGTTTCTAAAAATAAATAAATAAATAAATAATCAGTCAAACAAACAACAACAACAACAGCAAAAAACATGGTTTGGAACAGAGTTTAAATAAGTCACATGAGACTGGGGCCTTTTTATGGCTTAGGGTATGAAAAGATCTCTTTTCACCTGTTGTGTCCTGGAAAAAGCCTTTCCTTCTGTTTTCTTTCTTTCCTTCCCTTCCTTTCTTTTCTTGCTCCCTTCCTTCCTTCCGTCCTCCATTCATTCCTTTACTCCCTCGCTTCCTCTGTCCCCTCCCTCCTTCCCTCCGTCCCTCCCTCCCTTCCTCCCTCCCTTCCTTCCTTCCTTCCAATACAGTCATGTACTCAGTATTGGAGAGCAGCAGAGAGAATGCTAGGATTTTCTAAAGGACCTATCCTAGCAAGAATCTGAGCTTATCCAGCGAGCCTAGGCTAGCACATTGTTAACTACACTCTTACCTACCTTCACTGCTGCTGCAGCCTCCTCTTCATTATGTTGATGAATTTTCATCATGCTGCTTCCCAAATGAAGAAAGCTCTTAAAACAGCCAGGTACAGTCTTGTCCCTGTGGTCCTGCTTTGAACTAGCCAGGCCCAGAACAGGGTGGGACATTTTCTCCTCATTATCACCTCTTCACTCTGTTCCCCTTGTCTGAGTAGGGTCAGAGAGGTGGGGCTCAGAGCTGAATGCAGGAACAGAAGTGCTAATGAAGAGAAAGTGTTCAAGCATGGATCCTGCCCCTCATTCGGGCTCCATTGAAAATGGTAACACCATGAGGTCATCCTTCTTACTGCTAAGTTTGAATGAATTTTAATACAGCTGTTTTGAGGAGTAAGTAGTATGCAGATGGCTTTAGTTTTAAACAATAAACTGTCCCACGAAGAGGGAAGTTAATAAAATATTAGGTTGGTGCAGAAGACTTTTATCTCTTTACTAAAAGAAAGACATGTTTTATAGGAGTAGCTATCAATTTGGTATTTAAATCAAGTTTCTGTTGAGCAAACATCACTGGAGCATCTGCTATGTGTTGAACTTTGGGCTAGATAGTAAGAATACGAATAAATTTTTAACATTTATCAAGTGTTTTCTTTAAGACAGGACCCACGTGCTAAGAGCCTCTGTGGTGCTTTTATAGTTTGTTGACTTAGCTGAGCTGTATCTGTGGTTCTCGGTTTCCTTCCTGGCATGGTTGTGGGTTGTGGGTTAGGGCTGAGGACAAGAGAAATTTGCATGAGGGTTGGAAGGCAGGACTTAACAGCAGTAGGTGTGCTCTGGGGTGGTGTGTGCTGTCATGATCTGTTGCTTGCCTCGCTGGTGTGGGACAGCAGCTGAGCCTGTAGATCTGGCACCTGCAGAATCTTGTCTTTTAGTCTCCTGAACCAGATATATGCACATCTTTGTGGTAAGGGAAACATGTCTTTGAGATAGAGGTGATGAAAGACACAGGTGGGTTTAGTTTCTCTTATGGGTTCAGGTTTGTCTGTATGGGTTGCAAGTTTTCCTGTCTCTCCCCATTTCATGTCCAGCTTTTCAGCCTGCTGGCCCTGCTGACCTACAGCAACTCCAGACCCCCCAGATATACAGCCTTCCATTGGCTTCTCCACCAGCTTCTTGTAGCTTCTTTCTCTGATCCTCCTATCCTCTTCTGGACATGTAATTCACTGGTTTCTTCCACAGTTGCTTAAGGTCTAATCTGTAATGTCAAATTCTTATTCCACATTATTTGTGTGACATTGATTTTGGGACTGTCAGAGGCTCAAAGGGTCTCAAGGAGAAAGTTTGAAGGACTGTCAGAAAGTGGATATTGGGGAATAGAGAAAAAGCAACCCATGGTGTGTAGTGGTGAGAAGTTGGCAACGTTGCTTGCAGTAATTGGAAAACACAAAATGTATCTAATGAAATAGTAGATTTGGTTAAGGAGATCCAGGAAGAATACTGGCTTCTTTTAGCAGTGTATTATAAAGTAAAAAGGGAATTGTTACATTTTTTCAGCAAAATTTAGAAGAAATATAGAGGATCTATCCAAATCTGCAGAAGGACCTCAAAGTAAGAAATGGTCTTAGGGAAAGGAACAAACTTAGGGCAGTAAAACATTGTCTTAGGTTAACAATACAATCAAGGGTGTGATTCTAAAATCTGATGTTAAGAACTTACAAGTACTTAAAGGTGGGGGCACCTGGGTGGTTGAGTTGGTTAAGCCTTTGCCTTCAGCTCAGGTCATGATCCCAGGGTCCTGTGTTGGGCTTCCTGCTCAAAGGGGAGGGAGCCTGCTTCGTTCTCCCTCTCCCTCTTCCTGCTGTTCCACCTGCTTGTGAGTTGGCCCTCTCTCTCAACTGTAAAAGAAATAAAATCTTCTTTTCTTTTTTTAAAAGAAGCACTTAAAGTGTGTCTTATAGTCTCATAGATGTTAATGGTATGCCTTTTATGTGTTCTTGGCTGGAGACAGCTTCTAAGATTTTTATGAGCTTTATCCTATAGCAGCTTGTTACAGGGTAGAAAAGGGTTTATTATAGAAAGAAATTTGAATATGGCATTTGTTCAATAGAGTGGAATATCATTTGACACGTAAGAAACATATTTAAAATTTTTTTCATTTATTTATTTCTGAAGTAGGCTCTATGACCAATGTGGGGCTGAACTCACAACTGCAAGATCAAGAGTTGCTTGCTCTACTGACTGAGCCAGCCAGGTGCTCCAAGAAACATATATTTTTAAAAGAAATGTATTAACTTGAAATCAATAGAGATAATTCAAAATGAGAAGAGGGCTCTTTAAACTGGAAGCAAGAAGAAAGGAGGCTGGAAGTACTCCAAGAAAGCTACTCAAGCCATTTCTGGTGGAAAAGAATGCCTCAGAGTGTGGGGCTGAGAACCCTAAAGACCAAGCCAAGAGCCGCCTCAGATGCCTGACTCTCTGCCTGCTTGCTCAGTGCATTCAGGAGATCCAAGATATGCAAGAGATTTAATGCTCTCAAAGACACACCTTAGGCCATGAGGAACAGGAGTCAGTGGGTAAATACTCTGGCTTCCATGTTATTTGGTAATCATATTCTTCATGGCTCCTCAGAGGTTTCTCCATGGGAATAAGCCACAGTAACCTATCTCACTCTCACCATTCTTTATTTATGCTTGTTGGGATCCACACAAACACTAGGGCTGAATCATTGTCTTGGGGCTTGTTTTTGGAGGAAACCAAATTAAAATCAAGGAAATGATTACCTCTGACTGGGAATATCTGAAGTCATGTCAGAAGGGTCCTCAAGGATAAAGATCACACGAGGCAAGCGTATGGAGTGTAGTGGACTGGGTGGTCATTCCTGGCAGAGTGCTAGTTTGTGTCAATGCTTGGAGGTGATAAATGGGGTGCTGAATTTGGGGAACTGTTAGTAGTTTATGCTGTTAGCCAATTCCTTTGTGTAGGACAGAACAATGTGCTGCTCTCTGGGCAAATGCAGCTTGTCAGCATACATTACATCTGTCTGAATTAGAAATAGATGCACAGGGACACCTTTTCTGCCAAGGAGATACAGCCCATCACCAGAGATCAAAGCTTAGCACATGGGTTGGGCTGGATTTCAGCCTGGTCTTGACCTTGCATGGTGTGAGGAGATAAGCCCGAATAGGTAGGCAGAGCAACTATGGGATGGGCCCATGGGTTGTGCTGACTGGGTATCCTGTAGGTAAAGGGCTCTATTAAAATGTTGTAAGTGAAGGTTGACATCATAAGAGTTGTGTGTGTGTGTGTTTAATTTTAATTCCAGTGTAGTCAACATACAATGTTATATTAGTTTCAGGTGTACAATATAGTGATTCAACAATTCTATACATTACTTAGTGCTCATCAAGATAAGTGTACTGTTAATCCCCTCCACCTATTTCACCCATCTTCCACATACCTCCCCTCTGGTAACCACCACATTGTTCTCTATGTAAAGAGTCTGTCTCTTTTCAGATTTGTGTTTTAAGAATCTGTTGTCTGCTCTGAGCAGAGGAACTTAGGGTTGGGGTCAACACCAAAGGCAATGAAGGTATCTTGAAAAATGCATTGTCTTTGGGGATGGGAAGGAATGGGCATAATTTTCTAAAAAAGGGGAAGGTAGATTGGATATGCATTGAGATGAAAGATCAGAGGTGGGGAGCTGGGGGCAGAGGGAAATATTGCAGACAATATTGTCACTCAACTTGTCTTGTTCCTACATTCTCCAGTCTCCTTGAAATTAGGTGGGGTCTGTGACTAATTCTGTCCCATGGGCTATAATTAGGAGTGATATATGAAATATATATCAACCCTTTGCTGATCCATGATGGACACGTAGTATATATGAAAACTAAATCATTCTGATTAGGCCATTTTGGTTTGTCATCACAGCACAACCAAGCTATTCTGAATCATCAGAAGACCTCAAGGATGAGGCCTAATTTCTAAGTGGGATGACTGGGTGGGTGGGTAGGTCACAGAAGTATTTTGGAATGGAGTACTATGTCAAGACAGACAGATGCGTTTTCGGGTCCCTAATGGAGAAAATTCTTAGTGACTTTTCTGGAAATAAAAGCACTGGGACAAGAGAAACAGAAACTGGTCAATGCACTAAATTCACTGAACACCTTCTCAGTGTCCTGGTCTGTGCTGATGCTGGGAGAGAAATAAGAGTGAGGACACAGCCTTTCCCTCCTGGGAACTCAGTCTGACAGGCAAGGTGAGGCATGCACAGAAGAGAGTCAAACAAGCAAGGCAAGCAAGTAGCCCCACAAGTAGGGAGAAATGGTCATGGCCATGGATCAGAGGGGAGGTAATGAGTAGAAGAGCTAGGTTTAAAGTTCCTCTAGTCAGAACAAAGATGATGGGACCTATGGATACACTATTCTACACGGGAAAACCAAGCCTAATGTGCCTGTGACTAAAGAACTCTAGAAAAGTCACAGAGAAATATAAAGTGGAGCCCAAGTCTAACACATATTTGCACAGTGGAGACAATTGGAGTAAAACTGAATCATTGTCACTGGCAGGACAGATTTTTCATGACCAGAGCAGCCAATTTAAATTTCCTCCACATCATTTGTCCTATATCCCCAAATTCAGGGAGACAGAGTCCTGGGTAAATATCTTCATGGACTGCTGAAAGGGGTACTGCTGAGTGCTTAGAGGGGAGAGTTACTATTTTTTAATGCCTCTTTTATTAGAACGCCCTGTTACCAATCCTCCCCCAATAGGAACATGTGCATGCACACACACACCCACACTCATCCCTCACACCCTCCAGTTCCCAGTCAAAGAGGGACTCTGACCACCAGGGCACAGAGAGCAAGGGCTTGAATTCCCTTACTAATGTTATGGATCACTTCATAGGAAGACATGGAAAAGCAGATATTCCCTATAGGGACACGTTTGCTAATTGGATGTTAGTGGAAGAACCTCTAGGGTTTGCAATCTATGTGCTTATTTTATTTAATGCCTGGATGTATGGCTGTACCAGTGCTAACTTTCCTCACTTGGGTTGTCTCAGAACATCCTCCCCACTCCTGTGAACATCTGAACATCCGGCTCCCCAGTGCTATGGAGACTATTAAATTAGATTAGACAGCAGGTGGGCGACTGAAGAAATTGGAAAACAACAGCTGATCTAAGTCACAGTGCACCGTGGACCCCTGTGAGGGGGATGTGAGATACAGACCCTATCATGAGAGCCCATTCAGCAAGGGACCAGCTACTCCTCCACCGCCCCAGAAATGCCAGCTTCAAACAGTCACTTACGAGCAGAAAAAGGAGTGCTGGGCTTTCTTAGCACCCCATTCATGATCATCTCTGCTTGGAGTCATCTAGCCTCTAAAGGGTGTCCAAGGCAGCATGTGTGTATGTGTGTGTGTGTATGTTGGGGGAGTGGGTATGGAGTGATGATCCTACCTCATACTGGCATCAAAATCAAGGAGCTCCCATGCTGTAAGAATGTAGCTGGGACTGAGTGAGGATGGGAGAATTGAGGAAGTAATAAAGCCAACATTTGTTGAGTATCCCCCCATGTGCCAGGCACTGTGCTTTACCTGCAATGTTTATATGGACTGTTTCATTTAATTTTCCTAACCACCCTATGATGGAGGCAGTATTGTGTGTATGCATTTTTCAGAGGCAGAGACTGAGGCACAGAGAAGAGGCTACACAATCAGTGTTTGAACTTCTGCAATCTTGCTTCTGAGCTTGCACTCTTCTCTGCCACATTGGCAGGCTACAAAATTGAGAGGGGGTAGCCCCAGATATAGAAGTGCTTTACGTGGACAACTGCTAATGGGCAGGGATAAACCATGCCTACACCCTTAGGAGAACACCAAAACAGGACCTAGAAGAGAAATGTCATGGCCTTTGGGTCTTTGAATCATTCCACAGTCTGCAAAAATGATGCCACCCCTAAGTTTTCTGCTCACTGAAGACAGATTGCATCAGGTGGGTGGGGAGAGGAGATCATTTCCCAGAGCCTTCAGAGTGCCTGGCCTGGAATACGATGAATCAGAATCAGCAGCTGCAGCAGCACAGGAAGCAGTGGTTGGGACCACAGAGAAAGAGCCTAGTCCTGTTATTGTTCTTGTTATCATCAGCCCTTCCTGTGGGTGTCAAGTTTCTGGTAATAAATACTATAATAAAGCTACTATGCGTACAGTGTTTTATTAGACACTAGGCAGTATTCTAGTGCTTGGCCATATTAACCACTTAATCCTGACAATAACCCTATGAGGTAGGTATCATTTTTGCTTTACAGATGAGGAGACTGAGGTATAGGCAGATTAAGTGACTTGCCCAAAGTCACCTAATGAGAGAGATGTAGAGCTGGGTTTTGATTCACGTAGTCTAGCACTGGAGTCCAAGGCTTTAATATCTCAAGCCTCCTCAGGGACTTGCCATTTGAGAGATGTCAAGGATGCTGCTGAATATGAAGTCCTTGCACCTAGTAAAGAGTTATGCATGTGAGCAGTGGAGAGGAAATGTTTATTCTGCGTTTAAGTCAAGGAGAATAATATTGCTGGAGCAGGGCATGACATGTGAACAGGGGAGTGGTGGGGAGCTGTGGCTGGAGCATTCTTTGGTGCCTGGGGGATCCACATATGTGAGTAATTTCTGCTTTCTGAAATAGTCTGGTTTCCTTCTTTCAAGATTCTACTTTGGTGACTGTCAGGGGAAATAGCTCCCTTTGGGCCAAAGGGACAGCAGATGTTGTCAGTTTGGAGGAGTGGCATGATTAAGTTGTGAATGCACCAGTTTGCCCCCTGACTTACAGCCTACAAGCTCTGTTCTCTGGCCTTTTCCCAAAAGTCCCACCCGATCTGTGAATGGGAGGTTCCCAGTTCAACACTAAGGATGAAGAGGGTCCAGCCTTGTATTGCAGGCTGTCCCAGAGAAGTAAAAAGAGGTATGTCGAGCAAGAGAGAAGCAGAGGGTCAGGTGAACCCACCCAGAGTTTAGGGCAACCTTACTTCAAGTGAAAATATATCATTAAGTCACTGTCCATGGAGAAGAAGGGGAGCTAATACTTGCCCAGTGTCCTGTTTATGCCAGGAACTATGTATATACTGTCTCATCCAATCTTCTCAACTTTCTGTGTGAAGATAATGGTATTACATTGTTCTCATTTAAATAAGGAAATAAGCCCAGAGAGGTTAAGAAATATACCTAATGATGCCCAGCTAGTTAAGGAAGAACTGGGATTTGAGATCAGCTGGGATTTGACCTTTAGAAGTCACGAGTGACTGTGGATCCTAATCTAATGCACCCCACAGCTCTGTGCAAGTAAACCAGCACACCTCACTGATATCTATCTGAGGTGAGTCAGCAGATATCTGTAGGTAGCCTGGGAGTTATTCAGTATGATATTATAACTGGTGGGTAGGATTTTACAGCACAGGATACAGCAGAGAGAAACCAAATGCTCACTTTGGAAAATGAACATGACTGGGAAAGTTAGAAGCCCCTTGCAGGGATTTGGTTCAGGAGAGTGAAGCCTAGAGAGCTGTCTCCAAACCAGACTTCAGGACTTGAAACTGTCCTTGGTGGCTCTTTAAAGATGCATTTGTCCTGAGAATAGGAAATGAGGGACATCCTGAACACATTTAGGTCAGAGTCTAAAGGGAAAATTCCTTTTTCACTGAAAGGGAATTACATTCTGGAGATTGTATAATCTCCTTCCTGAGTACTTTAAGTAAAATGAAAATGTCTGTTATTAGGGAAGGATGGTGCGTACTGAAGTTTGCCAAATCCCGCTGAGCTTCCCGGCCCCAGCCTGCAAGCTGGAAGAAATACAGACTTCCGGGCTCTGTGTCAGACTTTCTGAGTCAGATAGATATGGAGGCAGGCCTGAGCATCTCAGTAATGAGCCACAACATAATTTCGACTCACAGGAAACTAATGTCCACTGCTGGAAGCTTTAAACTTGCACTGAAGCTCTAATTTCTGAGTGAGTGTGGAGTTCTTCAGAGCCACTTCTAGTCAACCACTTAGGGATAATGCTTAATTAGATTTTCTTAACCTGGATTTCGTTGCTGGCTTCAATGGCCCCAGAAATTAAAGGTAAAATTTCACACATTTTTGTGTTTTTGTGGTGAGAGCATCTTTGTATTGATCAGATTCACAGAGTGATCCATGATTATAACAGGTTGAGAACCTCAGCAGTATGTTTTGGCAACTTCTCTGAGCCCTTTTGAGATCTTTATAAGAAAAGGAGGCTCATTGATTTACAGATACATTTTCGGTTGTTTGTGTGAGTTTATATATTGTGTGTATGTAGCTACTGGTGTGTTTGCTGCACCAAACAAAAAATGATACTACTCAAGACATTCATAACACTTAGCTCAAATTACTTAATAAAAAATTATATGCAATAAAAAATCCCATACAATCCATTTAGAAAATGAGCAAAAGACACACATAGACATTTCACTGAAGAAGATATACAGATGGCAATAAACATATGAAGAGATGCTCAAGATCATTCGCCATTAGGGAAATGCAAATTAAAACCACAGTGAGATATCACTACACACCTATCATAAAGGCTAAAATAAAATATAGTGACTGGGGGGATGCATGGAAACTGGATCACTAATACACTGCTGATGGGAATATAAAATGATACAGTCATTCTGGAAAACTACTTGGCAGTTTTTAATGCAACTAAATATATAACTACCATACAGCCTAGCATTTGCACTTTTGTGGATTTATCCCAGAGAAATCATAACTTATGTTCCCACAAAAATATGTACATGAATGCTAGTTGTAGTTTTATTCATAATAGCCAATAACTAGAAATTACCCAGATGTCCTTCAATAGCTGAATGGTTAAAGACACTGTGGTACAACCCTTTAATAGAATATTACTCGGCAGAAAAAGAGTAAACTATTGGTACATGCAATAAGTTGGGTAAATCTCCAGGGAATTTTGCAGAGTGAAAAAGCCAATATTAAAGATTACATACTGCATGCATCTGTGTATGTAATATTCTTGAAATTATATAAATGGATAACCAATTAGTGGTTGTCAGGGGTTAAGGAGAGGGTGGGTATAGGAGGGAGTTAGATTTGGCCATAAAAGGGCCCCATGAGGCATCCTTATGCTGATGGAAATGTTTTGTACTTCGAATGTATCAAAATCAATATCCTAGTTGTGATGTTATGCTATGATTTTTTAAGATGTTACCATTGACGAGAAACTGGGTAAAGTGTAGACAGAATATCTCTGCATTATTTCTTAGAACTGCATGTGAATCAACAGTCATCTCAAAATAAGCAATTGTAAAAGTCGTACTCACCCAAGGACAGAAGTTTATCGCCCCTGGGAGTATTCCAAAGGATGAGCTCAATGGTATCAAAGCCATCCTGAAAGAAGAGAAGTACTTGGAATGGGGGTGGCAAGACTTGAACAATGTGCAGCTACCCAGGGACTCTTGAGAATTGCCATTCATCTCCTGGGTCAGCTCTATGCTGACTGAACAGTCAGCCTCATCACCTTGGCATGGCTCTGTGTAAGGGGGAAGAATGGGGTTCTGGAGGCTCTCATTCATGGTTTCACCTGTCTTTCAGCATCTTGGGAATCTGGGACACTATTCCAGCATGGGCTTGATCAGCTCTGAATGAACCAGTTTGAGTCACATGATCAGATGAAACTGATAGGACATAGTGTGAGTGTTGTATACATGCATGTTGTATGTGCATAAAAAGTTCTAGTGGGCCAGCAAGGTGTTGGCTAGTTGCTTTCATGTGCATGATTCTATTGAATCCTCATGAGAATCCTGTGGTTTAGGCTTTATTTTCCTCTTTTTGCAGATGAGGAAATGGAGGCATAGTAAGGCAAAGTGACTTGCCTAGGTTTCATAACAAGAGAGTAGCAGTTAGTATTGAAACCAGGTCTTCCTGAACTTGAAAGCTATGGTGCCTCCAGCTTAACTTCATGAGGTCTTCATGAGGAAGTGACAGGGAAGGAAACCGAAGGACTTTTTCCTTTCTGAACCCAAGTTTTGTTTGTTTGTTTGTTTTGTTTTTGTTTGTTTTTTAAATTTTTCATTGTGTTATGTTAGTCACCATAAAATACATCATTAGTTTTTGATGTAGTGTTCCAAGATTCATTGTTTGTGTAAAATACCCAGTGCTCCATGCAATCCGTGCCCTCCTTAAAACCCACCACCAGGCTCACCCATCCCCCTCTTCCCTCCCCTCTAAAACCCTCAGTTTGTTCCTCAGGGTCCACAGTCTCTCATCCTTCATCTCCCCCCCTCCGAGTTCCCCCAATTCACTTTTCCTTTCCTTCTGCTAATGTCCTCCGTGTTATTCCATATGAACCCAAGTTTTAAGCTGGTAATTTGAATGACAGTGGAATTAAAGAAAAACTTTGTCAGTGAATCTTCCTGAACAAAAATAAAAAGAAATGATTTTTTCAGAATCTTTCTGAAGCCTAAGTCATACTGATTCCTCTGGCTTTATCAGGACCTTCCTCTGCTTCCCCCCAGTGCTGGCATCTGTCTGGCGTTTGGTTCCAAGACCTAAGGACAGAGTGTATGGGATATGCTGTGAGTACATGCTGCTGGCCTGTCACCTTCGTGCTCAGCCGGCTCCCTCTACTGTGCTGGTCTCTGGGGCCCACAGCAGGAGACCACAGGCATCTCAGTGCTACTCACCAGTGTGGGGCAGATGGGACAGGGGTGGTACCTTTGCATCAGCGGCCTTCAGAGCCCCTCTATCCCACCTTTTCTCTTTTTCTGGTAGAAAGTGAACTTGGTAAAACAAATAAGTGAGACTAAGATGTAACAACATAGCAAGTGTTTAAAAGCAAAATGGCAATAATACTGTGACTATACAACACAAGCATGAAAAAAGTCACACCTTATAGTAATGTCATTAAAATAATGAATGGCATAAGAACACTGGCAACTGAAAAAGTCATGTATTTACATGTATTTTCATTTATCAAGTATCATCACTAGTCACTGTGCTGAGCATTTTGCATGTTTTTGTCTTACTTCATCCCAAACCCATGAGGTGGGTATTATTATTATTATCATCCCCACTTTACACATAGGAAATGAAGACACAGAGAGAAGATAAGTCCCTTGATAAGGTCACACAGTTAGTATAGGAGAGATAAGATTTCAAATCCAGGTTCATTGACTCTTCCTCTTAATCACACTCTGCTACAACTAAAAACATTATTGATGATGCCTGATACTGTTGAAGGCAGTTAGGTTCTAACAGTATCGCTGTGGGTCGGCAAAGAGGAAGTCATGTCCAGCTATCTGAAAAGTCAGAGACCTGTCTTTGGCAGCATTCCACAACAAGTCAGATCAAATCTGACAGGCCCAAGATGGCTGGTGCCATGACAGGAAACCCCTGCAAAAAAGGAAGAAAAGGCACAAAACCCTGCTCCCAGGACTCCCTATTCCAAGTGATGAAATTCCATCTCCTAGTTAAAAACTGTCAATGAAACATAGAAATGCAAACCCCAGGGTGAGAAAGCTCTCTCTTAAGTTTACCAGCTCTCACACCTAGAGTATGTAGTTCTACTTTCATAATCTTTCCTGCTTGTGTTGCTTGTAAGCTGTGTGTGTGTGTGTGTGTTGTGACTATCCTTGAATTCTTTCTCATGGTGAGACCAAAAGCCTTCAACAATATCTTTGCAGTGGGCTGGGTTGAGGCCTCAGGGCCTGGGGTCTCCCTAGTTCCCTTGACAACAATACCACAGCATGCTCATCACTGATTGAGCAGTAGTCTTTGTGACATTTCCAAGTGTTGCGTGGCAGCCACACTTCTCAGAATGCTGACTTAGTGTGTTTTATAAACTGTGGTGATCTGCTAATTTAAATTTGTGAATACCAAACTTTAGTCACCTTCAGTAACTCATTCAGTGGATTATTTTTTTTATTTAATATTTTTTTAAAGCTTATTTATTTGACAGAGAGAACACAAACTGGAGGAGTGGCAGAGATAGATGTAGAGGGAGAAACAGACTCCCCACCAAGGAAGGAGCCCACCATGGGGCTCGATCCCAGGACCCTGAGATCATGACCTGAACTGAAAGCAGATGCTTAACGACTGAGCCACCCAGGTGCCCCTCAGTGGATTATTGTTAGGAAGCCCTCTGATGCAGGTAAATATTGGAAATTTCTTGAATTGAGCAGCATTCTGATATCTAAACAAATGACTTGTATTTTTAAGTGTTTGCAGCCACTAGGGAAGCCCTAGGAGCCCCAGATTGTACTTTGAGAAAGTTGATGTATAAGACTGAGTTAGATTTCTAGAAAGACCATTTCCCCAGTGCACTTCCTGAGGAAATCCTAGGGACTGAGTAGAAATGCTCTAGAAATTTTACCCCCAGTCAGAAGACTGGGAATTTTTTCAGCTTATTAAAAAAAGGCAGAGCAATTGTGTTGCTGATTGCAGTGGTCAGAGGGTCCAGACATTCCCTCCAGAGATCCCAGTTGAGGACTAATTCCTGTAGAATAGTTTGAGTAACATTTTGAAGTCCAGAAGATCCCAAATTTGCATGCTTGGACAGAGAATGGGGGCAATGCCTCACCAATAACTTAATTATATTTTCCCTGATGCCTGGAAAGACCTCATGGCATATAATACTTAAATATAGATTATTTCAGGATCTTTTTAGGAGGGGGTTTCAGTAATTAAAGAAAATAGAAATTTCAGTTTCAATATTTCCCATTTGTAATTATCCTCTTGAAGTCCCTTTGTAATTATTCTTTTTTTAAAAAAAGGTCTGTATCAGCATATTCAATCTAAATTGTTTAATTAGATGATGGTTTGCTCAAATTAAAGATGAATAAATTTCCTATGTAACCCTCCAAAAAGATGATTTTGTGCTTTGATACATTGATGGAAAGAATGCAAAAAAGCAAGGGAAAAAGGCAGGATTGTGCAGACATTGCCAGATAATGATGCAAATTTCCTATGCATGCTTTAGGCCCCGTTAACTTTATGTCACATACAAACATCAAACTGGGCACTCTGTGTTTTGCCAGCTGCCCCTAGCTAGGCTTTTCATTGATTTGTTGAGTTCCTACAGTGTGCTAGACACTTACTAGGAGCTGAGCTTCGTGGAACAGAAGTAGCAAGTGTCAACAACTTTTGCAAACTTAAAATTTTGTGGAGAGGCAGATTTTCATCAAAAATCACTATGCATAAGTGACTCTTAATCTCACAAAACAGAGGGTTGCTGGGGGGAGAGGGGTTTGGAGAAGGGGGTGGGGTTATGGACATTTGGGAGGGTATGTGCTATGGTGAGTGCTGTGAAGTGTGTAAACCTGGTGATTTACAGACCTGTACCCCTGGGGATAAAAATATATGTTTATAAAAGATAAAAAAATAAAAAAAATAAAAATTAAAAAAAAATCACTACGGTTTTACTTCCAAGCTGAAATTAGCATTAAAAGAAGCAAAGAAATACGGTTTCATGAGAGAGTGAAGAGTGTTCGGAGATCATTCTTTATGGGTTCTTCATGTTTCTGCATGTCTTCTGATAGCTTTTGTGCTGGATGATCTTTTCAAGAATATTTGTATAGCAAACAGCCTCAGAAGATACAGTATCTCCTTCTGGGGCAGAAGGTAGCATTGCTTCTTGATCAGTATAAGAAAAATGTCTCCCTCTGGGCAAAGGTTAGACAGGTTTGCTATTAGACCCATTATAAGATTGGGGGTTTTCTAAGATTAGGGTTCCTGAGCTATGATGCAAACCCACTGCAGGCACAAGAGCCATCTGGGCTATTCTAAATCTCATGAGACTTTCTGTGCCTTGGAGGTTAAGGGGAGTCAATGCAAACATGGAGCTCATGCTGCTTACATTAAGTAATAAAATCCTTTGTCTCTGACCTACAAATCTTGTGTCTTCTGTCAGCATCCATGAAAAGGTAGCAGCCTAACTGGTTAGTTTGCAAGTAGGGTCAGTTCCCAGATCTTCTACAACTGCTGGCACAAATGGGAGGACTTTTCCCTTTTCCTTATTCTCTTCCCCCTTTCTCTTCTTCCTCTTTCCCCTTCTCTTTTTTCTCCTTCTCCTTTTTAACATATATGTCTCCAACAGATTTTTTTTTTTTAAATGAATGAATTTAAGGGAGAGGAAAACATGGGGTCAAGGGAGAAGACAAAAGAGAAAAAAAAAACCCACAAATATAAGTTATTTTGATAATTGTTTTATAATCACAACAAACAAGTAGAGAGAATTATACAGAATAATACAATAAAGATTTAAATAAAGATGGAGATACTCCCTTAGTAAGGCTGAATATTTTAGTGTCTGGGATTTTGACCATAGGCTGCAGTCCTTGTTTTTGGATGGATCAGTGGGTGTGTAGTACTCAATTTGTTGTTGCTGTGGCTTTTTCTTAGAACAAGTGAAAGGCCCTCAGAGTCCTGTCAATGGGACAGTTATAAACTCTAGTGATGACATCTCTTCTTTTTCCTTCTGAGAGGACTGCTCAGACTTCCCATTTTTTCTGGTGTGGATGGAGAAGATCTGCCATGGTTTCTGAAGCTTACCCACTGAACTTTATGGCCAGAACACTGGTTCATGGCTTCTCACCTTTTGGTGCACAGTTTATGAGTTCCTTTCTCACAGGGCAGAACAGATATTTGATGTTTGCTGGGAAGCACCTGTGTGTGGAGGTAAGACTTCTCTAGAGGAAATTCAGGGCATGGTGAGAGGGAAAAACTAAACCAAAGCTGATCCATGGTGTTCTGCAGCAGAAAGCTACCTGTAGGACTTTTCTGTAAGTCGTTCTGATGTAGAAGCATTGACAATCAGGGACTGGTTTCAGGTCACTGATAGGACATAAGACTTTGGGTAGATCTCTTAAAACTCCCCTGAGACTCAGTTTCCAAATCTATGAAGCAGTCATCTCAACAGGGTCAGATGCAGTTAGCCTAAATGTTTGATAATAGACACCCAATGATAGGCAGTCCCAAGTTGTCATGGCCATGGGTCTGTCTTCAGGGACTTGGGACCCTTACTTTTCTGCCCTATTTTGTTAGCATGTGGTTGCCAGTCCTCATGTTATCTCATAGTCTAAGAAAGTTTTTGAAACTCCTGTCCTCTTCTCTGACTTTCAGAAGGTAGAACAGAGGGAAGAACAAAAAGACTGTACCCACCATGGAGCCAGCTCCAAAAGAGGTTGAGAGATGTAACCTTTTAGTTAGACCACACATATTCTATTATTGAGTAAGGGCAGCATGGCAGGAGGAGAGGGATATTGAGTCAACTCCCAGCAGTTTTTGCCATAGGCAACAATCCAGACCTCAATGGGTACAGGGGGTATTGGTCAGGTGTTGGTGGGGCAGGGGTGGGGCTTGTCCAAAAGAAGGTAGGTATTTTTCCTATAGCAACTTGGGATTTTTTTTTTTTTTAATTCTGTCGGTTAGTAAGCATGAACATATTTTGCCCCACAGAAGGGAAGTTTTCGAGGCTGTGTTTGGTCCAGTGTGGGAGATAGGAGGTTTATACCAAAGACAAACAACCCAGCTGGCAGCTGTGCACACATGATAAATTACTGCCAGGCTGTGGGTAACAGCAAAGGAGCTCTAAGCAGTAATTCTCGTCTCTTCTCCTCTTTTATGAACACAAGGCCAGACAAAGCCCTTCACAATGACAGTTGTTTTAGCACCAAGGTTCAGGGTGGCTGACTTCTGGAGAATTTCAGAAGAGAATGTTATTTACCATTTCTCTTATTTGGAAGATACAACTGGAACAAGATACTGACATTCTGTTGGGAAATATCATATATAATGGCTCAAGGTCTTTCCAATTCTCTTCTCTTTTATCCTTCATACCCAATCTATATATATATATATTTTTTTTTTCTTTTTCTTTCAAATATGTCCTGTCTTCATCCTTTCCTCTCTAGTTGCATCGCTAATGGGTTTGGATCACCCCCTCCAACCCCGACTAACATTCTACAGGTACCCACTCATCTTAACTAACCTACTCACTGGGCAGAGCAGATAGATTTTCATTGACTATAGTTTTTTTCTGTTCCACACCTGGTTATAACCCTTCAACTACTTCTTTTTTTCATGAAGTTATCCATTTATTCATAGGCATGAAAATGGTTGGAGGATGAAGGTACAGATTACTCAGACAGAGGAGTGTTAGATTTCTCTGGAAGATGGCAAACTTCAGCTTTATTTTTTATACTGCTGAAAAAAATTGTTAATTTTAACATTTATGCCGTCCCAGTAGAATAAAGGCCTATTGTGTCTTTTATATGGATTATTTCATATAATTGTATAGCCCTATCAGCTTTCTTATTTTATTTTATTTTTATTTTTTAAGAAATATTTTATTTATTGGAGACAGAGAGAAAGAACATAAGCAAGGGAAGAAGAGCATATAGAGAGGAAGAGTGAGAAGCAGACTCCCCACTGAGCAGGGAGCCTGACATGGGGCTCAATTCCAGGGCCTTGAGATCGTAACGTGAGCCGAAGGCAGACGCTTAACTGACTGAGCCACCCAGGCATCCCTGCCCCCCCCCCCCAAATTTTCTATTAACTAGGCATTGTGGTAGCTGCTGAATTATTTTTATTACTGTCAAGGTTGCATTGCTCCAGTTGATGTAGATTGCTCCTGCCCCAATTTGCTTACTTAAATTCTATTATCTTTCAAGGCCCGATTCTACTCTAAATGCTACTAGGAATTAATCCTCCCACCCCTGCCTCATTCACAGATGGATTCTGAATGCCTCGAGGAGTGTGATGCAATTAGTCAAAATTCTTTTGAGTATAGGTGATAGAAACCCAACTCAACTTACTTAAGCCAAAAGAGATTGTATAGACTTTCATAGCCAAATTGTGGGAAGGTCAGGAGCTGACTCTTGGAGTTACTCCAAGTAAGGAAGTTGAAAGCTCTAGGGCTCTCTGTTTTCCTGTCTTTATTTCTGGCTTTGTCTCTCTCTCTCTGCCGAGCTTGTTTTTCTTCACTTCTAGAGCACACTAATGGGCCATGGGGTAGAGTTGGAATATGACCTGTATAAGCTTTGGACTTACACCCTTTGGCTCTGTAATCACAGAAGGAACAGATCTCAAGGAAGGATTTTGATTGGTCTATTCTGATGATCCCAAGACCATCTTTGTGACCAGTTACTCTAAGAAAGGTGCATGGTATGTGGGTTAAAAAGAAATAGTAACCACTACAAAGATTATCCTAAAAATAATTGACCTAGTCTTGTTTTGGGAAGGATAAGAAAGACTTTTGTATTGGTTATTCTTTTTCCTTCAGTGTTAATTATCACCTACAGCTCAGTGCGCAATTCCTGAAGGAAGCAATCACACCTGAATTCTCCTGTTAGACAGATCTGGCTTTAATTAATGTGAGGAAAAGCTAGAATAAGACTCATTAGACCCACCCACTCCCAGGAAAGAGACAGATTGCAAAGGGCTACTGGGGTCTTTTTTATTTGAGGACCCCAGAGCTCTTGGGAGGCAAAGTCACATGAGTTAGCCCAGTGATGGGTATTAAATAGGGCACATATTGCAATGAGCACTGGGTGTTATATGCAAGCAATGAATCATGGAACACAAACCAAAAACTAACGAAGTACTGTACAGTGACTAACAAAAGAAAAAAACTAAACACTGTCAACAGCAACATGTACCCTAGACATCTGGAAGTTGCTGCAGATCCATTGCAGGTTAAATTGGAATCAGCAAGCATGTATTCCAGCCTTCCTTGGTCAGAGAGAGAGCCTGAGTTGTGCATGTGGCCTCAGTGCACCCAGACTCATGTACCAGCATTTCTGCCCAAAGGCCTCCTGAGAGCAGACTCTTCACTTAGTACCTCTTGTTGGCATTTCTTCTAGTTAGAGTCACCCGAAAGCCAATCTGTTTTAGGATAGTCCATGGAACTGGCCACCAGGGCTGATGAAGGTAAGTAAGGAAGGCAATTTGGGGAGAGCCTCTCAGTGAAAGTTTTGTGATTGAGGCCATGAAGTATTGTAGCCAAGTCTGTGGTCCGACTACTGAGTTCAAATCTCTTTTCTTCAGCTTGTTACCTTTGAAAGCTCTCATAATTTATATTTGTGGGTCTCAGTTTCCTGAGCCATAAGCATAAGCTGGGGACAATCAAGCTTACTGTTAAACTTTAATAATCTTTACAGGTACTGAACAATTAGAACAATCACAGTAGACATTGGCCATAGCTCTGGAGCAAGGATCTGGGGCTCTCTGTTCTACTAATCCTTTAGTTGCTGAACATGGGGAACCAAGAAGGTCCTAAGTAATGAGCCCGCAGGATCAGAGTAGGCACAGACACATGGTTGGTCTCAAGTTTAAAGTTTTTACCACCAGCAAATATTTCACTATTTTAAGCAACCTGGACTGCTGTTTGTGGCATTGGCTAAATATTAACCCTGGTGATAGGAATTGTACTTCACAGGGTTCTTCTCAGGGCCACCAGTTACTACTGTGTAAGCTGCCATGCGTTCCTCAACATCAGGGGCATCATTTGGCTTGGAGCCACTGTAGATGTGTGGAGTTCTAATGACAATTTTCTGGCAGACAGCAGTAAAATCTCTCAAGGAAGGAATGCTGTTTTCTAACTTGCAATATGTTGCCATATGGGTTAGTGGTGGGACTGGTTGCTGTGAAGATTAAATGAGGTAACCCATCCCAGGTACTTAGAAGGTATGCAGAGAAAACTCAGTCAGTTAGTTATTACTGTCTGTCAATGAAGTGATACTGACACAGCATGCAAAGAAATGGTTATGCAAAGAAATACTTATTATATAATGAAGTTATCATTAACTTCAAACTTGTGTTACACTATCTGAACTGCAAAATGATTTCATATTAAAAAATAAATTTGTGATGTGATGAGCACTGGGTGTTATATGCAACTGATAAATTATTGAATGCTACATCTGGAACTAATGATGTACTATATGTTGGCTAGTTGAATTTAAATAAAAAATGAAAAAAATGCTCAAGATAAAAAAAAAAATTCTGCCTTAATCTTTTTTCTCCCAGCAGTGAAAATTTCAAACATTCAGAAAAATTGAAAAATTATACAATGGATCACAATCTCGATTTAAAAATGTACTTTTTGTATTTGTTTTTTCACATATCTATTTACCTACACCCCCATCTATCAATTCATTTCAAAATGCATTTCAAAGTAGAATAAATGTACCAGCATACTTCATTCTTAAACTTTAGCAGGACTATCATTAACTAGAGTTCACTGTTTATAGTTCTTTTTTAAAAATTTTATTAACATATAATGTATTATTTGCTGTAGGGGTACAGGTCTGTGAATCATCAGTCTTATGCAATTCACAGCACTCACCATAGTACATACCCACCCCAATATCCATAACTGAGCCACCCCATCCCTCCCCCACCACCCTCTAGCAACCCTCAGATTGTTTCCTGAGATTATTATGGTCCCTCCCCAGTCCTATCTTGTTTTATTTTTTCCCTCCCTTCTCCCCATCATCCCCCAACTCTGCCTCTCAAATTCCTCATATCAGACAGATCATATGATAATTACCTTTCTCTGAATGACTTATTTTGTTTAGCATAATAACCTCTAGTTCCATTTATGTCATTGCAAATGGCAAGATTTCAGGGTCTTTTGATGGCTACATAGTATTCCATAGTATATATACCACATCTTCTTTACCCATTCATCTGTTGATGGACATCTAGGTTCTTTCCATAGTTTGGCTATTGTGGACATGGCTGCTATAAACATTCAGGTGCATGTGCCCCTTCAGATCACTACATTTGTATCTTTAAGGTAAATAGCCAGTAGTGCAATTGCTAGGTTGTAGGGTCCCTCTATTTTCAATTTTTTGAGGAACCTCCATACTATTTTCCAGAATGGCTACACCAGTTTGCATTCCCACCAACAGTGTAGGAGGGTTCCCCTTTCTCCACATCCTTGCCAACATCTGTGGTTTCCTGACTTGTTAATTTTAGCCATTCTGACTGGTGTGGGTTTTTTTTTTCCTTTTTTTTTTTTAAGTGAAATTTACATGTAATGAAGTATACAAAGTTTAAGTGTATCTTTTGGTAAGTTTTGACAAATTGAGGGAGAAGGTCATTGAGAGAACAGGACCTCTGACTGACCTGCCAGCTGGACCTGGGAAATTAGAGGGTCCTTACCCTCTCCCCTTGTCTTTGGAACGTATGTTCCGCCCACTCTTTTCCAACGTGGGAGCCATGAGAGAGTAATGTATTGCTGAGGCCACCCATACAGTAACTATGACTGAACTCAGTTAAGGTCTAGACATAAATTTTTAAGATTCTAGCAAGTGGGTGAAGAGAGCTACTTCTCTTGTGGCAGCCCAAGCAAGACTCTTACTCTTAAGTACACTTCCTTGCTTGTTATGCCTGCCACCTACCAATCTGGACTGGCTTACCTCTTCCATTGGTCTCTTTCTGCCCTCCATGTCTGGGGACCAGTTTGTGAAACAACAGAAATGCATACAGTGCAATAACCCAAAATCCCCATCAAGAAATAGAACATTGTCGTTACCCAGAAAATTTCTCGTGCTCCTCCTTCATTGATGACCATTGACACAACCCCTGAGGCAACCACTGTTCTGATTTTGTTTTTTCTATAGGTTAATTTTTTCCTGCTTTAAAGCTTAATGTAAATATGTTGATGTAGTTTTTATTCTCTTGTACAAGACTTGTTTCATTCAGCATTATGTTTTTGAGATTCATCCACACTGTTGAGTGTATTTGTAGGTCTGTTCCTTTTCATTTATGAGTAGTCTTACAGTATATGACTATAACACTGTGTCTAGCTCTTCTCCTGCTGATGGACACATTTCAGTATGGAACTATTGCAAATAAAACTCTTGTGAACATTCCAGTGCAGATCTTTTTGTGGCTATATGCTTTCATTTGGGTGGATGAATATGTAGGAGTAAAATTACTGGGTGATAGGGTAGGTGTATGTTTTGTTTTATAAAAACTGTAGACCTTTCCCCAAGTGATTTGACATTTTTATGCTTTCACCAACATGTGTGAGTGTTGTGTGTGCAAATCCTCTGCATCTTTGCCAACTCTGAGTGTTATCGATCTTTCTCATTTTAGTTATTCTCCTGGTTGTGAATTAGAATTGTGGGGTTTTTTTTTTTTGGTATTTTTTTTTTTAATTTTTAATTTTTTATAAACATATATTTTTATCCCCAGGGGTACAGGTCTGTGAATCACCAGGTTTACACACTTCACAGCACTCACCCAAGCACATACCCTCACCAATGTCCATAATCCCACCCCCTTCTCCCAAACCCCCTCCCCCCAGCAACCCTCAGTTTGTTTTGTGAGATTAAGAGTCACTTATGTTTTGTCTCCCTCCCAATCCCATCTTGTTTCATTTATTCTTCTCCTACCCCTTGTCTGGTTTTGGGATCAAGGTGATGCTGGCCTCATAAAATGAGTTTGGAAGTTTTCCTTCCATTTCTATTTTTTGGAACAGTTTCAGGAGAATAGGAATTAGTTCTTCTTTAAATGTTTGGTAGAATTCCCCCGGGAAGCCGTCTGGCACTGGGCCTTTGTTTGTTTGGAGATTTTTAATGACTGTTTCAATCTCCTTCCTGGTTATGGGTCTGTTCAGGCTTTCTATTTCTTCCTGGTTCAGTTGTAGTAGTTTATATGTTTCTAGGAATGCATCCATTTCTTCCAGATTGTCAAATTTATTGGCGTAGAGTTGCTCATAGTATGTTCTTATAATCGTTTGTATTTCTTTGGTGTTAGTTGTGATCTCTCCTCTTTCATTCATGATTTTATTTATTTGGGTCCTTTCTCTTTTCTTTTTGATAAGTCTGGCCAGGGGTTTATCAATTTTATTAATTCTTTCAAAGAACCAGCTCCTAGTTTCGTTGATTTGTTCTATTGTATTTTTGGTTTCTCTTTCATTGATTTCTGCTCTGATCTTTATGATTTCTCTTCTCCTGGTGGGCTTAGGGTTTCTTTCTTGTTCTTTCTCCAGCTTCTTTAGGTGTAGGGTTAGGTTGTGTACCTGAGACCTTTCTTGTTTCTTGAGAAAGGCTTGTACTGCTATATATTTTCCTGTCAGGACTGCCTTTGTGGTGTCCCACAGATTTTGAACCGTTGTATTTTCATTATCATTTGTTTCCATGATTTTTTTCAATTCTTCTTTATTTTTTTATTTTTTATTTTTTTAATTTTTATTTTTTATAAACATATATTTTTATCCCCAGGGGTACAGGTCTGTGAATCACCAGGTTTACACACTTCACAGCACTCACCCAAGCACATACCCTCCCCAATGTCCATAATCCCACCCCCTTCTCCCAAACCCCCTCCCCCCAGCAACCCTCAGTTTGTTTTGTGAGATTAAGAGTCACTTATGGTTTGTCTCCCTCCCAATCCCATCTTCTTTCATTTATTCTTCTCCTACCCACTTAAGCCCCCATGTTGCATCACCACTTCCTCATATCAGGGAGATCATATGATAGTTGTCTTTCTCTGCTTGACTTATTTCGCTAAGCATGATACACTCTAGTTCCATCCATGTTGCTGCAAATGGCAAGATTTCATTTCTTTTGATGGCTGCATAGTATTCCATTGTGTATATATACCACATCTTCTTGATCCATTCATCTGTTGATGGACATCTAGATTCTTTCCATAGTTTGGCTATTGTGGACATTGCTGCTATAAACATTCGGGTGCATGTGCCCCTTTGGATCACTACGTTTGTATCTTTAGGGTAAATACCCAATAGTGCAATTGCTGGGTCATAGGGCAGTTCTATTTTCAACATTTTGAGGAACCTCCATGCTGTTTTCCAGAGTGGCTGCACCAGCTTGCATTCCCACCAACAGTGTAGGAGGGATCCCCTTTCTCCGCATCCTCGCCAGCATCTGTCATTTCCTGACTTGTTGATTTTATCCATTCTGACTGGTGTGAGGTGATATCTCATTGTGGTTTTGATTTGTATTTCCCTGAGGCCGAGTGATATGGAGCACTTTTTCATGTGTCTGTTGGCCATCTGGATGTCTTCTTTGCAGAAATGTCTGCCCATTTCTTGATTGGATTATTTGTTCTTTGGGTGTTGAGTTTGCTAAGTTCTTTATAGATTCTGGACACTAGTCCTTTATCTGATATGTTGTTTGCAAATAACTTCTCCCATTCTGTCAGTTGTCTTTTGATTTTGTTAACTGTTTCCTTTGCTGTGCAAAAGCTTTTGATCTTGATGAAGTCCCAATAGTTCATGTTTTCCCTTGCTTCCCTTGACTTTTGCGTTGTTCCTAGGAAGATGTTGCTGCGGCAGAGGTCAAAGAGGTTGCTGCCTGTGTTCTCCTCAAGGATTTTGATGGATTCCTTTCGCACATTGAGGTCCTTCATCCATTTTGAGTCTATTTTTGTGTGTGGTGTAAGGAAATGGTCCAATTTCATTTTTCTGCATGTGGCTGTCCAATTTTCCCAGCACCATTTATTGAAGAGGCTGTCTTTTTTCCATTGGACATTCTTTCCGGCTTTGTTGAAGATTAGTTGACCATAGAGTTGAAGGTCTATGTCTGGGCTCTCAATTCTCTTCCATTGATCTATGTGTCTGTTTTTGTGCCAGTACCATGCTGTCTTGATGATGACAGTTTTGTAATAGAGCTTGAAGTCCAGAATTGTGATGCCACCAACTTTGGCTTTCTTTTTCAATATCCCTTGGGCTATTCGAGATCTTTTCTGATTCCATATAAATTTTAGCATTATTTGTTCCATTACTTTGAAGAAGATGGGTGGTACTTTGATAGGAATTGCATTAAATGTGTAGATTGCTTTAGGTAGCATAGACATTTTCACAATATTTATTCTTCCAATCCAGGAGCATGGAACATTTTTCCATTTCTTTGTGTCTTCCTCAATTTCTTTCATGAGTACTTTATAGTTTTCTGAGTATAGATTCTGTGTCTCTTTGGTTAGGTTTATTCGTAGGTGTCTTATGGTTTTGGGTGCAATTGTAAATGGGATTGACTCCTTAATTTCTCTTTCTTCTGTCTTGCTGTTGGTGTAGAGAAACGCAACTGATTTCTGTGCATTGATTTTATATCCTGACACTTTACTGAATTCCTGTACACGTTCTAGCAGTTTTGGAGTGGAGTCTTTTGGGTTTTCCACATATAGTATCATATCATCTGCAAAGAGTGATAATTTGACTTCTTCTTTGCCGATTTGGATGCCTTTAATTTCCTTTTGTTGTCTGATTGCTGAGGCTAGGACCTCTAGTACTATGTTGAATAGCAGTGGTGATAATGGACATCCCTGCCGTGTTCCTGACCTTAGCGGAAAAGCTTTCAGTTTTTCTACATTGAGAATGATATTTGCGGTGGGTTTTTCATAGATGGCTTTGATGATATTGAGGTATGTGCCCTCTCTCCCTACACTTTGAAGAGTTTTGATCAGGAAGGGATGCTGTACTTTGTCAAATGCTTTTTCAGCATCTATTGAGAGTATCATATGGTTCTTGTTCTTCTTTTATTGATGCGTTGTATCACATTGACTGATTTGCGGATGTTGAACCAACCTTGCAGCCCTGGAATAAATCCCACTTGGTCGTGGGAATAATCCTTTTAATGTACTGTTGAATCCTATTGGCTAGTATTTTGTTGCGTATTTTCGCATCTGTGTTCATCAAGGATATTGGTCTATAGCTCTCTTTTTTGGTGGGATCCTTGTCTGGTTTTGGGATCAAGGTGATGCTGGCCTCATAATATGAGTTTGGAAGTTTTCCTTCCATTTCTATTTTTCGGAATAGTTTCAGGAGAATAGGAATTAGTTCTTCTTTAAATGTTTGGTAGAATTCCCCCAGGAAGCCGTCTGGCCCTGGGCTTTTGTTTGTTTGGAGATTTTTAATGACTGTTTCAATCTCCTTCCTGGCTATGGGTCTGTTCAGGCGTTCTATTTCTTCCTGGTTCAGTTGTGGTAGTTTATATGTTTCTAGGAATGCATCCATTTATTCCAGATTGTCAAATTTATTGGCGTAGAGTTGCTCATAGTATGTTCTTATAATCGTTTGTGTTTCTTTGGTGTTAGTTGTGATCTCTCCTCTTTCATTCATGATTTTATTTATTTGGGTCCTTTCTCTTTTCTTTTTGATAAGTCGGGCCAGGGGTTTATCAATTTTATTAATTCTTTCAAAGAACCAGCTCCTAGTTTCGTTGATTTGTTCTATTGTTTTTTTTGGTTTCTATTTCATTTATCTCTGCTCTGATCTTTATGATTTCCCTTCTCCTGCTGGGCTTAGGGTTTCTTTCTTGTTCTTTCTCCAGCTCCTTTAGTTGTAGGGTTAGGTTGTGTACCTGAGACCTTTCTTGTTTCTTGAGAAAGGCTTGTACTGCTATATATTTTCCTCTCAGGACTGTCTTTGTTGTGTCCCACAGATTTTGAATCGTTGTATTTTCATTATCATTTGTTTCCATGATTTTTTTCAATTGTTCTTTAATTTCCCGGTTGACCCATTCATTCTTTAGAAGGATGCTGTTTAGTCTCCATGTATTTGGGTTCTTCCCAAACTTCCTTTTGTGGTTGAGTTCTAGCTTTAGAGCATTGTGGTCTGAAAATATGCAGGGAATGATCCCAATCTTTTGATACCTGTTGAGTCCTGATTTAGGACCGAGGATGTGATCTATTCTGGAGAATGTTTCATGTGCACTAGAGAACAATGTGTATTCTGTTGCTTTGGGATGAAATGTTCTGAATATATCTGTGATGTCCATCTGGTCCAGTGTGTCATTTAAGGCCTTTATTTCCTTGCTGATCTTTTGCTTGGATGATCTGTGCATTTCATTGAGGGGAGTGTTAAAGTCCCCTACTATAATTGTATTATTGTTGATGTGTTTCCTTGATTTTGTTATTTATTGGTTATATAGTTGGCTGCTCCCACGTTGGGGGCATAGATATTTAAAATTGTTCGATATTCCTGTTGGACAGACCCTTTGAGTATGATATAGTGTCCTTCCTCATCTCTTATTATAGTCTTTGGCTTAAAATCTAATTGATCTGATCTAAGGATTGCCACTCCTGCTTTCTTCTGATGTCCATTAGCATGGTAAATTCTTTTCCACCCCCTCACTTTAAATCTGGAGGTGTCTTCGGGCTTAAAATGAGTTTCTTGGAGGCAACATATAGATGGGTTTTTTTTTTTATCCATTCTGATACCCTGTATCTTTTGATTGGGGCATTTAGCCCATTCACATTCAGGGTAACTATTGAGAGATCTGAATTTAGTGCCATTGTATTGCCTGTAAGGTGAATGTTACTGTATATGGTCTCTGTTCCTTTCTGATCTACCACCTATAGGCTCTCTCTTTGCTTAGAGGACCCCTTTCAATATTTCCTGTAGAGCTGGTTTGGTGTTTGCAAATTCTTTCAGTTTTTGTTTGTCCTGGAAGCTTTTAATCTCTCCTTCTATTTACAATGGTAGCCTAGCTGGATAAAGTATTCTTGGCTGCATGTTTTTCTCATTTAGTGCTCTGAAAATATCATGCCAGCTCTTTCTGGCCTGCCAGGTCTCTGTGGCTAAGTCTGCTGCCAATCTAATATTTTTACCATTGTATGTTACAGACTTCTTTTCCCGGGCTGCTTTCAGGATTTTCTCTTTGTCACTGAGACTTGTAAATTTTACTATTAGGTGACGGGGTGTGGGCCTATTCTTATTGATTTTGAGGGGCGTTCTCTGAACCTCCTGAATTTTGATGCTCGTTCCCTTTGCCATATTGGGGAAATTCTCCCCAATAATTCTCTCCAGTATACCTTCTGCTCCCCTCTCTCTTTCTTCTTCTTCTGGAATCCCAATTATTCTAATGTTGTTTCATCTTATGGTGTCACTTATCTCTCGAATTCTCCCCTCGTGGTCCAGTAGCTGTTTGTCCCTCTTTTGCTCAGCTTCTTTATTCTCTGTCATTTGGTCTTCTATATCACTAATTCTTTCTTCTGCCTCATTTATCCTAGCAGTGAGAGCCTCCATTTTTGATTGCACCTCATTAATAGCTTTTTTTATTTCAACTTGGTTAGATTTTAGTTCTTTTATTTCTCCAGAAAGGGCTTTTATATCTCTCGAGAGTGTTTCTCTAATATCTTCCATGCCTTTTTCGAGCCCGGCTAGAACCTTGAGAATTGTCATTCTGAACTCTAGATCTGACATATTACCAATGTCTGTATTGATTAGGTCCCTAGTCTTCGGTACTGCCTCTTGTTCTTTTTTTTGTGTTGAATTTTTCCGTCTTGTCATTTTGTCCATATAAGAGTATATGAAGGAGCAAGGAAAATACTAAACGGGTGGCAACAACCCCAGGAAAATATGCTTTAACTAAATCAGAAGAGATCCCAAATCATGAAGGGGGAGAAAGGGGATAAAAAGAGGTTCAAAAAGGAAGAAAGAAAAAAGAAAAGAAAAGAAAAGAATTAAAAAAAAAAAGAAAAATAAGAAAAACAGAAGAAGAAAAATATATATATTAGATAAACTGGTTAAAAAAAGTTAAAAAAGAAAAAGGTAAAAGTTAAAAAAAAAATTTACCAGAAGGCGAGAAAAAATACAAAAAATGAAAAAGAAAAAAATTAAATTAACTGCAAGACTAAAAAAAATCACAGGGTGAAAGCCTTGAGTTCCGTGCTTTGCTTTCTCCTCCTCTGGAATTCTGCTGCTCTCCTTGGTATTAAAACCGCACTCCTTGGTAGGTGAACTTGGTCTCGGCTGGATTTCTTGTTGATCTTCTGGGGGAGGGGCCTGTTGTAGTGATTCTCAAGTGTCTTTGCCCCAGGCAGAATTGCACTGCCCTTACCTGGGGCTGGGGTGAGTAATCCACTCGGGTTTGCTTTTAGGAGCTTTGGTTCCCTGAGCGCTTTCCGTAGAGTTCCAGAGGACGGGAATACAAATGGCGGCCTCCTGGTCTCCGGCCTGGAGGAGCCGAGAGCCCCGGGCCCCACTCTTCAGTGCGCCCTCAGAGAACAGCGCCCAGTTACTTCCGTCTGCCTGACCTCTGTCCGCGCTCCAAGCTCACCGAGCCTGCTACCGGTTCAAGGTAACACTGATCTGTGAGCTTACTGTCGGCTCTGTCTCTGTAGCCGGCTTTCCTGTTCCAATACCTGCAAGCTCTGCGACACTCAGACACCCCCGATCCTTCTGTGACCCTGTGGGACCTGAGGCCACGCTGACCCTGCGTGGGCTTCGCCCCGGTTTAGCCTCTGGAGCGATGTTCCTCAGTGGATCAGACTTTTAAACGTCCTGATTTTGTGCTCTGTTGCTCCGCCACTTGCCAGGAGCTGGCCCCTCCCCCGGGGTCTATCTTCCCGTTGCTTTGGATTCACTTCTCCGCCGGTCCTACCATTCAGAAAGTGGTTGTTTTTCTTTTTCCAGAATTGCTGTTCTTCTTCTCTTCGATCTGCCGATGGATTTGCAATCTTTAGATAAGCTATCTAGTCTCAGCCTGCTACTTCTCCGCCATCTTGACTCCTCCCCCTAGAATTGTGGTTTTAATTTACCTTTTTCTAACTGGTAGTTACTTGAGCACTTTTTCATGTGCTATTAGCCATTCATATATCTTCTTTTGGGAAGTGTTTGTTCAAAACATTTATCCATTTAAAAACCTTTTTATTTTGAACTAATTTTAGACCTACAGGAAAGTTGCAAAAATAGTACAGAGTTCCTCTCCATGTTTCATCTAGCTTCTCCTACTGGTTAACATCACATGAAATCACTGTGCAATTATCACAACCAGGAAATCAATGGCACAGTACAGCTAATTAAACTATAGACTTGATTCAAATAGATCAGTTTCTCTATTATTGTCCTTTTTCTGTTCCAGATTCTATCTAGGGTCCCATACTAAATTTAATCTTTATTTCTTATGCTTCCTCCACTTTGAAAAATTTAGTTGTCTTTTTATTATTAAGGTCAACGTGTACTTCATATATTCTGGATGTAAGTCCTTTGTTAGACATATGCTCTGAAATGACTTTTTCCCAGTCTGTGGCTTACCTATTCATTTTTGTAACATTGACTTTGATGAGCAGACATTTTTAATTTGGATGAAGTCTAACTTATCATTTTTCCTTTATGGCTGTTGCTTTCTTTCCTATTTAAGAAATCTTTGCCTAGGCATGATTTTTGAAGATATTCTCCTTTTTTCTTATAGAAAATTTATAGTTTTAGCATTTGTGTTTGGATTTATCATCTCTTTTAAATGAACTTTTATTGAGGGTGCGTAGAAGTGGTTGAGTCGTAATATATTTTTCTCCCATATGGATATCCAATTGTTCCAGGGCTTTTTAAAAAAAATTTAATTTTTAACTTTTTATTTTTTAAATAAACATATAATGTATTTTTATCCCCAGGGGTACAGGTCTGTGAATCGCCAGGCTTACACATTTCACAGCACTCATCATAGCACATACCCTCCCCAATGTCCATATTCCCACCACTCTCTCCCATCCCCCCTCCCCCCAGCAACCCTCAGTCTGTTTTTTGAGATTGAGTCTTTTATGGTTTCTCTCCCTCCCAATCCCATCTTCTTTCATTTTTCTTTTCCTACTTCCCAAACCTCCCACATTGCATCTCCAATTCCTCATATCAGGGAGATCATATGATAGTTGTCTTTCTCCGATTGACTTATTTCGCTAAGCATAATACCCTCTAGTTCCATCCACGTCATCGCAAATGGCAAGATTTCATTTCTTTTGATGGCTGCATAGTATTCCATTGTGTATATATACCACATCTTCTTGATCCATTCATCTGTTGATGGACATCTAGGTTCTTTCCATAGTTTGGCTATTGTGGACATGGCTGCTATAAACATTGCGGTGCACGTGCCCCTGCAGAGTACCATGTTTGTATGTTTAGGATATATACCCAGCAGTGCAATCGCTGGGTCATAGGGTAGCTCTATTTTCAGTTTTTTGAGGAACCTCCACACTGTTTTCCAGAGTGGCTGCACCAGCTTGCATTCCCACCAACAGGGTTCAAGGGTTCCCCTCTCTCCACATCCTCACCAGCATCTGTCATTTCTTGACTTGTTAATTTTTAGCCATTCTGACTGGTGAGAGGTGGTATCTCATTGTGTTTTTGATTTGTATTTCCCTGATGCCGAGTGATGTGGAGCATTTTTTCATGTGTCTGTTGGCCATCTGGATGTCTTCTTTGCAGAAATGTCTGTTCATGTCCTCTGCCAGGGCCATTTGTTAAAAAAACTTTCTTTCCCCATTGATTGTTTGGTTCTTTGGTTGAAAATAAAATGATTTTATAAGTGTCTGGCGTTGATCTATTTTTTATTTGTATGCCAGTACTATACTGTCTTGATTATGATAGCTTTGGAATAAATCTTGAAGTTGATCAGTGTAAATACTATTAAAGTTGTTCCTCTTTGCAAGATTGTCTTGGCTAGTTTAGGTACTTTGTATTTCCATATACAATTTAGAACCAGTGTGTTAATTTCTACAGAAAATATTGGAATTTTTACCGGGATTTTGGAAGAAATGGCACCATAACAATGTAAACTTCTGATCAATGAATGAACATGATAGATTTTTAACACGTTTTTCTAAATATTATAAAACTTTCCACCTTATTAGTGTCTTTCTCCTTAGTTCCTTTCAGCAGTAGTTTGCAGTTTTTATGTCTTACACATCTTTTGATACATTTATTCCTCAGTATTCTATGACTCTTGAAGCTAACTTAAATAGACTTTTAAAACTGTTTATTTTCCATTTATTTGCTATCAATATATGAAGATATAATTGATTTTTGTATGTTGACCCTGAAAAATTCTCTTAGTAGTTCTGATGTTGATGTGTAGAACATCAAAAAACTTAGAGTTTTCTAAGTGAAGAATGATGTCATCTGTGATTAGAGACAGTTTTACTATCATTATAGATAGAATGGATCTGTTTCTATCTATTTTCTGTTTTTTTACCTACTGTGCTAGCTAGGACCTCCAGGACAATACTTGAGAGAAGTAATAAAAATGACTTTTTCCTGATCATATGGGTATTCAATATTTTAACATTGAGTATAATGATAAAGGTTTTTTGTTTTTTTAATTTTTTTTCTTAAATGTCCTTTATTAGGTAGAGGAAGTTCCCTTCTGTTCTAAATTTGCTGAGAGATTATAGCATAATGGGCACTGAATTTTGTCAAATGCTTTTTGTCTGTCTATTGAAAGGATCAAAGAGTTTTTCTCTCTTAATCTGTTAATATGATGAATTACATTGATTTTCCAATGTTAGACCATTCTTGCATATCTCAGATAAACTTTAATTAATCATGATATATATTCCCACTTTAAAATATTGCTGTATTTGATTTATCAATATTTCATTGGATTTTTTTTTCTATGTTTGTGAGAGATATTATTTTGTAATTTTTTTTGAATTTCTTTATCAAACTTTATATCAAGGTTACATAAACCTCATACATGCATTGGGAAGCAATCTATTACTTTCTATTTTCTTAAAGAGTTTGTGTTAACATTTATGTTAATTCTTTTTGCATCTTTATTAAAACTCATAAGTAAAATCATTTGGGCCTGGAGGTTTCTTTGTGGGAAAGTTTTTGATAATAGATTCAATTTCTTTAATAGATATGTAGGAGACTGTTCATATTTCCTATTTTGCATCATTTTAGTAAGATGTATTTCTCAAGGAATTTGTACTTTCAACTAAGTTGTAGAAAATATTTTAACTTGTTAATAATTTCCCTTTTTGTCCTTTTAATGTCTGTAGAATCAGTAATGATATCTCTTCTTTCATCTTCATTCTTGAAACTAGTAATTTCTATTTTCTCTCTTTTTTTCTTAGCTGGTCACTTTGGAGATGTTTGAGTTTTATAATGGTTTTCCAAACAGTCAAGTTTTGGCTTTTTGGTTTTTATGTCATTTTATTTTATTTACAATTGCTCTTATCTTTTTATTTTCTCCTCTCTACGTGCTTGGGTTTATTTTGCTTTTCCCTTTCGACTTCTCATGGTGGAATATTAAGTCATTGATTTTTGGGACAGACTGTATTTTCCCAAAATGGTCTTAAGGTATCTTTTTTCTAGAACTTTACCACACTCCATCAAGTATGAAGTCTAATTTCCCTCCCCTTGAATTTTGGGGGTTTGTGATTCACTTGTAACCAATATAATGGAACAGATAAGATGGTATGTGAGTTTGAGTTAGGTTATGAAAAACAATGCAGCTTCTGATTTTTAGCTGTAAGTTTTTGCTTGGATTTCAAATCTTCATGTAAGAAGGCCAATAACCTTGAGTCCTCAATGCTTTGAGAAAGCCAAGCCATGCATACAGGTCATGTGGAGGTGTTCCAGTGAGCAATCTTAGCTTTTGAGTCCTCCCAGACCAGGAGCCAGAGCAGTGAATGAAGGAGCATTAAGATGATCCAGCCACTGGGTCCTCCCTAGACTTCTCATCTTCCAGTCTGCCTCTTCACCTTTCAGTTCTAGTAGCCCCAAATTCAGCACCCCAGGTGGTGGTTATGAGTAAGGGACAGTTGAAGCTAGATAGGGAGAGACAGGTAGGGGGCTACATGACTAGGCTCACACACAGAACTATGAAATCAGGCTCACAGAAGTCTCAGCTGTGAAGAAATAACTTAGAGAAGGGAATACCTTGTTTATCCTCATGATATTTACAAGAACACTTTGTTCATCCTAAATAGAGACAGGATATTCTCATAATACTTATAAATCTGTCATGTTACTGACATGAAATTTACCAAGTTCCCCGGTCAGATTTCCATATAGGACCAACCATAAAAGCCCACAGTGGCAACCCATTCAGGACCCCTCTCACTCTGGAGAGCTTTTTTTTTTTTTTTCTTTTCTGTTCTCACCTTCCCTTAATAAACTTCCACTTCACTTCACCTTTTTGTGGAGGATGTTCATTATTTGACTCTGTGAGACAAGAACCCTGCCACTCTGCAATATTTACTGGGGACTGCCTTCCCGCAAGGCTGTATTAAAAAAACCTTACCAGTTTTTTTGAGCCCTAGAAGTCTTCACTTTCTTCTTCCTTCTTTGTTTATTGGGTTTATTGAGCTATATCTACTCTGCCCATAGGGCAAATTAACTTTGCTAAGGGTTCATTCTTCCCAGTGTTAACACCTCTTTAATTTCTGTCAGATTTTGGTGACTCTGACACTTTTGTGTGTTTGGTCTGATGGATGGTCCTCAGACATGCATTACCAGAAGTAGACACTTAGCATATATCTTTTTAATTTATAAAAATATATTACCTATCTTAAAAAGAATTACTCTATTTAATACAAATATTAATACAAATGTATCTTCTATAGTTTTAGTAAACTTGTTTAAGAACTTTTTCTAGAAATTTTTTTCACAGTCCAGGAGGCTTTTATTTTTTTATGCTCATCATGAATTCATAGGAAGGGGTTCCAGCAGCTCAGCCTCTCTCTATCAGTTCTCACAAAGTGTAGAGCAGGCCCATGCTTCACTTGAACCCAAGCACCTTTCTCTTTGGCTTCCTTTTGGCTTTCTTCTTTTTCTGGTCATTTTCCTCCACATGCTGCAGGAACATATCTGGGCTCCTAGAGGGCTGAATTTGCTCAACACATTGACTAATTCTCTTGGCAAGAAGTTTGCCCAACATGTCAGCAGCATGCTGGGCAATATTGTAGACTCTTCCTGTTTTGCTGTGGTAACATTTGTGGGAACACTCCTTTCTGACGAAGCCTCTCCCCTTGATGTGTACAGGATCGTGTTTCCCCCAGGTTCAGCTGTATGTGGCAGAAGGAACAAAGCCTTGGCTTCTAAAAGGCCTAGAGAACACAATGTGGGTGCCTCTCCTATTTCCCTTGCTGTTGGTCATTTTGGTGAATTACTGGAAGATGGTGGTTCTGGCTGAAAGGCTGAACTTTCTCCTGTGGAGAACTGGACCTCAACGTCCACTGCTTTCATTTCTGAGTTTGTGTTGGAGGTTCACATGTCCTGTCCTAGATATGGTCTGGAACACTTAGCAAAGTTACCTTGCCCTATGGGTAGAGTAGATATAGCTCACTAAACCCAATAAACAAAGAAGGAAGAAAAAAGTGAAGACTTCTAGGGCTCAAGGGAAAGGAGCTCACAGACTCATCTCTAGGAAGAGATCCTTAAAACCACAGTCTGGAGGGGCTGGAAACAGTAGAGGAAGACCTTGAAGCTGGCCCCAGCTCCTACATCAAGGTAGCATTAACCTCCTTATTCTATCCCACTCCAGGCTCCCTGGGCTTGTTTCAGCAACACTGAGTACTGTCTGCTTTTCTGTGGTGTCTTGTTTTTGCTTGAATTATTTTTGGAGTAGAACACTGTGTCCATCCCTCTTCCAGGAGGTGGGAACAAAGATGGCTTTGTGAGAACAAAAAGCGAGGCCTATCCTCAAACTCAATTGAGCTGATTGTTATAATTTATTAAAAGTGCAATTCTGTTCAGAACATGAAATGGGGATAATGACTTAACAGGCACACAAATGAGTGTTAAATCATGCAAAGCTTGAAAAGAGACCCAAGAAAAACGTGGAGAAGGGGTAACAATGAAGAGAGAGGTCCAAAGTTTCTGGTTAGAGTTGCACCAAGTTAGCTATGGAGGTGAGCACCAAGAATTCAGGAAATGACCTTCTCAGAGGGAGATCTGTAATGTTAAGTGTGTATTTATGTATGCATGTGTGTTTGGGAAGGAGTGGGTGTGGAGCTGTGTAATATGAGAGAACAGGCAAATTATAGAGATTGGAAAAAAAAAAACACAAAACAGAAGTCTTCCCACTCTCACTTTCTTTTCAGTCTCTATACCACTTCTCCTTCTCTTAAACTAAAAGCTCAGATCTAAATTTGAGTATATTGCAAATGATCAAGTTTTGGATTCAAGTGGCCTCACCTGTTACTATCTGTTTGGCCTCAATTTTCTAATCTAAATAATGGCACAAGTGATGAGCTAAGCTGAAGGATTTTTGTGATAATGGGTTGAGATAAGCTATCCCAAAACAACAGCAGTATGGGGAAACAGTAGCTGCTAAAGCTGATTGTTTGCTCCCTACTCACCTTTATCTCCTTACCAGGCCAATTTCCTTGATCCCTCATTCAGGTGTTGGCTTGTTCCAGCTGTTGTATTTCTGTGTTGCACAGAGTTATAGAATCATATAATCTTTGATATGGAAGGGATCATTGAGTTTAAGGGAATTACTCAATATCTTTCAACTTGTTATTGAGTCAACAAGTACCTATGTAACACCTTCTGTGTGCTAGCCCCTGTGCTAAGAATTGGCCATAGCAGTGAACAATAATGACCCAGTCTTTGCTATTTGTGCAACTTACAACCTAGAAGGAGAAGGAGGCTTCCTTTAAGCAAGATCCTTCATAGATAACTAATCAGTCAGGATGGTGCTAAGTGGCAAGAAGGAGACAGGAGAGCTCTGCAGGTGAGTACAGGGAACCTGAAGTAGAAGGGGAATGTTGGGGAAGGCAGCTCAGAGAAGTGGTTTTGGGTTGAAATCTGTGCCTGAGCTAGAATTAGCTTTGTGAAGGACCTCAAAGGCATCAGGGTAGCTGGATAGGGGTGGGATGTATGTGGAGGAGTTGAGGGAATTGGGTTAGGTGGGTGGTTGAGAGCTATGGAGAAGTGAGGCTCAAGGGAAGCTGAAAAGGTGAGGTAGGCAGGGGCTAGATTATGCTGCACAGGCATGGCTAGGGAACTGAGAGCTCAACACAAAAACAAAACAATGTAGAACATTGATCTTCCTCTCCGTGGGTTCTGGATGGTTCTCTTCTGCTCTTCATGGCAGTCCAGCACAGATTGAGCATTTGAAGCAAACACTTCAAAGAGTCAAGATCATAGAGTCATTTCTTTCCAAATGAATTAATGAAATGCCAAACATGAATCTAAGTGGTCTTGAGATGTCTTTCTACTTGGGAACTGTCCAGAGTGGAATGTTGATAGCAAATTGTACTGCTTTTTATTTTCTTTAGAAATAACATATTTAACCTGCTTTAGAGAATGGTCTTGAGGAATGTTTCTATAGAATCTCTACCCAGTTCACTCTTAACTGCAGGGAATCCCTCACAGAAAACTGTAAATAAGCAACTCTGGAATTAAATTAGCTCCCAGCTATCTTAAGCAAATATCCTACAAGGGAAATTGTGTTATCTAACTGGCCAGTTGATTCTTGGCTTTTTTCAGCTTCAAGAAAGAATTTAAATGGGATTCCTGTGTGTTACTCTCATTTCAAATCCTCTGGAGCAGATAAACATTATCATGAAACTGGCCAAGGATGAAATTTAAATAAGTAGTGATTGGAAAGGATGACAGTAAGAGTTTCCAACTCACAAAAACAGACAAATTAGATTAATTAACTGAAAAATTTGGAGGACAAAGATATGGGGGGAATTATTTATGTCGATGTGTAATGCATGCTCAATATTTTTGTAAATGAACTTATTAGGGGAAAGGAAAAACACCAATATAATTATCCCTCAAAAATGCACCACTAAAGACTATTCTGGAGCCAAGAACATGTTTTTCTCCTTGTAAGTTACTGTCCGTTTATATGGAAGATGACAGATTTCTCCTCACCAAAGTAGGTCTTTCTCTCTCTCTCTTTTTTTTTAAAGATTTTATTCATTTATTTGACAGAACACAAGTAGGCAGCGAGGCAGGGAGAGGAAGAAACAGGCTCTCCACTGAGCTGAGAGCCCGACGTGGGGCTTGATCCCAGGACCCTAGGATCATGAGCTGAAGGCAGTCACTTAACCGACTGAGCCACCCAGGTGCCCCAGGTCTTCCTCTCTTGTGCCATTATACTGCCAGTCTGACTGTGGTTCATCCACGTGTGTATTGGTGTTGTGTCATAAAGGCTGCTCATATGGTTGAATAACTATCTGAATAGAGGAAATAGAGGCTGCCTTTATGATAGAAGCAGCCATCTTTCCCTGATGGCTGAGGGGAAAAAGACTTTGATAGACAACAGAGCATACTCTGGAATGGTGGAAAGACATTGGCCAATAGTTAGCCTGAGATGCTTCCAAAGCAAAGTGGATAGCTAAAGTCTACTGTCTCTCCTCTCCCAACATAAAGTCATATATGCACATATAGACTCTTTCATTGTTCTGATTGTATAGACAAGGACTCATTCTGATAAAATAAATTAGAGGTCAGTGTGTTTTAAATCTGGAGATCTTTTAAATCTCTAATTTCAGGCCCTGAAACTATGGCCTGCTTGGCTCCACAGACCTACCTACCTTCCTTGCTTCCTTCCTTACTCTCTCTAGCTCCTTCCTTCCTTCCCTTCTTTTTCTTTTTTGTTTCATTCCTTCCTTTCATTCATTCAACAATTATTATTGAGAATTGATGATGTTAGGGACATTTTCTAAGGGTAGGTGAAATTAGGGGGAATAAGACAAAGTCCTTGTTTTTTTTTTTGTTGTTGTTTTTGTTTTTTCTGTGCTAGGGAGAGGGAATGAAAACAGATTAGTAAGCAAATAAATAACCAGGATAACTGCAAATAGCATAAGTGCTATGAAGAAATAATACTGAAGGTGATGTGATAAAGCCTGACTCAATGTATGGGAGATAGCTAATTTTGCCCGAGTGTTCAGGGAGAACTTCATTGAGTGTTGATACTTGAATTGATGTCTGAAGGATATGTGAAGATCTGGAGAGCAAGAAGCCCAGCAGAAGGAAAAAGCCAGAATAAAATCCCTGATGAGAAAAAGCTTGGTGCGTTAAAGGCAGAAAAAAAAGTGATGGTAGAAACGGAAGTAGGAAGCAGAAAGTGGAGTAAAATGAGATTGGAGACTGTATAAGGCTTACAGTCCTTGACCTGGGGATGAGATTTTATCTAGGTGCTCAGGAAAGACATTGGAGAATTTCAAGCATCTGAATGGCATTATTAAACTTGAATTTAGGGACATCTGGGAGGCTCAATCGGTTAAGCATATGCTTTTAGCTCAGGTCATGTTCGTAGGGTCCTGGGATCCAGCCTGGTGTCAGGCTCCCTGCTCAGTGAGAAGTCTACTTCTCCCTTTTCTCTGCCCCTCCCCTCCCCGACTTGTGTTCTCTCTCTGTCTCTCTCTCAAATAAATAAATGAATGAGTGAATAAAAAAATAAATAAAATTTTTAAAAATTTGAATTTAGAAAGCACTAGTTTGGCTATTTTACAGAGAATAATTACAGGCAGGAAAGAGTAAAAGTCAGGGAGCCAGTTCAGTGTTTTGCTCTTATATTAACAGAGGGGATAGTAATGATAACAAAGCCAACAAGAATATGATTGTATTATTACTATTATTAAAACAGAAGGGCACCTGGGTGGCTTAGTCAGCTAAGTGTCCAACTCTTGGTTTTGGCTCAGGTCATGATCTCAGGTTTGTGTAATCAAGCCCCATGTTGGGCTCTGTGCTGGGCATGGAGCCTGCTTAAGATTTTCTCTCTCCCTCTTCCTCTGGCCCTACCCCCACACCTCTCTCCCTCTCATAAACAAACAAACAAACAAAACAGAACAGTTGCGGAGTGATTCTCCACCTCACGGATATTAGTCAGGATCTGGGTGGAGAGGTAGAATTTTTACATGTTATGTTTGGCATATAAACTAGGTATTTAGGCTAATATTCCCTTATTTACCAAACGGCCGCCTCAGTTCCAGGCATCTCATTTAGCTACCAATGTCTAGACAATGAAGGGATTGTCCCTTGATGATCTTTTTATTAGCAGGGAGAACCTTTTCCAAGTCCCTTCCCACCCCAGAGACCAGGATTGGATCAAATATCAAGGGAGAATAGAATTACCATAATTGTATTAAACCTATAAATCCATTGTGAATCACTCTTTTCCATGATCACATGGAATGGTAAATGTCTGAACAAAGTCTAGACTCACCACTGGCTGTTCCACACAACTAATGAACTGTTGAACACTACATCAAAAACTAATGACGTACTGTATGTTGGCTAATTAGATATAACAAACAAACAAACAAACAAATAAATAAAACCTTCCTTTAAAAGACTAGAGACAAAAAAATTCTGCACTCACCAACAAGGAGAAAGGGAGGCAACTTACAGCATCATGTATGATTGATTTGATTACTCTGAATAATTCTGATGACTTAAATTGCCTACACCAACCCCAATCTTTGTCCATGTTACTCTATTTTTTGATAGATGAGACCTCATGCAGTGATGCTATTCTAAAGACTTCTGTCACAGTTTGAATCGAACTTCGAAAATCACCAGGAACTATAACTCATATTAGGTTTTTCTGAATTTGTCATTTATCAACTCTTTTTGACTAATGAGCTCTCTTTTAGTGTTATGTGGTCTAATGGGGCCAAAGATGGTGACTGGCAAATCTGGGTAACATTGTTGGTGTTTGTGGGTTGGTCCTTCTGAGAGGTCCTTCTGTTACGAGATCAATTCATATCATCACCCTCCTGGCCCATATCTTTATCCTCTTTGTCATTTTCATCTTGCTCATCAATGTGCCATCTCTGTTTTTATATAATGGTGACCTGAGGTTCCTCTTTTCCTGAAATAAGCTGGCATTGCTTTTCTTCTGATTGTCCTTGCTCTGGATTACTTTCGTCTAAGTTCTGGCCCTGCAACTTTTTCAGGAAGCACTGTGCATCCCCTAGTGTCCACATTGCTGCTGCTGACCTCCCTCCGCTACAGTTCTCATCCTCCCATTAGTTGGAAGAGGGAGATTTCTTCAGAAGTTCCCAGACAGCAGCTCTAGCTACCTTTCCAAAGCCAGATTGCCACTTCTATCCTGTGGGCTATCTCACTGCTCTCAAAACAGAGCCAATATCGTCATTTCTTACTGAGGTTAGTCTATGTTTGATTTCTGTCATTTGTTACCAATGTTCCGGACTAAATATACTTGCCTCATATAAATTGCATTCTAGATGGGAAGAGGAAGATAAGTATAGATAAGTAAGGCTTAAAAAGGAAGACTGGCTTGTCCTATTTAATCAGCTGAGTCAGGGACAGTGCTAGGCAGAATTTTCTTGGCTGTCAGTTTAGTGTTCTTTTCATTTTCTTGAAGCCTGTGAAATTTCTTTCCCTATCCAGCCTCAGTCATTATTTAAAATCATTCAAGTCAATGTCATCAGACTCTCCCAGAAGAAGTAAGCAGTGGTGAAGTCCACTCTCATATGTAACTCCTGCAAGTCTAGTGTCATGCTTTATTGAGTATCCCACCAGAAATGCCTTTTAGCTGGACACTGACTTCATGTACAATCGGGTAAGTAGCTATCCAAATGGGGTGATTTGAGAAGAAATAATAAGACCTCTTGCTTTTCATTTCTCTGTAAACAGCCGAAGTTGCAACATCCCTAAAGGTAGCAAAATCCAATTGTCATCAGGAGAAGGAATGAAGGACTGTGCCTCCTCACCTCCCTACCTCTCCGCTCTCCTTCCCCTCCATCTAGGAAAGCAGCCAGTTTAGTACCAGCTTCTCAAAGGAATAAGCTGACCTCTGAGGTATGTGAGGGGGGATAGGAGGCTCTAAGATAAACACAGACCATCTTTCCAGAGTGATGCTTTCACTAGCAAATTTAGACAGAAACTTATTTAAATATTTAAGAAAAACCCTCATATAAAATAATAGAGTAGGCATGTGAAACTTATACGAATTTGTAAGCTAAAACACGAGGCTTATACTCAGCAACTTCTTTGGGGTCTGTCTATTCACCCTGATGCATGATTTCACTTGTCCTAAGGAACATTAGGGGTACTTTGGTAAAAAGATTAGTTGCAGAGCACCAATGTATCAAAAAAGGTATGGCTTGCAGAGTAGGAAAGCCTAGGTTCAAACTTACTTCCACCTCTTATTAGATCTGTGTCCTTGGGAAAATGCTCCTGGAGCCATCATTTCCTCAGCTTTAGAATTGGGACAACCCCCCAGAGTTGTGGGCTTCAAAGAAATGAGGTCTCAGGGGTGCCTGGCTCACAGTAGGCCTATTCTAAATGGTACTTTTCTTCTCTACTTACACTATGAGCTGAAATCTGCTTCCAGGAAACTGTCTTATTTGTCTCAGTTTTGTCTTCTGGGGCCTCAGGAGTAAGGAAATCCATCTTTTTCCTCCCCCCATTATAACTTTCAATCATATTTTAAAAAATTGTAGTAAATTGTAGTAAAATATGCATAACCTAAAACTTACATTCTAACCATTTTAAAGTGCACAGTTTGGTGGCATTTAGTACCTTCACAATCAGGTGCAACTATCACTTCTATTCTAGTTCCAGAACTTTCTCCTTACCTCAGATGGAAACACTGCACCTATTAAGCAGTCCATCTCCATTCTCCTTTTCCCCCAGGTCCTGGCAACCTATAATCAGCTTTTGGTCGCTGTGGGTTTGCCTATTGTGGATAATTCATATAAATGGAATCACACAATAGCTGGCCTTTTGTGTCTGGTTTCTGTTTTCCTAGAGCTCAGGGCAGTGAAGAGGCCAAAAGAAGCTCAGGTGAAGGGAAGTCAAGCAGGGCACTTAGGGATTGGGAACGGCAGGAGAAGCATATTTTGCCTCACCCTGCAGCCCCAGGCCCCACTCTGACACCTGGTAGTCAGAGTCCTGCCATGTTGCTGCAGACCATAGGCCTGGCATGGGCATCTGTCCCGGTCCTCTGAATGAGGAGTCTGAGGCCAGGTGCACTGTCAGATCCAAGGTCGGCTTGGGCAGCAAGTGCTTGGGAAGCAATCTTTCGAGCTCACCGAGTCCAGCTGGATGCCATGCGCTGTTTATCCTTACATGGCACAACGGAGGCTCGTTATAGGAGCAGCGCTCCGCCAAACATTCACAGGAAAGGCAAACCAGACAGGCCTGGGCATGGCCTTTGGAAAGGCAGAAAGGCCACTCATGTGTGCAGCCAGTGAGCTGCATGGGCAATTAAATCACTCCCAAGGAAAATCTTGTTTGAGCACTAAAGGTCATGGCCATGATTTGTCTGTGATTCTTTGTCAATACGTTTTTCTAACCAAGTACGACATAAAGAGTCCATTATGTAGGCTTTGGCGTTGCCTGCACACCCAGGGATGGGAACGGAAAAATCTGTGGGCAGGCTCTGTTAAACGCACCATTTAACACCACACAATTGCTCTCCGTTCTCAAGTCTGCTTTTGTTTACTCAAGTCCTAATTCATGGTGGGGTGGGGGGTAGGTTGGGGAAATTAGTGTAACTAGAAGTTTAAGGTCTCATAAAAGGCTTTAACTAGTTTCACAAAGATATTCACAGATGGCTGCGCAGTAAACATTGAAAAGGCCCAGTGCTCGGTGAGAAGCAGGGGGAATGGAGCCCTGAAATGTGTTTGTGTTTTGCTTTAATGGTTCCAGGTTGGTTACAGTAAATCACTGTATTAGGCACAGAGATTTCTGCTTCTCCCCTGAGCCCTTCCCTGTCCTTTCTCGCAAAGGGGACCCAGAGAAACCACTGCATCAAGCTTGGGCTTAGAACTTGAGAGCTGTGAGCATTTTCAGTCTCTTTTAGGAAGCTGGTGTTGGAAAATAGCTCAAGCAATGTGGGCGTCTGTGGGAGTGGGAATGCCTCTGAATTATACAGGCTTGACCGTGGCAACCTCAACCTCGCAGAAAGAAAGGGGAAATGCCAGTTGTTCAGGAAGCAGATCAAGTAGAGAAGCATCTCCCCCTATGGAAACTTTAGCTCAAATCCCACCTCCTCCATGAAGCCCTAAATAATTTAGAAGCTTTATTTTTTCTCCAAGTAAAGTAAAACCAGGGCAGGTAAGTGGCAGCTTAATGTTAGCATTAGAGACCTAATTTCTAGTTTCTTCAGTTGTCCCTAAATCAGGATTTCAAAACTCTCCAGAAATCACTATGCTCTTTACCCAAATTCTCAGTAACTACTCTGCACGGAATATACACTAACTCTTATCTTTGATTTGATTAGTGGCATGAGTAATAGAGAGGCAGAAGCAGGAGGATAAGACTGAGGGCTGTATTTCCTGCAAGAAACAATCCTAGCCTCTTGGGAAATGGAGGGAAGATGGGAAGAGAAGGCTTCTGAGGGGAACACAGTTCAGTGCACCCTGATGAGGTGAACTGCAGTCAGGTTGGCCGAAGGGAATTTTCTGGTATGATGAAAAAACGGAGGGTAGTGTTGTGTTTCAGACAAAATGAAAGGGCATTTTTATTTGCTTCTCTCTTGTATGTCATTTGACTATAAAAAAATGGAATCAGGATGTGCTTTGGCAGTTAGACATTTCTGTATTTCCAGGTTAACTCAAATAATTTATTCGAATCTATTTACAGGTAGAGTCCCATTTTGTGTGTATGTGTGTGTGTGTGTGTGTGTTAGGAAAAGCTCCCTTGTTAATAAGGTGAATAGCAAATGAGTCAAAGGACCCTGAAAAATAATATTTTTGAAGGGTTGCAATAATATCTTGAAAGTTAAATCATTAAATGTTCATGATTTAAGGAATACTAATCTTACACAAATTATAGTTTAAAATGTAGGGAAGCAATAACATAGATTTTTCCTTAATCTACAAAGCTTAAAACAGAGTTTGAGAAAAACATAGCAACCTACAATTTTGGCAACATTCTCTTTAATGAAGAAAAACCAGAGAACAGTTTGAGGGGTATCTTCCATGGCACATTCCCAGGTATAACAGTGTATACTGGTTATTTCCTTTAAGGTTGTAAGGAAGACACATGAATAAATGAGTGAATCAAAGGTGATCTTTATTTTCAAGAAGGCAAGATATATAAAGAAAAATAGAACACACGGCTGCTTAAGATAAATTCTAAATGACAAGCCTTGGGTCTGTTCGGAGCTTCACCATCTGCCTGATAACCCTGGAATGGAAACTTCGGGTCATTTTTAAACTTCCCTTTCCCCTTGTCCCTCCACGTGTGTTCCCAATTCTTGACCTTTTTTTTTTTCATGCTGATTCCTCTCCCTGGAATTCCATTTGCCATGTCCTTCCCATCCCCTAAGGCCAAGGTAAATGCCAACTCCAGCATGGAGGTTGCTGGTGTTCTCAGTAAAAAGTAACTTCTGGAGCTTAACCCTACTTGCAAAATTCTGGTGCTCTAGAGTAGACTACATGGTGGCTCTCTTTTGTCTGGGCTAGAGGAAGGAAGAAGCCAGAGAGGTTTTGCTTTTTGTTTGTAAGATCAAGAGCTGAACTAGCTCAGCTGACCTTCCCGCAGAGGCATTTTCAGGCAAGTCGTTGATACCTTCATACATCGCTTGGTGGGAAGAATAGGTGGTGAATGTGCATCTCCTCAGAAGAGTCCTGGGCCTCTGGGAGCCTGTGGGGAGAGACAGAGAGAAAGACAGAGAGACAGAAAGACTGGTATGAGCTCTCTCCTGGGAGGAGGACGCCCAAACATCCCACTTCTCCATCTTCATGAAGTGACAAATGTGGCTGGAAAAGGTAATATTTGAATGTATCAACAGCTGTTTCTCATTCAGTTAACTCTTAACGACCTTCGGGTCTCTCCCTCTCAGTCATTGACTAACCTTGCCTTAGAACTGCAGCAGATAAGAACCTCAAAAAGAGCAAAAAAGCAAGTACTTGCCTTTTTAAACTCATGACAAATAAGAGCCATGAAGGAGGAAGTGAGAGAAAGCTGTAGAGTTCAGTGTACCAGAAATGAGAGGTGGGGGACACGGGCCAGCTTCATCCACCCATCTAGAATGAAGAAGCATCCTGGGCATAAGGTACAGAGATGTAAGGAGTTGGGATGTTGGGTTTTGGGCAATGACTGAGGCAACTACACTTCAGTGGAGGTCCTAGGACAGAGGTGATCTATGTCTCTCTTCTTAGGAAAGCCCAGAAAGATGTTAAGCCTTGCAGTTCTCTTGCACCATGCAGCATGGTATATGGTGTGTCTTTCTGCAAAGAGAAACTGAAATGGCCTACTGCCTTTCCCACAGCAGCAGGGTGGCATGGGAGAACATTTGGAAGCCCCTCCCTGCAGTGTTACCTTAGAGAAGAACTCTCACCTCTCTGAGCAGGGACCAGTGGGGGCAGAAGAGGACTCAGATGTGGTGACCACACAGGGAGCTTTGACATCTCCAGAAATGCCAGGGAAGATACTCACAGGCAACCAGGGCTGGGGCTGATGTACTATCATCCTAGGGGATGTGAGGTGCAAAGGTGATGGTGACTACAGATGAGATAAGTCCTCCTTATCAAAGGAGCTCTATAAGACTCAGTGTGACAGATAAAGCTCTCTGCACAAAGCCACAGAAAGAAGCTCTGGTTTGCCCGAGCTTACCCTGTTTAAGATGAAGCTTCTGTTACCAACAGGAAGAAGGGTTTGAGATAGAAACATAAAGATCCATTTGCTCCCCTCAGTTTGTGGCCAAAATAACTCTTATGTGTTATACAAAGTCTAATAAGAGATACCATATCCTTGAGTGTTGTAAGTGTCTCATTTATTGGCAGAATTAGTGTCCTACATATTAGTTCAACTGCTTAATAAAGTACCTTTAAATTTGATTTGCTATTAGTTCTCTTTGGAGGTGGGCTGGACAGTGGGACAGGAAGGAGACTTGAGCTTCCACTAGGGGCCACCAGACACCACAAAGCAGTAGACCCAGCTATCCAGTGCAACATTAGCCACTCCTGTAGAGTTCCTCTAGGCCACCAAGGAGAAAAAAAGTGTCGTGCTGAGTTCTAGTCTAAACTTTCCCCCAGCTTATACTTGCATTGAAATTTTGGTGTGAGATTAAGAGGGCCTTCATTTTTAGAGAGCTTTGGTGAAAGATTCTCCTTGCAAGGAGCAAAGGTTTCATTTTTAAGAACTGTTTTTCTTTTCTTTCTTTCTTTTTTTTTTTTTAACAAATTGTTCTTTTCTTATGGAGAAGCTAACAATGTAAATATCACTTGGCACAGTTTCCAGTTTCTTCAGAGATAGGAGATGGCTGGGTTCTCCATCGGTACTCAGCAACACTACCTTTTTAGCGGACTTCTTTCTGATTGATCGCCTTGAACTCTAATCAGCTATCACAACTCTAGGATTAGGGAACTTCCAGGAAGATGCTTTGCCTTTGCCTGTTTCTGAGACATGGACACATTTTAAAAGCCATCTCTTTAGCACTTGGGGATCTAATTAAGTGGCTATCCCAGTTTTGCTTTTTAGACATGGACTCCGAGTTGTGTTAGATGCAATGGAAGTAATGAACAGCTTGGAAATATTCTCCTGTCCTGTTCTTTTTTTTTTGAAGTAGCAGTCAGCATCCTTTTTGTAGCATACTCAGGCCTGAAACCCTCCTCAACACTTATCTAATCTTAAAAGTAGGTTAGAATCCTTCAGATTTAGTAGATCCCCACTGAGTCCGAAATCCTCAGCATGGCACTTGAGGACTGTCTTAGTCTGACTTTTCCTTGATGTCAGCTCGTACCTCAAATCCTCTCCTCGTGGTTCACAGAACACACCAGCATTTTTTCACAGTTTTATGTGTCTGTGTATACTGGTACCCAGAATATCCTCTCCCTTTGACCATCTGGTGAATAACCACTTATATTTCAACACTTATCCTTCTCTGAATCCTTTCCTGAACTTCTAAGATATCTTAACTCTATAACCCTCACGTCTCTGCTGTACTCGTTTTATAGCCTCTTTAATGCTTTTTTGGAGGATTTTAATCATGTGGCTGTCACTCCTTGATTACAAGGACTTTGAAGGCAAGGACTATGTCCCAGTTAGCTTTGTTCTTAATGTCTGGTGTCTGGTAGGCCCTGAGGAAATCTTTATTGAGTACATTAAACCTGCTTTGATTTCCAGTTGGCTGGATGTAGTTGCGTTGAGAAGAAAGATTCCAGCTCAGTACTGAGAATATGGTGCTATCCAATCCTGACTTTAGGTCTGAGGGACCACTGAATCACTGAAGTATTTCATAAAGCAAAGAATTCACCAACCAAAACTGGGTGAAGGACTACACTGCAACTTATTATGTATGTTCTCTTTTATGAGAGTTTATTGCATTAGGGATTTAGTTGACCAAGACCATACCCTCATCTGAGAAGCTCCAAAGAAGCTCTTGAAATGAACTCTTAGAGAAGCCTTGCTTAAAGTGCAGGTTCTAAGAAAACTACGACATAGAGAAATCTCCCTTTACGCAGTAATTTTCCCTCCTGTCAGGTGTTCCCTCTCGTTTCAGATTGTAACTAAGAGATTCAAAGGGCCTCCTTTCACCTATTTTTTAAAATATATATCAGAAATACAGTTCTCAGTATTTAAAAAAATTTTTCAAGTATAATTAACACAATATTATATTAGTTTCAGGTATATAGAACAATGATTCAATAATTCTATAGATTTCTCAGTGCTCATCAGATAAGCATAGTCTTTTTATTTTATTTTTTTAAAATTTTTATTTTTTTTTAAAGATTTTATTTATTTATTTGATAGAGATCACAAGTAGGCAGAGAGGGAGGCAGAGAAAGAGGAGGAAGCAGGCTCCCTGCTGAGCAGAGAGCCCAATGTGGGACTCAATCCCAGGACCCTGAGATCATGACCTGAGCCGAAGGCAGAGGCTTTAACCCACTGAGCCACCCAGGCGCCCCATAGATAAGCATAGTCTTAATCCCTTTATTTATTTCCCCCATCGCCTCACCCACCTCTCCTCTGGCAACCACAAGTTTGTTGTCTGTTTTTCATCTGTTTCTTTTTTTTTCTTTGTTCATTTGTTTTGCTTCTTAAATTATACATGTGAGTGAAATCATATGGTATTTGTCTTCTCTAATTGATTTATTTCACTTTCACATTTATTTCACAGTATTACACCCTCTAGGTCCATTTATGTTGTTGCAAGTGGCAAGATTTATTTCCTTTTTTATGGCTGAGTAATATTCCATAGTGTGTGTGTGTGTGTGTGCGCGCGCGCTTGTGCGTGTGCGTGTGCTACACCACATCTTCTTTATTCATTCATCTATTGGTGAGCACTAGGGATGCTTCCACATCTTAGTTACTGTGAATAGTGCTGTAAAACATAGGGATGCATGTATCTTTTCAAATTCCCTTTCACCAGCTGTCTTAACACCTTTGATTATTAATATGCTTCACAGTGTATTATAATCACATGTGCGTGTGGTTTTAGCCCCTACAAAACCCTGGGCTTCTGGAGGTCAGGAAAGTGTATTCTATTTACCTTTATACCCTGGGTTCTAATTAGTGCTACAATGGTCAGCACTTGATAAGTGTTAGCTGAATGAAAGTATAAATAAAAAGTGTACAGAATTCCTACTTTTTACTATGTTTTTGCAATTTCCTTTAGCAGAGGAGCACACATTTTCCTGGAAAAAATAATGCTTCTATAATTTTTAGACAAAATAAATGCACACAAGGTTATCCAGGTTCAGTAGTGGAACCGGGAGAGTACATATCCTTAGTTGCTGGAGTACTTGATAGTTTAAAGCAGTTTTTTTTTCTTATTTGACCTTTCTAAGGATAACCTGTGAGGTGAATGTTACTCTCAACACTTTACCAATAGAAAACTGGTGTTCAGAGAGGTTAATGATAGCCCAGAATTGCACATCCAGTAATTTCCTGAGCCAGAGCTACAACTCCAGTCAAGTTCTTTTGAAGATAACTTTGGAAGATTTCAATCAGTCTTTTGAAGATAACTCAATGTTCTTTTCATTATTATACATAGCCTTTCCAGCTCAGTCAACTTGGGACCTAGTGAAGTCTCTGATGGTAATAATGATGCTAATTTTGGATGCAAACTTAATTGAAATTTCTTAAAACATGAGACTAGTGTTAGTGTTTTCCATTGTTTTAAAAAATTATGCAGTAAACCATTGAAAAAGGTATGGCTATGTATCAGACATTATGCTAATAGCACACATACTGCAAAACAGAATCACTGCTGGTACAGTATATGCACAATATGCTATATACTCTAAACATGTCACTTAAGCCAACACATAGAACAACAACAATAGAAAAATTTAGTAACTGAAGGTATCTGCAGGCTCTTCAATTTGTGTATTTGCTCTATCCACAGTATTAGGCAAATATGAAACTTAGTCATATCTATGCAGTGTTTCACAATGAAATGCTTGGGAAAATTGCAAACCAAATACATGTTATGCAGTAAATTTGAAAATTTGATTTTTATAACCTTGGACATTGTTAGATTCTCTACACAGTACTTCTAAATCCCTTTGCTTTATGGTTTTCATATATCTGAAAAGATAAGCATATGCAAAATTGGATATTTTCCAGGCAATGTACCTTTCATTGGTAGTTCCTGAAGAGCTCTGCTATATGCAGTAATGTATTTATGTTTTAGAATGCTGACTATGGAATAAAGTACTATACTTAAATATACAATGCCTCTACCAACATGCCCTAAAATATTTGGATAAATGTGGTTATGATTTTTATATAATTTATGGTGTTCTGTCAAATCATACTCATAACTCTCACTTTGTATTTTGGAAATTTGAAAACATATCTTATTTCTACCACTAGAATAGGGGTTCCTTGAGGGCAACATCTATAATTCTCAGTATTGTGTTTAGCTACCAGTAGAAGAAAGCTTTACTAAGGGACTGAAATAAATAGGAGTTGAATGACTTCATAGAATAAGGAGTCCAGAGGCAGGCAGCTGCTAGAGTTGGTTTGTTGGCTTACTGATACCAGAACAAATTTTGTTACAGTTCTCTGGTTGTTTCCCTTATGCTTGAGGTCTCATGTTGCCTCATAGTTGCAAAAGGGTTGCTGTCCTTCTAGTCACTGATTCAACAGTAGGGGCAGGAAAGAAGAAAAAAGCAGTGGCAGTTATTTCTATGCCTTTTGTTTCCCAAATCTGCTGGTGGACTTTTGATTTACTGTCTTCTTGGCCAGAGCCATGACTCAGCCACACAACTCTAATAAAGCCTGGGAAAATGGGTATTTAGCTCTACTACCTCTTAGGGGGCAAATAGACAAGGCAGAATTGGTTGGGAGTAGTCCTCGGCTCAGCCAGGCAGCAATATTTGTCAGAGAGTCCTTTTTCATTTCCCTGAATCTCCTGTAGTCTTAACACAGTGCATAGATATTTCAATGGATAAAATCCCTACAGTATAATCCAATTTATAAATTATTGCATTAGCCTTGCTGATGTAGGTTTTCAAGTGAGTGCTGGTGATGTACTAGTAACACTCCACAGGCTCTGAATAATTTAGTCCTCAGAACAATCCCCATCTTACAGATGAGAAAACTGGAGCTCTTGTGGATTAAGATGTTTGAGGTTGGAGCTAGTGAATTGAGGACATAGTTTTCAAACACAGATCTGTTTCCACCCTGGCTATTAAATAATTCAAATCACTTTGATGTGAAGATCATTTAGTGGACTGGCACAATCTTGATATTCCTTATAACTATGAAATGGAAGGTCTGACTCAATACTCTCAATGTTCTTTTGTGATAATATTTTGTTTTTCATTATGGGCTGTGACATCAATAGTAGATGTCCTAAACTGCAGTTGTTTTTGAAGAAGTAGGTCTGTTTAAGCAAAGATTAAGTGGGAGATCCCTGGGGTCATTGAGTGAGAGGTAAGGCTTGTGTTAACCTATGTCTAGGGATAGAGACAGCATATCACACTTTGGATCTGGCTTATAAAAGAGTCATTTGCAGGGGCCTTCATAGCTAGGCAAACTGAAGATGAGGAAACACTCTTTGCTCAAGGAGGGTATGAGGACATTTTGTACCTCCTTTTGGACTGCCAGGTATGCAGAGCTGATTAATAGGGAGTTTGCCGGAGTCCTGAATCTTCAGGAAGGAGGGGCTAAGTACTTAACTCCTGCTTCCTGAGATTCACATTAAGGAAACGAATTGGTTCCACTGATAGGAGACACCAAGGGATTAAAAACAAAAACAAAAAAACCCACCAAGGGAAGTCTGAGATAGTGAGCAGAGCTCGGCAGGATGTGGCAGATTCAGGAGGCCTCAGGTAGGGCGTCCTAATCTGGGGAACAGGAGGGAATAAATGAACAGAGACTAGGGCAGTAGGCATCAGCATAGCACGCAAAGCCTTGATAAAACTGGCTGGACTCATTGTCCTCTGTAACATCCTGAGTCTGTTGGAGACAACAGCAGAAGTGGACTATCAGACTCTTCAGTTCTCTGCTGGCCTGGGGTTTGGTCAAGACAACTCCTCTGGGGACTGAAGTGAGCCCTGGAACTCTAGGATGGGCTGTGAGAATCCAAAAAGGAAATCCCAATTTGCAGCTCTAAAGGGCATAAATCCAGACTCGGGTCTGGAGTTATGCTTAGGAGAAGTGAATGACTATATTTTGTGGGAAGTACCTATCTATATCAGGAAAGTACCTATCTATATCAGGAACCACTCATTAAAGAGATGTCTTCAGTATGAAGATTATAGAACCACTGGGGGGTCATGGTATATGTACACACAGAGAACCTCAAGTGACTAAATTGATAGGAAACAAAGGATGGGAGAGCTAGTAGCAGAGATTAACAGGGCTAACTATACAATTCATTTATGAATAGGTAATATTCTCACATATTCAAATCTAAAGGTTTTGAAAGTATATAATAAAAATGCCTCCAGTGCTGTTACCACCAATTCTGTTTTCTGCCTTACAGGCAACAAAGGTTATCAGGCCTTACCCTTAGATACTTCTTGAGAGATATTCTATGCATATATAAGCAAGTATGTGTGTATGTATGGGTGTGGAGCTGCACCTTTTTATACAACCGGTTTTATAGCATATGTACCCTTTTGCATCTTGATTTTTTTTTTTTTAAGAAACTTGACAATATGATTTGGAGATCATTTCATGTTAACAAAGAGTAAGAGTTGCCATTTGTTTTTCTTCTTTTTATAGCTGCTAACATCTCATTGCTGGATGCACCATACTTTAACCAGTCCTCTCTTTATGGACATTTTGGACTGTTTTGATTGTTTCCTATGTATTGCGGTGATTAATCTTATATGTATATCATTTGTGTGTATGTGTGTGTGTGAGTGTGTGAAAGAGAGAGAGAGAGAGAGTCTATTGCTAGAATCAATTTGCAGACAACATGTTTCCAGTATGTGAAGATCTAATTACAAGGGTCTGATAATTTGTGCTCTCTAGCTACGAAAGAGAAAAAGAGGGCTCCAGATTTGGTTAGTAGGTTCAACTGAATGTAAAGTCCCCACTGTAATGAATAAGAAGTTCTGGAAAGCCATGTATGTTTCCCACCTTGCCTCCATGAGACTACTGGTTTTTCCTCACAGCCTTGGGGATGGATGACATTATTATTTTCAGGCTGTAGCAAGACATGAACTAAGTAGATCCCTTTCGATCCTCTAAGATTTGTGCCTCTCACTCTCCTGTAGTCTTTGTGGGTAAAAAATACATTGGAATGTTTGGTTTTAAATGTTCCTGATCCAAAGCACCATTTTGTCCTCCTCCACATGGTCTAAGAAAGTTGAGATAAAATCAAAGAGATTTTTGCCACAAAGGGGTTTAGGCTGACAGAACAGATAATCAGGCCACTGAGGAGCTGAAATTAAGATTTGTTGTGGCAGATCGACTTGTAGATATTTGAGACTTGGCTGTAATTGAATTTTTATTGTTCAATTGGAATGCAATACATCCACTGGCCTTTTAACTTTTTAATTGAGGAGACATATTTAAAGTTTTAAATTACTAGATCTATTTTGCTTTGATTGGCCACTATATAAAACCAGACCGAGTCCATCTATAGTAGTACCATCAATCAAAGTGTGTTTCTCCATTTTATTTCCTGCCTCTACTATTAACTTGTCACTACCAACCTGCTTTTATTCTTTCACGTGGTGTGTGATGGATTAAACTAGTTAGCTAGCCAGATAGATTATATAGGGTACATTAACACTTAAGTGTTTTTGATGGAGCACTGAGCAAAACAAAAGCCATTCCTTACAGAAGACAATTAAGCCTGCTGTTTGCTGCATTTTGGACTTTGTGGTTCTCACTTTCTCTGAGTGGGCAGATAATAGCCATGCAATCATTTTAGTGCAGAAGCATTTAATTAGTTCCTTTTGTAAGAGGTTTCTAATCTAGCATAATGGTCAGTCCTCTGAGTAGCCAGTAACCTTGCATCAGGCTTCCCTCTCCCCTGTCTCTGTGTCGATATTTTTGACAGAATGATTAAGAAACTCCTTAAGTGAACTAACTTCATAGGGTCTTTGTTTCTAAGACGTTTACTCCAATTTTTAGTACTTAGTTGACCCAACTTCCTGATGTTTTATTTTCTGATATTTGGAGGCAAGACTAGACCAGCCTGTTGCTACTCAGAAATCCGAGCACCTGCATGGTGGGTCTGGAGCCTGGCTTGTCTTTGCCTCACCAAGTGAGACAAGTGGCCCCATGGTTGGACCCTAGTGGACCCACCTTGCTGCTCAAGGCCCACACTGGCGCACATCTGATGCTGTTACCCACTTTCTCTTCCCAGGTTTGAACTTGTAAGTCTCCATGTAAATGCCATAAACATTCTCTCAGCACTTCTATGGGAAAGACAGAAAATATCTTTCTCTGATCCTGGGCCCCTGTGGCTCAGTCATCGCTTCTGAGGAATTTAACACTGTGGGGTACCTTGACACACATCTTTTTATTTTTTTAAATTTTTAATTTTTAAAATTTCTTTTCAGTGTACCAGAATTCATTGTTTATGCACCACACCCAGTGCTCCATGTAATACGTGCCCTCCATAATACCCACTACCAGGCTCACCCAACTTCCCACCCCCTGCCCCTTCAAAACCCTCAGATTATTTTTTAGAGTCCATAGTCTCTTATGGTTCATCTCCCCCTCCAATTTCCCTCAACTCCCTTCTCCTCTTCTTCTCCTCATGTCCTCTGTGTTAATCCTTATGCTCCACAAGTAAGTGAAATCTTATGATAATTGACTCTGTCTGCTTGACTTATTTCACTCAGCATAATCCCTTCCAGTCCCATCCATGTTGATTCAAAAGTTGGGTATTCATCCTTTCTGATGGAGGCATAATACTCCATAGTGTATATGGACCACATCCTCCTTAACCATTCGTCCATTGAAGGGCCTCTTGGTTCTTTCCACAGTTTGGTCACCGTGGTCATTGTTGCTATGAACTTTGGGGTACAGATGGCCCTTCTTTTCACGACATCTGTTTCTTTGGGGTAAATACCCAGTAGTGCAGTTGCAGGATCATAGGGAAGCTCTGTTTTTAATTTCTTAAGGAATCTCCACACTGTTTTCCAAAGCGGCTGCACCAACTTGCATTCCCACCAACAGTGTAAGAGGGTTCCCCTTTCTCCACATCCTCTCCAACACTTGTTGTTTACTGTCTTGTTAATTTTGGCCATTCTAACTGGTGTCAGGTGGTATCTCAATGTGGTTTTGATTTGAATCTCCCTGATGACTAGTGATAATGAACATTTTTTCATGTGTCTGATAGTCATTTGTATGTCTTCATTGGAGAAGTGTCTGTTCATGTCTTCTGCTCATTTTTTGACATGATTGTCTGTTTTGTGTGTGTTGAGTTTGAGGAGTTCTTTATATATCCTGGATATCAGCCTTTTGTCTGTACTGTCATTTGTGAATACCCTCTCCCATTCCGTGGGTTGCCTCTTTGTTTGTGACTGTTTCCTTTGCTGTACAGAAGGTTTTGATCTTGATGAAGTCCCCAAAATTCAGTTTAACTTTTGTTTCCTTTGTCTTTGGAGATATATCTTGAAAGAAGTTGCTGTGGCAGATAGCGAAGAGATTACTGCCTATGTTCTCCTCTGTGATTCTGATGGATTCCTGTCTCACGTTGAGGTCTTTTATCCATTTCGAGTTTATCTTTGTGTATGGTGTAAGAGAAGGGTCGAGTTTCATTCTTCTACATACAGCTGTCTAATTTTCCACGCACCATTTATTGAAGAGACTGTTTTTTCCACTGTATACTTTTTCCTGCTTTGTCAAATATTATTTGACCATAGAGTTGAGAGTCCATATCTTTGGTAATGTTTAGTGACTGGGGTCAGGGCTCAGTAGTATTTTCTAGTTGTCTCACTTCCACATCTATTCTAAACTCTTGGGACAGCTGCAGAGCTTGCTGGGTCATGTGGCCTAGAAAAAACTGGGGAGGGAGCAGAGGATTGGGTTGGTCTCTGCTTCTTTATTATCCCTGTATCCCTGAGAAGCAGTATTGCCCAGGAGTTTTATGCTGTGAACTTCCTGCTGACTCTCTCACTGTGGCAGGTGGCAATTGTTTGTGGAAAGCTGATCCCCAGCAAACTCTCCCAGAGGGTGGCCTAGCCTCCATTGGTGTGCAAGACGGAAGTCGGGGGTGGGATTGAGCAGTGAGACCTGAGGCTCTTCCTTCTGGCTTATACTTGTGGGCAGAGGCTGAATGATATCTCTACCTCCCCTCAGAATAGGAACACAGAACCTGGATTATGCAGCTGCTCAGCCATTGCTCCACATTACTGCTACTTCTGTTAATAGTAGTAACAAGAGTAATGACAATAACAAATGATATCTTCTGTTGGGGTGAACATGGGGCATTTAAAAAAATACCAGTTCCCTCTGTCCCCCATCTACAACATCATTCATAACCTCCCTGAGAGTGAAATGATAGGATCTCACATTATTGATCTCCTGCCTCGTGCAGGTACTTACATACAGTATTACTGATCTTCTCAGCATCAAAAGCCTGGCTTTACTAGTCACTACATCCCAGGTGTTGTTTCAGGTTATACACATCATTCAGGCCTCACAATAACGCTGTATTACAGGGGCTCTTCTCTATCCCATGGAATCATGTCCAATAATCTTTTTAGATCAACGATGTCTGCTCAAATACCAACACAAGCAGCAGCAGCTCTTAAAATGTCTTGAGTACTTACTATGTACCAGGAACAGTTCAAAGCCCTTTGTGTGCATTTGTGTGGGTGTGTGTGAAAGAGAGAGAGAGAAAAAGAGAGAGTTTATTTCTAGAATAAATTTGCAGACAACATGTATTGCAGCATGTGAAGATCTTTTTATAAGGGTCTGATAATTTGCGTTCTCTAGCTACCAAAGAGAACACTTCAACATTTAATCACCTCAACAACACTGTTGACTATGAGAGAGTTGTTATTATTTATTCTCATTTTACAGATGAGAAAAATGAGGCAGAGTGAGATAAAATGATTTTTCTAAACTCAGTCACTGACAAAGCTCTCTAGCAGTGATATAAGGTGGGTATCATTATTACCATTTTAAGTTTTAATAAGAAAATCAATGGTTGTTTCTAGATGGCTGAATTTGAGTGGATTGACCCAAGAAGAAGGTAAAATTAATTTTTCTTTCAGAGCCATAATTATTCTTTTATTTAGGAAAATGCATTTATGAGCCTGTTTATTGTTGAAAGCAAGGTGGAATTGAATTTTAAACAAACACTAGGTAAGTGCTCTGCACAGTAAAATAACAGGAAGTTTAGAGCTGCCTGCTGGTGCATTCAGATGGTTGAAGAACCTGTAAGAGAAGAAGGTAGGTATGGTACAGAGAGAGGGCAAGGAGGGGGTGCTAGGTAACAGGTTAAGAACCTTCAAGGAGTGTAGTGTGAGAAATTCCATGGGGAGGGAATGACCAGTGAATTTCTTGGAACTAGGAAGTCTGACATCTAGTGTAAAGTTTTTTTCTGTATTTGTCATAACTGCTCTCTGTTCAGCCTAAACCTTCAAGAAAAGATTGCTACGTGATTCAGAGTTAAGATGGCGGAGAAGTAGCAGGCTGAGACTACTTCTGCTAGCAGGAGATCAGCTAGATAGCTTATCTAAAGATTGCAAACACCTGCAAATCCATCAGCAGATCGAAGAGAAGAAGAACAGCAATTCTGGAAACAGAAAAACAACCACTTTCTGAAAGGTAGGACTGGCGGAGAAGTGAATCCAAAGTGACAGGAAGATAGACCCTGGGGGGAGGGGCCGGCTCCCAGCAAGTGGCAGAGCAACGGAGCACAAAATCAGGACTTTTAAAATCTGTTCCGATGAGGGACATCGCTCCAGAGGCTAAACCGGGGCAAAGCCCATGTGGGGTCAGCGTGGCCTCAGGTCCCACAGGGTCACAGAAGGATTGGGGGTGTCTGAGTGTCACAGAGCTTGCGGGTATTGGAACGGGAAAGCTGGCTACAGAGACAGAGCCGACAGTAAGCTCGCAACTCGGGGTTACCTTGAACCAGCCACAGGCTCTGTGGGCTCCGAGCGCGGATGGAGGTCAGGCAGACGGGAGTTACTGGGCGCTGTTCTCTGAGGGCACACTGAGGAGTGGGGCCCTGGGCTCTCGGCTCCTCCGAGCTGGAGACCAGGAGGCCACCACTTGTATTCCCGTCCTCTGGAACTCTACGGAAAGCGCTCAGGGAACAAAAGATCCTGAAAGCAAACCCGAGCGGATTACTCACCCTGGCCCCTGGTAAGGGTGGTGCAATTCCACCTGGGGCAAAGACACTTGAGAATCACCACACCAGGTCCCTCCCCCAGAAGATCAACAAGAAATCCAGCCAAGATCAAGTTCACCTACCAAGGAGTGAGGTTTCAATACCAAGTAGAGCAGCAGAATTCCATAGGTGGAGAAAGCAAAGCACGGAACTCATGGCTTTCTCCCTGTGATTTTTTAGTCTTGCAGTTAATTTAATTTTTTTCTTTTTCATTTTTTTTCTCTTCTTCTGCTAATTTTTTTAACTTTTACCCTTTTCTTTTTTAACGTTTTTTAACTAGTTTATCTAATATATATATATTTTTTCTTTTGTATACTTTTCTTTATCATTTTCTTTTTTTAATTCTTTTCTTTTTTCCCTTTTTTCTTTCTTTCTTTCTTTTTGAACCTTTTTTTATCCCCTTTCTCCACCCTCACGATTTGGGATCTCTTCTGATTTGGTTAAAGCATATTTTCCTGGGGTTGTTGCCACCCTTTTAGTATTTCACTTGCTCCTTCATATACTCTTATCTGGAGAAAATGACAAGGCGGAAAAATTCAACACAAAAAAAGAGAACAAGAGGCAGTACCGAAGGCTAGGGACCTCATCAATACAGACATTGGTAATATGTCAGATCTAGAGTTCAGAATGACAATTCTCAAGGTTCTAGCCGGGCTCGAAAAAGGCATGGAAGATATGAGAGAAACCCTCTCAGGAGATATAAAAGCCCTTTCTGGAGAAATAAAAGAAAAAATATCTAACAAAGTTGAAATCAAAAAAGCTATTAATGAGGTGCAATCAAAAGTGGAGGCTCTCACTGCTAGGATAAATGAGGCAGAAGAAAGAATTAGTGATATAGAAGACCAAATGACAGAGAATAAAGAAGCTGAGCAAAAGAGGGACAAACAGCTACTGGACCACAAGGGGAGGTTTTGAGAGATAAGTGACACCAAAAGATAAAACAACATTAGAATAATTGGGATTGCAGAAGAAGAAGAAAGAGGGAAGCAGAAGGTATACTGGAGAGAATTATTGGGGAGAATTTCCCAATATGGCAAAGGGAACGAGCATCAAAATTCAGGAGGTTCAGAGAACACCCCTCAAAATCAGTAAGAATAGGCCCACACCCCGTCACCTAATAGTAAAATTTACAAGTCTCAGTGACAAAGAGAAAATCCTGAAAGCAGCCCGGGAAAAGAAGTCTGTAACATACAATGGTAAAAATATTAGATTGGCAGTGGACTTAGCCACAGAGACCTGGCAGGCCAGAAAGAGCTGGCATGATATTTTCAGAGCACTAAACGAGAAAAACATGCAGCCAAGAATACTTTATCCGGCTAGGCTATCATTAAAAATAGAAGGAGAGATTAAAAGCTTCCAGGACAAACAAAACTGAAAGAATTGGCAAACACCAAACCAGCTCTACAGGAAATATTGAAAGGGGTCCTCTAAGCAAAGAGAGAGCCTACAAGTGGTAGATCAGAAAGGAACAGAGACCATATACAGTAACAGTCACCTTACAGGCAATACAATGGCACTAAATTCATATCTCTCAATAGTTACCCTGAATGTTAATGGGATAAATGCCCCTGTCAAAAGACACAGGGTATCAGAATGGATAAAAAAACAAAACCCATCTATATGTTGCCTCCAAGAAACTCATTTTTAGCCCGAAGACACCTCCAGATTTAAAGTGAGGGGGTGGAAAAGAATTTACCATGCTAATGGACATCAGAAGAAAGCAGGAGTGGCAATCCTTAGATCAGATCAATTAGATTTTAAGCCAAAGACTATCATAAGAGATGAGGAAGGACACTATATCATACTCAAAGGGTCTGTCCAACAGGAATATCGAACAATTTTAAATATCTATGCCCCCAACGTGGGAGCAGCCAACTATATAAACCAATTAAAACAAAATCAAAGAAACACATAAACAATAATACAATAATAGTAGGGGACTTTAACACTCCCCTCACTGAAATGGACAGATCATCCAAGCAAAAGATCAACAGGGAAATAAAGGCCTTAAACGACACACTGGACCAGATGGACATCACAGATATATTCAGAACATTTCATCCCAAAGCAACAGAATACACATTCTTCTCTAGTGCACATGGAACCTTCTCCAGAATAGATCACATCCTCGGTCCTAAATCAGGACTCAGCCGGTATCAAAAGATTGGGATCATTCCCTGCATATTTTCAGACCACAATGCTCTGATGCTAGAACTCAACCACAAGGGGAAGTTTGGAAAGAACCCAAATACATGGAGACTAAACAGCATCCTTCTAAAGAATGAATGGGTCAACCGGAAAATTAAAGAAGAATTGAAAAAAATCATGGAAACAAATGATAATGAAAATACAACAGTTCAAAATCTGTGGGACACAACAAAGGCAGTCCTGACAAGAAAATATATAGTGGTATGAGCCTTTCTCAAGAAACAAGAAAGGTCTCAGGTACACAACCTAACCCTATACCTAAAGGAGCTGGAGAAAGAAAAAGAAAGAAACCCTAAGCCCAGCAGGAGAAGAGAAATTGTAAAGATCAGAGCAGAAATCAATGAACTAGAAACCAAAAATACAATAGAACAAATCAACGAAACTAGGAGCTGGTTCTTTGAAAGAATTAATAAAATTGATAAACCCCTGGCCCGACTTATCAAAAAGAAAAGAGAAAGGACCCAAAAAAATAAATCATGAATGAAAGAGGAGAGATCACAACTAACACTTAAGAAATACAAACGATTATAAGAACATACTATGAGCAACTCTACGCCAATAAATTTGACAATCTGGAAGAAATGGATGCATTCCTAGAAACATAGAAACTACCACAACTGAACCAGGAAGAAATAGAAAGCCTGAACAGACCCATAACCAGGAAGGAGATTGAAACAGTCATTAAAGGTCTCCAAACAAACAAAAGCCCAGGGCCAGACGGCTTCCCGGGGGAATTCTACCAAACATTTAAAGAAGAACTAATTCCTATTCTCCTGAAACTGTTCCAAAAAATAGAAATGGAAGGAAAACTTCCAAACTCATGAGGCCAGCATCACCTTGATCCCAAAACCAGACAAGGATCCCATCAAAAAAGAGAGCTATAGACCAATATCCCTGATGAACACAGATGCAAAAATTCTCACCAAAATACTAGCCAATAGGATTCAACAGTACATTAAAAGGATTATTCACCACGACCAAGTGGGATTTATTCCAGGGCTGCAAGGTTGGTTCAACATCCGCAAATCAGTCATGTGATACAACACATCAATAAAAGAAAGAACAAGAACCATATGATACTCTCAATAGATGCTGAAAAAGCATTTGACAAAGTACAGCATCCCTTCCTGATCAAAACTCTTCAAAGTGTAGGGAGAGAGGGCACATACCTCAATATCATCAAAGCCATCTATGAAAAACCTACCGCAAATATCATTCTCAATGGAGAAAAACTGAAAGCTTTTCCGCTAAGGTCAGGAACACGGCAGGGATGTCCATTATCACCACTGCTCTTCAACATAGTACTAGAAGTCATAGCCTCAGCAATCAGACAACAAAAAGAAATTAAAGGCATCGAAATCGGCAAAGAAGAAGTCAAATTATCACTCTTCACAGATTGTATGATACTATATGTGGAAAACCCAAAAAACTCCACTCCCAAACTGCTAGAACTTGTACAGGAATTCAGTAAAGTGTCAGGATATAAGATCAATGCACATATATCATTTGCATTTCTCTACACCAACAACAAGACAGAAGAAAGAGAATTTAAGGAGTCAATCCCATTTACAATTGCACCCCAAACCATAAGACACCTAGGAATAAACCTAACCAAAGAGGCTAAGAATCTATACTCAGGAAACTATAAAGTACTCATGAAAGAAATTGAGGAAGACACAAAGAAATGGAAAAATGTTCCATGCTTCTGGATTGGAAGAATAAATATGGTGAAAATGTCTATGCTACCTAAAGCAATCTACACATTTAATGCAATTCCTATCAAAGTACCACCCATCTTCTTCAAAGTAATGGAACAAATAATGCTAAAATTTATATGGAATCAGAAAAGATCTCAAATAGCCCAAGGGATATTGAAAAAGAAAGCCAAAGTTGGTGGCATCACAATTCTGGACTTCAAGCTCTATTACAAAACTGTCATCATCAAGACAGCATGGTACTGGCACAAAAACAGACACATAGATCAATGGAAGAGAATTGAGAGCCCAGACATAGACCTTCAACTCTATGGTCAACTAATCTTCAACAAAGCCGGAAAGAATGTCCAATGGAAAAAAGACAGCCTCTTCAATAAATGTTGTTGGGAAAATTGGACAGCCACATGCAGAAAAATGAAATTGGACCATTTCCTTACACCACACACAAAAATAGACTCAAAATGGATGAAGGTCCTCCATGTGCAAAAGGAATCCATCAAAATCCTTGAGGAGAACACAGGCAGCAACCTCTTCAACCTCTGCCACAGCAACATCTTCCTAGGAACAATGCCAAAGGCAAGGGAAGCAAGGGAAAACATGAACTATTGGGACTTCATCAAGATCAAAAGCTTTTGCACAGCAAAGGAAACAGTTAACAAAATCAAAAGAAAACTGACAGAATGGGAGAAGATATTTGCAAACTACATATCAGATATAGGACTAGTATCCAAAATCTATAAAGAACTTAGCAAACTCAACACCCAAAGAACAAATAATCCAATCAAGAAATGGGCAGAGGACATGAACAGACATTTCTGCAAAGAAGACATCCAGATGGCCAACAGACACATGAAAAAGTGCTCCACATCACTCAGCATCAGGGAAATACAAATCAAAACCACAATGAGATATCACCTCACACCAGTCAGAATGGATAAAATCAACAAGTCAGGAAATGACAGATGCTGGCGAGGATGTGGAGAAAGGGGAACCCTCCTCCACTGTTGGTGGGAATGCAAGCTGGTGCAACCACTCTGGAAAACAGCATGGAGGTTCCTTAAAATGTTGAAAATAGAACTGCCCTATGACCCAGCAATTGCACTACTGGGTATTTGCCCTAAAGATTAAAACGTAGTGATCCGAAGTGGCACATGCACCCGAATGTTTATAGCAGCAATGTCCACAATAGCCAAACTATGGAAAGAACCTAGATGTCCATCAACAGATGAATGGATCAAGAAGATGTGGTATATATACACAATGGAATACTATGCAGCCATCAGAAGAAATGAAATCTTGCCATTTGCGACAACATGGATGGAATTAGAGCTTATCATGCTTAGTGAAATAAGTCTAGCGGAGAAAGACAACTATCATATGATCTCCCTGATATGAGGAAGTGGTGATGCAACATGGGGGATTAAGTGGGTAGGAGAAGAATAAATGAAACAAGATGGGATTAGGAAGGAGACAAACCATAAGTGACTCTTAATGTCACAAAACAAACAGGGTTGTTGGGGGGAGGGGGGTTAGGAGAAGGAGGGCGGTCATGGACATTGGGTGTGTGTGTGCTTTGGTGAGTGCTGTGGGGTGTGTGGACCTGGCGATTCACGGACCTGTACCCCTGGGGATAAAAATATATGTTTATAAAAAATAAAAAATTGAAAAAAAAAAAAGATTGCTACTCACAACCTAGTGCTGGTACATTGTAGGAGTGAAGGGTGAGGACATGGGCCAGACTTTCTAGGTCATGACTAACAGTAAAACAGTTTAGATGTTTGGGCCAGAGCTGGGAGTGAGTCTGAGCAGAGAACCAAGCTGAAGTTAGACTCACGTGGAAGTAGGTGGAATAGGCTTCCAAAAAGTGCCTTCCCCAATATGCTCAAGAGAAGTGAACCATATAAGGGCATGGGGAAAGAGGGAACAAAGGGTGACTTATGTAATAATCAATTATTTTCTAAAGAGGAGGATGTGTATCCTTTAGGGCTAGGCCTCAAGTAAAAGAAACCATGGTTCTGAATGGAGGTAAGCAGTAAGGAGATTTTTTTTATTGCACCTAGCAGGAGTTCCAGAGGTATGGTGACTTCCAGATTGGTCGATTCATTAGCTCAACCATGTCATTAAGGATTAATTCTTCTTACTCTCCTCTGTTATCTTCAGGATCTGGTGGTAGCAGGATAGCTGCTGAAGCTGCTTCCCAGCTTCAGGAAGATGGATTCCTATGGAATTGACTTCTGCTGGACACAAGTTCTTTCAGGGTCAGACGTACTCACCTATCATCACCACATGGCTGCCGATTTGTTTTTGTAGCACTTCCATGTTTCTTCATCAGGTTCTTTGGTGTAATAAGGAGAAACAAGATTTGGAGAGAGGTAAAAGCATAGCTTTTCTAAAAGAAACAACAGGGTTTGTGTAGAATTCCACTCCAGGTTTGGAAGAATAAATATATAAAGTGAGCCTGAAACATCTTTTCACACCAGAGCCCAAGAAAACCATTAAAGACTTTGGGGACTGTATTAAAAGATTTAGGAGCTGACTTGAAGGACTTCACTGATCAAAGATAGGACAATTTGAAAAACACAAAAAATATATAACTGCAAATAGACTGAATGAAGTTCATAGGATATGTTAATACACCTGACTTACAATGATAAGCAGCACAATTGGTCACCTTTGTGAGATGTTTGGGAATGAATCCATTATTCTAAAAATAGGTAAATAAGAGCAAAGAACTCAATCTGTCACTTTTTTTTTTTTTCCATCAGAGCAACCAACTATTTATTGAGAGAAAGTGTTTCCTTGTAGAAAATTCCAGTTTTGACTAACAGGATTGAAATGGAGAATATAAGATTTAAAATATCAGTATTTCCATCTTTAATGAGATAATTGATCTAAGCAATTAACATCAATGCCTGCTAAGAGCAGGAGTTGAAAAGCTGATAGGGAACTTTATAATCAATGACTTAGGCTGGCAACACCTGGACTCTTGATCAATAGTAACTTCAGGCACTATGTACCTCCTGATGGGTTGCAATAGGAAGGACAAGGCACCACCTATAAACTGTTCTTGCCAAAAAAATTGAACCTAAACATAATCATGCCTTCTAGTTTACCAGAAATATTGGGGCATAGGGATAGATACAATATATGGACCTTTTTTGGATTCTGATTTAAACAAACCAAATACTAACAAATATATTAAGCAATAGGAAAAATTTGAATGCTAACTGAATATTTGATGATATTGAGGAATTATTAACTTTTTCAAATGTGATTATGGTATTATGGTTATATTTTTAAAAACTTTATATTTTTATAGATACATAATTAAATATTCACCTTTGAAATAATAATGTCTGGGATTTGTTTCATAATAATATAGTGTATGTGTGGGGCAATTGAGTAGGAATATATGTGGATAAGTATGGCCATGTATTTATAATTAATGAAGCTGGGTGATGGGTATGTGCAGTTGACTCTAGTGTTCTATTTGGCATATGTTTAATATTTTCCATAATAAAATTTGGAAAAGAAAAGAGTTAACATTTGTCAACCACTTTTGAGTCATTGTAATTATGGCTTCTGCTACCCTGGCTCTAGGCAGGGGCCTTGATGCAAAGGCTCTGGGAGACATAAACAATGGATGTGTGAAGGCTGAGCGGAGGCTGTTTTGGGAGTGAGAAGAGCATACACAGGACCATTGCTTTTCAGGTCTCAGCCACAGGTCTCTTTTTTCTGCTGACCCTCCTCCCATTTTTGTCCTATTCTGGACTGGACAGGATTCAGTGGAACAAACTGGGAAAACTATGGGGGATTTGTTCTTAGGAATTGTGACATTGGCTCTTAATCGGCATACCTCTTGTTGCTGATGCTGTGATTCTGGGAGCTACCACCGACCACAAGTCAATGAAACCATTCTCTTCTACTAGTGGCTAAAACTTGATGTCATGTCACTGCCAAACATAAAGTCTTGGATTCTGTTAAAAGATAAAGCCTGTAAAAAATGGCAGACCCTGTAACCTATAAATTTTTATGTTAAAGTTCCAGGAGAAAACTCATTGTGTGAGTATTCTGCTATCCATCTGGAGATGGCCATTTTCATCAACTCTTAATAAAACTGTTAACTCAAAGGATGGGATTTTATCAATTGTAATTTTTCTCCTTTTAATTCTTTTTATAGTCCGAGTATGCTATGGTTTGTATGAACTAGAATCTAAGATGTTATCTGATTTAATATAGAATTTTATGATAGGTGTTAATTTTTTTTTTGAGATTTTAATTATTTGACAGAGATCACAAGTAGGCAGAGAGGCAGGCAGAGAGGGTGGGGGAAGCAGGGTCCCCGCCGAGCAGAGAGCCCAATGCGGGGCTCGATCTCAGGACCCTGAAATCATGACCTGAGCTGAAGGCAGAGGCTTAACCCACTGAGCCACCCAGGCGCCCCTTGATGTTAATTTTTTTATGGCAAATTTTCATGATATTCTGGGAAGGACACCATGATTTTCAGGGAGTTTGCTACTTGATCAAATTTGAGAACAGAACACTGAAGTATAATTCTTTACATTTTGGTATAAACGAAGGATCTGGTGAGTTTGATGGGATGCAGAATAGCTTTATTCTGGGTGAGAACTGAGAACAGAAAACCTTAACTCAACTCTTGTCTAGTTTAAGAATGTATTTCCCTGACAGCACTCTTTAGGTGACATGACTTAAATGAAGATTAATTATCTTAGGAGTATCCCTAAGGCTTGAGAGATACGTAAGTATATTTCAAGCTCCAAATTTCCTGGACAATAGTGACTGAGCCTGCCAGGTCGTGGATGTGAGATTTATTTCTTGCTTTTAAAGGATACAGCTAGTTGTAATGACACAAGAATGGAACTTAACCAACAAGTTTTCCTTTCATTCCTTCTCATCTTCACTTAAGTAGTTCAAGAGCATAGCCAAGGAATGGAGGCAATTGTTGGCAAGAAAGGAGGCTTTAAGCCTGGGCATGGATTTTGAGTAAGTCTGAGTGGAAAGGGACACATTTAATTTAATTCATATGTTTAATCTGGCAAATTGGAAGGAGGGCAGGAAACATTTAGGCCATAAGCTAATTAACTGTGATTGTCTCAGGCCCTTCCCCTAGCTCAAGGAGACCAGATGTTGTTAGGGGATGTCATGTGAAAATGGAGTAACTAGTACCCTGCAAGTTATGAATCTTAGTAGTAGGTGGTATCTGTCAATTGTGTAAAGCTATGCTCAGTAGAATTTGTCATTTATAACCACAAGGATGAAAGAGAGCAAGTATAAAAAAGTACTTAAGATCTGTGTGATTCTTCCCATTCTAGTTGGATCTAATCTTTGTAATCTCTTGAAAATCAGTTTTCTTGCTATCTTACCTCTCATGTTCCAGAATTGTACTGTTAACAACTCAGATGTGGTTATTGAGCACTGGGCATGTGGACAGTCCAAACAGATGTGAAGACTAAATAAACATCAGATTTGCAAGACTAAGTATGGAGAAAAGGATATAAAGTATCTCATCAATAGTTTTTCTTTAATGCTAATTACATGGAGAAATGAAAATAATTTAGATATATTAGGTTAAATAAAATATTACAAAAATTAAATTCATGTGTATACATATGTATATATATTTAATTAAAAAATTTTTTTTAACTTTTTAGTAGCCATGAGAACACTTAAAATTACTATGTGACTCACATTATATTTCTATTGGACTGTATTATGCTAGGAAATATTTGTGACATACCTATTTTGTGGTATCTTGAGATCAATGGTGAGATCCAGAGCTGGACTCTTAGGCTGGAATTCTGGTTCTCCACTTTATATGTGTACAGACAGGTTCTATTCCTATCCAAGCTGCAGTGACGTAGATGGTAAAATGGAGAGAGTGAGTATTGCAGCTGCATTGGGTGTTTTTGAGATTGCCTGAGATATGCCTGGTTCAAGGGAATCTTCTTTACTTTCTGCTGATGCTTCTGCTCTGTTGCTCTACCCCAGAGGAGCTAATCCCTTCTCTTGCTGAGATCACAGAATCTGTGGAAAGGGGGCATGGCATAAGCCTTCCCAAATCCTTCCCTTCTGCAGTACAGGCCATCTTTCCCACCATTTACTCTTTTACACTGCATTTGCTGGCACACCTGTTTGCAACTTGAACATTTGAGCATGAGAATTACAAAATTTCCTTGTTTTACCCACAGTGTTCTATGTAAAAGAAAACACATGCTAAGTAATTGTTTAAATTACCAAAAAAGGGAGAAAATGACTTAAAATTCTGGGAAGCACAGGTGATTGTATTGAGTTTAAGGGATATCTCTGGAAATATACAGAGGCCTATAACATATATGATGTCTTTTGTTTCTCATGGCAACCTATAAGGTTATCAGACTGATTATGGAGTACTACTTTAAACTGATATACCACAAGAATTATCTCCCAGAGAGAAAGCCATACTTTTTTTTTCTTTTTAAATGAAGAGAATGTGTATTGTCTAAAAATCTTTGTTAAACATCACCTGTTGTTTCCAAATTATGCTTGCCTGAATGTTTTTCTGTTTCTATTAAAGGTAAAAACATGCTCTTCATGTCTCAAATGAGCTAAGATAACGATGATAGAATGTCACCCTTCAACCTTCTTTGGAGAGGAAAGGTGTTGTGATTAGGTGGCCTGAGAGCCCTTAATCCTCACTCTGAGGAAACAGGGGGAATGCACACCATCCTCTGCAGTGCTTATAGAGGCTTAGCTATAGGTACTGGGTGCTGCCTCTTTGAGCTCTCCCAAAGGTCAAATAAAGTGCTTGCAGTCTGGAGTCCAGGCCCATCTGGATAACAGGAAGACCATAACTTCAGATGACAGAGACAGAGACTGTCCTGTGGCTTGAGACTGCATTCTCTAGGGAATGAAAAAATAGTAAAACCCCCTTGGTCTGTCTCTGTTATAAAACCCCTCTCTTTAAAAGTAAATTAATCTGGATGAGTGCTGATCTAAACTGGGTTGGCTTCCCTGATTTGGCAGCTTTTAAAACTGGCCAACATAACATTTAAAAATGTTCATCCCAAAGAGGTAAAGGATCTATATTTGAGGAACTACAGCACACTCCTGAAGGAAATTGAAGAAGACACAACAAGATGGAAAAACATTCCATGCTCATGGATTGGAGAAATAAACATTTAAAAAATATCTATGCTGCCTAGAGCAATCTATACTTTCAGTGCCATCCCAATCAAAATTCCACTGGCATTTTTTAAAGTGCTGGATCAAACAATCCAAAAATTTTTATGGAACCAGGAAAGACCCCTAATCACCAAGGAAATGTTGAAAAAGAAAAACAAAGCTGGGGGCATCACATTACCTGATTTCAAGCTTTATTACAAAGCTGTGATCACCAAGACAGCATGGTACTGGCACAAAACCAGACACATAGCCCAGTGGAACAGAGTAGAGAGCCCAGATATGGACCCGCAACTAATCTTTGACAAAGCAGTAAAAAATATCCAGTGGAAAAAAGATAGTCTCTTCAATAAATGGGATGGGAAAATTAGATTGCTGTTGTACAGAAGAATGAATCTCGACCATTCTCTTACACCATACACTAAAATAAGCTCAAAATGGATGAAAGACCTCAATGTGAGACAGGAATCTATCAAAATCCTAGAGGAGAACATAGGCAGTAACCTGTTTGACATTGGCCACAGCAACTTCTTTCAAAAGCAAAAGAAACAAAAGTGAAAATGAACTCTTGGGACTTCTTCAAGATCAAAAGCTTCTGCACAGCAAAGGAAACAGTCAACAAAACAGAGACAACCCACAGAATGGGAGAGGATATTCGCAAATGACCCTATAAACAAAGAGCTGATATCCAAGATCTATAAAGAACTTCTCAAACTCAACACCCAAAAAGCAGATAATCAAGTCAAATAAATGGGCAGAAAACATGAACAGAGACTTTCCAAAGAAGACATACAAATGGCTAACAGACACATGAAAAAATGTTCATCATTATTAGCATCAGGGGAATTCAAATCAAAACCACATTGAGATACTACCTTACACAAGTTAGAATGGCAAAAATTAACAAGTAAGGATACAACAAATGGAGAGTATGTGGAGAAAAGGGACCCTCTTACACTATTGGTGGGATGCAAGTTGGTGCAGCCACTTTGGAAAACAGTGTGGAGCTTCCTAAAATAATTATAAATAGAGCTACCCTATGACCTGGCAATTACACTACTGGATATTTACCCCAAATATACAGATGTAATGAAAAGAAGGGCCATATGTACCCCAATGTTCATAACAGCAATGTTCACAATCGCCAAACTGTAGAAAGAGCTGAGATGCCTTCAGCAGATGAATGGTTGTGGTCCATATATATAATGGAATATTACTCAGCTATCAGAAAGGATGAATACCCAATTTTTTGCGTCAACATGGATGGAAGTGGAGGAGATTAGGCTGAGTGAAATAAGTCAAGCAAAGAAAGTCAATTATCATATGGTTTCACATACTTGTGGAAAATAAGGAACAACATGGGGACATTAGGAGAAGGAAAGGAAAAGTGAAGGGGAGATGTCAGAGGAAGAGGCGAAGCACGAGAGACTGTGGGCTCCGAGAAACAAACAGGGTTTTAGAGGGGAGGGGTGGGAAAAATGGGTGAGCCTGGTGGTGGGGATTAAGGAGGGCATGTATTGCATGGAGCACTTGGTGTTACATGTAAACAATGAATCTTGGAACACTACATCAAAAACAAATGATGTATTGTATGGTGACTGACATAACACAATAAAAATTTTAAAAAAACCTTATTCATTCAGTATTATGGGGTACAAGAGAACTGTGTTTCAATAATTTTATCTAGATATAACTTACATGTATCCTACTGGAGTAAGGTATTTGGGGGAGCATCAGAATGGTCCCAGTCCTAACTCAAAGAGACCTCACCATAAGGCATATTCAGAAAATGTATACATAAACCATAAATATTAATTAAGAGATTTCATTTATTTTTGGTGTCTGTACTATTAGGAATTCTGCTTTCTGGATAATGGAGCTCATAAAAATATTACAATCCTCCTGGCAAAGTGCAGAGAACAAATGATTTTTCACAAACCTCAGGAAGTCTTACTGCACAAAGGAACAGGTGACCAGCTAAGACCACTTGCTTCTGGCAATTTCCTTAGACAAATTTGTAAAGCAAGTAATAGTTGACTCAACAACCATAGGCTTTGGTCTTGTTTCAATTCCTTCTCCAGAACCGGCTTTTTGCCTATGGTTCTCTTTGGACCTATATTATTTTGTGTCCCTATTTTCTTCTTGGGGATGAAGAACACCCATTTGTTCTTCAGATAAAAACTGATCTTGTGAGAATGAAACTAATAAAGCTTTAGTGACCTTAAGAGGTTTTCTGGCTTCCACCATATCAATTTTAAACTCCTTTGTCAAACTTCCAGTATCCTCCACTATTGTCAAACACATCCTTTTTGCCACGAGTGCACTCCATTCCTTTTTTCATCTCATCTAAAATTGCTTTCTCACTCCTCATATTCTGGCTGACATTTAAGGCTTCATTTAAGTTCTACCTCCTCTGTGAAGACTTCATTGTTTCTTTCAGCTTTTATTAGTATATTTAATCAGTATCCACCCCATGAATATACTAACCCATACTGTTCACTATTGCTTCAGGTGTGCAATCATATCTTCTTGCTAGTGGCCTAGCACCATTTGACACTACTTTTCACCCCTGAAGTCTAGATATTGATGAGGATTCTTAGCTCTTACTACAAGGAGGATGTTTCTGACAAATAAAAACTGCACCAAATGGAATGAAGTCCCTCAAGACATAGTGAATTCCTTGTCACTGGAGGTTATCAACTGGAGACTACTTGCAAGGGCTTTTCCTAGGGAACAGATCATTATTAGTGTTTTATACATTTTTGATGAATAAATGAGCTTCAGAAAAGATCAAATATCCAGGTGGGAGGGTTTGACAAAGTTTTTTTTTTTTTTAAAGATTTTATTTATTTGACAGAAAGAGATCACAAGCAGACAGACCAGCAGGCAGAGAGAGAGGGAGAAGCAACCTCCCTGCTGAGCAGAGAGCCCAGTGCAGGGCTGGATCCCAGGACCCTGAGATCATGACCTGGACTGAAGGCAGAGGCTTAACCCACTGAGCCATCCAGGTGCCCCAATAAAATTCTTTAACACTGAACTTCTATTACATTATAAAATGGTTGCTCACAGGGCACCTGTGTGGCTCAGCCATTAAGCATCTGCCTTTGACTCAGGTCATGATCCCAGGGTCCTGGGATCAAGCTCCACATTGGGCTCCCTTCTCAGTAGGGAGTCTGCTTCTCCCTCTCACAATCCCCTGGCTTATGTTCCCTCTCTCACTGTCTCTCTTCTGTCAAGTAAATAAATAAATACAATTTTTACAAAAAAATTTAAAAAATGGTTGCTCACTAAAAAAGAAGGTTTGTCACATTCATGGAAATCTTTTCTCATCTGAAAATAATTTCCTGTTCATTGATGCATTTGATTTTAGCAAACTTATGAGAGGCATGAACCCCCTCACTATCTCAGTGTGACACATGATCCAAATGACGTAATATAACAAAGATGTGTAGAAAGTGAATGAGAGAAGGGGAACACAGAAATAATCAGAACACATTCCTTGCCATGCTCTGGTTTCAGGGCAGTTAGTGGTGGAGGGAGAGAGGGAGAGAGGTCAGGAATAGTAATGGACAAAGTAATCCATGGCTGAACTTATGACTCTGGTATGGTTCTGACCTCCCCATTAGTGCTTGGTATGTTGGACTACCTGTTAAATCAGAACTCAATGAAAAAGCTGCTGATTTTACTCTTGAATAGAGAAGTTAGAATTGTAATTTGGGTCAACGTTTTAACTTAGGCATAGTTGCTATTTTGTTACTTAATGGTAGAGTCCAAAAATCTCAGGAAATTAAAAAATATCAAACCATGTGTCTTCAGAAGATATATATGGAATTTATTTCCCACATTGAAAATAATATTTTAGTGAAATGGTATTTAATAAGTCATTATACAACAAAGAATTCTTATTTTCAGAGTAGAATATGTTAAAGGGTTGAGGTAAACCATGGTAATATTTTGCTAATACTGTCTTGTAAATCATGACAGTACAATATCAATTCAAGCAACAAAGGTATCAATCATATATTATGTGCAAATCCTGGTGTTGAGCACCTGTCAAAAGATTTTGTTATGCTTCATCTTGAAGAGGGCATCATAAAAAGACTGGGTGGCACTGTAAGTGGGAAGCAGGAGAATGACAAATTGATCAGTGTGTGTGATATGTGGTTGCATTTGTTTCCTATTGCTGCATTACAAATTATAACAAACTTAGCAGATTGAAAGAACCAATGTTTATGATCCCACAGTTTCCATGGGTCAGAAGTCTGGGCACATCTTATCTGGGTCTTCTTCTTAGGATCTGGCAAGACTGCAGTAAAAGGATTAGTTGGGTTGTGTTAAGTCCTGGAGCCCAGAGCCCTCTCTCGAGTTCCCTCAGGTTGTTGACAGCATATAGTTCCTTGTGGTTATAGGTTGAAGTCTTGTTCCACTGTTATCACCTGGGGTCTACTCTCAGACCATGAGGCCCCTCAGTTCCTTGCCATGTGGTTCACTCATAGAGCTTCTCCCAACATGGCAGCTTATGTCTTCAGGGGCAGCAGGAGAATCTTAGAATTCCTCTGTCAATGACTTATAGACCTTCTCTTAAAGGGCTAGCTTTATTAGGTCAGACCTGCCCAGCATAATCTCCATTTTGATTAAATCAAAATGAACTGATTGGGGACCTTAATAATATTTACAAAAACTCCTTCACGGGCACCTAGGTGGCTCAGTGGGTTGAGCCTCTGCCTTCGGCTCAGGTCATGATCTGGGGGTCCTGGAATTGAATCCCACATCTGGCTCTCTGCTTGGCAGGGAGCCTGCTTCCTCCTCTCTCTCTGCCTGCCTCTCTGCCTACTTGTGATCTCTCTCTGTCAAGTAAATAAATAAAATCTTTAAAAGGTGTTTAAAAAAAAAACAACAAAAACCCCAAACCCCTTCATTATTGTCACATAATAAAACTTAATCACAGAAGGAAAGCACTAGCAAATTCATGGGTCCTGCCCCCACTAAGGAAAGGGGGATTATACAAGGCATGTCATCAGGGGTGAGAACTTTGGGATCATCTTAGAATTATACCTAATACACTGGGCAGTCAGACGGTAAAAACATCATTTTGTTTGTTAGCTGTTGGGATGGGTAATGGGAGGGTATGTTTTTTCTAACATCAATCTCCCATTGGTATCCTATAATTCAGTTCAATTCTGACACTAAATCTTGGGTTACTATTTAGATCTCATGGCTAAGTGGGTTCCCATGACCACCCCTAGTAATTTGCTAGAATAACTAACAGGACTCAGAAAAGCACTATATGAGGGTACCTGGGTGGCTCAGTGGGTTAAGCCTCTGCTTTCAGCTCAGGTCATGATCTCAGGGTCCTGGGATCAAGCCCCGCATTGGGCTCTCTGCTCAGCGGGGATCCTGCTTCCCCCCCCTTTCGCCTACATCTCTGCCTACTTACAATTTCTGTCTGTCAAATAAATAAATAAAATCTTAAAAAAATAAAGGAAAGCAATATATGTACAATTACTGGTTTATTACAAAGGATACAAATGAATGGCCAAGTGAAGAAAGAAATAGGATAGCAAGGTCTGGGGAAGTGCAGGCACAGCACTCCTGGTCCTATCCTTGTGTCGAACCCTCCCAGTACATCTTGTGGTCACCAATTTCAAAATTTCTTGAACCTTCTTGTTCCAGACCTTTCATACAGGGTTTCATCATGTAGGAGTAATGGAACGAATGCTTGCATCCCTTCCAAATTCAGACCACAATGTAATGGTACCTGAAGATGGGGCCTTTGGGACGTCATTAGGGTTAGATTAGGTCATGAGGGTGGACCCCTAATAATGGGATTAGTGGCCTTCTAAGAAGAAGAAGAGAAGATTTTTCTTTTGCTTTTTCTCTCTGTGTGTATGCACCAAGGAAAGGCCAGGTGAGGATATAGAGAGAAGTTGGACATCTGCAAGCCAGGAAGAGGGCCCTTAGCAGGAATCGAATCATCTGGCACCTTCCTCTTGGGTTTTTAGCCTCCAAAACTGTGAAATTCTGTGTTCTTAGGCCGCCTACTCTATGGTATTGTGTTATGACAGCCTGAATAGGCTAAGACAGTGGGTATGACTGATTAAAATTTTGGCCCCCTGATTGAACTCTGTCTTCAGTCCCTGTCTCCTCTGGGAAATTTGTTGGTAGAGTTGGGCTGAAAATTCCAACAATGTATTCAGATAATGGTTTCCTGTGGTGACAAGCCCCCATACTGAGACAATCTAGGCCCTTCCTTCATGAGTCATCTCATTAGTATAAACTCAGGTACAGTCAAGGAGGTTCCTTAGGAGTAACAACAGACACTCCTAAACTGCTATAAAATATATACAGTATACATAACATCTCAATATCTGTGGATTTTATTTTCTCATTTTCTCTTACAGGAAGTGCTTAACCAATGTTACTAGGGAGATATCCCTTTCTTTGTTTTGTTCTAGATTTTTTTTTTCCCTCATTACGTTTATGGTTACTCCTGATATCTTGCTAATCTACCCCTGACCTGGATCCATGGTAATTTGGAAGTTTCATTTGGACACTAGGATGGATAAAGGATTTCTGGAGAATTTTGAGTCTTCCTGGATAGATGTGCATTATGTTCAAGCTTTGTGGAGGCTTTATTACCAGGTGGGTGTCTATAGGTGTGGTTTGTTCTGTTCATATTTGTAATTGCATTCCTTGCCAGTGATGGAACTCAGGCACATTGCTCTCTGCTGTTGCAATCCATTTTCACTTTGAGACAAGAAGAGGAATCTTCATGCAGAGAAATGCTTCCAAAAGTTTTCACCATTTTTCTTCAGATATGTCAAATATTACGCTCTTAAATGCATTCCTTTTTTCTAGCTGTGTGTGTCACCACTTCATTTCCACGTATGCTCATGCTATAGATATAAACTGCTTTAAATGGTTCCTCATCTGTTCCTTGGTGATTTTACACAACTTTGAACTGTCACTGTGTGTAAAATGATAAGTGTCCTCTTTATCCTTGACTGTCACCAGGCAAATAAGCCATGCCTGTCAAAGAGTGTCAAACATGTAATTTTGACCAGGTAATTGTCAGGAATCAGAAAGTAAAGAAGAAGGCAGAAGAAAAAGACATGGGAAGAAAAAGATAGAAGGAGGTATAGAGCAAGAGGACAGAAAAAGAAATTATTCCACTTTATAGCAGAGGACCAGAAAAAAAAAACTCACCCCCAAATTGCCCAAATAAACCCACAGCTACTTCAGATGACAATAAGGAAGAAACATACTTAAAACATAGCTTTAAAAGTAACTTAGATTTAAAAAAAATTTATTTAAATTTAATTAATTAACATGTACTGTATTATTAGTTTCAAAGGCAGAGCTCAGTGATTCATCAGTTGTATATAATGCCCAGTGCTCATCACATCACGTGCCTCCTTCATGCCCATCACCCAGTTACCCCATTCCTCCAACCACCTCCCCTCCAAAACCAATTTAGATTTCTGAGGTGTTTTCTTGCAGAAGTAGCTTAGGACCAGGCTCTGAATATGCTAAATGAAGAACAGGAACCTAGGTGTGGGATCAAATGGGGCAGAAAAGTGAGGAGTGAGGAGGTGGAGTATGGGTGAGCCTGGAAGACATTCCAAGGTGGCATGAAAGACCACTGGTGGTGTTTATGGGGCAAATTGTTTCAGGTCTCCGAGTTAGTGCAAGACAGAGCAGGACCTAGGAGAGGGTCTCCTGACCCTACTGTGAAGCACATTGACCTCTGAGGCCCAGACCATGAAGAAGGGCAGCACATCTGATTATGTGACTTTGACAAAATGTCAGAGAAATGAAAACAAATGGTTGAGCAGTCCCTGGAGGTATAAAGAGTTCAGTTATTAAGCTCTTCGACCAGAAACACCGTGATTCAGTCATCTAGGATGATTTTATTCCATCTTCTATTATGGGCTGCACCACATAAATCTGTGTTTTATTGCTGGAGTGAGATGCTGGAGAATTTCAAGATTACTTTTGGCACACTCTGAGTTGGCTCACTGCTGTGCTGATAAGTGCTTGCGGAAAATTAGCAATGATATTAATCACTTTTTCCAGGGTTTTCCTTCCCACCCTTTGTTTTGTCCTTCTTTTGAAAACAATGCTCCCTCCAAATCTTCTAAAATACAAGTGTCTCAAGTGGAGTTAGAGAGTAGTGAGGTCAGGAAGAAGGGGTGGTAGTCTTAACTTAGGGCCCGTGGGGGCGTCATAAGTCAGTCATTTGTGATGTTCTTGCCATTTATGTACTCATGCCTGGAATTCTCTAGGCTGTGGCTGCTGGGAAAGGGAAGGGAGGCAAGGAGAAGTGGTGCTGAGGAACCTGAAAGTGTGTCCTATTTTCTTTTTTGATTGACACATTCAACTGGTGCAATATAGGAACGGCAAGGCAGGCAAAAAGTGGGAGGTGGGGGTGGGAGGTGGATATGTGGACAGTTGAGGGATCTGAACACACACAGATACATACAACCATACACATACTGCACTCATGGGCTATGACAAAGGCAGTTTTTTGGGGTCCACAGACCTTAACAATGGGTGCCCTCATTCTCTGACCCACAATGTCAAATGTTCTTCCATCACAAGGGGTTCTCATTTCTTCCCTCTCTACTGCTAATTCCTAGTCGTCTTTGCATAGTACCAATTTTACTCCTCTTTTCTAAATTATCTTTACCAGTTTTGCCCCTTCCTGCCTCTGTGTTTGGGCAATCACATCTATTCACTTGATTTCCAATGTCATCTCTCTGTTGGTAACTTCCACATTCATATCTCAAGCTTTGCTCTTTCTCAAGCAGGAATAGGGTTGCACACAATTTGGCCCCTGATGAGATAAAGGGAGCAAGACAAAGCATAGCTTGTCTTCGCAATTGCACACTCAGGTCTGTGGGGGCAGGATGCCATTACATGTATGGCTGGGAAGGACTTGGACTGAAGGCCATCTTCTAATTCCATGCTTAGGAAACCAGTTCAGGGTAGTCATTAATGGGAGGCTGGAAACCAGAACGCTGGGATTCAAATCCTGACTCCACCACATACTCTCTGTATGCTCTTCCATCTCTGGTTCCTTGTGTGTGAAAGAGGATGATAATCAGATCTCTCCCCTAGGGTCATCATGAGGATTAAGTGAGATAATGCATATAAAATGCTGAGCCCTGCACAGGGTAAGGACTCAGTAAATCTCAACTATCCAAGCCATTTGTCTTATTTCTCTCCCCAAAGAGAGCAGGATGTCTTTTACAAGAAGCATATGACAGAAAAGCAAAAGGCATTAATGTGGAAAGCTCTTGCTTCAGTGAAGTAAAATCCTGCACCAAGGTCTGGGGCTTTGTGACAGGGCTTCATTTATTGCTTGTTATGAATAGGTTGACGAGAAGTAGGTGGGTTAAAGATGAGTGAAAAGCTTTATGACTGAGATTATCCTATTTTCTGGGCCCAGCTCTCAGCAAGCTGATTAAACAAGGCTGGGGCTATGCAGGGCTGCCCTACTTAAGGCTTTTGTCAGCACTTCCTTTGTAGATTCTAAGTTCCATGGCCTGGAAATGGCCATGTTGAAAATATTCTCTGAGGGCTTGAGCTTGGTGGAAGAATTTTATCAGGCAGCAGATAATCTTGTCATGTTTTGAAAGAGGAAAGAAAAAGAAAGAAAAAAAATATTGGAAGGGGACAATGAAGAGCAAAAGAGAGAAGAGTAGAGCAGAGAGGTGGAAAGGTGAGGGAGAAGGAGAGAGAAGAATTCTTTTTGAAGTTTCTCAGACATGCACTTTAAAATAGTTCCTCTATGTAAGGCATTTTCCTGATATCCTTGTCTAGGCCTTGCACTGTTGTAATAATTGGAGAGAGCTATACCAAAAATCTTCCTTCTATCTGTCCATGAGATATGTTCCCACAAGCTGAGTACACTGTTGGTGGCCTGATTTTGTTCTGCCAAAATGGAGTCTACCGTTCTCCTTTTCTGTGAAACAGTGACACCAGCGATTTTTGGCATCTCAAAAACTTCAGGCCAGTGTTGTTGGTTCCCTTGACAGATCTTTGATTCTCCCCTTGGAGGGTGCCAAGTGGGCTCAGAACTAAAGACAAGACATGGGTGATGAACTACAAAGGAAAACAAGGCCATGGGCAGGTCTGTTTAATACTCACCAGAGAAATTCTAGAATGTTGGGTGCTCTTGGGAGGAGGAGTCCCAATCCCTGTGGCAAAGTCTGTGGTGAAAAGCTGAGAGAATGTAGGGTCGGTTCACCATGATGGGTCAGGCATACACAAAAGAGATGGGACTGACAGTGTTTTGGATCCCAAAGAGAAGCAGGGGGTTCCTACCATGTGTTAAAGGGAATGCCCTCTCCTGTTCTTCCCTGAGAACTCTGGATATGGAAAGTGGCAATAAGAGCCACATTCTGGAGCTCCCTGTTTCCTTCTTCATTTGGTTTAGTTCTCTCAGCACTGGAGGGGGTAACTGATGAGGGACAGAAGAATGTTCACCTAATTGAGCCCAGGAGACTGACCTATAGATGTCATAGTTTCAATAAGGCTCAACTATGTGCTGGTTGCTACAACTTTAGAGGATCCAATGATTATCTGCATATCTCACCAATAGTTAATATTGAGCTGAATGATAAGTACCAGAGAAGTCTTGTGAAAGTAGTTTTACAGTAGAAATTTAAAGAAAACATTTATGATTTAATACTTCCTGCATGTCCCCTCCCCCTTGAAAACTAAGCATTTAACTACCAGCTTTCACAGAGCAAAAGTGCAGCTCTTTCTGCTCACAGGTCCTGTCTCTGTGCTGTAATAAAAGCATCTTTTTGCAATGAAAACATCTCAAGAATTCTTTCTTGACTGTTCGCTTGTGGCCCCACATTAGTAAGCATGAAGTAGAAACCTGGAAGATAGACAGCCATGCAACAACTTTCTTCTTCCTTTCCAAACCCCAGTAAGAGGAGTAAGATAGATACAAAACCACAAGTACAGAGAGGAGGGCCAAGAAGGCAACTGAAAAAGGAAACTTTCCACAGGTGTAGGAAGCTGGAGAGTGGACTGGTAGCTGATTTAATAGTTTGGAGGCAGTAGCAACTTAGTGTCCTTAGAAGGAGGAGGAAATACTCTGTTGTGTAGAACTTCAGCAAGTCTGGGAAACTGGAGGGAGGGGTGAAGTATAAAGCTGAAACCAAGGGCATTGGCTGAAAACCTAAGTACAGAGTTGCTGATTGCCAGGTACCCTCCTCCCCTCACACAGCCAGGCCACCACTCTGAGTACAAGCTACAGAGACCCAAGTGGTAATGATGAAACTCAAAGCTGAAAATGGGAGACATGTAATAAAGGCGAATACTTTGAATGGTAAAACATTTTCTATAGAGCTTCCAGAAATCACACGCACACACACACACACACACACACACGTATGAGGAACTCTTCCAATCTGTAATAAAGAAACCTAAAGAACATAGAATCTCCCCTCCCTCCAAATAAAAAGAAACATTTCAGAAGCAAAATAAAACCCAAGATATACGTAATTATATTCTGAGAGAGAGGGGGTAAATGTTGTTGACTGGTGCTCAGACTTTAAAGCTGGTATTAAAGATGTCACATGCAGTGTCAGCTGGCTAGAACCTTAGAGGGGGCAGAGGGATGAGCACCTGCGTCTCACCTAACCTTTAGCTTCAGGGCTTAGGTAGGCCTTAGAGAACAGATAGAGAAGCTGGATTAGACCAGTAGCTTCCTTAAAGGGGGTCCCTTAGTTGCCAAAGATCAAGGAAAAGCCAAATCAGAGAATGCAGAGGGGACCTACGGCCACTTCTGGAGTGTGTATAGTGGCTCCCACCTGTGGGTGAGCTGGCATTGCTGAGCAGACTCTAACAGCTCCAGATAATGGCTGTAGGCAGGAGCAGAGTCCGTTTCAGAAAGCCTGGGACTGGCCCAGGGGAAGGCAGAGTGGGGATGGGAAGGCAGTGAAGGTCCTCTGGGTACTTACTATGTCTGGAAAAACAGAAATTCTTACCGTTGCCTGCAGGAGGCCATATGAAAGAGGTGGTGGAAGTGGTTTTCCACTTTTATTTCCTCTTCACACCAGCATGTGATTTGATGGGTTGGGCTCTGCAACGGACAAACACCTTCTCCTATAGAGAGGTGTGGGTGAAGGGAGGAGAGAGGAACCATGTTTGAATATTACTGTTTCAATAAAAATTACTGCCTGCTATGGAGAGGGGTATATAAATTGGCTCCTGTGGAGACCTAGAGATGATGGAACAAAAGTCTCTCCAAAAAGGAAAGTGGAATAATTTTCCTTGCCTATGGACAGGTAATTATATATAAAGGGAATATTATGACCAATCCTTGGTAGGAGAGATGGGAGGAGAAGCCTCTGGGGATTTTCATCCCAATTATCTGAGTGAGGAGGCCAACTCTTGGTCTCTTTAAAAAGGTAAGTAACACCAACCATGCCACATCAGTGTTAACAAGAAGAACTACCAGAGTCAGGAACTAGCAAAGGTTCCTAAAGAGTCATGGTTCTAAAGAGTCAAAAAAACCGATTTCAACTCCCCTCAACCTTAAATAGTTTCATGACTACGATGAAGTCTATGGTGCTGCGAGCCTTAGTTTCCTCAGGTGTAAATTGTTAACTTGGAATTGTTGCAAGAATTAAATGGGAATTCATTCACCCCATTCATTCGACAAGTCTTATTTAAGCTTCAGATTTTTGGCATCTACTTTGTGTCAGGTGCTATGCTATGGATGTAATTAAAGAACTTGGCAACATGTAGAAGTTAACAAATGTTAGCTTCTCCTTTCAAATTGTTTCAGCTCTTTTGGTATTCAGGGGCTTCATGAATTCAGAGCTTTGGTATAGGGGAATAGGGCTGGTTGTTTGGAAAGCAGGAGAAAGTCATTGTAGATCATCATTTATGCTCTGGCTGGGCTTGCACTAAGAATGTTTCGGCATTATTTCCATCCAACAGAGCTCTCTAAATTGGTTTAACTGTTCTGAATTCTGAAGACTTACACCATGCAACAGCCATTTTCTCTGGGCCTGCCCCACTCAGGCACCAATATCAGGGCTCAGCTCCATCTTGGGGACACTATTTATGGTGGCAAGAGGCCCTTTCGTGTCTGTGGCTATTGAACTGTGGACAGCTGGAGCTGAGGTTACCTCCTTTCCCCAGAGAAGGAAATGGTCTGATGAGGTACTCTGGGTCATGGGGTATGCTGCTGTCTGCTTAGAACTTGACAGACCGCCGCTGAGTAAGGATGACTAGCCACTTAATGGACATTAATTACTGCTCGCAGCATCCCTGTGGGTCAGAGGACAGGAGGATTCTGATGTCAGGGCTGACATGCTGTGGCTGGCGGCAGGTCAGCACTTATATTTGATTAGGGCTGTGGCTAGTTTACCAGCCAGAGGGACCCTGATGGAAAGTCTGAGACTTGTCTAACTTCTATAGGGACAGTTCACTGTGACTTTCTTCTGTGTTGACATTTCCACAATGAGCTTCAGTCTTTGTTTCCTCTATCCCACACCTGCATATCTCCTATCGATTTAAACTGGGGTCACCAAGGTGCAGAGTCTGTTTTCTGTGCTCTACCTTCCTTGACTGAACAGGAACCAGTATTTCCAGAGAGTGTGGGTTTATCCCAAGTCCTCATTTAGGGAATCCTTGCATTGTAGATTTGCAATGCTTCTGTTTTAGAGACAGATTAAAAAAACACATGAGTAATTAATGGTGTTACAAATTGGAGAAGCAAATGGCAGTCCTCTTAATGCTAACCTCTGTTCCTGCAATAAAGCAGAGATTTGTACTGGTTTCTATGCAGTGCATCATTTTAAAACATCATCTCCTAAGCACTCATTAGTTCCATTTTAGCCTAGGTGGCATATGGAAGGTGTCAGTTGTGAATATTTATTGGGATTAAAATGGACTCTTAAGAGGTGAATGCTGAAGGGAAGCATCTTGTGATATTAATAGAGCCCATATAAGTCACCCAGAGGATGACTGATGGGCTGGCCCTTCCTTTCTCTGTGGCTGGGAGATAGTTCCTTCTGGGGGTGGTACAGAACGATGCAGGTTATAACAGCTTTGCATTGTCTCCAGCTGTTTGGACTACAGATACTTGAATTCAAGTGCAGGTTGGGGAAAATTTACCCAGCCGAAAAAATAAGAGACAGATATTTCCTCTCATTTACGTGAAGAGTTTAACACGGCAAAGAGAGACTTCAGCTCTGGGAGTGCCCATGGGACATGCTTGGCCTCTCTCCATTTCTATGGTAAATCCATCAAGACAAAAAGGGCTCTTGTCTCAGAAAGAGTGCTCTGGAGGTGAGCACAGTTAAGCTAAAGGAATAGCTTTTGTTTTGATTTCACAAATGCACAGAAGCAGCCAAAGTGACTGAAGGTACATTGGACTTGCTATGAGGTTTAAAAATACTGTTCAGTGAGAATCTCTAAAGTGGACATGAGTACAGTTGAAGAGGAATTAATATATACTACACTACATCTGTTGATAAGTGTGTATTTTTTCTTTTTAAGTAAGGTATAATTTTCATATAGTAAAATCCACTTTTTAAGTGTGAGTGGGGTTCTGTAAGTTTTGACAAATGCATATAGTCATGTAACTCACACTGAAACCAAATATACAATAGTCCTATCACTCCCCAAATTGTGTGCCTCTTTGTAGTTAATCCCTCAGACTGATTTGTTTTCTATGTTTTGCCTTCTCCTACATGTCTTTAAAATGGAGTTATATAATATGTAGCCTTATTAGTCTGACTTCTTTCACTTAACATTGGAACCTTCTTTTTTGCATACAAGATCCATCCATAATGTTGTATATAACAATAATTTATTTCTTTTTCATTGCTAAGCATTCTATTCTATTTAGATGTACCATAGTTTGCTTATCCAACTCCTAGGAGGGGGTTATTTGGATTATTTCCAGGTTTTGGTAGTTATACAAAAAAACCACCTGCGCATATATTTTCAAGTGAACTGTAAGTTTTTATTTCACTTCAGTCAATACTTAGCAGTGGGATAGCTGAGCTGTAGGTAAGTTAATGTTTTACTTTATAGGAAAGTGCCACATGGTTTTCCAAAGTGGGTGCACATTTTGTATTTCTGGAGCTTCACAACCTTGACATCACTTAATATTACCATTTTTTAAAAAAAATTTAACCATTCTAATAGGCATTTAGTGGTGTCTCATCATGGTTTTAATTTGCATTTTTGTTATGACTAATAACATCGAGAACTTTTTACATTTTTATTTGTAATCTGTATATATTCTTTGGTAAAGTGTTTATCTTTTACCCATTTGAAAGCAATTGTATTTTGTTAGGAAAAAAATGGCATTTGGTTTTGTTTAAAATTTTTTTTTTCTTTGCTTAGGTTGAAATTTTCTAATAGTAGTCTGGCTAGATAAACTCATTCCCTTTCTCCCAGCCTTTAGCCACCAAAAAGACTCTGAGATCAATGGTTAGTGTGGATAGAACCACATTTTCTCTAAGTGAGACAGTGGAAAATTATATATGAAGTATTTTGCTGGATGGCTTTGAAATAAAAAATAACTGCTTCTATTTTCTCTAGATGAGCCCACCCCATCCAGTGACATGGGGTCATTAAGACAAGTTCCCGTCATAGAAGAAGAAACAGGCAGATACAGTTCTTTTAAAAGGGTAACTTGTTTTTCCTAGAGTTATAAGACACCAGAGGATTATAGGATTCTGGTTTTTAAAATAGCCCTAAGATTTCCTCAGGGCAAATATTGATTATTTGTGATGTGAAGTCTTAAATAGAAAAAGAAAACATGCTTCAGATATCACTTTAAAAAAAGGAGAAGTTGATGCATCTGTAGGATTGACATAGTTCTTTCAGAGGTAAGATACAAACAGAATCAACAGCAACCTGTACTACTTACCCAATTGAAGGAAATATAAGCATGAAATATTTATTGTTTTGGTGGAATCTATTTTTAGTGGACTTCTTTAAGGATTTTTTTCCAGCTCCTTTCTTGAGAACTACTTTTCTTCTCACATCGTTTCTCATCTTCCACAGGCATGGGCCCTCAGCAGCCATGTTTGTAATCCCTCACCCCTCACACCTCCGTGGCCAGAATTGATGTGACTTAATCTGGGCCAACCGGGTCTTCTCTAGTGTCACTGAGTCTGACATGATGTCACTTTAGGCGGCATGGCATTTCTTGCCGTGTGGACTGGGAATTAGGGAAATCTATTCTATAAAAACGAATAAAAATGAGACTGATTTTTGGAAAGGTCAAAATTAAAGAGAGAAAGGATACTGCCAAGATTCCTGATGGTTCAGACTTTAGTTTCTGCCCCTTCCCTAAGCCTCTCTACACTTGAAAACTGTGAGATACTTGAATATTCTTCCACTGAATTTCCTCTTAGATTGAAAGTAGTTTGAGTTGGTTTCTGGTACTAGGATCAAGAGAGTTCAAAATAGCATTGATGATCTTGGCTAGGAAACCTTTCTATCCAAGTTAGCATCTTGCAAAGAATTCTGAGTCACAAGTGACATAAACAGTAGACTTAACAAAACTAAATAACCAGAATTAACTAAATAACCAGAGTTGAGAGTGGACAGTCAAATTGAAGGCAGGTCTCAGTGAAGAATTCAAAGTTCTTCTTTATTGTAAATTCCAGTTAGATTCCTAGGATCCTAGTTTTGGAATGGATCTTAGAGTTTTTCAGTCCATTTGTCCAACCTTTTACATAGAGGAGAAGACCTCTCTCTTGAATTCCACAGATGGCTGTGTGACCTCTAATTTTATCTGTTGGCTAAATTCAGGGTCTCTGCAGACCTAGAAAGATAAATATTATTTTGTTTTAAAATTCTCATTTCTTTCCCTGACCCTCTTCTAAATATTTTGACAGTTGTTGCTCTTCATACTCTCATGGGATTCTTCTTCTCATTCATTCCTAAGGCCATCAGTATATAGCACCAAGAACCATAAGATACCTGGGAATAAACCTAACAAAAGAGGTAAAGGATCTTTACTTGAGGAACTACAGAACACTCATGAAAGAAACTGAAGAAGACACAAAAAGATGGAAGACCATTCCATGCTCTTGGAGCGGAAGAATAAACATTGTTAAAATGTCTATACTGCCTAGAGCAATCTATACTTTTAATGCCATTCTGATCAAAATTCCACCGGTATTCTTCAAAGAGCTGGAGCAAATAATCCAAAAATTTATGTGGAATCAGAAGAGACCCCGAATTGCTAAGGAAATGTTGAAAAACAAAAATAAAATGGGGAGCATCACGTTACCTGATTTCAAGCTTTATTACAAAGCTGTGATCACCAAGACAGCATGGTACTGGCATAAAAACAGACACATAGACCAGTGGAACAGAGTAGAGAGCCCAGATATGGACCCTCAACTCTATGGTCAATTAATCTTCGACAAAACAGGAAAAAAATATACAGTGGAAAAAGCACAGTCTCTTCAATAAATGGTGCTGGGAAAACTGGACAGCTATAAGTAGAAGAATGAAACTTGACCATTCTCTTACACCGTACACAAAGATAAACTCAAAATGGATAAAAGACCTCAACGTGAGACAAGAATCCATCAGAATCCTAGAGGAGAACATAATCAGTAATCTCTTTGATATCAGGCCATCAGTATATAATGAAAAATTTGGGACAGCAGGCATTCCAATTTGGTTTCAGAAATGCTGATCAAACTTACTTTTTGCTTCTTGGTTGTTTGTTGATGGTCCATGCTTCCAATGCCTTGGCTCATACCTTGTGCATGACAGAACACTCAGAAAACTCTGTGTGCTTAGGGTGAAGACATTTTTCACAGTATGAAAAGACACACCTTTGCTTATATCAAGAGAGTCAGCCCCCCTACTTGGGGGTTCATACAGACCAATGGTGGGGAGGAGAAAAAGAAGACACATGTAATGGTGCCTCTACCTAGTAGATGCTCAGCTGCTTTAGTGAACCAAGTGAATTACTGGAGACGTAGTCAAAGCTGTTTCATGCGCGGAGGATTTGTTTACACCCTTTTACCCCAAATTGGAAGGAAAGTAACCTTGAAGATTGTGATTATGTTTCTCTCCCCTCACTTCAGAACAATAGCTAATGTAGTGCTTACAAGAATAGCACCCTTCTATATTTTGTAGCTAGTTTTAAAGTGTCACAGACCAGCTGGGGTTGGAAGTTCTCAGAACTCCAGAGGTGTTGGGCTGTGTCAAACTGATGAATTATGTAAAACCTGTTTCCCTGAGTATTATTAATCATCCTCAAGCAAATGAAGACATGTTAATTAATTTGTGGTGGTTTCTACCTGAAAATGCCAAAGGAACTAAACCAAATTAAATCTATTCTCTTCAAGACCAGCACCCTGTTAAATACTCTATGAATTATCCAATTCAATTTGAAAGATGTGGTTCTTTGGAAACTTAGTTTGCTTGTGGTTTCAGAATCCTAAAGGCTTCTTCTTGAAAGTGTAACCCACAGATTTACACATATGACTTGAAAAATGAATGAATGGAATTCATTGCTGTGATTTACAGAGGACCTAGCATACACCAGACTGTATGAGGTAGTTTGCTTGTGTTATCTCATGGATAGGGATAACCAAAGCCCAGAGGTAGGTCTTTTCATTCTAATTGTACAAATAAAGAAATAGACTTGGAGACTTTATTTAAATTTTCAGTCATACAAGTAATATTGAGCTAAAATGCTAACTCAGGTCTGTTTGACTCCATAGTGCATGCTTTTTGGATCATCCTTTGTATCACCCTTCTCTCAAGGAGATAGTCCACTGTGCACATGAAATTTTCATTAGCCAGATGCCTGTGTACTGTACATTGTACACTTTGTATTGTGTTTGAAGAGTTAGGCCTTCCCACTTTATTTCTCCTGTTGGAGAAAAATCTTAAGAAAAAGTGTTTTAGGGTCTTTAAATGATTTTTGTTAGAACAGCATCACATGTAACATCACTCCATTCTTGCTCTCAACTCCATGTATTCTCTGATGCTCCCAAATAGCTCATTTCCTTTTGGTAACTGTAAATATTATTGCTCAAATAAGAGATACTTTCCCATACATGGCCATGAGTTAGCCATGTGAGCCATGGTTAATGTGCTTTGAGCATTCCAGTAAGACACTAGGATAGCTAAGAGAAAGCAACTAAAGTCAAATACCCTGCACCAATCACAGATGGTTTACAAGGGATGGCACTGGGAGCCATAGGGTCTTGTCTAGTTTGGTGTTCCTGGTTCCAGGAAATAGAATCCTGGCTCATGTGTCTTGGATCTTTTGGAGGAGTTGGGGCTTCCTTTCCTTCATGCATGTTTGAGTGGTTCATAACCCTCTTTCAAGGACTGAAGCACACTAGAAGTGCAGTTAGGAGGAAAAGCTCTTGGAGTACTTTTCTGAAGATGAAGAGATTGTGTAAACTCATGTGCACTCTGCTGCTTCTCAGGATGATATGAAAACCACCTCACTCTTAGTTATTTCACTTGTTTTGTCCTCCCCAAACTATAGAAACGCTAGTGCTTTCAATAAATATTTCAGACTTGGGCACTTCTCCTCTTTACCATTTCAAGCAACAGATATCCCTATTTTGTCAAAGAGCTAGTGAGACCTATAAGAGCATGTACTGCTGAATCTGTCACTGTGTTATGTAAGGTACATTCTTTCTGAGCCACTTTTTCTTTTCTCCTGTGAAATGGGATGATTTTGCCTACCTTAGGGGCTGTTCTGAATGAAGACTAAATGTGAACAAAATTAGCCCAGTCTCTGGCATACAGAATATGCTAAAAATGTTTATTTTATTTTGCTAAAATGAAGACCATTTCTTTTTTATTTCTAAAAGTCTCTAGAGCCCTCTATTATCATTCCTACATATCATACATATATGCACACCACTTTCATGTGTTTTCCAGGCAAACATTTTAACATTATATGGTAGCGTTTGCAAATTGCAGTTGGCATTAATAACTAAAAATTTTCCTTCGCAGTGAAGAACAAGAGAACATGAATTAAAACTGCATTATATATTGATCCTTTTTTCCCTGACTCCTCTTTAGAACCTGTCTGCATGCCCATATACACATGCATATACTGCCCCCTTACATTCTATGTTCCTCCTTCCTTTTCAGATGTCCTCACTGCACATGATTTCACTGTTGGACGTACTTCTGCTGGAACCAGAAATAAGTGACAGTGTCAACTCTGCAGTGGCACAAGAGTGCATGTGTTAGGTGGCCTTGTCAAACACTCATGAAAAAAATGAGGAAAAAAAGCTTCCACTGTCTCATAGGCTAGCCAAATGGGAGCATGACATGGTTGGTGGGAGAGGAGTATTAAAGGAAAAAAAAATACTGTTGCTTTCTTCAGAAGAAAGGAAATGGGTAGCAATGTGACTCTTTCTTTTCCTAAAGACTGGATTGAATATGTCATCTGTCTTGGAAATAAAATGAAAACAAACTCCTCTGAGTTTTATTGCTCTTCGTGAGAAAGGGTTCTAAACTCCACTGCTTTTTGCTAGAACCTTTCCAGAGGTTTCTCTTCTTGCTGAAATAAACTCTTACAATATACAAGCCTTTGTTCTATCTCTTTCTTCCTAGCCATTATTTTATTTTTTAATTATTTTTCATTAAAATATAATGTGCAATAATGTATTATTTGCACCAGGGGTATGGGTCTGTAAATCATCAGGCTTACACATTTCACAGCACTCACCATAGCACAGTGTTCAAACCCAACCACCCTCTCCATAGCCCCACATCCCCCAGCAACCCTCAAGTGTGTGTGTGTTTAACAGTCTCTTATGGTTTGTCTCCCTCGTGATCCCGTCTTGTTTCATTTTTTCCTTCCCTACCTTCCACAGCCCTCCACCCTGACTCTCAAATTCCTCATATCAGAGAACTCGTATGATAATTGTCTTTCTCTGATTGACTTATTTCGCTCAGCATAATATCCTCTACTTCCATTCACGTCATTGCAAATGGCAAGATTTCATTTCTTTTGATGGCTGCATAGTATTCCATTGTGTATATATACCACATCTTCTTTATCCATTCACCTGTTGATGCACATGTAGGTTCTTCCCATAGTTTGGCTATTGTGGACATTGCTGCTATAAACGTTCAGGTGCATGTGCCCCTTCAGATCACTACATTTTTATCTTTAGGCTAAATACCCAGTAGTGCAATTGTTGGGTCATAGGATAGCTCTATTTTCAACTTTTTGAGGAGTCTCCATACCATTTTCCAGAGTGGCTGCACCATCTTGCATTCCCACCAACAGTGTATGAGGGTTCCCCTTTCTCCGCATCCTCGCCAGCATCTGTCATTTCCTGACTTGTTCATCTTAGCCATTCTGACTGGTGTGAGGTGGTATCTCATTGTGGTTTTGATTTGTATTTCCCTGATGCCGAGTAATGTGGAGCACTTTTTCATGTGTCTGTTGGACATCTGGATGTTTCTGCAGAAGTGTCTATTCATTTCATCTGCCCATTTCTTGACTGGGTTATTTTTTCTTTGGGTGTTGAGTTTGATAAGTTCTTTATAGATTTTGGATACTAGACCTTTATCTGATATGTCATTTGTGAATATCTTCTCCCATTCTGTCAGTTGTCTTTTGGTTTTGTTAACTGTTTCCTTTGCTGTGCAAAAGCTTTTGATCTTGATAGAATCCAATAGTTCATTTTTTCCCTTGCTTCCCTTGCCTTTGGTGATGTTCTTAGGAAGACGTTGCTGCCATTGAGGTCGAAGAAGTTGCTGCCTATGTTCTCCTCAAAGATTTTGATGGATTCCTATCTCACATTGAGGTCTTCCATCCATTTTGAGTCTGCTTTTGTGTGTGCTATAAGGAAATAGTCCAGTTTTATCTTCTGCATGTGGCTGTCCAATTTTCCCAACACCATTTCTTGAAGAGACTTTTTTCCGTTGGATATTCTTTCCTGCTTTGCTGAAGATTAGTTGACCATAGAGTTGAGGGTCTATTTCTGGGCACTCTATTCTGTTCCACTGAGCTATATGTCTGTTTTTGTGCCAGTACAATACTGTCTTGATGATGGCAGCTTTTTAATAGAGCTTGAAGTCTGGAATTGTGATGTCACCAACTTTGGCTTTCTTTTTCAACATTTCTCTGGCGATTTGGGGTCTTTTCTGGTTCCATATAAATTTTAGCATTATTTATTCCATTTCTTTAAAAAAAATTAATGGTATTTTGATAGGGGTTGGATTAAAACTGTAGATTGCTTTAGGTAGAGAAGACATTTTCACAACATTTGTTCTTCCAATCCAGGAGCATGGAACATTTTTCCATTTCTTTGTCTCTTCCTCAATTTCTTTCATGAGTACTTTATTGTTTTCTGAGTACAAATTCTTTGCCTCTTTGGTTAGGTTTATTCCTAGGTATCTTATAGTTTTGGGTGAAATTGTAAATGGGATTGACTCCTTAATTTCTCCTTCTTCTGTTTTATTGTTGGTTTAAAGAAATGCAACTGATTTCTGTGCATTGATTTTATATCCTGACAGTTTCCTGAATTCCTGTATTAGTTCTAGCAGTTTTGGAGAGAAGCCTTTTTGGTTTTCCACATAAAGTATCATATCATTTGAAAAGAGTGAGAGTTTGACTTCTTCTTTACCAATTTGGATGCTTTTTGTTCTTTTTGTTGTCTGATTGCTGAGGTTAGGACTTCTAGTACTTTGTTGAATAGCAGTGGTGATGGTGGACATTGCTACCATGTTCCTGACCTTAGCAGAAAAGCTCTCAGTTTTCCCCCACTGAGAATGATATTCGCTGTGGGTTTTTCATAGATGACTTTGATGATATTGAGGTAGGTACACTCTATCCCTACTCTTTGAAGAGTTTTGATCAAGAAAGGATAGTGTACTTTGTCAAATGCTTTTTCAGCATCTATTGAGAGTAGCATATGATTCTTGTTCTTTCTTTTAATAATGTATTGTATCACATTGACTGATTTATGGATGTTGAACCAAATTTGCAGCCCAGGAATAAGTCCCACATAGTCGTGGTGAATAATCCTTTTAATGTACTGTTTGATTCTATTGGCTAGTATTTTGGTGAGCATTTCTGCATCTGTGTTCATCAAGGATATTGGTCTATAATTCTCCTTTTTGATGGTGTCTTTGCCTGGGTTTGGGATCAAGGTAATGCTGGCCTCCTAAAATGAGTTTGGAAGTTTTCCTTCCATTTCTATTTTTTGGGAACAGTTTCAGGAGAATAGGAATTAATTCTTTAAATGTTTGGTAGAATTTCCCTGGAAAGCCATTTGGCCCTAAGTTCTTGTTTGTTTGGAGATTTTTGATGACTGCTCCAATCTCCTTATGGTTATGGGTCTGTTTAGGTTTTCTATTTCTTCCTGGTTCAGTTTTGGTATTTTATATTTCTCTAGGAATTCATCTTTTTCTTCCAGATGGTCAAATTTGCTGACGTATAGTCGCTCACAATATGTTTTTAGAGTTATCGGTATTTCTTTGGTGTTGGTTGTGATCTCTCTTCTTTCATTCATGATTTTATTAGTTTGGGTCCTTTCTCTTTTCTTTTTAATAAATCTGGCCAGAGGTTTATCAATCTTATTAATTCTTTCAAATAACCAGCTCCTAGTTCTGTTTATTTGTTCTATTTTTTTAAAATTTCTATTTCATTGATTTCTTCTCTGATCTTTATTATTTCTCTTCTCCTGCTGGGTTCAGGCTTTCTTTGCCATTCTTTCTCTAGCTCATTTAAGTGTAGGGTTAGGTTTTGTACTTGAGACCTTTCTTATTTCTTGAGAAAGTTTCCTTTCAGGACTGCCTATGCTGTGTCCCAAAGATTTTGAACAGTTGTGTCTTCATTTTCATTTGTTTTCCATGAATTTCTTCAATTCTTCTTTAATTTCCTGGTTGACCCATTCGTTGTTTAGTAGGATACTCTTTAGCCTCCATGTATTTGAGTTCTTTCCAAATTTCCTCTTGTGAGTGAGTTCTAGCTTCAGAGCGTTGTGGTCTGAAAATATGCAGGGAATGATCCCAATTTTTTGGTATCAGTTGAGACCTGATTTGTGATGCAGGATGTGATCTATTCTGGAGATTGTTCCATGTGAACTAGAGAAGAATGTGTATTCTGTTGCCTTGGGATGGAATGTTCTGAATATATCTGTGATGTCTATTTGGTCCAGTGTATCATTTAAAGCCTTTATCTCATTGTTGTTCTGTTACTTAGATGATCTGTCCATTTCAGTGAAGGGAGTGTTAAAGTCCCCTACTATTATTGTATTATTGTTGATGTGTTTCTTTGATTTTGTTAATTGGTTTATATAATTGGCTGCTCCCATGTTAGGGGCATAGATATTTAAAATTGTTATATCTTCTTGTTGGGCAGACCCTTTGATTATGATATAGTGTCCTTCCTCATCTCTTATTATAGTCTTTGGCTTAAAATCTAATTTATATAATATAAGGATTACCACCCCAACTTTCTTTCAATGTCCATTAGCATGGTAAATTGTTTTCCACCCCCTCACTTTAAATTTGGAGGTGTCATTGGGTCTAAAATGTGTTTGGGGTAGACAGCTATCAATGGGTCTTTAAAAAAAAAAAAACAAAGTTTTTTAAAAAATTTATTTTTATCCATTCTGATATTCTGTGTCTTTAGTTTGGGGCATTTAGCCCATTTACATTCAGGATAACTATTGAAAGTTATGAATATAGTGCCATTGTAATGCCTATAAAGGTGACTGTTACTGTATTTTGTCTCTCTTTCTTCTGGTCCATTACTTTTAGGCTCTCTGCTTAGAGGGCCCCTTCCAATATTTCCTGTAGGTCTTGTTTGGTGTTTGCAAATTCTCTTAGTTTTTGTTTGTCCTGGAATCTTTTTATCTTTCCTTCTATTTTCAATGACAGCCTAGCTGGATATATTATTCTTGGCTGCATATTTTTCTTGTTTAGTGCTCTGAATATATCATGCCAGTCCTTTCTGGCCTGCCAGATCTCTGTGGATAAGTCTGCTGCCAATATAATATTTCTTCCATTGTATGTTACAGACCTCTTGTCCCAAGCTGCCTTCTGGATTTTCTTTTTGTCACTAAGACTTGTAAGTTTTACTATTAGATGACAAGGTATGGACTTATTTTTATTGATTTTGCGGGGGGGTGGTTCTCTGTTCCTCCTGGATTTTGGTGCTTGTTCCTTTGCCATATTAGGGAAATTCTCTGCTATAATTTGCCTCTATATATATTCTGCTCTCTCTCTCTCTCTTCTTCTGGGATCCCAGTTTTTCTCATGTTGTTTCATCTTATGGTATCACTTATCTCTCAAATTCTCTCCTCGTGGTCCAGTAGTTGTTTGTCTCTTTTTTGCTCAGCTTCTTTATTTTCCATCATTTGGTCTTCTATGTCACTAATACTCTCTTCTGTCTCATTTGTCCTAGCAGTAAGAGCTTCCATTTTTTATTGCATCTCATTAATAGCTTTTTTGATTTTAACTTGGTTAGATTTTAGTTCTTTTATTTTTCCAGAAAGGGATTTTATTTCTCCAGAAAGAGATTCTCTAATATCTTCCATGCCTTTATCAAGTCCAGCTAGCATTTGAAAATCATCATTCTGGACTCTAGTTCTGACATATTAACAATGTCCATATTGATTAGGTCCTTAGTTGTTGGTACTGCCTCTTGTTTTTTTTTTTTTTTTTTTTTTTGTGGTGTGTTGTTCTGCTTTGTCATTTTACCTAGATAAGAATATATGAATGAGAGAAGAAAATACTAAAGGTGTGGTAAAGAACCCAGAAACACATACACCGACCATATCAGAAGAGACCCAAAACCGGATGGAGAAGAAAGGGAGGAAAAAATAAAAACAGATTTCCAGACAAGATGGCGGGGAAGTAGGAGGAGGTGCCATTTCAACCTGTACCCTAAAGTGAGCTGATTACCTACCAAAGAACTCAGATCACCTATGAAATGAGCCTGAGATCAGAATTATACATGTCTGGAACTCTACAGGGGCACAAGATGACAGCGGGCAGGTAAAGAGGAGTGGGAAAGTTGGTCTGATATTGGAAGATAAGCAAAAGGGGGAGGGAGACACCAGAGGCAACCGATTGGAAAGTAATACCCCAATACAAGAGTGCCCTGCGTCTGAGGACATCTGAGGACGTCTGAGGACTAGCATTAACTTGGAGTCTGTTTGAAAGCACTCAAAAGGAGCAAAGGATCTTGGGGGGAAATTTTGGGAATTGGGGTTGTTAGAGACAGGGACTTAAGTCCCCAGACCCAGAACAGCCACCCCTGGTGCTGAGTCAGAGAGAGTGTGGTGGGGAAACTAGGTCTTGGTCCCTGAGCCGCCAGCGCACCTTAGAGCACATGGGGTCCTGTGAGGGGCTGGGAGCCTCGCCAGCCAGCAGAAGCTCAGCCTTTTTGCACTCTCCACGCAAGGGCAAGAACTGTGTGGTGCTATCAGAGCCTGAGATGCATGCACCCTACACTCTCCCTTGAGAGAGGTGGTGCAGGAGCCAGTCTGATGCCTGGAAAGACCAGGCACTCCCAGCCCGGACCAGTGGGAAAATCTCAGTGTGAAATCACTACTTGGAACCTCTTTAGCAGTCTGGAGCTGCCCAGAGAGCCACCACTGTTGTGATTTTGGGTACAAGCAGGAGTTCCTGTGTCCCCAGAGACCGCAACTCAGAACATGCTCTGCCAGTGGCTGAGGGGGAGCTTATGTGCTCTGCAGCACCCAGATGGGAACAGACTGAAGCTTCTCTCTGAGAGGGAGGTCAGGGTGCGGTTTGCTTTCTTCTAAATCTCCAAAAACCATCAAAAACTGTCAAGGCGAGAGAGAAAAAAGAAAAAACAAAACGAACAAACAAACATAAAAACCTCTAGAGAACAAAAGCAAGAAAAACCGGTTTCCTCAGAGCCCACCCCCTTGAGGGAGGCGGGAGGACTTAACTCAGGGAACATCATTGACTGAAAACCCACTTGGCAGGCCCCTCCCCCAGAAAACCAACCAGGAAAGAAAAAAAAAAAAAAAAGACGACAAGAAAACAACCACAACTACTTCAAAGATACAACTTTTATTTTTAACTTGTTCCCACTATTCTGGTTCATTATTATTATTTTTTATAGACTTTTTTTTTACCTAATTACCATCACAGTGAGATGTCCAGTACATCAAATTCCATCATAACTTTCTAACCTGAACTTTTTGATACATACACCCGTGTTTTTCTTTTGCTTTTCTATTTTTAAATTTTTAAAAAAAATTTAGTTTAGTTTAGTCTACTTTATTCTTTTTTTATTTTTATTTTCTAATATTCATATAGAGTTAAACTTCAAGGTAATTCCCTTTCCCCAATCAATGCGACCCCTATAGGTAAACCAATTTTTAATCCCCCTTTATCTTAAGAAAGTTGAGTCCTTTATTTATTTATTTATTTATTTAAAGATTTTATTTATTTATTTGACAGAGAGAGTTCACAGTAGACAGAGAGGCAGGCAGAGAGAGAGAGAGAGGGAAACAGGATCCCTGCTGAGCAGAGGTCCTGATGCGGGACTCGATCCCAGGATCCTGAGATCATGACCTGAGCCGAAGGCAGCGGCTTAACCCACTGAGCCACCCAGGCACCCGAAAGTTGAGTCCTTTTTTTTTTTTTTAATATTTTATTTATTTATTTGACAGACAGAGATTACAAGTAGGCAGAGAGGCAGGCAGAGAGAGAGGAAGGGAAGCAGGCTCCCTGCTGAGCAGAAAGCCCAATTCGGGACTGGATCCCAGGACCCTGAGATCATGACCTGAGCTGAAGGCAGCGGCTTAACCACTGAGCCACCCAGGTGCCCTGAAAGTTGAGTCCTTTAACAAAGATATCAAGATACATCCAGGAAGAATCAAAATAACCTTCCTTGCCCACACCGAGAATTTATAACCACTCACCCATCTTTTTCTTCTGCCAGTGTTTCTGTGTATTTCTGTTTGTCCTGATAGTATATAAATCTTATACTTAGGGTTCTTTTTGATGAGGTTCTATTTTTGTTTGTTTTGATTTTATATATATATTTTTTTCTCTTGTCATATACTTTTATTAGTCTTTTTGTTTGTCTGTTTTTGTTTGTATACTTCATAAATCCTACCTTGGGGCCCATTTGGGCTGAGCCTTCTCTTTTATCTTCCCTTATTTTCCTGTCTCTCTCTCTCTCTCTTTCTTTTTCTTTCCTTTTTTCTCTCATTTGGGTGGGGTCTCCTGATTGCTCAGAAGCATTCCAGGGTGCACCTTGACTGCACCACGGTTGATACATCCAGCTACACCCATTCAGCCATCTCTCACCAAAATGACTAGGAGGAGGAATGCCCAACAGAAGAAAAATTCAGAGGATGGGCATTCTGCAACAGAGCTAATGGCTATCAACATAGACAATATGTCGGAAAGGGCATTCAGGCTAACAATTATCCAGGCAATAGCTAGGTTGGAGAAAGTCATGGATGACAAAACGGAATTGATTAGGGCTGAACTGAAAGCCACCAGGGATGATGTTCACAATGTTAGGGCAGAACTGAAAGCCAACAGGGATGAGGTTCACAATGCTCTCAATGAGTTTCAATCTAATTTAAGTTCTCTAAAGGCTAGGGTAACTGAGACAGAAGATAGAATTAGTGATCTGGAGGACAAACAGATAGAGAGAAAGGATCAGGAGGACGCCTGGAACAAACAGCTTAGAAGCCACGAAAACAGAATCAGGGAAATAAATGACGCCATGAAACATTCCAATGTCAGAATTATTGGACTCCCTGAAGGGAGGAGAAAGAAAGAAGTCTAGAAGATATAGTGGAACAAGTTCTCCATGAAAAATTTCCCAATCTCGCAAATGGAACCAGTGTTCATGTACTAGAGTGTCAGAGGCAGGCCCCTGGCCAGGGCGGCTTCCGCCATTAAAAGATGGTGCCTGGCTAGTTGCCAGGTTAGGATTGCATCGTGAGACTAAGCAGAATGCCCAAAGGGGAAGTAAACAGCATTGGTTGCTAGCGAAGTTGTTCATTTAGGTGCACAGCCTGATTCGCTCCCTCCTGTACCCTGCTCGCTGATTGGTCATGTAAACGTATATAAGTGTGTAGACTTGTGGAAATAAAGAGAGAGAAGATATATCTGAACTGGGGATTCTTGTCATCTTTGTGGGTCGAGGGCTATACTAGAGGCAGAACGGTCTCCCCGCAAGATTATAGATTCTCAAAAGTCCTCAAGACACCTAATAGCAAGAATGAAGAATTATAATTGTAGGGAGACCCTCTTGATGGCAGTGAGGACAAAGAAGCTCCTTAAGTACAGAGGAAAGCCCATCAGAATCACATCAGACCTGTCCAGAAAATACTGGCAAGCCAGAAAGGGCTGGCAAGATATATTCAGGGCACTAAATGAGAAGAACATGCATCCAAGAATACTTTATCCAGAAAGACTGACATCCAAAATGGATGGAGAGATAAAGAGTTTCCAAGGCCGGCAAGGCTTAAAAGAGTATGTGACCACCAAGCCGACACTGCAGAAAATATTAAGGGGGGTTCTATAAAAGAGGAAAAGTCCTAAGAATATCATTGAACAGAAATATGGAGACAATCTACAGAAAGAAAGACTTCAAAGGTAACACGATGTCAATAAAAATGTATCTATCAATAATAACTCTCAATGTGAATGGCCTAAATGAGCCCATAAAATGACACAGGGTTGCAGATTGGATAAAACGACAGGACCCATCCATATATTGTCTATAAGAGACCCATTTCGAACCTAAGGATACACTCAGACTGAAAGTGAAAGGATGGAGAAACATCTTTCATGCCAATGGGCCTCAAAAGAAGGTTGGGGTAGCGATTCTCATATCAGATAAATTGGATTTTAAACTAAAGACTGTAGTCAGAGATACAGAAGGACACTACATCATTCTTAAAGGGACTATCCAACAAGATGATCTAACAATTGTAAATATCTATGCTCCCAATATGGGAGAAGCCAATTACATAAGAAAACTGTTAATCAAGATAAAGAGTCATATTGATATGAATACATTAATAGTAGGAGATCTTAACACGCCTCTCTCAGTAATACACAGATCATCCAAGCATAAAATCAATAAAGAAACAAGAGCATTGAATGGCACATTGGACCAGATGGACCTCATAGATATGTACAGAACATTCCACCCTGAAACAACAGAATACTCATTCTTCTCAAGTGCACATGGAACCTCCTCCAGAATAGACCACATACTGGGTCACAAATCAGGACTCAACCAATACCAAAAGACTGAGATTATTCCCTGCATATTCTCAGAACACAATGCTTTGAAACTGGAGCTCAGTCACAAGGAAAAGTTCGGAAGGAACTAAAACATCTGGAAGCTAAAGACCACCTTGCTTAAGAATGCTTGGATCAACCAGGAGATCAAAGAAGAACTTAAACAATTCATGGAAACCAATGAGAATGAAGACACTTTGGTCCAAAACCTATGGGATACCACAAAGGTGGTCCTAAGGGGGAAATACATAGCCATCCAAGCCTCCCTCAAAAAAATGGAAAAATCCAGAATACACCAGCTGTCTCTACACCTTAAAGAGCTGGAGAATCAACAACAAATCAAACCAACTCCACACATAAATAGGGAAATAATCAAGATTAGAGCAGAGATCAATGAGGTGGAAACTAGAGATACAGTAGAACATATCAATAAAACTAGAAGCTGGTTTTTTGAAAGAATAAATAAGACTGATAAACCATTGGCCACACTAATCCAAAAGAAAAGAGAGAAAGCTCAAATTAATAAAATTATGAATGAAAAGGGAGAGATCACAACTACACCAAGGAAGTAGAAACAATCATCAGAAGTTATTATCATCAGTTATATGCCAATAAGTTAAGTAACCTACATGAAATGGATGCATTCCTGGGAAACTATAAACTCCCAAAATTGAACCAGGAAGAAATTGACAACCTGATTAGACCAATATCTAGTAAAGAGATTGAAGCAGTGATCACAAACCTCCCAAAAAACAGGAGCCCAGGACCTGATGGATTCCCTGGGAAATTCTACCAAACTTTCAAAGAAGAAATAACACCTATTCTCCTGAAGCTGTTTCAAAAAATTGAAGCAGAAGTAAAACTTCGAGACTCTTTTTATGAAGCCTGCATTACCCTGATCCCCAAACCAGGCAAAGACCCTACCAAAAAGGAGAATTTCAGATGAATATCACTGATGAATATGGATGCTAAGATTCTCAACAAGATGCTAGCAGACAGAATCCAACAGCACATTAAAAGAGTATTCACCATGACCAGGTGGGATTCATCCCTGGGTTACAAGGATGGTTCAACATTCCCAAATCAATCAATGTGATAGAACAAATCAATAAGAGAAGAGAGAAGAACCACATGGCCCTCTCAATTGATGCAGAAAAAGCATTTGACAAAATCCAGCATCCGTTCCTGATTAAAACGCTTCAAAGTATAGGGATAGAGGGAACATTACTGAACTTCATAAAATCTATCTATGAAAGACCCACAGCAAATATCATCTTCAATGAGAAAAAGCTCACAGGCTTCCCATTGAGATCAGGAACACGACAAGGATGCCCACTGTCACCACTCTTGTTCAACATAGTATTAGAAGTCCTAGCAACCGCAATCAGACAACAAAGAGAAATAAAAGGTATCCAAATTGGCAATGAAGAAGTCAAACTCTCTCTCTTCGTAGGTGACATGATTCTTTATATGGAAGACCCAAAAGACTCCACCCCCAAACTACTAGAACTCATACAGCAATTCAGTAACATGGCAGGATACAAAGTCAATGTACAGAATTCAGTGGCTTTATTATACACTAACAATGAAAATACAGAAAGGGAAATTAGAGAATTGATTCCATTTACTATAGCACCAAGAACCATAAGATACCTGGGAATAAACCTAACCAAAGAGGTAAAGGATCTGTACTCGAGGAACTATGGAACACTCTTGAAAGAAATTGAAGAGGACACAAAAAGCTGGAAGACCATTCCATTCTCTTGGATTGGAAGAATAAACATTATTAAAATGTTTACACTGCGTAGAGCAATCTATATTTTTAATGCCATTCTGATCAAAATACCACTGGTATTTTTCAAAGAGCTGGAGCAAATAATCCTAAAATTTGTATGGAATCAGAAGAGACCCCAAATTGCTAAGGAAATGTTGAAAAGCAAAAATAAAACTGGCGGCATCATGTTACCTGATTTCAAGCTTTACTACAAAGCTGTGATCACCAAGACAGAATGGTACTGGCATAAAAACAGACACATAGACCAGTGGAACAGAGTAGAGGGCCCAGATATGGACCCTCAACTCTATGGGCAAATAATCTTCAACAAAGAAGGAAAAAATATGCAGTGGAAAAAAGACAGTCTCTTCAATAAATGGTGCTCGGAAAATTGGACAGCTATATGTAGAAGAATGAATCTTGACCATTCTCTTACACCTTACACAAAGATAAACTCAAAATGGATAAAACACCTCAACGTGAGAAAGGGACCCATCAGAATCCTAGAGGAGAACATAGGTTCTCCTCTTTGATATCAACTACAACAACTTCTTTCAAGATATGTCTCCAAAGGCAAAGGAAATGAAAGTGAAAATGAACTCTTGGGACTTCTTTAAGATCAAAACTTCTGCACAGCAAAGGAAACAGTCAACAAATCAAATCTTCTCCCATGGGATGGGAGAAGATATTTGCAAATGACAGTACAGATAAAAGGTTGATATCCAGGATCTATAAAGAACTTCTCAAACTCAACACACACAAAACAGATAATCATATAAAAATATGGGCAGAAGGTATGAACAGACACTTCTCCAATGAAGACATACAAATGGCTATCAGACACATCAAACAATGTTCATCATCCCTAGTCATTAGGGAGATTCAAATCAAAACCACCTTGAGATACCACCTGACATCAGTTAGAATGGCCAAAATTAACAAGACAGTAAACAACATGTATTGGAGAGAATGTGGAGAAAGGGGAACCCTCTTACACTGTTGGTGGGAATGCAAGTTGGTGCAGCCACTTTGGAAAACAATGAGGAGATTCCTTAAGAAATTAAAAACAGAGCTTCCCTATGATCCTGCAACTGCACTACTGGGTATTTACCCCAAAGAAACAGATGTCGTGAAAAGAAGGGCCATTTGTACCCCAACGTTCATAGCAACAATGACCACGGTCACCAAACTGTGGAAAGAACCAAGAGGCACTTCAGTGGATGAATAGATAAGTAGGATGTGGTCCATATTATTATGGAGTATTATGCCTCCATCAGAAAGGATGAATACCCAACTTTTGAATCAACATGGATGGGACTGGAAGAGATTATGCTGAGTGAAATAAGTCAAGCAGACAGAGGCAATTATCATAAGATTTCACTTATTTGTGGAGCATAAGGAATAACACAGAGGGCATGAGGAGATGAAGAGGAGAAGGGAGTTGAGGGAAATTGGAGGGGGAGATGAACCATAAGAGACTATGGACTCTGAAAAACAACCTGAGGGTTTTGAAAGGGGCAGGGGGTGGGAAGTTGGGGGAGCCAGGTGGTGGGTATCAAGGAGGGCACATAATGCATGGAGCACTGGGTGTGGTGCAAAAACAAGGAATCCTGGTACACTGAAAAGAAATAAAAAAATAAAGAAATATAGTGGAAGTGGGGAGCAGAAATTAATGAAATAGAAAATTGAAAAATAAATGATAAATAAGCACAAAACCCCCCAAAAAACAAAAAAATAAAAACAACAACAAATTATATATATACAACATCAAACATATAAACATAAAAAATAAAAACAAAATAAAAAATGAAAAATAAATAAAATAAAATAATTAAAAAATAAAAAATTAAAAAAATAAAAACAACAACAAACATATATAATATATATATCTGTATATTAAACTGTATATTACTAGACTATATATTATATATAATATATATAAGATATTTAAATATATATATTAGACTGGTGAATAGAACAGAGGCACCCACTTGATTTTGGGTATATTCTGGTCTCTTAGAAGAAACAAACTCTCAAAATTTTAAAGAAAGCATTCTCGCTTTGGCAGCACATATACTAAAATTTTAAGAAAGAAAGAGTTATATATATACAAAAATAAGATTAAACACAATGAAGGTATGAATATGACTGTAAAGATGAAAATTAAAAAAGACTCTAATAAAGGAACTGATAAGTTGATAAGTTAAACTTTTTCTTGGAAAAACAAAAAAAAGAGGAGAGAATGTGATCAGGCTGGAGACTAGAACAAAGCCATGCACTGGATTTAGTGTATATTTTGATCTATTAGAAGAAATTTTATCCAAAAATTAAAAAAAAACCCTGTATGCATACAAAAAATAAGGTTAAATACAACAAAGGGATAAAATGTGCCTATAACAATGAAAATTTAAAAAGATTTTTTAATATATTGTTAAGATAAAATGGTTAAATGTTAAAAGAGGAAAGAGGAAAAGTTAAAAAAAATAGAATAAGAAAAAAATAAAATTAAAAAAATTTAACTTTGCAAGACTAAAGGATCATGGAAAAAAAGCCGTGAATTCTATGTGTTGCTTTCCTCTTGCTCTGGAGTTCCACAGTTCTCATTGATCAATGAAGTTGGTCTTGGCTGGATGTTCTTGCTGATCTTCTCGGGGAGCAGTCTCTTGCTGTGATTCTCAAATGTCTACCTGAGGTGGATATCACTGTCCTTGCCAGCGGCCAGGCTAAGTAATCTGCTTGTGTTTGCTCTTGGTAGCTTTTGTTCCCTGAACTTTCCATAGAGCTTTGGAGGCCCAATCTCTGGCCCAGAGGAGCTGAGAGCTCAGGACCCCACTCCTCAGTGTGCCCTCCAAGTAAAGCAGTCAATCCTTCCCATCTTCCTGGTCTCTGGCCATTCTCTGTGATCACCTGGCCTGTGACAGAGCATTTCTATCTCTGGTGCACGGCCCCGTCTGGAGTCTCCAAACCCAGCAGATTCCTGCCATGCAGTCCTGTGCCACTCCTCCTAGAGCAGGAGGGGATCTCTCTAGTTCTTCTAGTTATGTGGTCCCTCCTCGAAGAGCAGTGACCCAACTGTGCCTTAGATCACGGTTTATGGCAACCCCATGTTGAGAGCTCACTCCTCAGCTCCGTCTCTGTAGCCAGCTTCCTGGATCTGATACCTGGCAGCTCTGCCACACTCAGACACCCCTGGTCTTTCTGTGACCCCTTGGGTCCTGAGACCACCCTGTCCCTGCATAGCTCCACCCCCTGCTTAGCCTCTGGAGTGACATCCCTCAGTGGAGCAGACTTCTAAAAGTTCTGATTTTGTGCTCTGCTGTTATACTGCTTGCTAGGAGCCAGGCCCTCCCCCCATAGTCTATGTTCCCGTAGCTTCAGATTCACTTCTCCACACGTCCTACCTTCCAGAGCGTGGTTGATTTTCTGTTCCTAGAATTGCTGCTCTTCTTCTCTTCTTTCTCCTGTTGAGTTTGTAGGTGTTCAGAATGGTTTGATAACTATCTAGCTGAACTCCTGGGACCTAATGATATTTCAGCTTCCTATTCCTCCTCCATCTTGCTTGCTACCTAGCCATCATTTCTTCAGTTCTACATGTCCCTGGCTGGAAAGCATCTGGTAATGCCAGTCAGATTCTGTGTGTGAGTGAGGTGCTCACCTGAAAACAGAAGAAGGCCCAAGTGATCCCTGTCTTATGACATTCACAACCTTGTGCAGTTTTCTCCCATAGTGTGCTGTGGTTGAAGTTTGTATCCAACAGAATATGGCAGAGTGATAGTATATCACTTCTGGTGTTAGAATATAAGAGATCCTTCTATTTCCATTTTGGCCACACTCATTCTCTCTTGGATCATTTGCTCTGGGTGGAAACCAGCTGCCATGTTTTGAGGATTGAGAAGCTCTGTGGAGAGGCCTGTGTGGTGAGGAACTGAGGCCTCCAGCCAACAGCCATATGAGTCAGCCTTCTTGTTGCTGACTTGATGTTTCAGCCCTGATTAAGCCTTCAGATGACTTCAACAGCCTCTGCTGGTAGCTTCACAGTAACCTCATGAGAGACCCCAAACCACAATCACCCAGGCAAGCCAATTCCAGATTCCTACTCTCAGAAACTATGAGAAAATAAATGTTTGTTGTTTGAAACAACTGTCAAAACCCATGAAAGATTTGAGATCTTACCCTATTTGTAATCTAAAAAGTCATTGGACTCTTGAGTCAGGAACAAAAGACTTGTACATTTATAACAAAGCAGTCAGTGTGAGCACATGTTTACATTGGTTCCTCTTGCTTCCTAAGTCCAATGGGGGATGAAAAAGCGATGGGCAGGTAGACGCTACACACGCAGTGGGTTTGCCTCACAGCTGAGGGACCCTCAGCTTAGAAAACCCCAACCTTTTATAAGAGGGCTTCAAGAAAATTTGCTCAAACTTTACCCTGGAGAGCCATGTTATTTTTATTATATTGGACAGCAGACACTTCGGGCCTGTGGCCCAGGGGGATACACTGTCTCCACCTTCTGAGGTTGTTTACTATACAAATATCCTGGAAAAGAGAATCTGGACTAAAAGCTGTCAGTGCTTCTGCTCACAAGAAGCACAAGGGGCCTAATGGAGACTTGTCTGCCAACAGCCACAGAATTTTGGAATAATTTTCTGTGCAGCAGTAGATAGCTAGTGCAGTGGAGACACCTGTGTTTGACCTCAACTGTCAGAGCAACTGCACTGATGGCATGTGTGATGGAGTTGTGTCTGTTGACAGACAATGGGTGCAGGGTCTTTGACTTTAGTGATAGGTGAAGGTGTAAGGAAGGTACAAGGCACTGGTTTGGAAGGTGAAAAAGAGTGAGAAAAGGAAAGGGAGATGTAGGGAAGTGGTCAACAGATGGAACTGACTGGATTTGACATGCTTAGCTTCCTCTAGAAACAAACGTTGATCTAGGGAATAGTTAGGTTTGTTAAAGGAGAGAATTCATTACTTAGCATCTTGCTCTGTTAAAACATCTCTTTTCATCTTTATTAGTAAGCTGCCTTTTTGCAAAGCATGGGGATGTGTTTTGTGGTTATTTTTCACACTTTTATTCTCTAGTGAAGGAAAATGAGGTACAGTTAATGTTGAGCCAATCCATAGAGAATCAAACTTACATAATTCTCTTTGAAAGATAAAAGAAAGAAATTACTTAAAGATTCTTTTTTGTTCCTTTGTTTTATTCTATGAAAATGAGGGATCAAATAAGATATTTGGGGTTTTATGCCATTAGGCAATGTCTTCATTTTCCTCATGAAATCAGAGGAGACAAAGACTTGTGAGTGTTTTTAATCTGAAATGGTATTTAGTCTTATGTTTCATTCAGTTTTAGGAATATAAAGTTTTAGGCATATTAAATGACATCCTTCGTGGAGTATCCAAATGTGTGAATGAGCTTCCACCGGCCCATAAGATACTTAATAAGTGTTATTCCTCTAGGCTTCTTCCCCCATGCACTGATTGGACAGAGCCCAAGGATGTTTTATTAGTTCTGCAACACATAATTCCATAGCTAATTGTACAGATTTTTATCAGGATCTCTCTATACAGGTTCCCAGGGCAAGCTATACACTTAATTACCACCTAAAAAAATTTAAAAGTGTAGGTTAAATGCCAGTTCTTTAATCTGACTGAAGTTTTAGTTTCTTCATCTTTTTACACAAGAACTGCAATACTTTTCTCTCAATGTTGTTGTGAAGTTCAAAAGTGCTAAAGTAGAGAAAGGGTTTTATCACTGTGTTTGGCTCATAATAAATGCTCAGTAAATTAAGACAAGTATTAATAGTCTAGGGATATTTTTAAAAGGTTTTATTAATTTTTTCATCAGAGAGAGAGAGAACGAGTGTACACACAAGCAGGAGGAGCAACAGGCAGAGGAAGAAGCAGGCTCCTTGCTCAACAGGAAGGACTTGATCCCAGGACCCTGGGATCATGACCTGAGCTGAAGGCAGATGCTTAACTGACTGAGCCAGGTGCCCATTAATCTAGACATATTAAAAATGCTCCACCACGGATTACATTATGTCATTTCAAATGCAGTAGTGTTCTCTTAGATGACAGCTGTCTCTGTCATGTCCTATTTGATTACATTATAGGTCAGTTCATAGTTCTCTTTTGTACAGAAGTCTCATTTATATGATATTAGCTATGTGCTTCTCTTCCCTGGCATATGGTAAAATCTCTCAATAAGTGTTGGCTTTTTGATACTAGCAAAATAATAAATCCCACCTACTGACCAAACTTAGCAAAGCCTGGCTATTCTCAAAGCGTATTGATTTTAACTTTTTCTTAAATAGGAAGACTCTTTACAGAAAATTTCCCTCGAGACTAGAATTCCTAATAAGTTCATCCTGTTTTGTGTCTAAAAATCCACAAACTTGGTCCAAGAGAAAGCCAGGACTGCGGGTTATCCTGCAGGTGTGAGGAGGAATGTAGTGTCCAGAGAAGAGATTTAGCCCTTTTGCTAAATCTTCCCAGGGGGTCCCTAGTAGTGTGGCCAGAGGTATCATCATTCACACACAGTATTCCCAGGTGTTGTCACAGTCTGGAGAAAATCATGTTGCAGTTCTGACAATGAGAAAAGGCTTTCATATCTCCAGGGCCTTGCAATGTTGGGTCCGAGCCTAAGGGTGTGGCAGGTGCTGTGCTCCAGCCACATTCTCTTGGCACCTACATTTCTAAGCATGCCTATTCTATGGCTTCTGTTGCTGGGACCTGCAAATCTTTGCTTAGGTCTCTCTCTGGCCATGGGAGCCTTGTTAGTCAAAATCTGGGGCAAACTGGAAGTATAGGAGAATTAGCCCTAATAGCCCTGATGAATAAATGCCAAGCTCCTTCGCCCCTCAGGTGGGAAAACTCCAAGATGTCTTCTGCATTGTTTTCCAAAGTTTCCTGATATGAGTGAGGCCCTTGCCCATAGTGGTGCCATGCTTGGTAATACTCTCTTCATCTGCTTCCATCTCTCTCTTCTTCCACTGCTCTATTCTCTTTACTGGTTTTCTAGGATCATCTCCCAGAAAACTCAAATCCTTGTCTCAGAGGATCCCAGACTAAAACAAAGGATCCACTCACATTGCTTCACGTTCTCCATTAGCAATTATAACTTGTCCTGTAGGTGCTCATTCTCCAGAATCCCCCTACTCTGTATCTCCTAGGAAGGAGGGCAAGAAAGAGGGGACTTGACATCTTAACCATCCACTATATGGGTAGTTTTAAATCCCTCATCTCATGTATATTTCATGGCTATGTTGTAGTATTCCACTTTACAGGTAATGAAACTGAGGCCAGAGGATTAAGTATTTTGACTGAGGTAATACAGTTTCTAGATGGAAGAGATAGGAATTGATTCCAGGTTTTCTGACTTTTTGTCTAAAATGTTCTTGTTTCCAGTTTATTTCTAAATCCAAGAACTGGACAGAGAGGAATAATGTACATTTCTGCATTCCATGTTATACATTTTTTAGAAGAAGCATAAATCATATCAGATCACTCCAAAGGTTTCATGTAACAAGTAGAATAAAATCTAACTCCAACCTGTACAGTCCTGCATATTCTGGCTCCTACTTATTTCTCAATTTCAACTTATACCACTTGTCTTTCCCCATGCTGTTCTAGACAAACTGACCTTCCCTGTGTTGCATGCATGCACCAAGCTCAGTCTGAATGTGGTCTTTGTCCTTGCTGTTTCCTCAGTCTGGAATGTTCTTTAGATCCTGTAGGACTACCTCCTTGTCAGCATCCTACTCTTTTGTGAATGTGACTTCCTCAGAGAATCCCTAATTGTTGTAGTCACCTGCTTCCAGTTACCCTGTACTAGCCCTGGCCCAGGCATTCTTTATCCATTTAAAAAAAATTATATTTAATGCAGTTATTTCCTCCTTTGCTTGTTTTCTAACCCTACTGGCACATAAGCTGATCAAGGGCAGGGACCTCTTGTCTTGTTCATTACCATTTCCCCGGGGCCGAGAACAGTGCCTGGCACAGTTTTTGTCCATTGAATGAATAAATGAATGAATGAATAAATAAATAAATAAATGAAGTAAAGAAAGAAAATTCTGAGCATGTATGAGAAAAGACCTTAAAACAAATTTTGTGAAAAACGAAGATTTATTTACCCAGCTCTTTGTAATCAGCAGAATTAATATAACTTGAAAGCAATGCATCTTGCTGACATTTTAGAATCTGTATGCATGCATTAATACCAATCAATTTAAGGGTGTGTTTCACAGCATGCCATTTGTGTGAGAAATGGTGGAAAGGGAGAAGGTGGACAGCTTCTTAGCTTCCTTTTTTCTGGCACATTTAACATCATTCCAGTAAACTGGGCTCTGGGTTTAATTAAAGATTGTTCAGGGTGTGGAACAGAGGTATGGAGGAAGTCAACAATCTTTTACATGTGGACTTTACTTAAAAAGCAAAGGTATTATTGTGGTTAAAAGGCCCATGGTTTGAATCATCCAAAATGCATTTTTTTTTTTTTGCCTTTCTTACCTCTTTTATTTTGATATTTGTAGCTTTGATCAATGAGCTTTTTAAGGGAATTAAGAGGTAGAAAATGATATGCCTATGCTCATGTATTTGTTTTAATAATATTGCTTGCTTTTCCTTATTATGAGATTTATGTATATTTATTAGAAAATTTGGAAATAAAAAAAACATAAAGAAGAAAGTAAAAATCATCCGTAAGTCTGTTCAACAATGACTGCTAACATTTTGATGTGCTTCACTCCAGTTGTTTTTTTAGGATTATGGATATCTATGTGTACTATAGTTCTTTAATTCTAAGATTCACTATCTGTTATAAAATCCAGTTTGGTTTAGTTACTGTATTTCAAGACAAATAATGATACATTTTTTTCTTACTTAAAAATTGGCAGTTACATGCCATTTTCTTCTCACAAAATTGAGACCAAGTTTCTTTTTCATTCTGAGTTCAAAGTTAATTTAAAATCACTTTTGGCCAACCATAGCTGTACAGATCATCCCTATTATGTGCCGTTTCCCATTATATGTGCTTCAAATGTTGACCCCTGAGACATCTTTATCTACAGTCTAATGTCAAAATATATGAAAAAAATAACAGGATTTTATCTGCATTTTCTATTTAGTTAAACTCATAATTTCTTCTTTATTGGATTACACATCACAAGTTTCTCTTGAAATTCAGCCAGAAGCTTTTACTCATGGATTTTCAGTGCCCAAATAATAGTTCTTCATAATGCATGAATCAGTCACACCAAATTCTCCCAGCTTTAAAGATTGCATGATATATTTGGAGAGACCGGGCACTGTTCCCATATGCATTGCAAGAAATGACAAGTATGTCACAATTTAATCTATTTGGCAGCTTATAAGTTCTTTTTGATATAAATTATTAAATGCATCCTAATTTAAGAAAATATCAAGCTGTGAAAAAACATGCACCATGGAATCAAAGATGTATGGTATATGTATAACAATATGAGTGTCTTTATTTCAGCATGGTGGTTTTCAACTCTGCTGCATTAGAATCACATGGATATTAAAAATAAATCTGTGCCAAAATCATAACCTCAGACTTTCCAGAGAGGCCCAGCGAGTAATATTTATTTTAAAAGCCACACACACAAAATGACATTTCCCAGAAATTCCAAGGAGAAGCCAAGATTGAGAACAACCATTTGAATAGCTGATAGATCAAGATTATTCTTAGGGTAGGGCCTGTCCTTATTTGGGAAATACCTTGATAAGCAGCCTGGGATAGGAGGCGGGTCTCAGAGAAGACTGTTGTCCAGCATCTCAGCTACAAAGTAGACAGTTAAGTGGCTTACATGGAAAATGATAAAATTTATTTTATTGTTCTTGAAGGAGGAGAGGTAGAGAGAAGGGAAGGTGAAGAAAAATGGGCCCATGAAACGCGCAGCTCAGTGATTTAACAGGCGAATAGCCAGTGGGCTGACTAAAAATAATTTTTAAAAAATGGTAATACTTTGTGTTCAATTTGAAATGGTTTGCAATACTGTTAAATGAACTTCTTCTCCATCTTCCAAATGCTTGATTCTATAATACTCTTGAATGCTTTGTGTGATTCCCACCTGCTTCCCCCCACCCCCCGCCTCCCACTGATGGAAATTTAAGGAGGAGCTAAGCTAAAAACTTAAACTCTGGGTTGATTCAGGACAGAACAGAGTAGGATTCTGGAGCTGAGATGATTGAATATATCACTCTTTGGAAATCTTAGAAGGGGTTTTACTTTTCCATAGGGCATGGAATTAGTTGTTTAAGCCAATTTAGTTTGATATGTAAATCCAGGGGAGCTTCACTTGGCATGTAATTCAATGCACACAAACATGCCCCTTTATCTCTGTGTTCATATTTTAAGATAAATTGGATCACACTGCATACCCAGTTTTGTATCCTGATTTCTTCATGTAATATAATGCCATAAATACTTCCCATATCATTAATTATTCTGAGGGAGTTTGAATTTTAATTAATACTTCATCTTATAATCATACTATGATTTATTTAAATGTGATCTTAAGAGATATAGTGTGGGTTAATGTAAGAACTAAGATTCTGCAGCCAGAGGCTCTGTCCTCACTAAGCCAGCTGCGTTGTTTGAGCAGGCATCCCCACACTGCTGCCTCCGTTGCTGACACCCAATATTATCCTTCACAAAAGGTTTTGTAGTTTCAATGGCTAAAAATGATGCACAATTGTTTTAAATTTGTTTCTTTGGTGATTAGCGAGTTTGAACCCCATTTTGCCACTAACATTTTATCAATTTATTCTGATCCATTTTTCCACATTAAACTGTTAATTTGAGGGGCACCTGGATCGCTCAGTGGGTTAAAGCCTCTGCCTTCAGCTTGGGTCATGACCCCAGGGAACTGGGATGGAGTCCCAGCTTCCTCCTCTCTCTCTGCCTGCCTCTCTGCCTATCTCTGTCTGTGAAATAAATAAATAAAATCTTTAAAAAAAAAGTATTTAAAATGTTAGTTTGATAAATATATGTTCTTGTTGCTCTGATGACAACGAAAAGTTATAAATTGTTTGAAGGAAAGCAGATCTGCCTCAAAGAAATTATGTTGGTTTGTCAAATAAATTACATGCCTACCTCTCTGAGAGCAAGTATCCCAAAGTTACAAGTGGAATCAAAGCCACCTGAACATATCTCGATGAAAAATCTAGCCAAGAATAAGGTAGAGATATACTTGTGAGAAGAAAAGCAGAAAACTAGAGAGCTGCCAGTTGCTCAGAGGGTCATATTAGGATCTTTTTAGGGAAGTGATTTAGAATAACTGAGCATCATCAGCTTCATATCAGTAATGATCACAGCACAGGAGGTGCTGGGTACCCAACCTGCCAGACAATCTGGCCAAGTTTACTGGGCTGTGTGTGGAAACCACGGAAAATAGCTTATACTCAGTCTAATGGCTGCTTCTCAGCATATTCTTTCATTAACAAAATCACCACAACAGTTATAATTGATGTGTTTTTGAGTGGAGGCAGGGAGAGTATATTAAAAAGAGAAGGTTATCCTCTTCACTTTCACAGTTTAAAGGAAAATCAAGATGATATTTTCTAAGTGCTTTAAAAGGTCATTTATAGAGAAAGTTTGCTGGTCATCCCAAGATGGCGGTATTCGTGTCAGGCTGCGGAATATTCCTTGGCTCTCTTCCATCTCTCTGTCCTCGAGGTACCTGTTCACCCACATCATGTCTGCAGAGATATCCTGATGAGAAAGAGTACTTTTGGTGCATCCATGAGCCAGAGAATGAGAAAAGGTTGAGAGGAAAACAGGGGAATTGGCAGCTACATTTAGGTGAGAGGGAGCAAAAGAGGAGAGCAATCAGAAGATGGGGGGTATGAGATGTTAGAAGAAAAATCCTCTCTGACTCAGCTGGCCAGGCAGCCAGGCCCATGAGCTAAAGGAGGAAAAGATGGTGAATGGACTTTCAGTTCAAAAAAGAGGGTTGAGGCAGAATGAGAAGCTTTTTAAAGAGGAGGTGGATGGTCCCAGAGAGACCTAGATGCCGTTTGACTCTGTTAAAGATACTTGGAGAATATAGATTTTACTTAAAAATAGCCAAGCTGTATGGGTCAGGCTTCAGCTCAGGGGAGAGGAAAGAGGAGGGCCATGGCAGAGATCAACAGCCTTGGAAACAAATGGTTTCCTGCCAACCAAAAGGCATGATCAGAGAATAAGAAATAAGGAGCTGCAAGGGTGGAACTTCTGAAAGGGAAGAACTGGAGGAATGAGGATGGATTAGCAAAGCCACAGCATCTAGCAAGAAGTCTGGAGATGGTGGTTGCCGCTGTGCATTATTGGAGTTTAACAAAAATAATTTATTTTTATTTTGATATCTTTCAAACCCACAGGAAAGACCCTTCCTTTCTGTGTTTACACTCGTGCTTTCAACAAAGTATCAAAAAGAAGGTCGCAGCCACTACAAGTTACCCCTAAATATATAGGGTATACCTCCCAAGTATTGGACCAGTTTCTATGAAACCACAGCCCTATCACTGTACCTGAGGAAAAAACATTAATTCAATACCATTATCAGCGGAGTCCAAGCTCAAATTTCCCCAATTGTCCCTAAAAGTCTTTTGTAGCTCTTTCTCGCCATCCCCCCAAATCTAGGATCCAATCAAGGTTCACCATAGCATTTGGCAGTAGTGTCTTTTTTAATCTCCCCCAGTCTAAAAGGGTTCATTACCTTTCTCTGGTTTGTTGTTGTTGATTTCCTTGTTTCTTAAAGTCAGGCTTTTTGAGGGATCTTTTACATAATTATCAATATTTTACAAGTTTACTCCTTGTGGTATACAGGAGTTTGTCAAAGCTATAACTATGTACAATTATGTTACTACCACCACAATCTAGATAAAGAATGGTTTCATCTTCCTCCAAAATTCTTTCCTGTCTTTTTGCTGTCAGACCATCCCCTCTCTGAGTCCCTGACAACCATTCATGTTTTTTGTTCCTATCATTTTGCCTTTGCCAGAATTGTGACCGTCCTAGCTCTCCTTGGTAAAAATTCATTTTTTTCCTTTGTAATGAATAAATGAATTTGGATAGGAGATTACTTTGAGTTTATGTGAGTATTTTGTTCTCCAAGAAACTTTTGTTCTTTTCACTTTAACTTTTACTGATGATTTTGCCTGAATCAGTACTTATATTGTATTTCAGAGTGGTGATTTTACATTTTATCATTTGTTCCTTGTTTTTTTAGCTGATATTCTTCCTTAGAGAGGAATTTTTCTCTTTTATTTACCCCTACACTTTATTTTGAATCTCATGATGGACTTACATTTTCCCATGTATTTTAATTCATTGCTATTTTTTTTTTTTTTTTTTTTTTTTTTACTGTCAATTACAACCAGTGGCTGTCCCCTTGGGACAGCATCTGGGCTCACTAATTTTTACGTACTTACTTACTTTTTAGTACACAATATTCCAGGATCATCTTGTATTTTTCCAGACCTGGAATCAGCCACTTCTCCTAGGAGCACTGGTGACTTTTTCCTAGAGGATAGTACAAGTGCTTAGCGCTAATTGTGCCTCATCGCTATTGAGATTTATTTCTCCTAGTGTCTTTTCAGTGTACCGTTAGGATTATATTTTTGTTGATAACTCAAAATCAAAATGAAATAGACCCTTATCAGCTCCTATATATTTTTCTCTTTCCCTTTCTTTAAGCAAATGCCCTGGTTCTCAACATAATAAATATATTTTTAAATTTTCTCTATCCTAGAAAACACAAAATGGTTTCAGAATTAAAATATCATTCCACTATCAAGAATAGTGGAATTTACTCTACTAAGTAAAATTTAAGACTTAGGGAATATCCGGAGTAAGGACTCTTTTTCTAGGGGACTCAAGTGAACTTCAGTGCACGTTCTAGATTGTACTAAGTTTGTAAGCAGGGTAGGATCTGGGAGGACCTCCTGTCTTCTCAGATAGGTAGAGAAGGATCTGTAATTGATTTTATAAATTATCTGTAAATGATTCATTGATATACATATATATGTATATATACGTATATATATCTTCAATATTCTAATCAAGTTTTATATTCCAATAAACTGAATATTATAATTTGAGATATTATATGTCTATTAATATTTCTTATTTTAGAGATTGCTTTGATATTAGTTTATTAGTACACGAATATTATTATATTAGTATATATTATATATTTGTATATATTAGATTTTAGTATAGCAACACCAGGTTTTATTTTTGCATCCTTTTACTATTAAACTTTCTATATCCTGCTATTTAATGTGTCTCCTGTAGGTGATGGGTATATTTATTCTTTGGCAGTGGTGATGGTTACATGGGTGTATACTTACCTCCAAATTCATCAAGTTGTATACATTAACTATGTAGAGCTTTTCACGTGTCAAGAATACTTCAATTAAGTGGCTTAGTAATTTATCTCCTATAAGTGTCTTTTATATATATATATATATTTTTTTTTAAAGATATTTTTATTTATTTGACAGAGAGAGAGAAAGGTCACACGTAGTCAGAGAGGCAGGCCGAGAGTGGAGGAAGCAGGCTCTCTGCTTGATCCGGGGCTCGATCCCAGGACCCTGAGATCATGACCTGAGCCGAAGGCAGAGGACTTAACCCACTGAGCCACCCAGGTGCCCCTTATATATATTTTTTAAAGATTTAATTAATTTATTTATTTGATAGAGAGAGAGAGCATGTGCAAGTGCCCATGGTGGGGAGGAGCAGAGAGGTAGGAAGAGGGAGAGAATCTCTAGCAGACTCCATGTTGAACAGAGCTGGGTAGGGTGCTCTCTCTCATGACCCTGAGATCTTAACCTGAGCCAAAACCAAGAATCTTGCTTAACTGACTGAGCCACCCAGATGTCCCATTGTATAGTTATTTTTTAAATCTATTTTCCTCAATCTTTAGCCTTTAAGGGTTTAATTCATTTTTATTTAATGCAATTACTAATACATTTGAGCTTAAATCTATCATTTGACTATTTCCTATCTGTTCAGCTGGCCTTAATGTTTTGTTATGGCCGTTATGGCTATCCTTTTTTATTATTTTATCAACTGTTGTTTTTTTCTCCATCTGTGTTGTGTTATAATGTTGCCTCTTGCAATGTCTAATTTTTCATTTAATGTCAGTCATTATGAAGAAAAATGGTAGAGGTAATTTGAAGCTCTGAATGATGTTATATTTTTCCATTACTTTTGTTTCTGGTAGCAGTTAAAATAGAGGACAAATTATCTTACTATAACCAGGAAATGAGCTGATCCAAAGTTGGGCTTTGATCTTTTAAGTGCTGCTCTGTTTTTGGTTCACCTTTACTTCAAGGGTATATACTTTGGGGACCCCAAATTAAAACTTAGGGTTTACCAGAATCTCTCTCTTTTTGGTGGATCCTGAACTCCATTTTTTTTTTTTTTTTTTTTTTTTTTTGCATTCTTAGCTCTTTGAAATAGCTTCCCTTCTCAGCCTCTGAAATGCAGCTTTCAAATCAACAAATGACTTAAGGGGAAAACTGGTGTCAAGTGTTGGACTCACCCTCCTGCCACAGCTTTGTCTCTGCATTTCCCTTTTACTGAAATAATTCTGTAGTTCTCTGATGACTTACACTGTTAATACCCCCATGTCCAGATTTTTCAGTTAGGGAGAGAGGGAGGAAGAGAGAAGAGAGAGAGAGGGAGGTGGAGTGTTGATCTGCAACAAGCTATTTGTTTTATTACTAATTATCCAATGCCAGGGATGGAGTGAGAAGTGAGTTTTTTCCTCATGTAAATAGTTTGTCACACTTTTGGATGTTTGGCCTGAGAGTATTTCTTAGCTTTAGGCTCTCTTCATCCTATGTGATAGTGCTCACTTCTTTTAAAGTTAGAATTTTGGCTTGTGAGCTGAGGTGATAGAGGCAGAACTGGATGTCATTATGTAAGTATCTAGAGGAACTACTAACTATTTTAGACAGAGCCCAAAGTCAAATCAGCGGTATCAGCAGGGCAAACTGGTATCAGTGCCCAGCAGTGGTGGTAGTGGTTTTTACTTTTGTTCTGTTTGTTTGTTTGTTTGTTTTTCATTTTGTGAAAGCAGACTTAGAATATGCTTTTGAGGTGTTATTCCTGGTTGCAGAGCCTCCAAATCTAATTTTCAGCCTTGTTGGTAATGAATGATATAAATTGTTCAAACAAATTCCTTTTATATGTAAAGTAGATAGGATTGGTTGGGTTATGGACATTGGGGGAGGGTATGTGCCATGATGAGTGCTGTGAAGTATGTAAACCTGGAGATTCACAGACCTGGGCTAATAATACATTATATGTTAATAAAAAAAATTAAAAAAAAGAAATGTGTTGTTTGACTTACAAAGATTTGGGCTTTTCCTAGATATCTCATTGTTATTGATTTCTGATTTAATTCCATTTCGTTCAGAGAATATTTTTTTGTAAATTCTCTTAAATTTAGTGAGATTTGTTTTACGATCTAGCAAGTGGTCTATCTTGATGAATATAATGTATGCATTTGGAAGTAATATAAATTCCCAAACTATTGGGTGTATGGATCTATAATATCAATTAGATCATGTTGTTGGTAGCATTTTTCAGGTTGTTGGTAACATTTTTCAGAATTTTTATGTTTTTACTAATTTTTTTTGTCTATTCACTTTAGCAATTACAGAGAGGGGTGTTAAAAGTTCTTATTATCATTGTGGGATTGTCTATTTTTTCCTTTGATTCTAACAATTTTTGCTTCATATATTTTGAGGCTCTGTTATAAAGCATATACATATTACTGATTGTTATGCCTTTCTGATAAATTTATTCTTTTATTATCAGGAAATATCTCACTTTATTGCTATAATACTTAATCTTGAAATTATTTTATATAGCCTCTCTTGTTTATTGTTTGTATGGCATAATTATTTACATTCATTTACTTTCATGTTATAGATAGCATTTATTTGATTAGTTTTTCTTTTTCTTCTTTTATTCATTTTGATAATCTCTGCATCTTAACTATAGTGTTTAGCTTATAAGTATTTTATGTATTGATTGATATTGTTGGATTGAATCTGTTTTATTTATTTATTTATTTAGGTCACCTACGTGGTTAGATCTTCTGCTTCTTGTTTCATGCTTTCTTTTGGATTATTTGAGTATTTTTAGAATTATATTTTAACTTATCTATTGGCTTTTAAAATAGACCTCCTCACATTATTTTTTAGTGATTTTTTCTATAAATTACAGTACATATTCTTAAAATTTCATACTATATTTAAAATTAATATCATACTATTTTACATAAAATGAAGAAAACTTGAATCCCATAAGTCCATTTATTCACAACCTATCATTTTTTATGGTTTAGCTGCCATACTATATATCTGAATATATATTTAAAGCATACAAGATAATATTATATTTTTGCTACAACTGTACATATTTTAAAGAAATTAATAGGAGAAACTGTGTTTTCTTTTTTTATTTGTTACTTTTTAAAAGACTTTATTTATTTATTTGACAGAGAGGGAGAGGCAGCGAGAGAAGGAATACAAGCAGGGGGAGTGGGAGAGGTAGAAGCAGGCTTCTTGATGAGCAGGGAGCCCATTGTGGGGCACCAAGTGGGGCTTGATCCTAGGACCCTGGGATCATGACCTGAGCTGAAGGCAGACACTTAATGACTGAGCCACCCAGGTGCCCCAAAACTGGGTTTTCTTATTTATCTAGATATTCACTATAGCTGATGTTCTTTATTCTCTCTTGAAGATCTGATTTTCCTTTTGGTACCACTTTCATTCAACTTTAAGTACTATTTTTGTTTGTTTTGTTTCTAATAGTGGGGGTCTTATGTTGACTAATTTCCTTAACTTTGCTTTATCTAAAAATGTCATTGTTTCACCTTAGTTCTTGATGGATATTTTCATAGTGTATAGAATTCTGGATTAACAGATTTTAGTCTTTCATATTACTAAGGTTTTACTTATTTTCTGGTCTTCCTACTTTCTGGTAAAACATTGCTAGTCATTTGAATAATTGTTCCTTGTATATAATGTGTCATTTTTTTCTCTGAATATTTTCAAGTGCTTGTTTTTTGCTATGATTTACAGCAGCTTGATTATACCTAGGCATGGTTTTCTTTGTAACTCTTCAGTGTGGAGTTCATTCATCTATCAATCTCTCTAAGTCTTTGCCAAATTTAGGAAGATTTTGTCCATTTTTTTCAGATATATATATATATATATATATATATATAAAGATTTTATTTATTTATTTGACAGAAAGAGAGATCACAAGTAGGCAGAGAGTCAGGTAGAGAGAGAGGGGGAAGTAGGCTCCCTGTTGAGCAGAGAGCCTGATGTAGGGCTTGATCCCAGGACCTTGAGATCATGACCTGAGCTGAAGGCAGAGGCTTAACCCACTGAGCCACTCAGGTGCCCCAGATATATGTTCTAACCTATTTTTCTCTCTAACCTCAAGTTGGGTTTCCAATTATACACGTGGTAGAATTTTTGATAGGCCACAGGTCTTTAATACTTTAACTTTTTTTCAATTTCATTTTTTTTCCAGATTGGGTAATTTCTATTTATCTATCTTTGAGTCCACTGATTCTTCCCATTCTCATCTCCATTCTACAATTGTGTCCATCCATCTAATTTTTAATTTCAGGCATTGTACATTTCAGTAATTTTTAATTGGCTCTTTTGTATGTTTCCTCTTTCACAGATTTCATCTCTTTTATTCATTATTATTATGTTTTCCTTTATTTAGAACAGTTATAGTAAGTGCATTAAAGTCTTTGGCTCTTAATTGTAACATCTGGATCATCTTGATATTGTCTGTGAATTGTCTTTTCTCACATACATGGATCACACTTTCTTAGTTCTTTTCTGTTTTTTTTTTTTTTTTCCTGAGTAGTTATGGGAATTTTAGAATATTATATTGGGGAACATTCTGGATTTTGTTACATTCCTCCAAAGAATATTGATGTTTTTGTTTTAGTGGGCAATTAATTTTGCTTGACTCAAATTGCAAATTCTTATGTTCTAACAGCTTAAGTGTCAGTTCAGTTCTTTTAGCTTTAACTACAAACTTCCCAAGTATGCATGGTTGAAGTGTTCTCCAGACACTTGGGCAGCATTTATACCCACAATTTGCGGTTTCTTCATTTATATTTTCTGGATTTTTTTTCCCCCTCTGAGATTTTGCTCTACTTTGTAGTGACTATAGTTCCTTGTGTTCTGCCTTTTGGCTTTTCAGTAGTATGGAAGGTTTTCTTTTGAGTTTGGTTCTCTATGTTGCATACTGTGGTCTGCTTTCAGTATAAAGCCTAAAAATAGAATACTCATCATGTCCTAGTCTCTTCTCCCAAATTTTGACATCTTTAAAATCTTTCTGATTTTGCCTGCTCTCCAGAGCCTTTAAATAGTTGTTTGTGTGAAGGTTGGTCTGTCAGTTTACTCCATCATGTCAGAATGGGAACTCTGCCTTATCTTAACATAATTATAGTATCCTGAAACACTGGCCTAAAAGTAGTGCTACTAATATTTTAAAATCTTAGAGTTAGAGATTTTGTAGGGATCTAGTGTAACTTTCCTATTTTTTAGTGTAACATTCATTCATAATAATGAGGAAATGGAGAATTTCTGAGATCCAATTCATTTATTCCGTCATCAACAAACACTTTTTGAGCATTTGCTATGTGCCATTCACTGTGCTGGATGCTGAGACAGTAGAGACAACTTCCTCAAGGGCATCCAGTCCTTGGCACAGATGAAACTAGGACTCATAGCTTCTATTTTCTAGTTTATTGCTTTCTTTTGCTACTATTGGGGAGAATGAGAGAAAGAGGTGAAGAGAAGTCTGCAGGGCATAGACTCTGGTTACCAAACTGACCACATTTTGGCAGCTTGAACCAGATACAGTGCCACAACAGCCTGAAATTCTTACAAACTTTTTTCTGTCAGAATCTTGTAGTCTCAAGCTATGTATATAGAAAAGTTTTCTTTATGCTCATTGTTGCTGGAATGAACATGTGAGATGTTTCCCTAAACTATAAGTCCATCCTTCACTTAACATAGTGTCCTCTAGTTTCATCCATGTTGTTGCATATGGAAGGATTTCTTCCTTTTCTTGTTTTTATGATTTGTTGGGCTCCCCGCCGAGGGGAGGAGGTGCCCGGGCCAGCCGGAGGCCTCTCCTTGGGGCTGAGCGGGATGGCGAGTGTCGCGAACCCGGGACGCACCCACAGAAGACACCGGGCTTGGGGGATCTGTCGAAGCAGGATCTCACTTTATTGTGTGGGGGCACACCTTATATAGAGCAGCAGAAGGGAAGTGAGGACAGAGGGGGAAGAGCCAATAAGATTAAGGCGTGTCGGGCAAGAGGAGGAAGTGCCATAGGTTTCAGGAACCGAAACTGTGAAATTGGCGCCTTGTTGGCCGGAAGAGACGGCAAGCCGGCGCCATCTTTATTCTGGGCCTCACCCTGTGGAGGCACCTCTAGTTATGTGCCTTACAATGATTTTATTTATTTATTTGACAGAGAGAGATACAATGAGAGAGGGAACACGAGCAAGGGGAATGGAAGAGGGAGAAGCAGGCTTCCCAATGAGCAGGGAGCCTGATGTGAGGCTGGATCCCATGGTGCAGGATCGTGACCTGAACGGAAGGCATCTACTTAATGACTGAACCACCCAGGCACTCCTCCTTTTTTATTTTTAAACCCGAATACATTCCATTGCATATATATACCACATTTGCTTTTTCATTCATCCATTGATGGACATGCTAAACGCAACAAGCTAGTTACAAAAACAGAAGGACAGATACTGCATGATTCACTTGTATCAGGTGTTTAAAATAGTTAAAGTCATAGAAACAGAGGGTTGAATGGTGGTTGCCAGAGTAGCTAAGGGGAGGGAGAAATGAGGAGTTGCTTTTCAACAAGTATAAAGTTTCAGTTATGCAAGATGAATACATTCTAGAGATCTTTTGTACAGTATTATGCCTAGACTTAACAATACTGTATTGTGTACTTAACAGTTTGTTAAGAGGGTAGATCTCATGTGTTTTTACTATAATAATAAAAATGTACATATGGAACAAATAATGAAAACATTCAAAAAAAAGTGTGCCAACAAAAGCTCACCTTAGGAAAACTATCTGGTACCCCTTGGGGGAAGAGGAGGTTTGAGGTTTTGAGAGTAAAGAAATATAGTTTTCAAAAAGAAATTGCCTAGTTTTATACATGTTTATCTTCAGCCTTGGATCTTGGCTAATGAGTCACTGGTAGGCTCCCATCCCCTTAGGCTTGTGGATTACTCTAAGCATCCTGGAGCTTCTGCCTTCTTCCTGAGTTCTTACTGCCACATGACTTGCTGTGGCTCCCCACTGCAGGCAATAAATAAACCCTCCTGGTTATTGGGATGGTTGACTTGGATGGATGTGATTGCTTCCCATGTGAAGAGTTAGGAACTTGGCATTATAAAAACTGCAGAGAAGTAGAAGGGCAGAGACAGGAGGGTTAAACCTCTTTGTTGGACCTTTTCAATTATTCATGGAAAATCTATAATCTCTGTTATTGGCTTTAAGTAAAGCAACTTTGTTGTTTCTATTGATCATGCAATTTATTATCTTTATTTAAACTCTTCAGGCAATAAATAAATAAAAAGCAGTTGGAGGGAAAGAAGCTTTTCAGAGAAAGCAATTTCCTAGGCAAGTAGTTTAATCCTTTTAAAATTAGGCTTATAAACTTAAAGATGGCATCTGATTATTCTATTTGACTCCCCTTTAAAAAGAACTTTGGTCTTGGTTTCTCTGTTTTAGCTGAGATCTTTCAATTTTCACCTCTTTTTTCACCACAGTCTCTTTCCATTATACTCATAAATTAATATACAAAGAAAAAAATAGCAAATGTATTGCAGCTGGAAATAAGAAAGCTTCTATCTGAGTAATAGTCTCATTTCTCTATCATCTACTGGTGAATACAGTTTATTTAACCTCTTTAAGCCCAATTTCTATCATTGGCAAAATTAGGACACTAACATTTGCCCTTTCTTCTTTGTGGTCAAATGAAGATTGACAAGATAACCATGGTGATGAAAACACTTTTGTATAGTAATTCACTGTTTATTAAATTATTTACCACTTTTATTTTCTCTAGGTCTTCTGATATCAAATCTAGTTGCTTTTTTTTTACAATATGGAATTTATGCTATTATAAAATTAGAATGTTTGAGTTTTTTAATTTAAACTTTAATTTAAAATTCTGTGATTTTATTATAGCTTTTCATATAGAATTTCTTTCAAGCCAAAGATACTCTATAATTTCTGTTGCACTTTCTCCTTGAATCCTGGGTAAAATTGTCATTGGTTGAGTCTACTTCTTGGGCAAGTGAACATTTTATCATCTTCACATGTTCTTCTTCCTCTGCCTTTAGGTCCCTGACTGTGTTTTTGGGGGAAGTGCTTCCCTTTTCTTCTCTGACTCAGTACTGCCAAGATGAACAGCCTCTCCTGTGCTCTGTGTTGTATTACTGTGCCTCTTTTGGAGCCATATTGATAGTTTCCTTTTTCATTTCATCTGTGCCTCCTGGCCTTACTGTTCATTACTATAGTGGAGTTCCTTAGATTTACTCTGTCCTTTGCCCTTGCTGGATAAATGTCTCCAAGTTATCTTATCTGTGAGAAATTCTCATTTTCTGGATTGAATCTCTTTTGCTTAAAAACAAAAACAACCAAAATGTGTCTCTTCTTGAAGATAAACATTGGCTTATTCTGTATAGTAATTTACAGGAACTTTAATAGGCTCTATGTGGGCTTGAAAAAAATCAACAGATTCTTTTCTTGGGGTGTGTTTATAATTATAATTATGTTCTTTCCCCTTAGGAATGTAACACAATATCCCCCAAGATAGGTTTAATATCCTCTAGAAACCCCCTGATTATTATTCTAAAGCAGCAGAGGTGTTTTGGAATTTAAATACATCTTAAAACAAAATCCTCTGAAGATTATTATAAATGATACTACTGAACCACAAAGAGGCCATAGTTCTGTTCCATGCATCAGCAGCATGGTACTGGTGAATGCTGACACGTTTTGGGGTTAGATAGGCTTAGATTTGCCTCTTGTCTCAGCAACTTACTAGCTTTACAAGCTTGGGAATGTTATTTGGCCTCTCTGTGCTTTAATCTCCTTATCTCTAAAATTGGGTGATGATAATAATACCAACCTCATTTGTTTGTTGTGATGGTCAAGAGATTGTAGCCATGAGTGGGCAATCCCAGCTAGACTCATGGAGGAAGAGAATTAATTGCCTTATTAATGCCTGAGTAGATTGCAAACAAGAGGAAGAGAGGAAAGGGATGGGGAGATGAAGGACAAAGGCACTGAAGAAATTACCAAGCCTTACAGAATTTAGCAAAGAAAGAGCAACAGCAGGGACAGCTCAGGAAGAATAGATTATGGCAGTTTTTTACTCTGAGCATTGGGCCAGCTAATTGGAAGAGAACTTCCAAGAAGAAAGAGAGGGACAAGTTGAAAAGGACAAAATTGAGGAGAAAAAAGGAAAAAACAATGAAAACAGATGAGAAGAGAGGAAATAGGGGCCAAGAAATTCTCTGTGGCCTTTTGGGTCCAGAAGAGGGAGCTGGAGGCAGGAAAAAAGTGAGATATTTATTGAAATGAGGAAGTTGTCTTACAGTTTTCCAGGAATAGATTGTGGTGAATCCAAGGAATCTCAATGCATGAATCAAATATTGAAGAAATCAAGAGTTTAGGTGAGTGTCAGTTTAACAGAAAAACAGCTTATTTTTAGAATATCTCAATGAGAAAGATTGACTGTTGAGGGGATAGTATGAAAATGTGACTTGTGCTAATGACCTAAACAATCTATATAGTATCTTCAGGGATATCTCAACAACCTGCTATTTTTTTTTTTTTTTAAAGAATGGAATGGAGGATAGATGTAGCAGATTATGTGACCTGATTACTGTTGTAACAAATACGGTGCATTAGCATTCCTTCTAAGAAGTGTGAAAGAGGATTTTGATAAGTGAAAGGTGAGAATGATCATATGCTAAGTGTCCTTCATTCATGAATAGCACCAAGTTTTAACCAGTACAAGGAATAGCCAAAAAATCTCACCCATATGGATTATGTCATTTCCTATACATGGTGTGCAGTTTGAGAGACTTCTGCAAAGTGAACTAGAATACCTGCTTAGGGGTCTCTGATGGGCAAAGAACTTGAATTACTAATGTGAATATTCTTTGGCCTGAAGTGAGATTGCAAAATACCCCATTGTTGTATGTTCCTATTTTTTCCTTCAGCCACAAGAAAGAAGATAGAGTACAAAATAAGATTGCTTTAAAATCAGTATGTTTAGTTATATCAGGCATTCTACTAATTCTGTCTTTGGAAGAAATTTCTTCTGAAGACCTGAACCTATTCTAATTTGGAATGTATTTTCTGCTGACATTTATCCTTATTACCATACTGTGGATTTCCTTCATCTTTCTCTTTGCTGATCCTAGATTTTGTAATGACATTTCCTTTTGCTTTTCTAACTTATGTTCTGTTTCTGGTGGCACACATGCCCCAGGGTACTTAAAAGGGTACTTAGAAGGAAAATTTTTTGAACCCCTCCATGTCCCCAAATATCTTTCTCCTGATAGCCTAATTGATAGTTGACTGAGTATAGAGTTCTGGTTTGAAAGTAATTTTCCCTCAGACTTTTGAATGTCTTGCTCCTTTATCAGTTGGCTGCCAGTATTGCTGTTGAGTAAACTAAAGTCAGCAAACGATGTCCCAGTGGCTTGTTTTGTATGTTCCATGAACTGAGAATAGGTTTTATGTTTACAAAGTGTTGTAAAAACCAACCAACCAACCATGTCTTGGGATAGATTCTTCAGAGAAAATTCTCTCAAGGTATTGTCTAGAGAGTAATAGACTTATTACCACTATTCTGGGAACAGTGAGGGAAAAGAACTCTGGGTTTAAAAATTCCCTTAGCCCTGTTTTCAATATGATTCCTCCTATACTGGATGTCTCCTAGTAGAAGGACCCTCTGTTTTACCTTTCTCAGGGAATTAATTTAACAGTTCTCAAGTGAGAAGAGAAGGGCATTAACTCCAGCTCTTTGAAGAAATTTGTATGGAATCAGAAGAGACCCCAAATCGCTAAGGAAATGTTGAAAAACAAAAATAAAACTGGGGGCTTCACATTACCTGATTTCAAGCTTTATTACAAAGCTGTGATCACCAAGAAAGACACATAGACCAGTGGAACAGAGTAGAGAGCCCAACCCAATATGGACCCTCAACTCTATGGTCAATTAATCTTTGACAAAACAGGAAAAAATATACAGTGGAAAAAAGTCTCTTCAATAAATGGTGCTGGGAAAACTGGACAGCTATATGTAGAAGAATGAAACTTGACCATTCTCTTACACCTTACACAAAGATAAACTCAAAATGGATAAAAGACCTCAACGTGAGACAGGAATCCATCAGAATCCTAGAGGAGAACATAGGCAGTAATCTCTTCGATAACAGCCACAGCAACTTCTTTCAAGATATGTCTCCAAGGGCAAAGGAAACAAAAGCGAAAATAAACTTTTGAGACTTCATCAAAATCAAAAGCTTCTGCACAGCAAAGGAAACAATCAAAAAAACAAAGAGGCAACCCACGGAATGGGAGAAGATATTTGCAAATGACAGTACAGACAAAAGGTTGATATCCAGGATCTATAAAGAACTCCTCAAACTCAACACACACAAAATAGACAATCATATCAAAAAATGGGCAGAAGATATGGAAAGACACTTCTCCAATGAAGACATACAAATGGCTATCAGACACATGAAAAAATGTTCATCATCACTAGCCCTCAGGGAGATTCAAATTAAAACCACATTGAGATATCACCTTACACCAGTTAGAATGGCCAAAATTAACAAGACAGGAAACAGCATGTGTTGGAGGGGATGTGGAGAAAGGGGAAGCCTCTTACACTGTTGGTGGGAATGCAAGTTGGCACAGCCTCTTTGGAGAACAGTGTGGAGATTCCTCAAGAAATTAAAAATAGAACTTCCCTATGACCCTGCAATTGCACTCCTGGGTATTTACCCCAAAGATACAGATGTCGTGAAAAGAAGGGCCATCTGTACCCCAATGTTTATAGCAGCAATGGTCACAGTCGCCAAACTGTGGAAAGAACCAAGATGCCCTTCAACGGACAAATGGATAAGGAAGATGTGGTCCATATACACTATGGAGTATTATGCCTCCATCAGAAAGGACGAATACCCAACTTTTGTAGCAACATGGATGGGACTGGAAGAGATTATGCTGAGTGAAATAAGTCAAGCAGAGGGAGTCAATTATCATATAGTTTCACTTATTTGTGGAGCATAACAAATAGCATGGAGGACATAGGGAGATGGAGAGGAGAAGGGAGTTGGGGGAAATTGGAAGGGGAGGTGAACCACAAGAGACTATGGACTCTGAAAAACAATCTGAGGGGTTTGAAGTGGCAGGGGGGAGGTTGGGGCACCAGGTGGTGGGTAATATAGATGGCACGGATTGCATGGAGCACTGGGTGTGGTGAAAAAATAATGAATACTGTTATTTGAAAATAAAAAATAAAAAAAAAGGGCATTCACTAAGCTGCTCAGAGAGGGATAGGAATCTAAGTTTCTCTTTGCCTTTAAAACAGACTTTCAACCCATCATCGTACTTTAGCTCCACTTTGACCAACACTTCCAGTGTTTCCTATCACCATGTTTGAACATTTTGGGGGCTTAAAGTAAAAATCAAATTGTTTTTCTCCTTTCCTACTGTCAGCCTAGGATTCCCTTTTCTCAGTTCTCTGAAGTCAGACATCCCACCTGCTTTCCAGCTTCCCAAATTTGTTTTATTGTTTTCTTTCTTATTATCTTTATCCTTTTAGATTTATGCCTCAAAAATACATTTATTATCATTTTAGTGAACTTCAGGAGGGAAAAAAAGTAAATATGTGTTCTCAATCTGCTATCACCCAGTTTAAACGAATCTTAACATTTTGCCATAGTTGCCTAAGAATTCTCTTTCTTAAAAAACAAAACATTACACAATCAGTTCAAACTCCTTTTGGCCTCTTTCCAGTCTCATTTCTATTCCTCCCTTCACCAAGAAAACCATCATCTTGAAGTAAGCTTATACTTTCTCTTCCTTAGCTGTCTACCTTCATTGCACATGGGTGTTTCCATTAAAATGCAGGCTGTTGTTCCAATGTCTTAAAGTTTGGATAATTGGTGTTATATTATGTGTAACTTTATGCAATTTTCTTCACTCAACCTTAACTGAGATATAAGCATGGTGATAGAGTTAGCTCTAGTTCATTCATTTTTACTATTTAAGGATATTCATTGGGTAAATACTGCCAAATTGCACTCCTGTGTTTCTACTAATTTATATACCCACTAGCATTTCTCCAAATATCCCAATATCTGATATTATAGCCTGATCTTCAAATGTTGGGTAGTGATAACATGGCTTGTGTTTTGTGTATGAAAATATAACATTGGAACTCTATCTTTTCAAGAGACACACAGACTAAAGCAAAAATATAATATAAGGTCTGGGGACGCCTGAATTCTATTTGGTCTGACTTCTTTGTACCTTAATTTCCTATAGTTCTCTTTGATCATGACTACTGCTTTCATGAGAATATTATGCTTTTACTTAAGTGAACAGAGTTTGAGATGTGATAATTTGGGGATTTGGGTACATAATGTAGGGGAAGTGTAAAAGTAGTAGTCTTCGGACAGATGGTGATGCTGGTTCTAGCAGTTCTACTGTCTCTTACTATCTTTCAGCTTTCAGATTCTGATGCCAAGGGACTCATTTATCAGTGACACAGGGCTAGGAGACTAGTGCTCTTAAGAGGCTCTCTGTTTGACTTGTGTTATTCCTGGTGTGAGCACGTCTCCAGAGAGACAGTGCAATCTGGCTGCTGTGATAACAAAGTTGGTGTGTAACCTTTAACACAATCAAATCACCATTGCTAAGGTGGAAGTACTTTTCCTTCACTTTCCTCATCTTAAGCAGTGCTTTGCCCGCAGAATGTAACAGAAAGTCTGACATGGCTCACCCATACTTCATCCCTTTCCTTGCTAATAACAATGAAGTTTCAAGGCCTCTAGATATTTTGCTAATATGTTTTTTCTTTTCCAGAGATCACTGAAAAAGCGTCTTTTAAATTTAATGTATATCTGAAAACATGTAAGAAAGTGAAATATAGGGAACTTAAACAACAGGCACACCTTGTAAGGGAATCACAGTCATAAAGCAAAAAATACTTTCAAACTTCCTAATTACATTTTTCCTTTTTAATATGATCTTCAGTATTACATTCCCAGCATTATTTATTTATATGTTCTTTCTTTTTTGTTATTTTCCTTTGTAACTGAACTCACGATCAGCTGGCTCATGTCCAGCAGGAATGCAATTCAGGTAAATGATTTTCTGCAATTGACATGTCTGATGAGTTCCCTCTTTGTCTCAACTGAATTAAATTTATGAGAACAGTACCTTTTACAGTTAATGCCAGCTGTTTAATTATTTTTTTTGTTTACCCTTACTTATAAAATAATATGGAAAAATACACAGGTTGTGGGGTTGGATCCCAGGATCTTGAGATCATGACTAGAGCTGAAGGCAGACACTTAACCAATTGAGCCATCCAGGCACCCCCACAAATTTTTGAATAATTGCATAAATACTGTTGTGTACACAAATATTACAAGGCTTATGAAATGGAAACTTTAGCTGAGAAGCGACTTGAAGAAGTTATTTGTCACCTGAGTTATGAACATCCAAGTTTGGCAATAGGATTACGATATATGTACACACACACACAAACACACACAGACAAACACAAATATGTGAGTTGTTTGAAAACTGAATGCATGAACGTTAAAACCATCAGGACTACCTTTCTTTTACCCTTTTGTTCCCTTTTGATCTTCTTAAGCCCTAAGTATTTCCCTTTCCAATCATTGATATCCAGTTTCATCCATTTCATTTCCATGAAAAAATGTATTCTTGTCTCTGCTCTTCCGGGTGCCTTTTACATAGAAGCCCAGTTGACTATCCCATATTGGTCTTTCCAGTCACCCCCCTTGTGAACTTCAGGAAAAAGTGAGAGACTCACAAATACCCATGTGAGATCATCAGAGCACCTTGCGTTCCAAAGGCTTAAGATAGGCTGTTGACCTTAATTTTCTCTGACTCTTGGATGCAGAACATCAAGCATAGGAAGGCTGAAAGGATGCCAAGGGTCTTAAATGCCCAAAACAGCACAAACAGATAGCATTTCAAGTTCCAATATGTATAATAAGGCATCCTCCAAGAATCTAGAAATAAAAGAAATAAGATTGCTGTCTGAAGGTTAAACATGTAAGACAAACAGGTAATGAATCTTTCTAAAAGAAAGAGAATATCTCTTTGTCTATAAGACCAGACAAAAAATTTACTGAAACTAACATATCAAAAGAAAGTCTATATCAAGGTGTGAAAATGACTAAAGCTATTTTAGAAGAGAGAGGGAGGGAGAATGAGGGAGTGCATGCTCACACAGGTGAGGGGAAAGGAGAGGGGAAGAGGATGGGAGAGTAGGAGAGAGAGAATCTGCCCAGCGATTTCATATATCTGGTCTCATGATCTTCTTATTATAGAGATAAAAACATGTCATTTCAAGCTGATGCTATTAAGCATCCAACTCATAAAACTCTTCTTGTTTTGATTTTATGTTCACCAAGTTACTTTGTTACTACTATTTAGTTCCCTTGGTAGTTAGTGTATCTATAGGAAGAGAATACTTGGCCCGGGACTGATGTATAAGCCTTTTGGCATTTTGTTTCACTATAAATAAATAAATTGGTATTCTGGTTTCATATATTCTGGTTTTAGACTTAGAGTTCAGTCAATGTAAGCCCAGCTCTGAGTAGTGGATTTTGGAAATTCATTAGGACAATGCCACTCTGTGAGAGGTCACTTCCGAAATGGTTGACTGATGACACACCCCTCAGATCATGATTATAGTTGAGCAAGCATATCTATTGAGCACAATAACTTCAACCCTAAAGGAAGATAAAAAAGCAAGGGAAACAAATTGCCTTTGAGGAATCAAGATTTAGCTCTTTTTTCAACAGGACCAAGATGTGCTGTATACATGCAGTCTCATTGTCACATCTCCACTCTTTATTCTTCCATGTTTTCCCTACTCTCATTTTGGTTATTGTAGTCATTTCCATGTGACAGGCTCTCTCAATACTGTCTTCTTTTCCTTCCCTGAAAGCAGTTGTTAAGGTAACCACTGATTTCCATAAAGGACCTCTATTCAAAGGGCAAATATCAACTCCAGGGAGTTCTAGCTTTCCCTTTCATAAGAATTAAGGCTTCTTGGGATTCAAGGAAGCCTAATTCCTTTTCTGAGGCAGGGTGTAAAGGTCTGAGAATGTGGCAAAGTTCTGCCGTTGATTGGCTTTTCTGGAGCAAAAGGGAAGGCTGGAGGCAGTGAGAATCTCCGGGCAGCCTAAGGCAACAGCTGCTCCGTTCCAGTCAGCTTTTTGGGAGAACCATGCATGTGGGGCCAGATCAGTGAGAAGGATTCTTTCAAGACAAATGAATATCTACTGATTTCTTCCTACCTTGATTCTAGCATCATTAGTATCCCTACAGATATTTTTGAAAACCTAAACAAAGGGAGAAAGAAAATAAAGGTAAGAAAAAGTTCCCAGGATAATAACAATGATCATTCAAGAAGATCAGAAAACACAACCTTCCCCCAAAATAATAAAAGAAAACAAATTACATGTCAAAAATATGCCAGACATTAAAATTAGGTAATTTTTACCCTGAGTGTTGAAAATAGCCCATCTTCCTAGGCTCTATGTCTATCAGAGTTTTGGTGTGTTTTTCTTTGAACTTTTAGGGAAGATCACAAAAGTAGAAAGCTCAGACTGAAAGTCCAGGTGTCAGACCCGGGTAATGAATCTCAAGTGCAGTTGTGATGCTGGTTCTGGGGCAAAGTGCTGACCACTCGGCTTGGGGGCTGTAATTTCATATTTTCATCATACGAGGTACTCTAGCCTTCATTGGCAAAATCTCAGGGTCTTTTAATAATAAAGCAAAAGCTTCTGTGTCTCAGTTTATTAGTAATTGAAAGAGCAAACTGTATGGATGCTAGTCTTACAAATGCCACCATTCATTCAAAGGGTGTGTTCGTGGATGGATGGTATGACATCCAAGTTTGATGCCTGAAACTTAGTGCTGCTGTGAACAACTGTCCATCCCCAGGAGGTCATCTAAACATATAGTAATTAAAAAAAATTAATTTTTTTTTTCAGTGTTCCAGAACTCATTGTTTATGCACCACACCCAGTGCTCCATGCAATACGTGCCCTTCATAATACCTACCACCAGGCTTATCCAATCCCCCACCCCTCTCCTCTCCAAACCCCTAAGTTTGTTTCGCAGGGTCCATAGTCTCTCATGGTTTGTCTCCCATTCCGATTTCCCCCAACTCCCTTCTCCTCTCCTTCTCCTCTCCCTCTACCTTCTCCTCTCCTTCTCCCTGCAATTGCAGGGTCATAGGGTAGTTCTATTTTTAATTTTTTGAGAATCTCCACACTGTTTTCCAAAGAGGCTGCACCAACTTGCATTCCCACCAACAGTGTAAGAGGGTTCCCTGTTCTCTACATCCTCTCCAACACACGTTGTTTACTGTCTTGTTGATTTGGGCCATTCTAACTGGTGTAAGGTGGTATTTCAATGTGTAAACATATAGTCATTTGCTTGTTTCTCAAGCTCTGCATCTGGGTTGTGTGAGCTGCTGGGCAGAGAAAGCAGCTTTGAATTTAGAGAGTTCTGGACATGAGCTTGGGGGACAGACTGCCTAGCCTGTGAGCTGCTATCTCCTTTGTGAGATTATGTCCCCCTGTTTTGCATTCACATGGTAGGTCCTTGGAACCATATCTATATTGTTGTCCAACTTCCCCTACTCCTCTCCCCTCATATCCAAGACATAAGGGACATTTAACTTAGAAAATAAAATTTCTTTCCTGGTAATGGGGGCATTTGAATCTAGAGAAGTAAACTTTATAGTGGTGGTCTAATACTGACATATGGATGAGAAAGAAAGAAGCTTGTCTCCAGAAAAAGGCAAGGATAAAGAAGTTCTGCAGAAAAGGGCAGTCACAAGAGATGAAGAGAGGGTACTTCCTCAGATTCTCCAATTTTCCAGTTGCTAGCTTCTGTCTCATTAAGATCTGGCTATGTTTTTGTCTTTGGATTTAATGAGACATCTCTATATATCCTTATAATAAAATCTTCCTTTGGTTTAATGCTTAAATTAGTTACTTGTAATGCAGAGTCTTAATTAATAAAAAAGAATAAACAGAAAATGACAGACTATCAATGTTTTTAGCCTTTCTCAGTAAAGTCATTTGGGTTGACTCTAAGAGAAGTTTTTTTTTTTTTTTAATGTTTTATCTTCAGGAATTTGGAGTCCATTTTAAAAGCAACATGTTCATTTGAAATGTTTCTTTTGTTTGTTTGTTTCTATGAGAAGCTGTTAATAACCCCAAGAGGCATCTGATAATCAATAATATCTCAGAATCAAGGAAATGCTGCATATTACTGCAACATACTTCATGTCTTTCTTTTTTATACAAACTTTCCTAGATTTCCAGATTCTTAGATTATAAGAAATGGACTCCTGTCAAAATGATTGTGCTTGTGGAATGGTTTGTTTTATTTCCCCAAAATGCCTTATTTGACCTGGACAAAGTTTTCTTGTTGTATTATTTACTTCTTGTAAAGTGAAGGCAAAAAAAAAGGAAGACACCTGGCTTGAGAATCTTTACCCATCGCCAGAGCCACTGCTGCTGAGAGAGAGTCAGTTGCCTTCCTGGACCTCTCGTAAGGTTTCCCACTTAGTGACTCCCTTCTTACATAGTACACCTGCATTTTCATTTTTGCCTGGCCCACAGATGGTAACAAAAAAACCTGTGGCTTTTCAGTGTCACTTTCCTTAAAACTAAAAAAAAAATCAGGAAACTTCAAATATGATATTGTTTAACAAATACAATGACAATTCTTTGAAATCTGACTGCTTTGGTCCTTAAATACATACCACTTACCTTTCATTACTTAGAACTGCCTCTGAAGATGGTTTGCAATTTAAATACATAAAACCACTAGAATGAGTAATAGGAAAATCAATCTTTATTCTTTCAGGTTAAATAAACTTGCTCATGAAAAATTTCTTATGTGGACACCAAAATGTATCAAGAGCTGTTTTTTTGGAGGTCATTAGACATCAGTAGATTAATCTTTTAAAGTGGTTGATTCCTTTCTATGGGAAGGCTGATCATCAGGACCCTGGAAATTCTTGGGTCTAAGTCTACTTTCCATTTCAAAGTGTTATAGTGGGGAGGTGGTGGGCTTGGGAAGCAGAGAGGCATTTTATGAAGCTGGGCCTCTGCATTAACTGGCTATATGTTTTTACACAATTCACTTAACCTTGAAACTTCAGATTTCGCAACTGTAGAGTGGTAGTAATATTGCTTATTTTTCAGGGTGCTCATAGAAAATAGAGAAAATGAGAAAAACTGACCAGGGTACCACTTATTCTGCATTCTATCTCCTCAAATCACTCTCTTACATGTGGGTCTGTGTGGTAGGACCTAGACCACAATTCTGTTCTCTGATAGCAAATGATATTAGGACAGGAGTTTTTAAAATTCTATGTTGAGAAGGTAGGTTTCACAATGTGGAGAATTATCAAGATTTTGGCAGCCACAGATAGATGTCCATTATTTTAGGTATGTTAGAAATCTCTTACTTCTATCTCACCAAGCCATCTGGGCATGAAGGCACTCCTCGTAATAACAGTAATGGCCACTGTCATCAAGATTTTCAGGGTCTATTTTCATCATGTTGTCACCCAAATTACCAAGACATAAATTGAAAATATAACACATGTTTTATGTGTGTTATGATTTATGAAAGTCTTTTCACATTATTGCACCTTTTTCCCTTTAGAAAACCCTGGAAAATGGTCATTATTATTAGTTCCACTTACATATAAGGAAGTTGATCACCAATGAAAGTATATTTTGCCAAAGGACATCCAGCTAATGATTGCTTGATCTAAGGGTGCTATAGAGGTTTTATCTTAACTTGCTGTTTCTAACTAAAAATTTACAAATGGTTAAGAAAACAGATTTTTGGATATGACAGGGGTTCAGATCCTAGTCCTAATATTTATGTTTGCCACTTAACCTTCTTGAGCTCAAGTTTTCTCATTTGTGATTGACGGTAGCAGCTACCTTGTAAGGTTATTGTGAAGATTAGATAAGATACCATAACCAGAGCATCTGTACAGTGTCATGGTAGGAAGTGAGTGACTTCTGTGTGATATTATTTCTGACATCAGGATAATCATCATTTGTATTGTCCCACATCACCTGAAGAGATTTGTATGTGTTTATCTCTCATTTTCTCATGAATGTGTACTCTAAACAGTCTTAGATAGAGGGAGAAAGCTTGTTCATAAAGTGTCCAGGCATACAGGACTGGAGCTCTACTTACTTTTATATAGCTGTCATTTTAGAGTTGTAAGCAGTTTTGTTTCCCTAGGAGAGAAAATTTGTTCACTCTTGGTCAGATTCACTTGGTTCTGGGATGGGCTGCCAATTGACTCCTTTAAGGTATTTAGACATCTGGCAAAACCCTATTCTATTTGTATGTCTCCACCAATTTACAAGGCTTCCCAGGAGACTATGAAGTTCTGATGGACTGTGGTAAGGCCCTTCTAGTTTAGAGCTCCAGAAATGTTGGCAAGAACTTTAAGAAGAAATTGCCCTAAGGGAGGAAGAAATGTGAATACACAGTCCCAAGTCAGCATGAAGGCAGTGACTCTTGGTGAGTGAACTCCTGGGTACAGTTCTTGATTCATGCTAGAAACTGCTCCAGGATACAGTCTGCACTGGGGAAAGATGAGATGAGAGAACTAGGAGTATAATAATTGGAACTCCAGGTTGAGTTTGGGTGGGGACATACATGGTTGAACCTGATAGTGGGGTCTAAGGAGACCCTATAGGGGATGGCACTGTGGCCATCAGCTTTAAGAACCTCTCTGATTTGGGTGATGACATAGTATTCTAGAAACAACAGTGACAGTGGGAGGAAATGGGCATTGCTTCTAATTCCCAAGTTTTTCTAGTGCCAGTTCAAATGAACAAACCTTTTGTTTCCTCGTAGCGCCTTCCTGGTTTGGTAATAGTGTCAACATTGACAGTGAACAAGGCAATTCTTGGTTTGATAAGGCCATCACTTTCACTCTTACAGCAAGAGAATCCAGACTGAATCTAAAGACTGAGTAAGCTTATTTGGGAATTCTGATCACACACAGGAGGGAGGTTCTTTGTATGAATGTAGAAAACTTAGATTTTCTGCTAATCTGGGTATGTGGAGAATCAGTGGCACTGTATGTAATTTGTATATGAAAGAAAAACATAATTTCTTGTTTTGAGCCCAGTTTGGTAAAGTCTGGGTTACATATATGAATAATGATTGTGACTATGCTTGGGAAACAATCAAGTGCTATTAATATTGAAGACAGTGGTGTATCAAAAACCAAAGAAAGTTTGCAGACTTACAGTAAATAGTGAAAGTGATGCTTTTCAGCACACACAGGCTAAGTGTCACCTGGAATTCAGAAAGTGGCTAAATTATCTTTTTAAGGCTCAGCTGCTAAAGGGAAGGCTCACAAGAGGAAAGGGATCACACTGCCCTACCTCTCTGCATTCCTGGTGGAGCCCACAGCTTGTGGGGTCTACTAAAAAAGCATGGAATTGTAGTCTGGATTCCACCTAACATTTATGAGCCTCACATAACTCTTCTTAGTCCCATCTGCAGAATGGGAATAAACAAACTACTTCCTCCTCCCCCTCCTCCTCCCCCTCCCTCTCCCCCTCCCCCTTCCCCCTCCCCCTCTTCCTTCTCCTCCTCCTTTCTTCTTTTGAGAGAGGGAGACTGCTGAGGGAGGAGCAGAGAGGAGAGGGGCAAAGGAAGAGGAAGAGAGAGAATCTTAAAATCTTAAGCAGACTCCACATCCTTCATGGAGCCTGACACAGGCCTTGGTCTCATGACCCTGAGATTGTGACTTGAGCTGAAATCAAGAGTCGGACACTTAACCAACTGAGCCACCCAGGCACCCCTAAATATACCTATTTTACGGTGCTGTTATGACCCTGGTGTAGCATAAGACAGGAAGGGAGTCTAGTATGGTATCTAGCACAATTTGATATCTTTCCTCCTTTTCCTCTTTACTGTGGTCAGTGAGTGTGAGGGAAAGGAGTGGGCCAGAGACCAGTGAATGTTTTCTTCATGCTGCTGTCAGATCTCTGACAGACTTTTCTGTTGATGATTTAATAATTTCCCCCAACTTTAAAAAAGTACCTACTCTTTTGGTGGTTGTATCATTTGAAAGTAGCTAGTGAAATTTTGGTGATTTGGATTAATTTATTGTTGTGTTGTAGGACAGGGCTAATGAGATCATGGGCTCCATTTCCACATTGGCAGTTTGCTTGTCATAAAACAAAATCTGTTTCAGGCCATTGTCTGCCTTCTTCATTCTTGACAGCTGTGGGCCTAGAGTCAGTTGGTGGGGGCACTGCAGTGAACTTGCTGCATGCAGTGAAATTTCATTTACCTTAAAGGGGAAGTCTGGGGAACAGTGAGTCTGCATAGCGAGGCCAGGCATGGGGCAGCTTGCCATTACCAACAGACTAAGTGAACCATGACAGGCCCTCTAAACCTGTCATTAAATGTCAATCCAGGAGGAGGGATTTTTCAGCTCCATTTTGTAAAAGAAAAAGCTGAAGCTCAGTGTGGTTGAATGACCTGTTGAAGAAAATCAGGAGCAGAAATAGATATAATTCCATGGCTTTGGATTCAGAGAGTTGTCTACAAGGCAAGAGCACAAGGCCACACTTCCCTCTTTTCCATTAAGGCACACTCTTTCACTGCTAAATTTGTCTTGCTTCTTTAGACTTGCACTGAAATTAATAAAGGTCTACTTTCCTAATTGCACAATCAAAATAAATTATGTCCACAAATTAGAAGGCAAGGAAATTGCATGTGCATTTTGGGTGCTCTGATAATGTCCTGCAGTAAATTGTTTTCATATAAATTGCATGCTTAATTAATCGCTTTCAAAAGTGCCCATGTATTTTCCTGCAAATACATCTCTGCCTGCAATTCATAAAATACAAAGACAAATTAAATTGCTGATCCCCATATAAAAGTGTCGCCCTTGGTGTATCCTGGCTGTGCTCAGTCATTCTGCCCTTTTTCCAGGGAATGCAATAAACCTGGTGAGCCTCTTCCTTTCTGAGTTGCCCCTGGGTATCTGATTCAACAGATTTGAGGTCTATCTTAAATTACAGCCAGACAAGGCAATAAAGCTAACGTGTGATCCATAACTGGTTGCGTTGAAAATCTGGCTGGCTCAGGTGACTCTTGAGACCTCTCTCAACCTGAAAGACAGCTTGAGACAGTAAGCTTTGGGACATGTAGCCACACTAAAAGTAAAAATAAATAAAATGGCCCCCAACATCCAAAATTAAAACAAAACAAAACAAAATAAACCTTTCTACAAAAATGCATGCACTGTTTTTTTGATAAAATTAGAAAAGTATGAAAAAAAGTTGCCTTCTGTAATCCCAACACCCAGATAAAATCACAGATCACCATGTCTTCTTTGAAAATAACACTAAATGTTAGAAAAATGAAAATGATCATTCTTTTTTTTTTTTTTTAAAGATTTTATTTATTTATTTGACAGAGAGAAATCACAAGTACACTGAGAGGCAGGCAGAGAGAGAAAGAGAAGGAAGCAGGCTCCCCGCTGAGCAGAGAGCCCGACGCGGGACTCGATCCCAGGACCCTGAGATCATGACCTGAGCCGAAGGCAGCGGCTTAACCCACTGAGCCACCCAGGCGCCCTGAAAATGATCATTCTGATTGAGTTGATTTGTTTAGGAAATTACTTTTAGGGATGAGTTTAGGCTTGCGCAGTTTTCATTAGTTAGAGAATATGTCCTCTATTTCAAACTCCCACATATGGTATGCCTCAGCAGGTAAAAGTGAATGTTTAGAAATGACCCTGGTGTGGCCTGCTTGCTACAAATCCTCTACTCTGATTTCTAGAAAAGAATTGTGCTAACAGAAAGTGAAGGGAATGCTTTGCTAGATATTAGAATTTATTTGTCAAAAAGAATTAACTGCTGGAAAGTTTTGTTTTTAAAATATTTCACTGCATGTTTTTGATACAGAAGCCCTTCCTCTGGCTTCCTCTTCAGGAAGAGGCCAGTGTTATCTCAGGTGAGAGGTGACCTAGCAGAGCCACCCTCATCAGCCAGCACAGCTTGCCTTCAGCTGATAATTCTTGCAGTTGGGACTAAAGTGCTTGTCTTTGAAAAGCAAAGAAAACACAAGTCATAAGGTGCTGAGATGATTCAGTTTGTGGTCGTTGGGGCTTAGGTGCCTATTCATTCTTATGGAGTCATGACCTGTTGAGCAAAATTGTAATGGAAGAGTCAAAATAAGGGTTGATATCCACTGAAGTGTTATTTCCAGTGATGGCCAAAACCAACAATCAAAACAAAACTGGATACACTCCACGGATATGTTTTTGTAGATATTGTGAACTTGGCTGTACTTCTGACTCCAGTGCTAATTCTGGATGCATCATGGGAAATTCAGCTTCTACAGGGGCTCTCTCAAAAGGCAGCATCTGAGCTGTGGTTTGCAGTTAAGAAGCTGCCATCTCCCCACACCCTGCCAGGGCTCTACTGAGTGGCTGACTCAAGCACCTATGGAGGTAGAGATCCTCTCAGGCTCTACTAAGGCCTGAAAAGGAAGTCGTTTTCAAGCTAATTCTGCTGTGGGCCCTACAAATGTACCGAAGTGAGGAAAAATGTGACCAGAGGAAATGTGTGACCAAGTTACATGTACATCCCTTCTCATTGTTGCACATCAGAAAAAGAACAAAATGAAAAGCCAAATCATTTAGTACTATTTCAGTAAATTATGTTGTCATAAGATGTAAAATAGTATAAAGAGATATTCATTTGAGATTTATGCATGTGGCATGTGCCTAAACATGAGTACACACATATACTGAAGGGAGTGTTAATTTTTAAAAAATTTTACATTGAAGTATCGTTGTCACACAATGTTACATTAGTTTCAGGTATATCATGATTTGACAACTCTGTATGCTATGCTCTGCTCACAAGTGTAGTTACCATCTGTCACCAGAGTGTTAATTCTTGATAAGCTTGTGAAATCAGCAAAATTTGTATTGGGTATTTTTCTAAATCATCCTTTTTTTGTCATTCCTTGCTTTTCTTAGCCTGTTAAACCCCATGTCCCTATTTCCTTCTCCAACCATCATTTCCCACTGAGGCTTATTTTTTGTTTGGTGTCGGTGAGTACCCTGTAGATGAAACGGGTGTTGAATGAAAATGTGCTCTTCTTTGGAAATTTAAAATTTGTAAGCATGATGTTTTATAAATAATCTGTGTAAAACATCCAGCACAGAAGCACACTAATGCCCATATAAATCCAGTGATTTCCAACTTGGTAATATAGGTCCTTTTTACAATCTAAACCCTCAGGCCTCATAAGATAAAATGATGAAATTTTCTTTGAGGAAACAGGTGACTCTCTTTTCATTTTCCCTTTCTTAGGGTGTCTCCTTGAAAACATAATAGGCTCAATAAGAGGCTTGACCTTTTGATTTTACAATGCAAAATCATGGGCCTTCTGACCTTTGGAACTGTAAATACATACCTCTGAAATTACTCCCTCCCAAGGTGTACAGGAGAAAATGACAAGGTGCATTCATTTACCTTTCAAGGAGAGAGAAGAAATTGTTAATGTTCTTTTCCTTTCCCTTCACTGTATAAATTTGTGTGAAATTCTATCTATACTTTGTAGTCACTTTTATCCTATTTTACATGTGTGTGATTCTGATAATGCCTACTTTTTAATAATTGTGACTATTCTCTTTCATATTGATATGGACAAGTCTTTTGTTGGCAGGATTGTTTTACTTCCCCCAAAGCCTGTAGCTGCTTTCTAACTATAGCTATGCCTGTGGGCCTCTGGGTACTTCTTTAGAAAAGAGATGTTCAAGTGTGGAATGATTAATATTACATGCATTCAGATGGTGATATAGCTGGAAATATAACCCTGTGGTTACCAGTGACTGCTGGCACTCTTACGCTTTGGAAGGAGGGATGATGCCTAGGATTTGTAGAGGGTGTAAAGAGAACCAGTGCTTTAGAAAGCTGAATTTCACTTATTTTTTGTGCACAGTACATACTCAGTAAGAATTTGTCAAGTGAATGACTGGTGAGTATGAGGTGGTTTGCCAGAACTCTGCTGGGGAACCTCTTGGGGAAAAAGGCACTGGTGTGAAGAGCGTGGCTTTGTTGTACTCAAGCCTTGGTTGTCAGAGGAAAGGGATGTTCCAGGTAAAATCTGAAGGCTGCCAAATCAAATCTATCTCTTTCTGGCCCAATTTCAGGAATTTATTTCTGGTTCATTGGAGATAAAGGGATGTAGGTAAAATGGAACAAATTTATCCCACTAAAAACACCACAAGGCAGAGGAGCAGGAGAGATACTGTTTACTGGCTCTTCTGAGTGGGTCTTGCATAGCAGAGACATATGTGTCATCTTTTCCTTCAGTTACCATAGGCCAAGGTGTAGCAAGCTGAGGGCTCTGGTGTGGTGACAGAGGTGACAGAGCTTCCTGGAAGGAGTGTACTAATTTGTGAGCACATGTAAGACCTTCCCTGGGACTCCTAGAGATAGATGGGATAATAAGGGATTATTTCATAGAGGACTCTGGCCCTGTAGCAACAAGTGAAGTGTGGGTGACTTGAGTTGTCATTGTCACAGTAGCTGTTATAATATTTTCAGATGGATAAGCCCTAGGTGAATTTTTATTTTAAAAATAAATATCACATTTCTTCCATTATTATCTATTACACAGAAAACCTTAGCACCTGAACTCAGATTCCTTCATATCAGTTTAGAACTGCTATAACAGGATAAAAATTCAGGTTTTTCTCAATCCCAAGACCATTATGAGCACAACAGTGTAATCTTCCTGCACTGAAAAATAATATATGTGTACCCTTTTCCTTAGACCTTTAGATTTCACTGTTTTTAACAGGGACAAAAGAATATGATATCACTGTGATTCTCTACTGCTTCCAAACCAGAAACTCAAGTCAGCTAGTTTATGGCCTTTTCCTCTATCTCTCCTGCTCCTACTATCCACTCCCATTCCTTGTTAAAATTTCTTAACTCCACTACCAGATACCATATGAAACTGAGGCTCCATGCATCTGTTTTTTGTCATCCCAGTGACAGTATATTTTCAGAACTCTGGAATTTCTCTCATTGCTTAATCTTATATCTGGAAGCAGAATCTATGAAGCTAGGGCAGGAAGCAAAGTCTGTATATACTCTCTGGGATCCTGTCTTAAATTTTCCCTTTTGGAGGGGTGGGGCAGCTGTCAAGTATCTGTCTGTCAGACAATGCCTGGGACTTCCAGCAAAATGGAGCAGTGACTTGTTAGGTCTCTGAAGGTGGTTGAGACTAGAAAGCTGGGCGAAACCAACAAAGAAGGTGTCTGGTTTTGAGTGAGTCTAGGTTTTGAAACAGGAAGTAGAAAATCAGAACCAGATAATAGTGGAAATGCAGGAAGCATGGCACAAGTGTAAAATTAATTGCAGGAGTTTTAGTTGCTCAGTTGTGTAAGTCAGCTTTCCGAGGCCCATAAATTATTGCTCAGAGAACACAGAAGAGAAGGCAAATTATTATCAGGCAGGCATATAGCTCTTCAGACATATAATCAATTTAAATTGTATTTTCTGAATAATATGCAGTGCTGTCCTTCATTCTCCAAGAGGGTATTTCTTACTGGGAGTGGGAGTGGGTTGTAGAGTGCAAAGCATAGGCTTCAGTGTCAGAAGTTCCAGGTTTTGTCGTGATTATGCTGGCTCATGGAAAAATCTTAATTTTTCCTGGACTCGGCTTCCTGATCGACAAGATGGGATTGAAAACCACCATATTATCTATTTTCCAGGATTGCCATGAGGATCAAATAAATTCTTATGTGAAGGAGACTGATGGCAGCAAAATAGCTGACCTACCAGACTTGGTCAGGTGACACCTAGCTCCGTACCCCCCACCACATTTGGAGGCCTCAGGAATCATTGTTTCACTATTACCAGGAAGTTCCAGGGAGACTGGTGCATGACAGATGGAGACTTAACAATTTCTCCTGCCCTGGTGCAAAGCAAAATTTCAGATAAGACTTCAGAGAGTTCATAGGCTTTGCTTCCTGTTTCATAGACTTTGCTCCTGGATGTCAGAATAAACACCAGCAGAAATAGTAAAATGCTACTCTATATGTGGTTCTGTGATATGTTGTGCTCATGCATAGAGCCCAAATAGTACTCAGATGCCATCTACTCACTTCTGATATCAGCTTCTTGAAGAATGTGGTATTGTTGGTGGCTTTGCACCTTTCAGGCCTTTGACCAAATGAAGAAGAGTTTTGTGGCACATGTCAACTTGTCATCAAATAAACTGTTTTGACCAAATGAAGAAGAGTTTTGTGGCACATGTCAACTTGTCATCAAATAAACTGTCCATGAAATTGCTTATTGTTCTGATCATTCTATTTCCCAGAGCCTGTTTCCTCACTTGTAAAATAGGCGGGGTAATGACCACATGGCAGGCTTACTAGGAGCATTAAAAGAGGTGCTTGGCAGGTAAGTATGTTCTGTAAGTATTGGTTTCAGTTTGAATATCTACGTAACTTTTTTTCCTTAGCACTAAGTTTTTGTTATGTTTTATTTTCAGTAGTTAATGAGTGTTTGTAACTCCTTATGTCTGTAGCTCAAAGCTAGATTATAGGTTAGTTGCGATAAATATACTTACCCTAGATTTTCTGCTACAGTGATCTCTCCTCCCAATATTATATCTTGGTTCCACATCTCCTGTTCTTTTTTCCTTGTTTTAATGATTCTGCTGTATGTACCATGGGGATTTATTTTTTCCTTAGAAGCCAGCACAAGCGTTAATAGAATCAAGGACATAAAAGTACCAAGTAAAATGAAGGAAGGAGCAAAGGAAGGACAGAATGGAAGGAGGGAGAGGAAGAAAGGAAGGAAGGAGGGAAGGGAGGATGGAAGGAAGGAAGATAGACTGATCTGTCTTTTTGGCTCCCTGTGGTCCTGAAGTCTTAGGAATATTTTTCAGTGCATGTTTATACTTTTTTAAAAAATTTATTTATTTTCAGCATAACAATATCATTATTTTTCACCACACCCAGTGCTTCATGCAATCTGTGCCCTCTCTAATACCCACCACCTGGTACCCCGACCTCTCACCCCCCCGCCACTTCAAACCCCTCAGATTGTTTTTCAGAGTCCATAGTCTCTCATGGTTCACCTCCCCTTCCAATTTCCCCCAACTCCCTTCTCCTCTCTAACTCCCCATGTCCTCCATGCTGTTTGTTATGCTCCACATAAGTGAGACCATATGATAATTGACTCTCTCTGCTTGACTTATTAGTGAATGTTTAACTTGTAATCAGCTGTTGGGTCCCTTGACAGTGGCCTCTGACTCCATGTGTGGCTGTTTTCTTGGACAGTGTGTTGGAAGGTGGGCTTTCAGCTCTCACTAATAGGATTTTTCCTGTCCTTCTACCTTGGGCTCCCTTTCCTTCAGCCAGGCAGGCTTCTCTGTTAGTTGCTTTGAGGGCAGTCTGTCCTTGGGCCTTGTCCAGGCTGGCAACTCCAAGTTAAGATTAGCAATCTTTCCATCTCCCTGCCCCCTCACACTATTTGTTGATGGATAAGTGGACTGACTGATACAAAATTAGATTTGAATATAGCCTTAAGTACAGATTAGATATTCTCTGCTAAAGGTAAATGACTCTTTTTAGCCAAAAGATGTCTATTATTTCGTTCTTAAAGTGGGATGTCTGTCCTTGAGAAAGGGACAGGAACAACTATTTGGCTTTGTTGTAAGCCAGTGAACTCAGAGAAAGAGACTTCTCAAACTCAAATAAGGTGATTGTGAAAGGAAAGGATAATGCGTTTTTCCTTATATGGACACATAACTCATTCTACAGTTTGTAAATGTTGCATTCATTTCTCCTTTTATTTATTTTTTTTTTCCAGTATAAGTATTGAATGGATGGGTCTTGGCAGGAAGAGGGAACCAAGGTGGCAGATTTTTCTGGCTGCCAGTATCAGGCTTCTTAATGATGGAAATGGATTAGAGAGAAGCATATCAATACACAAATGCTGAGTCTAATATAGAAACTGGAGCAAGTTGCCAGAGCGCCCTGGGTTGTGTACTCTTGGAACAGAGCTGCCAAGCCCTGAGGGGCTTCCTAAAGGAAGAGTCAGAAATAGAAGCAGACATGCTCGCTGTCGGAAGGCACAGAGTTCTCTGGGGAATGCTGAAAGCAGCAAGCAGGGAAACCTATTTTTTCCATTTTGTTTCAGGTCTTCTGGTAAGGGTCCTGGGATTCTTGTCCTAAATCCACTTGCCATTTGATTAGAAGTGGGCAGGGGTGGAATGGTGGGGATAAATACGTGTGTGTGTGTGTGTGTGTGTGTGTGTGTGTGTGTGTGTGTGTAGAGAGAGAGAGAGAGAGACAAGAGATTTGTGTTCTATACTTCCTTAGTGACTGTTAATGTTTCACATTCTTCATTTTGCCTTAAGGATACTGTGTGTTTGCAGGAAGACCATTAACTACCCAAGGACCATCTCCATTAATCTCCTTATGAAAGTATGGCTAGCAGGAAATACCACCTACAAAGAACATAGTATCTTAAAGGCAAAATGAAGAATGCGAAACATAACAGCCATTAGAGAAGTAGAACACACAAATCTCCCGCTGTCAAACACACACACACACACAAACATGTTGTTAAAGTTAGGGTCTGTTTATATATATTATTTCATTGTGAAATTAAAAAACGGTGGCTACGTAGTGACTTGAGCTTGAACACAGCATGTCCTGCCTATTTTTCTACTTGTGGTCTCCTCCATAATTAGCCCCACTAGTAGCCATATTATGCTCTCAGTCAAAGAAGATTCACTAACTGTCCATTATATATTACCATGTACAGGTCCATACACACATACACTTAGCCAGTCACAGAATCACCTGCTCATTCATGTCAGAAATTCCTTTAATAAGACACAAAACCTGAAGGGCTTATGCATTAACTTCTATCTACCTTGTGTGAATGTGTGAAATAAGCAGCTTTCCTGAGAGCAGTTCCTAATGGGGAGAGATGGGCATTTGAGTAGTAATAATGCCTTCCATTCAAATAGCATTTTATAATGTACAGAACATATTCACATTTCTCACTTACCATCAACTGCTAGATTGGGTCTTTTTGGAGGCTCTTCCCATCTTCCACTAGACTCACAGAAGCCCTTCAGGAATTGCTGTGATTCTTGAAAGGTCCTCCATCCTGGAAGGAGACTTCGTTGTTTTTAATTCCATAAAGCTGCTTTAGCCTTTGTCCATTTGTTGGGTATTTTTTCTTTCTAATCCAGACTACTAAGACGCCTTCACATTGACCCTCTCCACTAAAACCATGGTGAAAGCTCCCTCCCTCCCCCAAGTCTTAGACCACAGCATCAGTGTAGGCCAACATTTTAGGAAGAGGTAGAGGGATTACTTTATCAGTTTTTTTAAGTGCCTTTTAGAGAAACCAATGCAAGATAAGAATTATCTCAATAGTTTTTCCTACCACAACCCTGAAAAGGTAGTCATGGTAGGCATGGAGAAATTCCTTCAAGTTAAATCAAATATCAGAGGATAGCAACGAAAGGCTATGACTCTGCAGGCTTAGCCTGCAAGAAACAAAAATGTCCATGTTGCCCGCATTATGTGGGCCCAGAAAATGATTCTATAAACTCCATTGCTAGTCTTTATACACACACTGTACCCAAGAGAGTGCAAACTAGATTCTCAAGACTGAGGCCTCAATTTCTAAATGTCATCTGGATAGCATCAAGTGGATAGAGTAAGGGACTTTATATTCATTTTGAACTGAACTAATTTTCCTCCCAAATTTGCTTCTTTATGCTGCTTTATCATGGTGATGGCATCATTCCTTATTCAGAAAATTGATATAAAAGCTGCGGCATCACCTCTGTGATTTTACTTTTCTTCCAAGTATCCTTTGAAAACCCAACTTGAATTTCATCTTCTCCATGAAGTTTTCCATTAGTACACCAAGAAGTTTTTATACTCCCATTAACAGGTTTGTTAACGAGGCTGCTATGTATATCTTGATTTCTCTTTCCCTATTGTCTTCTTTCCACTTGAGCTCCTTTGGTACAAGTCTTAATTCCTTCTTCACTTTTGTATTCTTCTGCCACCAAGTCCTTAACGCAATGTCTTATACATAGCATGGGATCATGAGCTTTTCTGCTGTTCCAGCAGCAGGTGTTAAGATAAATAAAACCGTTCTCATTGTTATCTTGGTAACACTCTGAAATGGTTTTCTTTGATAATCCAGCCTCTCAAAATGAAATACTTTCTGTAGAGTTTAGGTTGAGGGTGCCCCCATGATGACCAGTGCTCCATGTTCACACTGTCCCCTCCCTGCTGTATTGGTTTCTCACTTTCTTCTCAAGAGTTGTGAGGTTTACAGCAAAGGGAGGAGAGAGATAGGAAGGGCAAGACTCATTAGTTGTCACAGTTGTACAATGATTCCATGAAATGTGTTGTAGGGCTTCCCGTGTTACCTTACAGGAGGTGGCTTCCATTACATGCCACCCCCCCCCCGGATAAACTGTTTGCTCTCTTGTAGACACACGTTTTAAAGAATTGTATTGTACATTCTTAAAGGTATTTATACAAGATGGCCTTCTGGATCCTCAAGATCATGTTAAATGTGCCATTTTTGAGCTCAACTCAGCTGGGAAATCTTTTCTTTTGTACAAAGTTGGAAAAATCAATATAAATGGCTGTGAGATACTGAAATGAATCCCCACTCACCCCTGCTGTTTCTTTACATGCCATCTGATTGCTCCTGAAATAAAAACGGTTTTCACTTTCATGGAACATTTTACAACACTAGCTACAATGGGAACAATTATTTTTCTCTTGGAGGAAAGTGAATGATAATTTCTGAATTATTCAGATAATGAAGGTGAAAACTTAGTTTCTGGAAGACCTAAGAGCTGTGGGGTTTGGGTAAAAGGATTCCCCGGTGGGTATCTGGTGACATCTTCCCACCCACCTGGAATGTGAGGGATGCGTGTGGGAAAGTCATGGGCTTCTCACAAAATAATGAGACTCTGTAAGCATTGACGTCTAATACAGCTCACTGAAAAAAATTTATTTTCACAGAATGTTTACACAGAGAGTATTTGGCTATTAAGCAAATACAGTATTTAATAGGCCCAGAGTGATCTGATTACATGGGAGCCTATAACGATTACAGAGAGACCATGCCAGAACATTAAGAAATTAATACGTGGCTTAGACAAGCAATGATCCTTGAAGAGAACAGCAGTTTGTGGAAGTCAAGACAAATGCCACCTGCCACAGTGACTCCAGGGGAAGATCCAGGGTATGGTCTCCTCTGGAGCAAAAGCAGTTTTCCAGTACCTTGAACAGCCAGCTGAGGTGGAACACTGGAAGAAAGAGTCAACTATTTGGTTGTTCCCGGGGTAGTCATTTCTTATATCATTGGAGATGGTATTGTGCAAGTTGTAGCAGCTGGTGTTTTCATGCCACCCAGCACACTTCCAGTTCTGTAGCACCCTATAGATCTATGTGGAACCTCAGAGATCTGCGAGAACCACATTTCTCATTTGTTATGTACTTACTTTGTGCCAGCCCCAGCACTCATGTTCTTTATGTACGTTATTCCATTTAGTTCAATGAGAGGTATGCATATCTGTAATCTCCATTTTATAGATAAGAAAATGGTAGCCCACAGAGGATAAGACACTTGTCTGAGGTCTCACAGCTTTTCAGTGGTGGAACTAAGACTCAAACACTGAATTTTTTTTTTTCTCTCTAGTTCAAAGGCATTGAATTGGAGCCCTCACTCCATGGTAATCAGAGCAAGGTCAGAATCGCTGGATTAGCACCTTCATATGAACGAGTCACTGTGGGTGTACAGATGTGCTAGTGAGATTGAAGAGCATCAGCTTTGATGATCCCCTGGGATGTAGCCTTTCTGAGTTGATGTGAATTTCCCTGACCCTTGCCACCACCACAGTGACATAGAACAGCAGATACTTCAGCAAGCATTTGTTGATTTGAGATGTTTGCCTTCTAGCCCTACTCCCATGTGACCCACTACTCACATGAAACAGTGGAAATTTATAATATATTATTGCATTCTAAGGCTAGAAATAACAGTGAGGGGCAAAAAATTAATATAAATTTCCCCAGGTGTGATACCTTTCTGTTAATTTGTTCAGGTCCCAAACTTTGTTTTGCTAGTGGGAATAATGGATGAAGGGAAACAAACTAAACTTGAAGAGAGTGTTTGAGAAGAGGCCAGGATAGGAGGTCTGAAGCTTGGTGGGATGAATACAGCAGATTTGGAGCAGTGATGATGGTGCATGGTGGGGCCTTGGAGAGGAAAAGAGAACCTTTTAGACATCAGTTATGTCATGACCATCTAAGGATTTTTTTAAATTGATTTCAGTTTCTCTTGGATATGGAATTCCTACAATTTGCCTGTGAGGCATCCAGGTTATGGTTATTTAAGCTTGTACCCTCAGGGTGCCTGGGTGGTTCAGTCGGTTAAGTGTCTGCCTTTGGCTTAGGTCATGATCCTGGGGTCCTGTGCTCAAGCCCCATGTTGGGCTCCCTGCTCAGCAGGAAACCTGCTTCTTCCTCTCCCTCTGCTCCTCCCCCTGCTTGTGTTCTCTTTCTCAAATAAATAAATAAAATATTTAAAAATGTTACCCTTACCTGTGCACAGTCCTTTATAATTTAGTAAACATTATCACACTTGATTCTCACAGTAAGACTAGGATGTCAGGAGGAGCAATACAAGCAAGCTCATTTCATTGGGATTTGTGGAGGTTTTAGAGACATTCCTGCAATCACACAGCTTTTAAGAAGCCAGACCTGTACGAGAGTCCAGTTCTCTGATACCTCTGCCAATGCGTGCCTCTGAAGGCCTCCTTTAAGAATAAAAGAGCAAAAGAGAGACCATATAGGGTCAGTTCAATGGTTCGCTCCACCATTTGAACAGGCTGGACACAGGGATGCTTTGCAAAGGAGGATGGCAGCTGCCTTTGTAATATCAAAAGTTGGGAGTGCGCCCAGACACCTCAAAACTCTCTTCAACAACCAGTAAGATATTGGGCATCATAATTTTTCCAAACCCTTCTTGAGCCTATTTACATTTCTTGGCTTGTTCAAGTCTTTGGGAGTAACAAGTTCCACATGTTTACCACCTGCTGTGTGAAGAAGTACTTCCTTTTGTTATTATTTTAAATGACTGTTTTCCAGGCTTAAATGCTCCTGTACCCAAATTCCTTTCCCAACCAGTTATAGTCCCCAGGATGCAATGTGTGTCTGGCTCACAACTCCTGGCATGCACTCTTCTGCTGCTGTTGAGGTGCATGTGGTGGTTTTATCGGAAGTATCACAGCATGAGGAGGTATGTGTCCATGGGCTTGCTTTTCAGGTGCAAGTACTGTCTATGTGCAGGAGTAAAAGTTGGAATGTGACTCTCCCCCATAGTGTCCTGACAACTTGAAAAGGTAAAAGAAAGATCATTGTTTTGAAACTTTCCCGTTTCTGTGACTGTGTCCTTCTGAAAACCTTTCACTGTTCTAAGGAATTCCATGCTACTCCAAATGAAATAACTACAAAATCTGCTTGAGTGAATGTGCTATTCCGGTTTGAATCCTTTCTAGCGACTGACCTTGCTAATGCGAACATGTTCATATGGTTAAGATTAATGAGTCAATTATTTTTATACAAGCTATCCCTCATGTAGGCTGTTTTCCTTGACTTGACTATGTTAATTAATAAAAAGCATCCAATCCTCCTTCCGTTGCAGTTTGTGGTTAATCAGGTGCAATTATCAATAAGGTTATGGTGAATGTCTATGTGCTGAGGCAACTCTAATGAAAATAAGATATATTTGGCTATGAAAAGAAGTACTTAAAGTTTCTCCTCAGTGAGTGCTTCCAGAAGGAAATAAGGCTATGGATCTTGGAAGGCACAGGCTGCCATTATAAATATAGCTGTGTTTTTAATTAAATAAATACTGAAACAAATGTGATTGAATATGAGATAATCCATTCATGTGGATATTATTTCATGTCATGCCTTAAATTAATACTTCCTAGGGCTTGGCCTGGCTCTTGCTAGTTGAAGAGTGGAGTGTGCAATAAATACATAAACACACAAAGGCTTGCATGCTCTCAGTCTACCTGCACCAGAGCTGTGAAATGACAACCTTGCTTTAGAAAAGTCCAAGACAAAATTTCAAAGTTGCAGAGAAATTTGAGTAGCAATTATTTATGTCATCAAAGGTTTCCTTGCTCTGTGGTTGGTTGTAAAGGAGTAAATTTACATAAAGCAATTTCCTTAGTGACTGGCATATAGTAAGCAGTTAGAATGTTAATCATTTTATTTTTATTACCAATGTGGGATTTTTTTTGCTTCACAAAAACTTAAAATTTATTTCTCACAGTTTTGGAGGGTGGGAATTCCAAAGTCAAGGTGTTGCCCAATTTGGTTCCTGGTGAGGGCTTCTTCCTGGTTTGCAGATGGTCATCTTCTCCTTGTATCCTCCCATGGTGGAGAGAACGATCGCCTCTTTGATGTCTCTTCTACAAGGCCACTAATCCCACTCATGAGAGCTCCATCTTCATGACCTCCCAAAAGCCTCACCTCCAATAGCATCACATGGAGGATTAAGGTTTCAACATATGAATTTCACTGGGACACACTCAGTCCATTACGCAATTATTACCAATGTTCCTTCCTACCACTCTTAATATGTGACTTGATTATCAGATCATTTGTCAAGGACACATCTCTTATATGAAATGAAACATGCTTGAGGATGGTTTTATTTTTAGGATGAGATAGTTAAAACAAGAGTTTCAAGATCCCTGTGTGGTTGGTAGATACCAGAGCTTTAATAAAGGAGCAAGTTGAATTAGTGTATTTCTGGACTGGTGCATTTTAGGATGGAAGGTGATTTCAGTGAGTGGTCAGTTTGTCTTAGTTTACAGAAAAATGCTATGGATTTCAAAATGTCATTAGCTTTTGAGACTTCAAAAATATTTGCAGGGCGCCTGGGTGGCTCAGTGGGTTAAGCTGCTGCCTTCGGCTCAGGTCATGATCCCAGGGTCCTGGGATCGAGTCTCGCATCGGGTTCTCTGCTCAGTGGGGAGCCTGCTTCCTCCTCTCTCTCTGCCTTCCTCTCTGCCTGCTTGTGATTTCTCTCTCTGTCAAATAAATAAATAAATAAATAAAATCTTTAAAAAAATAGTTGCAAATACTAAATTGATATTTTTCAGGAGAGATATTTCTTTAAGGTTATTTCTATATGCATGCAAAATGAATGGCTGCCACTAAATTTTTACTCCTGTTTCCTGCCATTGAAATTATCCTAATTAAGGACAATGATTCATTGTCCAGGGAGAGCTAAGGCAGGGCATGTTTGGAAACAAGACATTCAATCCATTCAGAGGTATAAATGACTGCTGCTAGGACATTTCCTGGTTGCCCTTCATGATGGAAGAGCAGGAAAGATAAAAAGGACATAGGAAGTTAAAGAAGAGTTTGGGCAGCTAAGGCCAAACCTCATGAACGTAATAAGAGCAGTTCCTTATATCTCCAAGACTGCAGGATTGCCAAAAAGGATGGAAAGCTTCCTATGACATCACTCACTCAAAAGGCATTCACTGAAGACCTACTCTGGGCTAAGGTGTATGCTGCATGCTGGAGTTACAATAATAAAGCATTGGTAGAGTTCCTGCCTTGAAGTAACTTGCAGTTTATTGGAGGCAGATGGGATAGACATCTATTTAAATGCTGCATTGGATAGGGCAGTGCCAAGTGTAGTAAGACACAAGTGAAAGAATTGTTGATTTGACATGAGGTCACAGTGGTGTGTTGCAGTCAGCTTCTATCACCTCATGAGAGCTGACTATGCAAATCTTTTCCCAACTATGTGTCCAGTGCTGTCATGTAGGTAACTTAAAGTCAGCCTTGGAAGGAATATTAGCACTATATCAGCTGGGAAACACTACAAATTAGGGTTCCCCCTCCACGATCTTCAGAGAACTAGTTGTTAAACATTTATTAGCATACTACTGCCTGGGGGTGTGGAGGGGGTATATAAGGAGAGGTATTACAGAGAAGGGGATTCTTGGACTGAATTTTGTAGAGCAATTAGACAAATAGCCATTATTAGATTTTTAAAGAGGAGTTTGAGATTTTTTTGTGGGGGTGTGGGAAGGGGTAGGTTTTTTGTTTTTGTTTTGTTTTGTTTTGTTTTTGAGGATTTCTATCAATACATTTCTGATGATTATAAACTGTAGCCAATGTTTTTTTTTTTAATTTTTCTTTTGTTTCAATTTTTTATTTAAACTCTAGTTAGTTAACATAAATTGCAATAATGGTTTCAGGAGTAGAATTCAGTGGTTTATCACTTACATATACCACCCAATTGTAGCCAATGGTTTTTTTTTTTTTTTTTTTTTTGGTTTAAACACATGTTTTTAATACTTGTTAAATGTCTTTTCTTTCTGGAAAAGACATGCTTTAAGAAAATGAAGAAAAAGATAAATATTTGGCAAAACAATCTCTTCTACAAATGCCCCTGGGCAAAAGCAAATGAAAATTGCACTTACTACCAGGTTGTATAGCCAATGTTTTAATCATCAACTGATCCCTGAGGTCAGATTCTAGGTCTTATTTACCTTTGTGTATATATGTGTGTACAGCCTTGCACACAATAAGCAGACAATAAATGTGTCTTGCATGAAGGGAAAACATGTTGATATTCCTTAAGCCTCCTTAATTACCCTTTCTGGATGGGCTCAACCATTTTCCCTCACTATATGCCAAACAGTGTGCTAGGCACTTTATATAACTTTATGTATACATTTTAGAGAAGAAACAAAGCACTGGAGAGGTTAAGAAATTTGTTCGAGGTCATAGAACTAACAGCAATAAAAACAGCATTTAAACTTAGGTTTTTTGCTCCCAAACCCCAGTTTTTTCAGCTGTCCCATATTTCCTTTCAACTCAGGAGCCATTTGTTATGTGTGGATGACAATAAGTACTTTGGGAGTGAGAGATCATCAGGGACTGTGGACATGAAGTAGATGGTCTTTAGCTTAAAAATTATTGGTTTAGGGGATATTGCATCCTCTGTATTTGACTCCTTTGGTGACATTTATGTTAGCACCTTGGCTGATCTATGATAACCTTTTCCATGGACTCCTAATCTGAAATGCAGCTTGACACACTTATATAGTACACCAGAAGGCTGAAGAATGAGGTTTGGATTTCTTTTCCTATCCCACCTTCAATTCAGTTACCAAGAAAAGATCTTTTAGATCAAAACACTGTATTTCCCCACCCGCAGAAAAGATGTCAGACAAAAGTGTTGGAAGATAATTTTGGATGTGGTGCACTTGAATACTGCATCCAAGGACCAAATATGACAGATATAGAGTTTAGGATTATCTATAAGACAAAAAAATTGTATACTAAATTTTGGTACTTCAACAGCTTGCTTCATGCTACTTAGCCCATCTTATGACCTCTGAGTTAGACTGTACCCTATTTTTGTTTCCATTTTTCAGACTAGGAAATTAACTCTACTCCTTAAATCATAACTTGAAGTGATTCACTCACCACTTGGGTATATTGCATCCAAAATTCTCATAGTGGTGGAAAATAATAGAGAATAAAATCTGCACAGAGTTTCATTTTGCAAGTGAGGGATTAGAAGCTGGAGAAGGTATAGAGATAATATTAGATATTACCATAATATAAAAATATGAATTGTATAAGGACCTTGTGGGTAATTTCTGGTTAACTAGTAGTTAAAGGAGCAACAATTGGATCCCCTTATATCACCCTGCACTAATAGAGTTCTTGGTTGGAAACCATAGAAAACTACTTTGTTTACATTAAGGAAAAGAAGAGTTTCTTGGGAGGCAATGACGATAGCTTATGGAATCCAGCAGGTTGGATAACAGGTTCAGGTGTAATCAAGGGGCACAAGGTATGGCTGAAGCACTATCTTGGAAGGATCCTGCTGAGGACACTTGTTTGCCAGCTGGAGACTCTCTACTGCTTCTGGCACCATAGTCAGTGGACACTTACCATGCTGTGGGTTATGTCTCTCTTAGACACATGTTTCACTGTTTCTGGATCCTCTAATCTACCATAGGCACCACAAAAAATCCCTGACAGATTCCACACTCTTATTCACCCATCCATCCATCCATCCAGTATTCATTCATTTTTTACATTCTTCTCTTAAAGACATATGAAAGCATGGGGTGGGAGCATCTGTTTGGCGAAGTCAAGTCACGCAGCCACACTCTAGCTTCCTGGGAGGAGAAAGCAGGATTATCTTTCTCTAATTTCCCCAATAGGAATTGAACTCTGTCTCCTACCAATTCTGTGATTTACCCAAATCAGAGTGGAGTTTTGATGCTGGGCAATCCTAAATGAGTGATATTTCCTCTACATATCTTAATTTTTGCCTAGAAATGTGCTTAAGAGAAGCTGAGACAACTTTATTTACATGGAGCACTGTTCAAACAAAGCATGCTGTTATACTAATGGCAATGAATCTAATTATGACACATTTATTTCCCTAAATCCACAGCCCTCTTGAACCTATTATGTACACAAAGTGAATTTGTCCAGGCTCTGTATTTGTCTGATTCAAGCACAAATGCTCACATGCAGGCTAACTTCTTTTTCACTGTGTGGCTTTGCAATTCAGAAGATGTAAAGAGGTTTTCTCTGGCTTTAAGCCTCCCTATCTATTTTGATCATGGAGGTTAATAATGCTGAAAGACACTCAGAGTATATAAGGCTGCTGAGGAAATGAGAGCTCTATGGTTTATAGCTGGGACATGACTAATTATGTATCTGCCAAGAAAGTTGCCATTCAGAATTCAGCAATGAATATTGGATTCCATCAGTACTTTACCAGTTCTCACTTCTCCCATCTCACCCCACCTCTTTGCTTCCCACTTGGGAAGGGAGCATTTGGAACCCATATCTGAGCATCCTGGGAACTTCTGTCTTTGCAGGGCTCTGGCAGTGTTGCACAGTCACTTACCATCTTGGTTGAGCATTGGGGTCACCTGGGAATTATTAAAAAGCCTTATGCTCAGGTGTTACCCTAAACTAATCAAATTAGAACAACTGGGGGGAATCCCAGTTGTCAGTTTTTTAAAGCTCCGCAGGCTGTTCCAGTGGGCATGAAGGATTGAAAACCACTGTGTAGCACAAGCCCCTAATGTCTAAATGAACCAGGCTGACTTCAGAACAAAGGCAGTAGAAATGGACACCCTCCACACACAGTTCCTTCCCTCCATCCGTCCGTCCTTCCTTCCTTCCTTCCTTCCTTTCTTTTTCTTTTTTTGTGACAGGATTGAAGTGGCCATTCCTGAAACAAGTACTATGCAGCAGGACAACAAACATGATTGCATTCCTGTTTACTAACTGTGTGGTGCTGGGCAGGTTATTTTAGTATGCTTGCTTTTAGCTGTTTCACTTGTGGTAATTTCTGCCTCACAGTTATTTGGGGGAGGATTATATAAGAAACTTCATTTCAATTTCCTAGTGTAGTACCTGGAACACAGTAAGGGTTTAATAAATCCTAGGTTGCTTTATTATGGTACAGCACTTAGAGTCTTCAGAGCATTCCCATATCTACTCTTTCCCTAGAGTTTAGGCATCATCTTTGTTATAAGCTAATGTGGGATTTATGGCCCCATTTTAGAGATGAAGGCACAGTGATCCAGAAGTGTGAGTCAATTGCTCACATTCATTCAAGTGGCATCATGATAAAGTGACCTCACGTTAGGTGCTAAAATGCGAAGGAACTTAGGTGCTACATCTAAGAATCAGCACTTTTGTATATCATGAGTCATCTTGCAGAAGTGGTCAAATGAGAAGGAAAATGAGGATAACGTGGAATAAGTGAGGGGTCTGTGCAGGACGTCTGTTGACTTAGTTGGCAGGAGAAGAGACTGATATAGGGAAGCTCCCATATCTTGGATTTAGCTTCCATGTGTTGATGTTATAATAGCTGTAGAATTTATTCAAGCAACTCCTTGATTTGACCCATGATTCACTCTTGGCACATTTAGAGTTTAGGAGTTGAGGGGAGGGTAATAGAGAGCAGCCATACCTCACCTCTGGGAATAGGACAGGAGTGGGAGAGTAACTAAAAAGTCCATTATGTTACTTTTAGCTTGAATCAGTGAATGTGCCTATGATCTGGGGTGTGAGAGAGAGAGTGTGTGTGTGTGTGTGTGTGTGTGTGTGTGATAGCCTTATACAAGCTTAAGAAAAAAGAGGAAAAGAAAAAATAGGAAGTTTAGGGACAGTTGTCAGAATAGCTAAAAGTTCAGTCTTCAGAATCAGTCAGAGCTAGATGATTCATTAGCTATGCTTGATAAAATTACCTAATTGCTTTGACACTTGGTTTCCTCATCTGTAAATTGGGATAATAATAACATTTAGCCATAATATTTTATGAAAGGTTAAATGAGTGAAGTATGTTAAGCACTTGGTCTAGTATAAGATGCATGGTTAACACTCAATACACGTTGGCATAATCAGTCAATCAATCAACCAAGCCATCAGTCAGTTAGGGATTGGAGTTCTAAGACTGGGTACCTGGACACTGGTCCCTGTTTCACATAGTTTTGAGACCTCAACAATGTCAGGTTGACCTGTATCTCTATCAGTTTCCCCACCCATGTGGCCATTAAAACTTACCATTGTTAGAAATCGTTTCACTTTTCTTAAATGCCACTTGAGAAAGAAAAGTTAAGGTGAAGTTATCTTTGTAGGAAAGAGGAAGATCTAGAGAGTTCTTAGAGTTATTATTTAAACACAAATTCTATAGCCATAAAATGGCCTGAAACCAGACATTTCTTTTTACAGTTAGAGGTTTTTCTTCAGTTTAGTTTCCCATCTATTCAGTTAAAAAGCATAATTTTTTAGGAAAAAAATATGTGATATTTGTGGAAGGCTATAAGGTCATAATGACATACTGTTCATTTCTGGGCTTTCCAGACCTGTTGATTTATTCACTCTGTTGCAACATCTCTTGGCCTGTAGCTCTTTCACAAAGTATGCTAATGGCAGACAGCACTCTATGGGATGGACTCCAAAATGTAACATCTTTTCTATCAGCCTGCATGCTAGACAGTGGTAAGAGCACCCTGAGAGTGAGAAAAAGAGATGGTCGACAGTGAATTATGACCACCTCCATGTGAAGGGTTATTTTGAGGAGGAGGTTGAGTCAGGTGTACATGGATAAGGGTGAGGGCCTTGAAGTTAGCTTTCTCTGGACCTTGTATCCTGGCATTGCCACTTACCAGCTGTGGGGACTGGACTAAGATACTTCTCTACACCCCAAATTTCTCATCTCTAATATGGGAAAATAATAGTGAAATCCTTGTTGAGAATTAGATGAGTGAATCCTTTTAAAGTGCCTAATGAATTTCTTGATAAATAGAGAGTATTTGCAAAGTTGCTTAATTGTTAACACATCTAGAAAGTGATAACTTGTTCTTTGTTTTCTGGCACAGAATCAGAACAGAGGTGGGGGGATCTAATATTTACTGGCCATCTTTTAGGTTTTAGGAACTTTACTTATTATTTCTTCAAATAGTCCCCCAAATATTGTGTGATACAGATTCTTAGTCCTATTTTACAGATGAGCAAATTGAGACTCAGAGAGGTCAATCCACTTGTTCAGGGTCAACACAATTAGTAAGCTGTAGACTCTAGCTTTAAACTCGATATATGTGACCTTAAGGCCCATGTTTTTTTCTGTTTTTTTTTTTTTTTTTCTCCGTAATTGAATAGCATGTATTGAATGAGACTGGAAAAACCCATCTACCATTATGTACCAAATTGAAGACATAGCTGATAATTTTATTGAATAAACCAATGATAGGGATCATGTAGATGAGTAATGATCCAACCAAAAAAGTGCTTACTTCTCCTTGAAATTGAACAGCCTACCTAGAAAGGTAGTAGAATCGTCTATAAAAATTCTCTAAAACATGGACAGGTGATTTGTCTTTGCCTGTTTTATCACTGGCCTTTGAGGGGACAATGGAAGAAAAAGAACCTCTTGGAATTTCTTCCTTGTCTATTCTATCTTTGCAATATGTTGCAAAAGGCATTTCTGGGAGTAACTCAGTACATAAAACAGTATAATTGAAAGGAGTCAAAAGAAATAACTAACATTTGCACAAGTATTTTAGAACTTCCAGAGCTGCTTGAAACTCATATCAGCTATGGGAAGGAAAGACAGACAAGTAGTATTACTATTTGCTTTACTTTTCATGTAAAAACAGAGGCTCAGAAATTAAAGAATTTACATAATATGCTAAGGGGAATAAGTCACCAAATTCAAACCTGAATCTGTCCAACTCCAAAGCCAGAGCTCTCAACCCAAGACCTCTTTATTTGCTTCATGTATGGTCTCTGGACTAGGAGTACCCGCTTCTCATGGGGGCTTGCCAGGAATGCAGAATCTTTTTTTTTTTAATTTTTTTATTTTTTATAAACATATATTTTTATCCCCAGGGGTACAGGTCTGTGAATCGCCAGGTTTACACACTTCACAGCACTCACCAAAGCACATACCCTCCCCAATGTCCATAACCCAACCCCCTTCTCCCAACCCCCCTCTGCCCAGCAACCCTCAGTTTGTTTTGTGAGATTAAGAGTCACTTATGGTTTGTCTGCCTCCCAATCCCATCTTGTTTCATTGATTCTTCTCCTACCCTCTTAAGCCCCCATGTTGCATCACCACTTCCTCATATCAGGGGGATCATATGATAGTTGTCTTTCTCTGCTTAGTGAAATAAGCAGAATCTTTGATTTCACCTCAGACTCATGGAATCCAACTCTATAGTTTGGTAAGACCACCATATGATTGGAATATTTGAATAATCTTCTCTAAATCGAGCTGATTCTTGGTCAATATACCACTCCCACATTTGTGACATTAGTATTAATCATCTTATCTTGAAAACACAAAGCTGGCCATAAGAAAGCTTTCCACTGAACATTGCCCTCTCTCCACCCTTTATGTAATAGGAAGTGATTTACTTTTAAGCATAAGGCAATCTTGGTTTTATTTTCTCTTGCATGTCTTTGAGTCATGTTTTGGAAGTTTAAAATGACTAAGTTTGGGTGATATGGTAGAGGTTGCTAAGACACAGAGTTTGCTTGACACTGGTGGAAAGGGAGCCCAGGCTACTGGGTATGGAATCAGCAAGTACTCTGCTCCTGCAAAGCATAACCTGGGAGGGAACACAATCCATAGCTGGATTTATCTGAGAACCTTCTCCAGGTTTCAAAGAAGTTATTTCTGGCTCACTTAGAAACAGGATGTACTGAGGCCAGATGCCCTGCGTGAGGGGAACCTCTTCAAATAGTATCTGGCTAGCATCATTCGACCCCAGTAAAACCCAGAAAGCCTGAACTGGTCATCCTTTCCCAATGTCTGCCTGGGATTTCTTTTCTTTAAAGAGCCAGCTGTGTTTCTAAGAAACGTGTGCTGTCCAGATGGGCTCCCTCAGTTAAATAGCACTACCCCTACTCCTGGGAGATGTATCCAAGGATGGCCCAGCAGCCTGCTGGCATTGTGACCCTAGCCAGCAGGCTGTTTTCTTTCCAGAGAGGATGCCTCTCCATCCTCTACCAGATGATGTTGCTGAGTGAGGAAGAGCATGCTTTTGCACATTTTTTGCCCTTCTGTAAAAACAAGGAATTTATGATCATGGTGGTTTGAAAAGAGGGCCTGGGGAATCATTACTGAAAACATAAAAGACTAATTTCCTCCATAAAGTGGCAGCAATAAATGTCCTGTAAATATAGGCCTCCACTGACTCCTTCTTCAAAAGCATATTTTTACCCTCAGTCCAGTAGAGTCTATTTCATGTTTAAGCAGAGTAAATGACATAATCTCAGTGACTACTTTCACACACCCAAAGTGAAGGCATATATACTAAAGCCATGGAGAATAACCTAGGGGGGCACAACTGCTCTGGCTGCTTCCAGTCTGGGAAAGAAGGAAGGGAAGAAGCAACATGAGGAGGAGAGGCTGTCGAAGGAGCAGAGAAGTGTGTGCAAGTCCAGCAAAGTAGCAATGGCATTACCCTCCTGAAATTCTAGGAATCTAGAGGATTCCTCCGATTCAGGGAGGATTTTTCTGATTTTCAAACATCAGGAAAAACAGTATTTTCATAATATCCATTTATGAAAATTAAGCCAAATTAAGCAAGAATGTAAGTTCTGTAGATTCTTGCCATCCCCCAGTGTGTGGATTTGACAAAGTATTTGAAATTGTTTTGGAAAACTTTAAAATTTTCACTTATGTTTTCATGGTCAGCTGATCAATGAACAGATGCTGAGGTTTTGGGATGTTGGGCCGGAAGAGGATCCTTGCTTTTCTGAGCTCTTGAGAGATTTCAGTGGGTCCATGGGGAAGAGATACTTCTCATAGGCCACATCCCTGGGAGGTGAGGGTAGGGAGTGAATGCTTTGCCAGCTTGGTGGACAAGGAGAAGTAAGGAGAAACATGTTTTTTCATTGCCAGTAAGAGGATCTCTATCAGCAGTAATAATGATTTAAAAAAAGAGTTGGCATGGAGAATGTTCAAGATTATTTATCTACACTATGCCAATAAACCTATAAAAATTCTTTCTTCATATTTTGCTTTCTGGGAGTAGGACATAGAGTTGACTAAGGAGTTCCATATTGGGATTACCCAGGGAACTAGGCTCTGGATGTTGGTTGTTGGGTTAGGGGACATAAAATGGCAGATAAACTGCTGCTGCTGTTGTCATCTCTACGTCACCTGGCTATAAATTCCACTTGATAAGCAAAATGACACAGGGTTGGGAAGAAACAGCTAAGACTAAGTACTGTGGAGTCAGACATGCTGGGTTCAAATCTTGGTCCCATCTGGGTGACATTAGGAGAGACATTTACTTTGCCAGTGCTTTAGATTCCTCATTTGTAAAGTGGGGCTAATCACAGGGTTGGTGTGAGTTAAGGAGTCAATATTTGCAAATGACTTACAACAGTGCCTGGCACATTGTAACTTCATAGGCTATTGAAGCTGGCTTCATATACATGTAGGCTAATAAGTTATTATTGGCTAATAAGTTATGATGGGTAATATAATATACAATGAGTTATTTACAAGTTATGTATCCTACTTGCTATGCATCATCTACAGGAGAATACCTCTTATAATAAATGGGATGTGTTTTTTTCCACACATAATTTGGAGGCATTGATGACACAGATTGTGTTTATTTTTTAATTTACTTTTTAAAAAAGGTTTTATTTATTTATTTGACAGAGAGAGAGATCACAAGTAGGCAGAGTCAGGCAGAGAGAGAGGGGGAAGCAGGCTCCCTGCTGAGCAGAGAGACTGACATGGGGCTCGATCCCAGGACCCTGAGATCATGACCTGAGCCAAAGACAGTGGCTTAACCCACTGAGCCACCCAGGTACCCTTATTTTTTAACCAATGACAAACACATTTTTTAGATGAATCAATGACTGATAATATGATTCTGGAAAATTGGCTTCTTCCTCCCTTACTCTATCATACTTGTGCTTTTAAGGTGACACGACTTGAAATGACTATGGATCAGGCATGTCCTACTTCATGGGTTTTATGGTGACTGTTCTTAAATTCCTGATGCTTGAATTTTGATTTCTTCTACTTTCCAATTTTCTAATGTCCAAACTATGATCTGTCCTCTTCTCTAGGTGCCTTCATTCATGGGCACTCTTCCAGCTGTCTTGCAGATTGTCCTTGCCCTGTGGGAGTCACGTTTCCTCTTTCCACAGTGGGAACACGTCTTAGCCTCCACATTCTTTGTCACTATCTTTTTCCTCTTCTTCCTCTGTGACTCCCTGAGGCTGGAGTCTTGCTTGGTCTCCTGTGTTCTTGCAGGAGGAATCTCTGAAAGACTGTCTCTGAGAGATATATGAGATGTTAAGAGGTGAAGTAGGGCCGAACCAGGCATGGTGGAGGTTAGTTCGATGCTGGGGCAAGTTAGTTTCCTTTCAGGAACTGCCACACCCACACTTGCTTCTAGGTGTGAAGGAGGGAGAGATAAGCCTGCCACTCTGGAGTCCTGGGAAACAGGTTGTGTTAGTGTTAACAAAGGTTTCTAACTGTTCTTAGGATTATAAGGGGTTAAATAAAGCGTAGGAGATGTCCCTCAGCTGCAAGAATGTAAACAATCACAAAACTGTTTTGTTAAGAATGAAAACAATTAGTAAAATCATGTTCTAAATTATTAGTCATGGTCTATAAGAATAATAGGAGCTTAGAGTTGGAGTGAGGGCTGGTGACTTCAAAGAGAATGAGATTTGAAGGATGAACTTGATTTAGGTACGGGGACTTGGGTGGAGAAGAAGAAATGTTCTAGGTGACAATGGAATGTGTAGAGTGTTTAGAACAGTGTCCCTGCTGGTCTGAAGGGCTCCAGGGGGTGTGAATGGTTATAATAATAGCAAAAACTACTTAGAGAAATATAGTACTTCCCTGTTTCCTAGAAAATTCACATGCAGTATCTACTTGGAAATGGAATTGATTCAGTTGGAGATCACAGAGTTGTGCTTAAGTGAGATCACAGATCTTGAAGAAGTGGAGAGCTCTGCCTATCCCCAGGGGGGTCAGGAGATTGGTCTGTCTGGGTCTCTTACCTTGAATTAATGGATTTTTCACCAGGAGGGACTGGTCCTAGTTGAACTATTCTTTAGTTATCTAGGATTCCAGACTCAGTTTATTGGCTCTATGTTTCTTTTTCCCTTCCAATGGATAACCCAGACTTCCTTTTGCTTTGCTTCCGGTAACTCACCTTGAGTCCAAATGTGAGCTCTTGTGGAGAATAGCAAAGAGCTGTACCAGTGCTTTTTCTTTTACTTGCTTATAAAGAAGATAGGCCCATCTTTTTATAGACCATTGGAAAAAATGAACACTTTTCTTTTTCTAGGTAGAATCACCTGCTAGTATAATGGGGCCTTTTTAAAGAAAAAAAAAAGAAAGAAAGAAATGCATGTATTAGTTTAACTCCATGCGTTATTATTAGCCATCATTTTCAACTTCTCAGAGTGCTGTCACCCACCCCTGAGGACCTTCATTGGGCTGATATTGGCACTGATTCAGATTACATTAGTGTAAATTTGGGTTTTCCACTGCCTGCTGCTTAATAACTATCAGCAGTTCTGTCCCCATAGTATCATTAGCACCTTCTTCCTCCAGGTGCTGACTAGGGGCTGCAGAAAGCCCCCAAGCCTACAGCAATTTACACCTATTGACTCTCCCTGCAGCTAATTCATCTTCATGATCTGTCAAATTCTTCACTCAACTCTTAACTATCTCACTACTCTTATGGAGTTGGCTTGTCCAGAATCCATTGATTTTTGAGATTTGTAATAAGGTTAGGGAGGCAAGGGGACTTTGCAGACCATCTTGTTGACATCTGCTTTCTGGATGATATAAGTGAAGGCCAAAGAAGTTAAGTGATTTCTCTAAAGTCACACAAGAGGGAGTAGAAGCAGAGCTGGGCCTATACTCTCTTTGTTCGCCCTAATCCTCATTGCATATTCTTCCAATTGCCTTGACCATAGCTTGGGACTCTGCAGGTACTTCCCTGACCCAGTCAGCTCTTGGACATGTGATCCCATGAGATGGAGGCCACAGCATTGAAGGATAGTCTCTAGATTGAACTGTCACATTTTATTTTTTTATTTTTATTTTATTTTTTGAACTGTCACATTTTAAAAAAGCTACCATCAATGGTTGTATAAATTTTTATAATGTTGTATCATGTGTTATCCTCACCAGACTGTACACATATTAATATTTTTAAAGAATTTATTTATTTATTTGACAGAGAGAGATAGTGGAAGAGGGAACACAAGCAAGGGAGTGGGAGAGGGAGAAGCAGGCTTCCTGCTGAGCAAGGATCCCGATGTGGGGCATGATCCCAGGATCCTGGGATCATGACTCAAGCTGAAGGCAGACGCTTAACTGACTGAGCCACCCAGGTGCCCCCACATATTAAATTTCTATAGAGTATGTTTATTTTATCATAATGGGTAAAACAGTCAGTCTTTACTTTTTCTTTCCTTTTTTCTCTGCATCTGGTCAGTCATCAGTCCAGCTGAGCACTGACCTTTGAAAGTATTTCTCAGATTCTTTCTCAGTTCCTGCTCTAAAATTTCCCTCCTATTTCAGATCCCGTGACTGCAGTATTGTCTTAGCTGGTATCCCTGAACCCTCCACTCTTGACCCCATAAATCTGTCTTCCATACTCATTCCAGAGTTATGGTTTAAAACCAGTGCTGTTCTTTCACAGCATATCTTATAGGTGATGACTTCCCACTTAGAGAAGAGTCTCCAAATGAGGTTACACAGACTCACAAAAGGGTACATGTGCATGGATGGATTTTAGTTTACTTGTTTATTTTTTACTTATTTATTTTTTAAAGGACTTATTTACTTATTTAGAGAGAGAGAGAGCATGAAGGGGAGGGGCAGAGGGAGAGGGAGAGAGAATCTTAAGCAGACTCCCTGCTGAGCATGGAGCCTGCTGCGAGGCTTGGTCTCATGACCCTAATATCATGATCTGAGCCAATATCAGGAGTTGGACACATCAACTAAGCTACCCAGACACCCTGAATGGATTTAAAAAAAAATCAGTTTCTAGGTATTTAATATACAAATGAGCCTGCAATCACAAGATTCTTCTACCTCTTATAAAAGAAAGATAGTTTTTTTTTTTTTTTTTTTTTTTTTTTACCCACCCTGAATCTTACTTTGGTACATTGTCCTAAGATGTAAAAACCTCTGAAGATCAAATAAAGGAAAAAATTGAAATATTGGTTTTTAGAAAAGACTTCCTTTAATGGTTAATCACTGTATTTTCATCATCAGCTGTAACAGTAGAAGGCTAATGATGTTAACTCTTCTGAAGGAAACTGGAAAGCATGGGGGCTATCACATTTTCCCAGACAATAGTATACAAACTAAGGATGCATATTTTATGTGATTTGTTTCAGATTTAGTATGCTTTATCAACAGGGTAGTTAAAAATCTATTTATCAAATCATAAAGTATAATTTTTGTTTCATAAATAGTCATTTCTCATTTCATTTTATATGATGTTTAACATTTTCTATGTCCTTTTATTTAAAAAATAAATCTATGTTGAAAAGTTTAAATATGTGTGAGGGGCAATATGGATTTTTCTTTCCACAAATTTTTATTGTGACAAAATTTTAAACCCAAAGACTTCAAAGAATGATATAGAGGTACTTGGGAAGATCAATCATTAAGCACCCACCTTCAGCTCAGATCTTGATCCTGGGGTTCTGGGATCAAGCCCTGCAATTCAAACTAAATTGCAGACATGAGGCGCACAGTTTTTAAGTTATTTTAGTGGGTATATAAACAGATAAAGTTTGAAGGCCATGGAATCATGAAGAGAGACCAAACTCTTTAGCTGACTATCCATGGAGGGCAGGACTGAGCCTTTGGCAGACAGTGGTTTTCTTGTGCTTCTCTTTTGTGCTTTTTTTCTTGGCATTTGCTGCATCCAGTGCTCCAGTAACATGAAGCTGGTTGAAGTTCCTCTGCACCAAGCTGATTAATAACTCTGTTGTGGTAACATAGACTGTTCTCTCTGCCTGCGGTTTCTTCCCTGCCTCCAGGCTTCCCTGTCTCACGTCAGTGTATTCTTTAGGACTCAGCCCATGGGGTACCTTCTACATCATAGAGGCTTAAAAAAAATTAGTAAAAGCTTGTTGAATTCTATTGAATATGGTACGTTGAAAATTGTTTCCTGTGTGACATATCAGATGATCCAAGAGTAAAACATTTCCCTTAAAGTTTTTTGGTGCGTCTTTTATATTTTGTTCCAGTGTATTTCTCCTCTTTCTCTTATTAGCATGTAAGAATTACCCATGGCCTGAATCCCTTGTAATTAATATTTGTATTTAATTAAATATATTAATTATTATTAAATATATTTAACATGTTTGTATTGTATATTGTTATGTTCCTGGTCTTTTTTGGGAAGGGAATCCAAAGTCCAGGTCCCATCAACACCAACTGTGTGGCTTTCCAAGGTCACTTTATCTTGCTGGATCTTAGTTTGCTTATCTATTAAATGGAGGTAGAAATACCTGCTCTACCTAGCTCATGAGTATTTCTTGAGTATCAGATATATGTGAAATCATGTTTCCAAGTTTTTGGAAATAGGAAGTGGTAGATGAGTGTATGATAGTCCAGGTGTTTACATGCCATATGCCAGGAGGAGACATTGCTGCTGAGGGTCAGGGGTTTGGACACCATGGTTTTGTTCATCAGCCTGTACAATCATTCTGGCCACCACTTCACCTCTCTTTTCTTCTCAGTTCTCCTACATGGTGGCCCTTTTCTGTCTAAGCTTAGTGCCAGCTGAATCCCGCGTGAGAGTCCTCCATATCCATGAACCTGTAGACAAATGACAGGTGAGAGATGGCAGAGAAGAGTGTGGAGGACTCTGATCATAACCAAATTTGGGCCTCAGTGAGAAGTTGGTGACAGTGAACCATATCCTAGAGATAAGAACAGATCAAACAGATCAAAGATATAAATCCTGGTATCAGTTAGGATTCTCTCAGTACAAGTAACAGAAATGTGGAGCACCTGGCCGAAGTGGTAAGAACATTTATTTTCTCATACAGCATAAAGTGGAGAGGAGGGACTCCAGGGTGGGTTAGTTCATTGGTGAAGTTGTGAGTCCGCCTTCTTATATTTCCTGCTCTACAAGGAGCTCCAAGTATCAAATCCCGACAAGATGATATCACAGAAAGGGAAAATAATGGTCTCTTCTGTTGCTCCAAGTCCTGAAATATCATTGGCCAGAATTGTGTCACATGTTCATTCTTGAACAAACCACTGGTTGGGGGAGGGCTGAGGCAACTTGAAAGGCTGGGCCAATCAGAATCCACTCCTGTGGGTCTGGATGAGGCAGCTTGTGTTAAGGGTCAGAGCTACTTGAACATAACAGGAAGGAAGAGGACAGATGTAGGAGAGTTAACCAACAGTATCTGCTAAACCTCCTCTCTCTCTAAATTGGCGAGTAACCTGAGGGTAATTGAGGAGATTCATACTGCCTAAGCTTGGTTTGGGGTTTGGACTAATTGGTGCACGTATGTTTTGCTAGTCTATTTTTTTCTTCCCTCCTTTCCTCTGTCCTTACCCTCTTCTTCCTTTCTCTCTGTTTCTCTCTCCTTCTTTCTCGCTCCCTCTCTCTTTCTTTCTTTCTGCCTCCCTCTCTTTTCTCCTTTGCCTCCTCTTCCTTCTTCTATGGCTGGGCATTTTAACCAATTATTGGTGTTTTAGTTACCAAATAACTAATCTCTGCAATTTCATCAATTTGAGTTATCCTTTCATTTTATCATCTTAAAATATTTCTCCTTCAGTCTGCTCTCTCAGATTTCTCAAAATTAATGTCTGTCCCCTATGTACTTCCATACCATGTTTTGATAACTCTCAATATAGACTCCCTTCTGCAAAGCTATTTTGGTTTTCCCAGTGCATAGTGAACAAATAAAGCTCAGGGGTTATCTATTCTCATTTCATTTCCCTGAGAACCTTTCCACTGTTTCATATGTAGCAAGTGCTTAATAAATGAGTTCATTTGAGAAAAGGGCTTGTGTCTGTGGCCTCTTGTAGATGTGGTCAAGAAGTAGTCTCTTCTTTCTGTTTTAAATGAACTTAACCATGATATTGGTTACTTTGCTTCTAGAGGCTTTTGTCAAAGGCTTTTTTTCTTTTTTATTTATTAGCCTACAACTCTTCTAAGGATTAAAAACCAAAAAATTAAAATGCTCTGTTATTTTCTTTGGCCTAAGGGGAGATTATCTTCATTCATCCCTTTCTAACAGTGCGTTTCAACCAGATCCATCCTTCATGATAGTCTCCTCCAGTGGCTCTAGGCTCCAGTTTCTTAAAAAGTTTTCTTTGAGATGAAAACAACCATTTTCTTTAGTTTGGGTGTTGTTTTACTGCTTCCTTTTCTGTTTTTCTCTCATTGAAGAGTGGTCTCCCTTGCAGGAGTTAGGGCTACCTTGACTCAAAAGGCAGTGACACATGTCAGTGGAAAAGTTTTCCATTTCTGTTTGTTTTAGCTTCTGTTTTCTTCAGACTGCTCATGACTGCAAGCACTTGACACCTGATATATCCTTTCCACGTAAAGATTTGGTTTGTGATATAGTGGAAGAGTAATGGATTTATTATGGGGCCCTAGAGGATCAGGAGGGTCCTTTGAACTGGTATGTTTTTTGATCCTAAAATTTGGTCAGTACCTGTTGAGTTCATTCTTTCTTGGAATGTAGCCTCATTCTTTTCTTGGCTGGACACTCCTATAGGTCATATGGAAGAAAAAGGAAGAAACAGAGAGAGGAAGTTATATTCCTTGATACCCTAACATAGTGTGCTCTGCATAGAAAGTGTACATAATGGTTAGGTTCAGAGATTAATCCAGAAAATTCTTCTTAATCCATAAAATACCTAAAATTGTAAAGTATCCCCAAACAGTGTAAAACGATAGTTATGGAATGCTTTTGTGTATAGTATGTGTATAGTACTTATATAGTACTTTATTTGACCTTAATAATACTGTATGCTATATTACTATCCCCTTTTATGGATGAGGAACTTCCTAGCTCACAGTATCCAGCACATAGTACGTGTTCATTAAATGTCTACTGGATAAATAAGCGATCAGAGATAGTATGGTCAGTGTCACATGGTATGTGATGAAGCTGTGCCTTTCACAGTTCTTCAAAGTGTCCATTCTGTCCAGGGATCTTGCCATCTCCATATTTTTCATGCTTGCTCATGGAAAGACTTCAGTGTTGGAGGGGAGCCAATGAATCGACTGTGTCTGGGGATACAGCCTGAATTTGTTCTGTGAGAGATTTCTTAGAGAAATTTCTTAGATAAAATAGTTATTGACTTAAAATTGTATTTTTCCCCCAAATAAATGTAGACATATTTTTTGGGAAAATCAACTCAAACAGTACAAATTTATATAAAGAAATCATGGTAAACTGCCATTTATAGTTTTTGTGCACCTGCAGGTTTTATTTTAAAGGTTCATGTGAATTTAACCTTCCATCTCATATACCATCTACATGTCATGTTTGAAAATACTTATCAAGTACAACAGATTCAGGGAAGACATCCATGTGTATCCCATGACTCTAGAGTCTTGGTACTTTGTGGCTTGTTCCTGTGGGGACAGAGAGTATCTTGTTTTGAGATCAATGGAGTTCTGCTACTGCTTCTGCTTCTCAGGATTGAACATGGATTATGAAGGCCAGTCTGGAATTAACTATAAAAAGGACACTGTTCTTACAGGAAAATATATATATTCAGTTCTCAAGAAATGAATGTTTAGAACACTAGCTGGGGACTCTGAGTCTGTGAGGTTATTGTTGATCTTAGAGTAATTTTTTTTTTCATTTAATTTTATATTTTATTTTATTTCTTTTCAGTGTTCCAGCCTTCATTGTTTATGCACCACACCCATTGCTCCATGTAATACATGCCCTCCGTAATACCCACCACCAGGCTCACCCAATACCTCACCCCCACCCCTCCAAAACCCTCAGTTGGTTTATCAGAGTCCCCAGTCTCTCATGGTTTGTCTCCCCTTCCAATTTCCACCAACTCACTTCTCTGTTCCATCTCTCAATGTCCTCCATGTTATTCCTTATGCTCCACAAGTAGTGAAATTTTTGTGAATTCAGATTCCACAGGCAAGCTATAAATTCCAACTTTCCTACCTGTCTCTCACTGACCATCTCTGAAGATCAGAAGAGTAAGCATGTTGGTGGTGCCTTGTGATGTCCATAACACCACAGGCTCATGGCTCTGAAAGCTGCATGCTACCATTCCATGCCTTGATTCTCTTACCAAACCTCTCCTTCAGCTTCTTTGAGTTTGAATCAGCTTTGGTGATTCCACCCTCATCTTCTTCTGCCTGCAACTGCCTTTAAGGTAGAAGGTAAAGTTTTACAGAAAGCAAAGAGGGTTATTCTTAGCTGTTTTCAGTCACAGTCGTGTGGTCAGAACAAGAGGCTCTGGCTTTGAGTCAGGAGCCAGTGAAAAGGAGCTTCCTCCTTTTCTCCCCACTTTGTTCTTACCTGCTCTAGCTGAGAGTCAGCTTCTGAGGACAGAGCTCACATTTTCTCATCCCTCATTTCCCCCACATCATCCCTCAAACCGCATGTAGCAAATGGATGGTCTGACTTCACTGGGAGAGGAAACCACTCTTATTTAGATTTTGAAAGGGGTGGAGGGAGTGGGAAATAAATTGAGAAACATCCCCTCATTCCTGACTCAAGAAGATAAGTATTGTGCTCATGATGGAATTTTGGATAATTCCCCTGCTTGATTATGTTCCTGCAGATTTCAGGAAATGGCTTATTTGTCTAGTCAGAGCCTCCCTATTGTGTTAGGCCCATCACCCAGGCATGACTTGGATGATTAAAAGCAGCACATGTACCAGGTCAACAATAATACAGCTCTTCTAAAAATATGCATGCATCCACTATGGTGTCATTGTATTGGGAGCCAGGAAAATGAACTCGACTCCCAGGAGAAATAAAAGGGAAAAAGAATCAACAGTGTGATTATAACTCAGTTTCCTGTTAGTCCCTCTTGTATGCTTTAGTTTCTGGCAAATATTTTTCCTTCTTTACACTGTCTTGGTGCTTTTCATTAAGAAAAGCCAGTACCTGCTGAATGGTGGTCCTGTGATCAGAAGAGTACAATTTCCTCTCATCTGTTTTACAAGGAAGCTGTTGAAGTCAGGATAATTTGTGTTTAAATTAAGATGTCAGTGACAGACATGAGAAAGTATTTAACTAATGTAATGACCTTCTGTTAATAAGGGGAAATATGACCTAAGAGTCATTGGAAGAAGCTACCTGAAACATAGTGAAGTCCACTAAGCAAGCTGGCTCAGAAATAATTACTGAACTGGAAGGAGAAGAGTCAAGAGTACATCTAACATTCACTGAGCACTTAGTACATGTGAGGCACTGGATTTATTTAAGGATAAAGTAAACCATTAAAGTTAACCATTAAGTCTGTAACTCATCCTGTGAGGGAGGCACTTTATAGATTAAGAACCTGATACTTAGGATAGTTCAATGACTTGCCCAAATCACATAGCTTAAAAGAGAACAGAGTTGAGTTCTGTCTTACTATTCCCATTATAACACATAGAAAGGCAAGTGTTATTTTAGTATTTGTGATAAACTTGAACATATATAGACAAATTTTATGTGATGTAATTTGAGGATTCACAGGAGAAGCCATGTTACAAAATACCTTTTCTATTTTTCCAGTTTTAGTATTAACTCTGGCTTAAATGTTAACTTTAAAATAACTGGTGAAAAAAAAAAGGCCTTGATGATTTGAAGTTTGATGCTTAGTGCTCTTTTAAGAAAAGACTAGATCTTGAGAAAATTAGTAGCTGACAATAGGCTGTGATGGGGTGTGAAGATGGTTGGTATTGGCAAGGCTGTGCCAACCAGTGATAAGCAGGGGAAGGGACCAGCCATGTCACTTCACTTAGCCCCTGGAAGTCACAGTAAATCTGTAAGAAACATGGAGGTAGAAGTTTTATAACTACTTATCACGAAATTCCAGGAGCTCAGAGTCCTCAAAGATGTGCCTTAAATGCTGACAAAAAGAGTTGAGAATTTTTCCCACTAGGTGCTCAGACTAAGTGTGTTGGTGGAAATGGAAGACAGGGTTAGGGTGAGCTCACCCTTTCTCCTAAAGCCCTCTTCTGAATTCCCCAGTGTCTGTCACCAGTACTCTTCCAGCCACCTTCAGGTCCAGAATTCTAATCACTTTTTTCTCCTGGTCTATCACTTGCTCCCTCCCCCAGTAAGCTCAGGCACGTGTGCATGTGGTGGGGTGCGTGCACGCATGTGCATGCATGCACACACACACACACTCCTTCTTTGCCAGTGATACTTTGAGATCTACTAGAATTTTGTAAAAGTGGCTAGAAATGGCTTTCTTCAGATTTTCTAATACACATTTAGCACTAAAGTGTCTGTAGGTGGCACTCTTAGCTCTAATCACAATTCTCCCAACAGAAATTTAAGCTGGCTGTGGATAAAATACAGCTGAAAGCTCAGTTTGGCCAGTTGGCTCTAGGACAATGAGGCCAAAGTAGGGCTCAGTATCCCATTGGCACCCAGAGGGGATTTCATCAACCAGTTGGTATTCCTTCAGGCTAGACTTCCTTCACCTAATCTCATTTATCAATATAGCCTCTTCTGCTCCCAATTTCTGAATCATTAGTTAACAGCTGTGTGTTATTGTGGTTTAATCTTAGGGCTCACCCTACTAAGCTATCCCTTGGTAGAAATTCCTCAGTGTTCTAATACACTGTGATTGTGGTTTCCCAAGGAGATCCTATAGGTGGGGCTGCAACCCCTTGGGTACACCTCCCTCTCTGAGAAAAAAGTTGAGTAAGCACAATCACTATGGATCTGTACCATGCTCCTGATGCCATTGGTGACTTAGTGGAGTTTCTAAGCCAAATCTTGTGGAGAGTAGCTCTCCACCTCCCTTTTAAAAACCAACCAACCAACAAGCAAACAGCAACAAGGAACCTCAGAAAGGAGAGAGGGGGAAAATCCTCAATTCTCTCAACTGCCTTTGTGGTTCAAATAGAAGCAGGGAATGCTGTAAATGTTCTGACAAGGACTGAAAGTATTTTTATGTTGACAGATGCACATGTGGGAACCACCTGTGGCACCACTTTTGAAGGAAGACTCCCAGTTGCCCAGGTCATTAAAGCCAGGTGTTCTTTCTTGCTTGAGTCTTAATCTACATTTGGGGAGAAACCTTATATTCTGCTCAGACCTGCAGACCTGTAAGAAAAGGATTATGATTTTCTGGAAAGAAAGACTATCCAGGTTTCCAGGGTTTTTTTTTTTTTTTTTTTTTTTAAGCCTGGTGTTTATTGTGAGCTGATGTCATATTGTTAGGTGATGTCAATGGATGTGGCTTAGACCCCTAGTTCTGCTTCTGTGAGCCCAGAAGACCTGGAAATGACCGTTAGAGTTTACAAACTGCCAGAGGCCCAGTGGTCCAATTTGGGGCAAGTAACTGGAATACTGAGCAAGATGATGCATAACAAGAGAGAGTAGTATTGTGAATTCAAGTTCAACACAGGAAAAAAAAATGAACATTTCTTCTCCATACCTTTCACTGTTCTGATTGTTTTGTTTCCGTTTATGCTACTAGCATTTCCCCAAGGCCATACATCTCAATTTCCTGTATCCTCGTTCACCTTCATCTTTTTTATCTGATCAGCAGGCATATCTTGACAGCTTTATTTTGTCCTGTAAATGTGTGCGTGTGTACACACACACACACACACACTCACACACATCCCTTTCCAATCCCCATCATCACCACTCTAGTGCAGGCCCTTCTTAAATGTCTTTTCATGTCAAATATCTCTGCCAGTCCGTGGCACTCACCGCTATGAGACTGATGGTCTGGTCAAGTTACTTACCTCCTCATAAGTTTTTGGTGGCTACACATGAGACAGTAAAGCCCAGACTCTTCTTAAGAAATGTATCATAGTTAATTCATTTTTTCCTTTCAGAATTTTTTCCATTCAGATGAATGGAATACAAGGTCTTTGGTGTTGCTTCATTATTTGGTGTTCTAGCTATACTCCCTGTAGCAGATTCTATTAGTGGCTCTCCTTTGTAGGATCATCTACAGCTTCAGTAGACCATTCACTCTACACCAAAAAGGCTTCTTGTCTCAACCCCTCATGTCTCATTACCTGAGGGCTTTCCAAGCTGCAGGAACATGCTTAGCTGTAAGTGCTATGGAGTTAACATCCCTGAAAGATTAACGCTCAACCATTGAGAGAAGGGAATTGGTGGAAAGCTATCTCAGCTTCCTTGTCACTTGTGAGGACAATTCTGACCAATGTTCTACATGGTCTTTCAGTAGGTCTTTAGATGGAACATGTTCCAGTTGTCCACAGTGACAAATGATAAGGACACCCTTCATTGTCTTTCCCTCCCAGTCCTGGCTGGCTTCACTACTCCTCTCCTGAGTTTCCTGGAATCACTCCAAATTAAGCTATACATATATTTTTAATTATTAATTTTTTATTTTTTATAAACATATATTTTTATCCCCAGGGGTACAGGTCTGTGAATCACCAGGTTTACACACTTCACAGCACTCACCAAAGCACATACCCTCCCCAATGTCCATAATCCCACCCCCTTCTCCCAAACCCCCTCCCCCCAGCAACCCTCAGTTTGTTTTGTGAGATTAAGAGTCACTTATGTTTTGTCTCCCTCCCAATCCCATCTTGTTTCATTTATTCTTCTCCTACCCACTTAAGCCCCCATGTTGCATCACCACTTCCTCATATCAGGGAGATCATATGATAGTTGTCTTTCTCTGCTTGACTTATTTCGCTAAACATGATACGCTCAAGTTCCATCCATGTTGCCGCAAATGGCAAGATTTCATTTCTTTTGATGGCTGCATAGTATTCCATTGCGTATATATACCACACCTTCTTGATCCATTCATCTCTTGATGGACATCTAGGTACTTTCCATAGTTTGGCTATTGTGGACATTGCTGCTATAAACATTCAGGTGCACGTGCCCCTTTGGATCACTACGTTTGTATCTTTAGGGTAAATACCCAATAGTGCAATTGCTGGGTCATAGGGCAGTTCTATTTTCAACATTTTGAGGAACCTCCATGCTGTTTTCCAGAGTGGCTGCACCAGCTTGCATTCCCACCAACAGTGTAGGAGGGTTCCCCTTTCTCCGCATCCTCGCCAGCAGCTGTCATTTCCTGACTTGTTGATTTTAGCCATTCTGACTGGTGTGAGGTGATATCTCATTGTGGTTTTGATTTGTATTTCCCTGAGGCCGAGTGATATGGAGCACTTTTTCATGTGTCTGTTGGCCATCTGGATGTCTTCTTTGCAGAAATGTCTGTTCATGTCCTCTGCCCATTTCTTGATGGGATTATTTGTTCTTTGGGTGTTGAGTTTGATAAGTTCTTTATAGATTCTGGACACTAGTCCTTTATCTGATATGTTGTTTGCAAATAACTTCTCCCATTCTGTCAGTTGTCTTTTGATTTTGTTAACTGTTTCCTTTGCTGTGCACAAGCTTTTGATCTTGATGAAATCCCAATAGTTCATTTTTTCCTTGCGTCCCTTGACTTTTGCGTTGTTCCTAGGAAGATGTTGCTGCGGCAGAGGTCAAAGAGGTTGCTGCCTGTGTTCTCCTCAAGGATTTTGATGGATTCCTTTCGCACATTGAGGTCCTTCATCCATTTTGAGTCTATTTTTGTGTGTGGTGTAAGGAAATGGTCCAATTTCATTTTTCTGCATGTGGCTGTCCAATTTTCCCAGCACCATTTATTGAAGAGGCTGTCTTTTTTCCATTGGACATTCTTTCCTGCTTTGTCGAAGATTAGTTGACCAAAGAGTTGAGGGTCTATTTCTGGGCTCTCTATTCTGTTCCATTGATCTATGTGTCTGTTTTTGTGCCAGTTCCATGCTGTCTTGATGATGACAGCTTTGTAATAGAGCTTGAAGTCCGGAATTGTGATGCCACCAACGTTGGCATTCTTTTTCAATATCCCTTTGGCTACTCGAGGTCTTTTCTGGTTCCATATAAATTTTAGAATTATTTGTTCCATTTCTTTGAAAAAGATGGATGGTACTTGGATAGGAATTGCATTAAATGTGTAGATTGCTTTAGGTAGCATAGACATTTTCACAATATTTATTCTTCCAATCCAGGAGCATGGAACATTTTTCCATTTCTTTGTGTCTTCCTCAATTTCTTTCATGAGTACTTTATAGTTTTCTGAGTATAGATTCTGTGTCTCTTTGGTTAGGTTTATTCCTAGGTATCTTATGGTTTTGGGTGCAATTGTAAATGGGATGGACTCCTTAATTTCTCTTTCTTCTGTCTTGCTGTTGGTGTAGAGAAATGCAACTGATTTCTATGCATTGATTTTATATCCTGACACTTTACTGAATTCCTGTACACGTTCTAGCAGTTTTGGAGTGGAGTCTTTTGGGTTTTCCACATATAGTATCATATCATCTGCAAAGAGTGATAATTTGACTTCTTCTTTGCTGATTTGGATGCCTTTAATTTCCTTTTGTTGTCTGATTGCTGAGGCTAGGACCTCTAGTACTATGTTGAATAGCAGTGGTGATGATGGACATCCCTGCCGTGTTCCTGACCTTAGTGAAAAAGCTTTCAGTTTTTCTCAATTGAGAATGATATTTGCGGTAGGTTTTTCATAGATGGCTTTGATGATATTGAGGTATGTGCCCTCTCTCCCTACACTTTGAAGAGTTTTGATCAGGAAGGGATGCTGTACTTTGTCAAATGCTTTTTCAGCATCTATTGAGAGTATCATATGGTTCTTGTTCTTTCTTTTATTGATGTGTTGTATCACATTGACTGATTTGCGGATGTTGAACCAACCTTGCAGCCCTGGAATAAATCCCACTTGGTCGTGGTGAATAATCCTTTTAATGTACTGTTGAATCCTATTGGCTAGTATTTTGTTGAGTATTATCGCATCTGCGTTCATCAAGGATATTGGTCTATAGCTCTCTATTTTTGGCGGGATCCTTGTCTGGTTTTGGGATCAATGTGATGCTGGCCTCATAAAATGTGCTTGGAAGTTTTCCTTCCATTTCTATTTTTTGGAACAGTTTCAGGAGAATAGGAATTAGTTCTTCTTTAAATGTTTGGTAGAATTACCCCGGGAAGCCATCTGGCCCTGGGCTTTTGTTTGTTTGGAGATTTTTAATAACTGTTTCAATCTCCTTATTGGTTATGGGTCTGTTCAGGCTTTCTAGTTCTTCCTGGTTCAGTTGTGGTAGTTTATATGTTTCTAGGAATGCATCCATTTCTTCCAGATTGTCAAATTTATTGGCGTAGAGTTGCTTATAGTAAGTTCTTATAATAGTTTGTATTTCTTTGGTTTTAGTTGTGATCTCTCCTCTTTCATTCATGATTTTATTTATTTGGGTCCTTTCTCTTTTCTTTTTGATAAGTCGGGCCCGGGGTTTATCAATTTTATTAATTCTTTCAAAGAACCAGCTCCTAGTTTCGTTGATTTGTTCTATTTTTTTTTGGTTTCTATTTCATTGATTTCTGCTCTGATCTTTATGATTTCTCTTCTCCTGCTGGGCTTAGGGTTTCTTTCTTGTTCTTTCTCCAGCTCCTTTAGGTGTAGGGTTAGGTTGTGTACCTGAGACCTTTCTTGTTTCTTGAGAACGGCTTGTATCGCCAAATATTTTCCTCTCAGGACTGCCTTTGTTGTGTCCCACAGGTTTTGAACCATTGTATTTTCATTATCATTTGTTTCCATTATTTTTTTCAATTCTTCTTTAATTTCCCGGTTGACCCATTCATTATTTAGAAGAATGCTGTTTAGTTTCCATGTATTTGGGTTCTTTTCAAACTTCCTTTTGTGGTTGAGTTCTAGCTTTAGAGCATTGTGGTCTGAAAATATGCAGGGAATTATCCCAATCTTTTGATACTGGTTGAGTCCTGATTTAGGACCGAGGATGTGATCTATTCTGGAGAATGTTCCATGTGCACTAGAGAAGAATGTGTATTCTGTTGCTTTGGGATGAAATGTTCTGAATATATCTGTGATGTCCATCTGGTCCAGTGTGTCGTTTAAGGCCCTTATTTCCTTGCTGATCTTTTGCTTGGATGATCTGTCCATTTCAGTGAGGGGAGTGTTAAAGTCCCCTACTATTATTGTATTATTGTTGATGTGTTTCTTTGATTTTGTTATTTATTGGTTTATATAGTTGGCTGCTCCCACGTTGGGGGCATAGATATTTAAAATTGTTAGATCTTCTTGTTGGACAGACCCTTTGAGTATGATATAGTGTCCTTCCTCATCTCTTATTATAGTCTTTGGCTTAAAATCTAATTGATCTGATATAAAGATTGCCACTCCTGCTTTCTTCTGATGTCCATTAGCATGGTAAATTTTTTCCACCCTCTCACTTTAAATCTGGAGGTGTCTTCGGGCTTAAAATGAGTTTCTTGGAGGCAACATATAGATGGGTTTTGCTTTTTTATCCATTCTGATACCCTGTGTCTACTGACAGGGGCATTTAGCCCATTAATATTCAGGGTAACTATTGAGAGATCTGAATTTAAAGCCATTGTATTGCCTGTAAGGTGACTGTTACTGTATATGGTCTCTGTTCCTTTCTGATCTACCACTTGTAGGCTCTCTCTTTGCTTAGAAGACCCCTTTCAATATTTCCTGTAGAGCTGGTTTGGTATTTGCAAATTCTTTCAGATTTTGTTTGTCCTGGAAGCTTTTAATCTCTCCCGCTATTTTCAATGATAGCCTAGCTGGATATAGTATTCTTGGCTGCATGTTTTTCTCGTTTAGTGCTCTGAAAATATCATGCCAGCTCTTTCTGGCCTGCCAGGTCTCTGTGGCTAAGTCCACTGCCAATCTAATATTTTTACCATTGTATGTTACAGACTTCTTTTCCGGGCTGCTTTCAGGATTTTTTCTCTTTGTCACTGAGACTTGTAAATTTTACTATTAGGTGACGGGGTGTGGGCCTATTCTTATTGATTTTGAGGGGCGTTCTCTGAACCTCCTGAATTTTGATGCTCATTCCCTTTGCCATATTGGGGAAATTCTCCCCAATAATTCTCTCCAGTATACCTTCTGCTCCCCTCTCTCTTTCTTCTTCTTCTGGAATCCCAATTCTTCTAATGTTGTTTCGTCTTATGGTGTCACTTATCTCTCGAATTCTCCCCTCATGGTCCAGTAGCTGTTTGTCCCTCTTTTGCTCAGCTTCTTTATTCTCTGTCATTTGGTCTTCTATATCACTAATTCTTTCTTCTGCATCATTTATCCTAGCAGTGAGAGCCTCCATTTTTGATTGCACCTCATTAATAGCTTTTTTGATTTCAACTTGGTTAGATTTTAGTTCTTTTATTTCTCCAGAAAGGGCTTTTATATCTCTCGAGAGGGTTTCTCTAATATCTTCCATGCCTTTTTCGAGCCCAGGTGGAACCTTGAGAATTGTCATTCTGAACTCTAGATCTGACATATTACCAATGTCTGTATTGATTAGGTCCCTAGCCTTCGGTACTGCCTCTTGTTCTTTTTTTTGTGTTGAATTTTTCAGTCTTGTCATTTTGTCCAGATAAGAGTATATGAAGGGGCAAGTAAAATACTAAAAGGGTGGCAACAACCCCAGGAAAATATGCTTTAACCAAATTAGAGGATATCCAAAATCGTGAGGGGGGAAAAAGGGGATAAAAAGAGGTTCAAAAAGGAAGAAAGAATAAAAAAAGAAGAAAGGAATTAAAAAAAAAAGAAAACACCTAAGAAAAATGTAAGAAAAGAAAAAATATATATATTAGATAAACTAGTAAAAAATCGTTAAAAAAGAAAAAGGTAACAGTTAAAAAAAAATTTACCCCAAGGCGAGAAAAAAAAAAACAAAAAATGAAAAAGAAATAAATTAAATTAACTGCAAGTCTAAAAAAAATCACAGGGAAAAAGCCATGAATTCCATGCTTGACTTTCTCCTCCTCTGGAATTCTGCTGCTCTCCTTGGTATTGAAACCGCACTCCTTGGTAGGTCACCTTGGTCTTGGCTGGATTTCTTGTTGATCTTCTGGGGTTGCGGCCTGTTGTAGTGATTCTCAAGTGTCTTTGCCCCAGGTGGAATTAAGCTGCCCTTATCCGGGGCGGGGGTGAGTAATCCGCTCGGGTTTGCTTTCAGGAGCTTTTGTTCCCTGAGCGCTCTCCGTAGAGTTCCGGAGGACGGGAATACAAATGGCGGCCTCCTGGTCTCCGGCCCGGAGGAGCTGAGATCCCAGGGCCCCTCTCCTCAGTGCACCCTCAGAGAACAGCGCCAGTTACTCCCGTCTGCCTGACCTCCGGCCGCGCTCCGAACTCACCGAGCCTGCGCCCGGTTCAAGGTCACCCCAAGCTGCGAGCTTACTGTCGGCTCTGACTCTGTAGCCGGCTTTCCCTTTCCAATACCCGCAAGCTCTGCCACACTCAGACACCCCCGATCCTTCTGTGACCCTGTGGGACCTGAGGCCACGCTGACCCCTCGTGGGCTTCACCCTGGCTTAGCCTCTGGAGCGATGTCCCTCAGCGGAACAGACTTTTAAAAGTCCTGATTTTGTGTGCGGTTGCTCCGCTGCTTGCCGGGCCGGCCCCTCCCCCCGGGGTCTATCTTCCCGTCGCTTTGGATTCACTTCTCCTCCGGTCCTACCTTTCAGAAAGTGATTGTTTTTCTGTTTCCAGAATTGCTGTTCTTCTTCTCTTTGATCTGCCGATGGATTTTCAGGTGTTTGCAATCTTTAGATAAGCTATCTAGCTGATCTCCGGCTAGCTGAAGTAGTCTCAGCCTGCTACTTCTCTGCCATCTTGACTCCTCCTCCCAAATTAAGCTATATTAACCCAAATTCTTGTCTCAGGTTATCATTTATGAAAAATCATGCTTCCACACACAGCTCTAACCTTGCCCTCCAGCCCCAGTGGATTACAGAGTGTTGTCTGAACAAATCCTGTACTTTTCCACCTCTTCTGAGTTGTTCTGAGGAGTGCACCTTTCTTTCCCTTCTGTGGATAAAAAAATCCATTTATCTTGTAAGACCTCACAATTTATACTTCTAAGATCTAAATATATCCTCCCTTACATTATAATCTTTATGTATTTCCTTCATTTCTTCTAGAAGACTAAGAGCTCACTGGAAGCCCACTCTCTTTATCTTTGCATTTATCATAGTGCCTGGCACTAGGAGGTGCTCAATAAACACATGTCGACTAATACTTAAGTGAGTGGTTAGGGATGGATGCTGTTCAGTCTGCACATGTCTGGCACCTTACTGCCTGACACACTGGAGGTAGAAATTTCTAATTTTCAAGACTCCAGAATACCCAGTCCTGATTCTCATTCAGTTGGTTTAAGGATTTCAAGTATTTTATGGATGCTTTTGCAATTCTAAAAGCAGAGAAACAGTTTCTGATTATTTTGGGGCATCTTGAAACCAAGTAATTGCTACACCTGTAGTATCCAGAGCCCCTTGTGTTACAGCTGGAGCTGGCCTTTGGCAAATGTATTTTTCATGATCTTAGAACCCATTACAACCTTAACTTTCAACTGTAATTCTTTCACACCATCCTGAATGAACCAGACTGGTTACTACAGCTATTACAGAGAGAAACCTCAGTGGGGTTAGATAGAAAGGACTGATGGAATATGTGTGACTACTGTGCATGTCCTTAAGGGGCCAGTCATCCCACAGATTGTCCTCACTTCTAAAGGCTAGAATCACTGAGATGGTCCAAGGCCTGATTGCCAAGACTGCAGACCTGCGACATTAGAGTATCTCTTGCCTGAGTTGGGCATTTATTATTCTTGCTTTTCAGCTTGTGCTACGTTCATAAAAAATGATTGACTGGAGGCCAGGCTTCTCGGGTGATTTTAAAACACCACAGTGAGATGTTCATAGGGTCCCAGATTCCTCAAGTTGGGAATAGGAGACAAACTTGAACTTGGACTTTTAACACCCTATCTCCAACTTTTGGTGTCTTATCTACCTAAAGTGAGACTTTATGTATGTGTGTGTGTTTTATATGGTATATGATGCTAAAGCCTCTTGGGACATAACAGGATTATAGTTCTAAATATCCTCAAGAGAAATAAAATGATGTATCTAGTAATTTTAGTCCATACATACACATATCAGAGCCAAATGGAGGCAGTTTTATTTTCCCTCTATTATTACTATTATTTTATTTTCACTGCTGCCAACCTTTGTATGCTTCTGGGGATGTGAAAACTTGATTCCCAGTAGGACTAGAAGTTCTATTTCTTTCCTCAATCTAGACTTCAATTATGTAGCCAAAAAGGAGACTTCATATTTAGAATCATGTGTCTGTTTCCTTTTCTTTGAATTTGTACACTTTAATTTATAAGATCCAGTTACTGGGTTGTGATCTACACAGCCAGTGTTCCCTCCCCCCTTTAGCTTTATTTAAGATATAATTGACATATAATAATGTATAAGTTTAATGTATACAATGTGATGATTATTCATCATGTGATAATGCAAAATGATTACCAAAATAAGGTTAGTTAACACATCATTACCTTAAATAGTAACAGTTTTTCTTTTTTTGTGGTGAGAAATTCTAAATCTACTATCTCTTAGCAACTTCCAGGTATATAATACAATATTATTAACTTTAATCACCGTGTTGTACATTAGCTCCCCAGAATTTATTCATTTTGTGACTTTGTACCATTGAGCAACATCTTCCCTTTTCTCCTACCCACCACCCATCACCCCTGGTAATGACTCTGTTTCAATGAGTTTGATTTTTTTAGATTCCACATATAAGTGATACCTTACTGTATTTGCTTTTCTTTGAACTTATTTCAGTTCGCAAAATAACCTCAAATTTTATTCATGTTGTTACAAATGGCAGAATCCATTGTGACTTAACAATAATCCATTGTGTGCATGTGTGTGTGTATGTGTGTATCAGTCATTGTTTTTTTTTTTATCCATTCATCTGTGGATGGACACTTAGGTTTTTCCATAGCTTAGCTATTATAAATAGTGTTGTAATAAACATGGGAGTGTATGTATCTTTTTCAAGATAGTGATTTCATTTTCTTTGGATATATATTGAGAAGTAGAATTTTCAGATTATATAGTAGTTTTATCTTCCATTTAAAAAAAAAAGATTTTATTTATTTACTTGACAGACAGAGATCATAAGTAGGTAGAGAGGCAGGCAGAGAGAGAGAGGAGGAAACAGGCTCCCTGCTGAGCAGAGACCCTGATGCGGGGCTTGATCCCAGGACCCTGAGATCATGACCTGAGCCGAAGGCAGAGGCCCTAACCCACTGAACCACCCAGGCGCCCCCTTATCTTCCATTTTTAAAGGAACCTCCATACTATTTTCTTCTAGAAGTATTATGGTTTCAGTTCTTATGTTCAAGTCTTTAATCTGTTTTGAGTTAACTTTTGTGTATGGCGGAAGATAGTGGTCTAGTTTTATTCTTTTGCACATGGCTTTCCAGTTTGAAGAGACTGTCCTTTTCCTATAATATATTCGTAAATCCTTTGTTGTAGATTAATTGACCATATATGTATGTGTTTATTTCTGGCCTTCTATTCTGTTCCATTGATCTATGCAGTTTTTTAAAATGCCAATACCACACTGCTTTGATTATTATAGCTTCGTAATATAATTTGAAATCAGGAAGCATGATGTGTTTCAGCTTTGTTCCTTTTTCTCAGGATTGCTTTGGCTATTCAGAGTGTTTCATGGTTCCATATAAATTTAGGATTATTTTTCCTATTTCTGTAACAAATGCTATTGAAATCTTGATAGGGATTGCATTGATTCTATAGATTATTTGGATAGTTTGGATGTTTTAACAGTGTTAATTCTTTCAAGCCATGAACATGGGATATCTTTACAGTTATTTGTGTCTTCTTCAATTTCTCCCATCAGTTTCCACTAGTTTTTAGCATATAGATCTTTCACCTGTTGGTTAAATTTTTTCTTGAGCACTTTACTATTTTTGATGTTATTGTAAATGAAATTATTTTCATTTCTTTTTCAAGAAATGAAATTTCTAATTCATTGCTAGTGCATGCAAATGATTCTTATGTATTGATGTTGTGTTCTTCAACTTTACTAAATTTATTTATAAGTTCTAATAATTTTTTTAGGTGTGTGTGGAATCTAGAATTTTCTATATATAAATTCATATCATCTACAAACAGAGACAATTTAGCTTTTTCTTTTCTTATTTAGATGTTTTTGTTTCTATTTCTTGCTTGATTGCTCTAGTTAGGACTTCCAGTACTGTGTTGAATAGAAGTGGTAAAAGTGGGTGCCCCTTGTCTTGTTTCTGATCTTAGAGTGAATGTATTTCTTAGAGTAAATATTTATTTATTTGGAGATAATATATAAATGGAGAGAAGCAGACTCCCTGCTGAGCATGAAGCCTGACTCAGGACTTGATCCCAGGACCCTAGGATTATGACTTGAGCTGAAATCAAGAGTCAGATGCTCAACCAACTGAGCCACCCAGGCACCCCTTTCTGTATCATTAAAAATGATCTTCTGACTTTCATCTTTCATTCTATTAATGTGATATATCATATTTATTGATTTGTGTATGTTGAGCCATCCTTGAATCACAGGGATAAATTCCATTGATCATGGTATATAATCCTTCTAATTTGCTGTCATATTTAGTTTACTAGTATTTTATTGAAATTTTATCCATCTATATTTTTAAAATAATTTAAAAAATTTTTAATAAACATATAATGTATTATTAGCCCCAGGGGTACAGGTCTGTGAATCGCCACATTTACATACTTCACAGCACTCACCATAGCACATACCCTCCCCAATGCCCATACACCCACCACCCTCTCCCTCCCTGCCCATCACTCTCAGTTTGTTTTGTGACATTAAGTGTCTCTTATGGTTTGTCTCCCTCCAGATCCCATCTTGTTTCATTTATTCTTTTCCTACCCCCCAAACCACACACATTGCATTTCCACTTCCTTATATCAGGGAGATCATATGATAGTTGTCTTTCTCTGATTGACTTATTTTGCTAAGCATAATACTCTCTAGTTCCATCCACGTCGTCGCAAATGGGATTTCATTTCTTTTGATGGCTGCATAGTATTCCATTGTATATATATACCACATCTTCTTGATCCATTCATCTGTTGATGGACATCTAGGTTCTTTCCATAGTTTGGCTATTGTAGACATGGCTGCTATAAACATTTCGGTACATGTGCCCCTTTGGATCACTATATTTGTATCTTTAGGGTAAATACCCAGTAGTGCAATTGCTATTTTCAACTTTTTGAGGAACCTTCATGCTGTTTTCCAGAGTGGTTGCACCAGCTTGCATTCCCACCAACAGGGTAGGAGGGTTCCCTTTTCCCTGCATCCTTGCCAGTATCTACCATTCCCTGACTTGTTAATTCTAGCCATTCTGACTGGTGTGAGGTGGTATCTCGTGGTTTTGATTTGTATTTCCCTGATGCCGAGTAATGTGGAGCACTTTTTCATGTGTCTGTCTGTGGATATCTGGATGTCTTTGCAGAAATGTCTGTTCATGTCCTCTGCCCATTTCTTGATTGGATTATTTGTTTTTTGGGTGTTGAGTTTGCTAAACTCTTTATAGATTTTGGATATTAGACCTTTATCTGATATGTTGTTTGCAAATATCTTCTCCCATTCTGTCAGTTGTCTTTTAGTTTTGTTAACAGTTCCCTTTGCTGTGCAAAAGCTTTTGATCTTGATGAAATCCCAATAGTTCAATTTTGCCCTTGCTTCCCTTGTCTTTGGCAATGTTCCTAGGAAGAGGTTGTTGTGGCTAAGGTCAGAGAGGTTGCTTCCTGTATTATCCTCAAGGGTTTTGATGGATTCCTGTCTCACATTGACGTCCTTCATCCATTTTGAGTCTATTTTCATGTGTGTTGTAAGGAAATGCTCCAATGTCATTTTTCTGCATGTGGCTGTCCAATTTTCCCAACACCATTTGTTGAAGAGGCTGTCTTTTTTCCATTGGACATTCTTTCCTGCTTTGTCGAAGATTAGTGGACCATAGAATTGAGGGTTTATTCCTGGCTCTCTATTCTGTTCCATTGATCTATGTGTGTGTTTTTGTGCCAGTACCATACTGTCTTGATGATGACAGCTTTGTAATAGAGCTTGAAGTCCGGAATTGTGATGCCACCAACTTTGGCTTTCTTTTTCAATATTCCTTTAGCTATTTGAAGTCTTTTCTGGTTCTGTATAAATTTTAGGATTATTATAAATAATAATTATTTATTATTATTCAAAGAAATTGTTCCATTTCTTTGAAAAAAAAAGGATAGGATTTTGATAGGAATTGGATTAAATGTGTAGAATGCTTTACGTAGAATAGACATTTTCACAATATTTGTTCTTCCAATCTGTGAGCATGGAACATTTTTCCATTTCTTTATGTCTTCCTCAATTTCTTTCATGAGTATTTTATAGTTTTCTGAGTATAGATTCTTAGCCTCTTTGGTTAGGTTTATTCCTAGGTATCTTATGGTCCTGGGTGAAATTGTAAATGGGATTGACTCCTTGATTTCTCTTTCTTCTGTCTTGTTGTTGGTGTAAAAAAATGCAACTGATTTCTGTGCATTGATTTTATATCCTGACACTTTCCTGAATTTCTGTATAAGTTCTAGCAGTTTGGGAGTGGAGTCTTTTGGGTTTTCCACATATAGTATCATATCATCTGCAAAGAGTGATAATTTGACTTCTTCTTTGCTGATTTGGATGCCTTTAATTACTTTTTTTTATCTGATTGCTGAGGCTAGGATTTCTAGTACTATGTTGAATAACAGTGGTGATAATGGACATCCCTGCCATGTTCCTGACCTTAGCGGAAAAGCTCTCAGTTTTTCTCCACTGAGAATGATATTTGTGGTGGGTTGTTCATAGATGGCTTTGATAATATTGAGGTATGTGCCCTCTATCCTTATACTTTGAAGAGTTTTGATCAAGAAGTGATGCTGTACTATATCAAATGCTTTTTCAGCATCTATTGAGAGTATCATACAGTTCTTGTTCTTTCTTTTATTAATGTATTATATCACATTGATTGATTTGTGGATGTTGAGCTACCCTTTCAGCTCAGTAATAAATCCCACTTTGTTGTGGTGAATAATCCTTTTAATGTACTGTTGGATTCTATTGGCTAGTATTTTGGTGAGAATTTTTGCATCTGTGTTCATCAAGGATACTGGTCTGTAATTCTCTTTTCTGATGGGATCCTTGCCTGGTTGTGGGATCAAGGCGATGCTGGCCTCCTAAAATGAGTTTGGAAGTTTTCCTTCCATTTCTATTTTTTGGAACAGTTTCAGGAGAATAGGAATTAATTCTTATTTAATTGTTTGGTATAATTCTTCTGGGAAGTCATCTGGCCCTGGGCATTTGTTTGTTTGGAGATTTTTGATGACTGTTTCAATCTCCTTAGTGGTTATGGGTCTATTCAGGTTTTCTATTTCTTCCTGGTTCAGTTGTGGTTGTTTATATGTCTCTAGGAATGCATCCATTTCTTCCAGATTGTCAAATTTGCTGGCTCATAATATGTGCTTATAATTGTTTGTATTTCTTTGGTGTTGGTTGTGATTTTTTTCTCTTTCATTCATGACTTTATTTATTTGAGTCCTTTCTCTTCTTTTTGATAAGTCTGGCCAGGGGTTTATCAATCTTATTAATTCTTTCAAAGGATCAGCTCCTAGTTTCATTGATTTGTTCTATTGTTTTTTGTTTGTTTGTTTGTTTTTGGTTTCTATTTCATTGATTTCTGCTCTGATCTTTATGATTTCTCTTCTCCTTCTGGGTTTAGGCTTTCTTTCTTGTTCTTTTTCCAGCTCCTTTAGGTGTAGGGTTAGGTTGTGTACCTGAGATCGTTCTTGTTTCTTGAGAAAAGCTTGTACCACTATATATTTTCGTCACAGGACTGAGTTTGCTGAGTTTGTTTGTCCCAGAGATTTTGAACCACTGTGTTTTCATTATCATTTGTTTCCATGATTTTTTAAAATTGTTCTTCAATTTCCTGGTTGACCCATTCATTCTTTTTTTTTTTTTTTAATTTTTATTTATTTATTTTTTTAAAAGATTTTATTTATTTATTTGTAAGAGAGAGAGAGTGAGAGCGAGCACAGGCAGACAGAGTGGAAGGCAGAGTCAGAGGGAGAAGCAGGCTCCCTGAGGAGCAAGGAGCCAGATGTGGGACCCGATCCCAGGACGCTGGGATCATGACCTGAGCCGAAGGCAGCTGCTTAACCAACTGAGCCACCCAGGCGTCCCGACCGATTCATTCTTTAGAAGGCTGTTTAGTCTCCATGTATTTGGGTTCTTTCCAAATTTCCTCTTGTGATTGAGTTCTAGCTTCAGAGAATTGTGATCTGAAAATATCCAGGGAATGATCCCAATCTTTTGATTGGTTGAGACCTGATTTATGACCCAGGATGACCTAGTCTGGAGGATGTTCCATGTGCACTAGAGAATAATGTGTATTCTGTTGCTTTGGGATGGAATGTTCTGAATACATCTGTGATGTCTATCTGGTCTAGCATGTCATTTAAGGTCTTTATTTCCTTGTTGATCTTTTGGTTGGATGATCTGTCCATTTCAGTGAGGGGAGTGTTAAAGTCCCCTACTATTATTGTATTATTGTCGATGTGTTTCTTTGATTTTGTTATTAATTGGTTTATATAGTTGGCTGCTCCCACGTTAGGGGAATAGATATTTAAAATTGTTAGATCTTCTTGTTGGACAGACCTTTTGAGTATGATATAGTGTCCTTCCTCATCTCTTATTATAGTCTTTTGCTTAAAATCTAATTGATCTGATATAAGGATTGCCATCCCAGCTTTCTTCTGATGTCCATTAGCATGGTAAATTGTATTCCACCACCTTACTTTAAATTTGGAGGTGACTTTGGGTCTAAAATGAGTTTCTTGAAGGCAGCATATTGATTTTTTTTAATCCATTCTGATAATTGTTTATCTGAATCCCTTTTTTTTTCTTTTTTTGATTGGGGCATTGAGCTCATTTGATTGGGGCATTGTGTCTTTTGATTGGGGCATTGAGCTCATTTACATTCAGGGTTAACTATTGAGAGATATGAATTTAGTGCCATTGATTTGCCTGTAATGTGACAGTTACTGTATATTGTCTCTGTTCCTTTCTGGTCTACTACTTTTAGGGTGTCTTTTTGATTATAGTACCCCTTTCAATATTTTCTGTAGAGCTGGTTTGGTGTTTGCAAATTCTTTCAGTTTTTGTTTGTCCTGGAAGCTTTTTATCTCTCCTTCTATTTTCAATGATAGCCTAGCTGGATATAGTATTCTTGGCTGCCTGTTTTCTCATTTAGTGCTCTGAATATATCATGCCAGTTCTTTATGGGCTGCCAGGTCTCTGTGGATAAGTCCACTGCCAATCTAATATTTTTACCATTGTATGTTACAGACTTCTTTTCCCGGGCTGCTTTCAGGATTTTCTCTTTGTCGCTAAGACTTGTAAATTTTACTATTTGCTGATGGGGTATGGACCTATTCTTATTGATTTTAGGGGGGTTCTCTGCACCTCCTGAATTTTGAGGCTTGTTCCCTTTGCCATATTAGGGAAATTCTCTCCAATAATTCTCTCCAATATACCTTCTGCTCCCCTCTCTCTTTCTTCTTCTTCTGGAATCCCAATTATTCTAATGTTGTTTCAACTTATGTCTCAAATTCTCCCCTCGTGGTCCAGTAGTTGTTTTTCTCTCTTTTACTCATCTTCTTTATTCTCTGTCACTTGGTCTTCTATATCACTAATTCTTTCTTCTGCCTCATTTATCCTAGCAGTAAGAGCCTCCATTTTTGATTGCATCTCATTAATAGCTTTTTTTAAATTTCAGCTTGGTTAGATTTTATTTCTTTTTTCTCCAAAAAGGGCTTTTATTTCCCTGGAGAGGGTTTCTCTATTATCTTCCATTCCTTTTTGAGCCCAGCTAAAGCCTTGAAAATCATCATTCTGAATTCTAGATCTGACATATTACCCATGTCCAAATTAATTAGGTCCCTAGCCTTCAGTACTGCCTCTTGTTCTTTTTTTTTCTTTTCTTTTCTTGTTTTTTTTTTTTTTTTTTTTGTGGTGAATTTTTCCATCTTGTCATTTTTTCCAGATAAGAATATATGACGGAGCAAATAAAATACTAAATAAATACTAAAATAAAATACAAAGACCTCAGGAAAATGTGCTTTAACCAAATCAGAAGAGACCCCTAATCGTGGGGGAGGAGGGGGAGAAGAAAGGCCGTAAAAAGAACTTCAGAGAAAAAAAAATTAATAGAAAACAAATAAAACATACACAGAATAATATATATATATATTAGACTGGTGACTAGAACTAGGTCACCCACTTAATTTTGGGAATATTTTGGTCTTTTAGAAGAAACTATTTCCAAAAATTTTAAAGAATGAAAAACATATATAAGGGTAAACACAATGAAGGGATGGAATATTACTATAAAGATAAATTTTTTAAAAAAATTTCTAAAAAAGGAATTGATAAGGTAAGTTGGTTGGGAGAATAAAGAAAAAGAAGGTGGAGATAATTTGCTTGGGCTGGAGACCAGAGCAAGCCCAGTGTGAGATTTAGGGTATATTTTGATGTATTAGAAGAAGTGGTACCCTAAATTTTTTAGAAGAAAAAACCCTATGTGTATATAAAAAATGAAGTCAGATACAATGAAGGATAAAATATGACTATAATAATGAAGGTTCAAAAAAGATTATTTTTTTAAATGAAAGGTATTGTTAAGATAAACTAATTAAAAAATGTTAAAAGAGGAAAGGGTAGAAGTTTAAAAAAATTAGCAGAAGAAAAAAATAAAATTAAAAAAATTAATTAACTTTACAAGACTAAAGAATCATGGAGAGAAAGCCTTGAATTCCATTCTTTGCTTTCTCCTTCTCTGGAATTCTGATGTTCTCCTTGGTAAGTGAACTTGGTCTTGGCTGGATTTCTTGTTGATCTTCTTGGGGAGGGGCCTGTTGTAGTGATTCTCAGGTGTCTTTGCCTGAGGCAGAATTGAACCGCCCTTACCAGGGGCCAGGCTTAGTAATCTGCTTGGGTTTGCTTTCTGGAGCTTTTGTTTCCTGAACGCTTTCCGTAGAGTTCTGGAAGACGGAAATGAAAATGGCAGCCTCCCAATCTCCAGCCTGAAGGAGCCAAGAGCTGGGGCCCCAGTCCTTAGTGGGCCTTTAGAGAAAAGCGCTCAATCACTCCTGACTCTCCGGCATCTGGTCGTGCTTGGAGAAAAGTGCTCAGTCACTCTCATCTCTCTGGTTGAGCTCACCCAGCCTGTGACCAAGTGTCTCTGTCTCTGGCACACAGCTCTGCCTGGAGTCTCTGAACCCCAGAGATCCCTGAGCTCTTCTGGGGGGGTCTCCCTGGATCTTGTGGGGACCCCAGTCACAGAGCAGGGGTCTGTGCCACAGATTACAGTTCAAGGTAACCCCGAGTTGAGAGCTCACTCCTCAGCTCTGTCTCTAGCCGGCTTCCCCTCTCTAATACCTGCAAGCTCTGCAACACTCAGACACCCTGATCCTTCTGTGACCCCGTGGGACCTGAGGCCACACTGTCCCTATGTGGGCTTCACCCTGGTTTAGCCTGGAACAATGTCCCTCCATGGAGCAGACTTTTAAAAGTCCTGATTTTGTGCTCCCTTTTTCCACTGCTTGCTGGGAGCCGTCCCCTCCCCCCTGTGGTCTATCTTCCTGTTGCTTTGGATTCACTTCTCTGATGGTCCTACCTTTCAGAAAGTGGTCAGTTTTGTTTCTAGAATTGTTGCTCTTCTTCTCTTCGATCTCCTGTTGGATTTGTAGGTGTTCACAATGGTTTTATAAGCTATCTAGCTGATCTCCTTCTACCTGATGTCGTCTCAGCCTGCTACTTTACTCCTCCTTATCAATCTATGTTAATCATGGATATTGGCCTGTGGTTTTCCTTTTCTTGTAATACCCTTATCTGGCCATGGTATAAAAGTGATGTTGGCCTCATAAAATGAGTTTGGTAGTATTCCCTACTCTTTAATTTTTGGGAAGAGCTTGAGAAGGATTGACATTAATTAATTCTTTATAAATGTTTGGTAGAATTCACCAGTGAAACCATCTGCTCCTGGACTCTTTTTGGGGGGGGATGAGATAGGTTTTTCGTTACTGATTCATTTTCCTTACTTAGTCTTTTTATATTTTGTATTTCTTCATGATTCACTCTTGGTTGGTTATGTTTCTAGGAATTAGCCATTTCTTCTAGGTTTCCAGTATAGTTGTTTATAGTAGTCTCTTATAATCCTTCATTATAGGTTGTAATGTCTTCTTTCTTTCTTTCTTTCTTTCTTTCTTTCTTTCTTTCTTTCTTTTTTTCTTTCTTTCTTATTATGTTCAGTTCACCACTGTATAATTTTACTTATTTGGTGCTTTCTTTCTCTCTTAATTAGTCTAGCTAATGGCTTTTATCTTTTCAAAGAATCAACAGTTGGTTTTTAATCTTTTATGTTGTTTTCTGATTCTTGATTTTTTTTATTCTGATCTTTATTATTTCACTATTTTTGTTTGTTTGTTTGACACTCAATGAATGCTAGCTCTATTCTTATTACATCTTGGGCATGAAGGTGACAAAACCTTGATAAAACATGACTATACTCTGACATCATGGAGAATTTTGGAAGTCATTTGAAGATTAGCCTTTCCTAAAAACCTCAAAATAATCTTACATAGTAAAATAATAAACAACTTTATATTCCAACTGCCAAATGCTGTTTCAGGCCCCAAAACTATCAGAGAAGATATGTTGAAATTTATAACAGAGTTCTCACATTGAGCCTGAAGCCCAATTTTTTTTTTTAAATAATGTCCAAAAGCAGGAAAAAGCTGGAATTCTGAAGGTTTCAGCAAGATTTCTGTTTCTCTAGAGGTTTGCATTCACATTTGAGAGCAGATATCTTTATTGTTTGGGGAAAACAACAGCCAAAACAACAAAGATAGATATTTTCTGAAACTTGATTGTGAAAAGGTAAATCAAAGATCCTTTTAAGATATGGGAGACTCCAGGTCAGAGATCTCAAACAGTTTACTCCCATCAATATGTTTGATCAATTAGTGTTGTTTAAAAACATCTAACATACAAAAAATGGGAGATGTCACATAAAGCTTCACATTTTCCACGAAAAGCCAGAACAATCTGGCCACATATCCTCATGCTTTCACATGAAATCAATGACCTTGAAGCTAGATAGGGGCCACTCCCTCTTTGGTTGCCTTCTTGAGTTGCATGGGCATCACTGAGCCTGTGTCACTGGTTTGTATTATCTGTCCTGGATTTGTAAGAATGTGAGGTGGCTTCTACATCTACACAAGAAGCACGTAAAATATGTTGTACAATAACATAAAACATTATAGATGATATCTCCTGAAGTACATCTCAGAACCCTCTGAAAGCCCTGTAAGTCTCTCCATTGCCTACCAAATAAGGCCCCAAATCCAGTGCTCCATGATCTGGATACTATTCTTTTTTATTTTTTTCATTTCCTTTTCCCCTCTATTGTTTGCATGATTTACAATCCCTCTTATACACCTCTGAATTTCCTCACATCCATGACTTTATTAAAAATTAATAGCAGCCAGAACAATTGTTACTGGGTGCTTATATACCATGCTTAAAAACTAGGGCTTGCCTTATTCCATTCAGGCTACTATAACAAAACATCACAGTCTGGGTAGCTTATGAACAGCAGAATTTCTTACAGTTCTGGAGGCTGAAAGTCTAAGATCAGGGTGCCAGCACAGTCGAATGAGGGCCCTTCAGGGTATAGACTTCTCACTGTGCCTCCATATGGCAGAAGGTTGGAAGAGACCTCTCCAGAGCCTCTTTTGTGAAGCATTAATCCTACTCATAATCTAATCAACCCAAAGGCCCTACCCCTGAATACCATCACATTGAGCCTTAGGATTTCAATATATGAATTTGGGGGGCAACACAAATATTCAGATGATTATAGGGCTAGTACTCCCATGTTACATATCATGAAATTGAGAGCAAGAGGAGTGAGATAAATTGCCAGGATCACACAGTATAAAGTAGTGGTGTAGGGATTTTAAGTTTGATATATCTGATACCACAGCTTACTCCATTTCTTTCTTACTTTTTTTTTAAAAGATTTTATTTATTTATTTGACAGACAAAGATCACAAATAGGCAGAGAAGCAGGCAGAGAGGGAAGAGGAAACAGGCTCCCTGCTGAGCAGAGAGCCCAATTCAGGGCTCCATCCCAGGGCTCTGGGATCATGACCTGAGTTGAAGGCAGAGGCTTTAACCCACTGAGCCACCCAGGTGCCCCAAACTTACTCCATTTCTAAGATACCATATTGTTTCATTCTGTTTTCTGTTAGGACAATCTTTCTCCTTGCCACTGCGTTCTTGCTAATGTATCAGCTTTCTAATTTGGGTCAAATACCAGTTTTTTCATGAAGTCTTCTTGATTTTTTCTACTTTTCCCACTTGCTACATCCATTCTCCCACTGCCGCCACCATACTTCCAAACTAGGCTCAGCTTAGTTGTGTCTTCCTTTCCTAAATAACCAGAGAAATTGGTATTTATCTTATGGTGCTAATTACATTTGGTAATGTATTGTTTTGTTTTTAAAGAACAATATCTGTGTCCATGTAATCCCCAAATACTTAGTGCTGTGTTTTGTAGGTAGCAGGGCTCCAGTGTATGTTGGGAAAAAAAAAAAAAAAGCTTGAAGGTGTTGTTACTCTCTTCTATGTCTATTGATTTTGTCTGGTAAATGTCCTAAATTATGGGCAGCTCAGTTTGTTTGCCACAGCCCAAAAGAGCTTATTGGAAATGATAGCCAATTCTTCTGGATATTCACCGTACCAACAATTAGGCACAGAGTTCACCTGCTTTAAAGGAAGGCAACTCCATAGTGAATAGTCTAAGTTAACAATGACTTAAAGTTGTTATAGCAATTATATCAAACAAGGCTCTTTGTATCTTTTGTGGAAACATGCCTGTATCCTTTGCCCTAGAAGTACAAGATACCTAATCCCTTCTCTTTACCTCCAATAAAACAACAAGGCAACCCATTGCTGTCCCTATGGATTTTCCAGGCAGTAAAATATCACCTGTTAGGAATATTTTCACCATTTTCTCAAGCTACAGAGCCCATGTCCTTGAGATAGGAGGCAGGCACCTTTCTACCTCTGCATTGTTTGGGGGTTGAGGGTGAGAGTAGTTGGAAGTAGAACTGACCAACCTTTATCTTTACAAACTATTTCTGTATAACTTTTGTGAGGACTCTCTTACAAGGTTAGGATGCAACATTTCTTTTTTCTTTTCTTTTCTTTCTTTTTTTTTTTTTTTGCAACATTTCTTTATATCCACCTCTCTCACAAGAAGAAAATGTAAGCCATGTAGAATTTCTCTCTCCAAAAGAAAATAACTTACCCCAAATAACTTTTTCTCCCATAGTTTTCTATTTAAAGCTTCCATTCCCTTTTATATGTCCTAAATGTGATGAGGGGTTTTGGAATCATGAAGTTAGTTTGTGCTTATATCCTGTGTAGATCCTGTGTCATCTCTTTTTTTTTTTTTTTAAGATTTTATTTATTTATTTGACAGAGATCACAAGTAGGCTGAGAGGCAGACAGAGAGAGAGAGAGGTGGAAGCAGGCTCCCCTCTGAGCAGAGAGCCTGATGCGGGGCTCCATTCCAGGACCCTGGGATCATGACCTGAGCCGAAGGCAGAGGCTTTAACCCACTGAGCCATCCAGGCACCCCATCCTGTGTCATCTCTTATGTGTGTATGCAATAACCCTTATGTTAGGTGGTTGTACAATAGAACTCAGATGCTCAGTTCATACTTTGTTTTGTATTTCAGTTTGGATAATTTTTATTTACTTGTATTCAAGTACAACAATTCTGGTATTTAGCTCTTAGAATAAGTTCTTCCTTTCTTTTCTTGTGTTTTCTTATTTTTGGTGTTTCCATTTTTCAAATATAATCTCCATCCATCTTCTGAAATTCTTATCTTTTAATGCATTTTTTTCCACATTTCCCCACATATCCTTTTAAATATATAACATAACTATTTAAAAATTGCCTGGGTGGCTCAGTGGGTTAAGCCACTGCCTTCGGCTCAGGTCATGATCTCAGGGTCCTGGGATTGAGTCCCGCATCGGGCTCTCTGCTTAGCAGGGAGCCTGCTTCCTCCTCTCTCTCTCTCTGCCTGTCTCTCGCCTACTTGTGATCTCTCTCTGTCAAATTAATAAATAAAATCTTTTAAAAAAAAAAGATGTTTCAGTCTTTAAAAAAAAAAATTATTTCCTGGTAATTCCAAATCTTTATTATTTGGGAAACTGCTTCTATTGACTATTTCCTCTCTTAACCATGAGTCAAATTTATCCTTTGTTTATATGTCTTATAATCTTTGATTATATGATGGATATTATAAGAAAAAGAATAGTAGAGACTGAATTAAATAATATTTACTGCCCCTCCCAAAGGTACCTCCTTTTTTTGTCAGTTTTCTAGGATGGGAAATTGAATAAATCCACTGTGTAATTGTCCAGTTTTACCTATCTAGGCCTGGGACTTGTGGCAACTTTAGTTAAATTCAGTTTCTCATTGGCTTCAAATGTTTTGAAGACATTTAAAAACTTATTGTCAGATCCTGAGACCTGAGTATTAATAAGTTTCTAGTGACTTTCCTCTGCTTTGGAAACAGTACCAGATTTCTGAACTGTGATTAATATATCTATTTTACCTACCTAAAGCAGATTTTTGCATCATTGGAGGATTCCCTTTGTTCTTTAGTCCCATTCCTGGCTTTTTGAATTCTGGAGAGCTCTCTCTCTTTCTTTACCTGTTCCTAGCTTTAGGGGGATTGAGGGTACTAGCAAAGGCTTGGATTGCCTCTTGAAGCATCTTGAAATACTTCTGTTAGCTCTCCTGCCTATTTATAGCCTTCAGTAAGCCACCACCTTGGACCTAAGAAATGTCCCATGTGCCTCATGTAGGATTTAACTTAGCTCTACCTCCCTCACTTCAGCTATCAGCATAGTAAATCTTTGGTTTTGAGAAGGCTGGTAAAAGAGTTGGCAGCTGGGTATGGCCTTACTCTGTGGCTGGTACTTCATCAGGACTTTAATTTTTCATGGTAGCTCACATGCAGCCATTAAGCTTGTTAAAAATACAGCTGGTATCTCCTCACCCTCATCTAAGATAGCTTCCTGTTCTTCCTGCATCTCTGCAAGGATGAATGCAGCTGTAGGCCTCTCTCTACTCTTGTAGAAAAGGCCATCGCTTTCTAACATTTAGTGCATTTTAGTTTCTTTTTAAATATTTTAAGTTATTTAATACATTTTTCACAACTATGATTTTGTAGTTTATCTGTTTATTTCTTGTTAGAGTAAGAACTAAGCTCTTTTCACTTTTTGTATTTGAATGGGAGGCCAAATGTGAATATTATTCTGGTCTATAACTCTACCATGATTAATTTAACTGTTCTCCAAGAGGTGAGTATTTAGAATTATTCTAATTATTCACTATAATAAATAACTTTGTAATAAACATCTCCATCTTTAAGTCACTATCTTTCTTTCTGAATATTTCCTTAGCATTGATTCCTACAAGTGCTGATTAGAAGGGGAATGAGGGGAACTTTGGAAGTGCTGGTAATGTTCTGTTTCTTAATCATTGAGGTGGCTTTTTGAGAGTCTTTATTCTGTGAAAATTCCTTTAGCTATATGGTTATTATTTCTTTCCTATTTTTCTTTTTTTTTCTTTTTAAGCCTAAATAAAAATTTTAAAAATATTATTGGGTTGAAATTTTTTATTAGATTGTGTTCTTTCTGAGAATTATCTATCAGTGTTTTATAGATTAGTGATGTAGACCAAATCATTGAACTTTTTTATACATCATTTACCTCATCTATAAAATGGAACAATGAACTTTATCATATATACATTTGAAAGCACTTAAAAATGCTTTGAAGACTTGGAAGTTACATAGAAATGTAGGAAGCATTTTTATACTTAACTATTTACCAATGTGATTCATACACAATTCTGTGTAACATGGAACGTCTGTGAAAAGAGAAGTGCCCCAAAAGAGTGATTGTATGTAAACTTTGGGAAAATCCAGAAATAAATAGATCAGTATTAACTCTTTGCACAACTTTGCAGTCATTGAAATCTGTATTTAGTACATTGTCTATCCTGGAAACTCCATCTGCCTTCAAAGCCAGCGTTTCTCCCATGCCTCCTTGCTCCTCATCTCTAGTAGAGAGAGAAGTCCCTCTGCAATAGTGTCTGCCCTGACTCCAGATTGTAATGTGCTACCATTTTGCTCATTATGAGCTTGTACACTCCTTGCAAAATGGTTTCACTTGCCTCATTTACACTGAGAGAGGGAAAGACTGGTTAATGGAACCAAATGCATATAAAATAAAATCCTAGTAAAGGGAGATACAGAGCAGTAGATTAGTCTGTCTTATAGAGTATTTTAGTAGTAATTTATGAGGAATTAAGTTATAATGAGTCAAACCAGGTGAAAATATCAAGTATTACATGTGGCACACCTTAAGCCTTCAGTCAATGGGAATGCTTTTCTTTATTTTCCTAGGACCATGGTTACTTTTTTGTCAGTAGAAATGTGCTTCTTAGAGTTCTCTTCCTAGCCTACTTGCCCTAAAAAGCATTCCTGCTGATTAACTAACCATGGAGAAAGGGCAAAGCAGAGGAGGCCAGACAGTACACCCTGCTAGGAAAGGACTATGTTCTACAAGCTGGTAAAGTACTTTTAAGCACACTCTTCAGAATGCACAGGGCTGAGTGTAAGGTATCATTACTGTAAACTCAAGCAAAGTACAGCCTAATCATAGTTTGCAAAGGAAAGAGGACAAGAAGGCTGCAATTCACTTTTTAAAAATTGATGGTGTTTTCTCTGAATAACACATTTTTCCTTCCAGGTTTTTGTCTTAACTACACCTTCTCAGTTGCTGCCACCAACTTTATAAACTATCAGAATCTTTGCACTAGGTGAGTATTTAAAAGTCCTTTAGGTCAGTTGACTGAACATCTGTCTTTACTAATGGAGATGATATGGTCTCCATTTGGGGACTTGACAATATTTATGAACCTTCCAAACTGAAACTGCTTCTTGGAATCATAACCAGAAGAGTTAGAAAGAAGTCTTTGAGATGATTTAATTCAGTGTCCTAATTCTCTGGATGCTGTACCTAAAGCTCAGAAAGGTCAAGATATGGGTCCAATGTTTCTGAATTAGTCTGGGCCCAGGGATAGAACCCAGTTCTAAACACTCCTGATCCTGGGCATTTTCCAGAACTGGCAAAGAAATCCTGTTACTTGGTGATTATAATTGTCAGCTTGGGCTGCCATAATAGATTACCAAAGACTGGGTGACTTAAGCAATAGCAGTTTATTTTCTCATAATTCTGGAGGCTAGATGCCCATGATCAAGGTACTGGAAGATTCAATTTCTTGTAAGATCTTTCTTTTGGGTTTGTGGATGGTCACCTTCTTGGTGTATCTTCACATGACTTTTCCTCTTTTTGTGTGTGAAGAGAGAGTGGGATGGGGGTCTTTATGGTGTCTCCTCCACCTTTTATAAGGACATGAATGCCATTGAATTGGGGTATCGACCTTACGACCTTATTTAACACTAATTACCTTCCAAAGATTCCATCTCCAAATACCATCATACAGAGAGTTAAGGCTTCAATGTTAGAAACACTGAAAAGGATGGGGAAGCAACTCTGTAGAAAGCATAAAGACTATAAAAAATAGAAAAAAAAAGATTAAAAGAGGAATGTACCATATGTCTAGCCAATGAAGAAGACCAGTGGCTAGCTCTGACTTGAATTCTGACATTTTCTGGACATAACTGCTTCACTCCCCTTGGCTTCCTTCCTGTCCTACTTCTCACTTATTTTCCACACTTAGAGAACTGAGGGTGCCCAGAGGAACCTCTCAAACCTCCTTTCCTATTTTCAAATGTTTCTGTCTATTTTCTGAGTGGGCCTCCTTCTTGCCAAGGTTAACACCTCCAACTATATGCTATTTTTACACTCTCTTGCATTTCCAATTTTTCTGTAAATTAGCCCACTTCTTTTGTCTGTTCCATTTAATCAAATATTTATTCCCTTTGCTTCACATTTCCTTGTCAGCCTAGGATTTACAAGAGTTGCATATTGCATATTGAGTTGCATATTGGGAGCCCAAAGGTAGAGAGAACATGGCCAAAGTTCTTGAAACATTCAGAGATGAGGGTGAAATATGCAAGTAAAGGCACAGATCAGAATGTTATGTTATAACAGAACTCATAGAAAGTGGCATTAAACCTTTCTAACCACCCAATTAAGTTACCCTTTCATTCTATGATTTTATTTTTGCTAAAAATTCTCTGAAATGTCACTAGATACTCAGATCACCTCATGGAACAGGCCTTTCTCCGTCTTCATTCTACTTAAACTTTGTGCAGCATAATATACTTTACCTTACAGCCTCATCTGGGAATGTTTGCAATAGGTCCTATTTTTCTTCTGCTGCTCTGTCCCCTCAGTCACTTCAGCTAACTCCTAGTCCATGCTTAGCCATAGGATGCAGAAGGCACCTGAGGTTGTGTGTTGGGCCCGTTTGTTATCTCCAGTGGTCTCTTCCTCTCTCTATGGCAAGTTCACATTTATTCAATTTTCACCTCTCTACCACTCTCAGACCTGAATTCTGACTATGTGCTAGAAGTCTCCATATAATGCCTTAGAATTTTAAAACTGATTAATCTCTCTCCTCAATATCTTCTGATCAACTCCCACTTACGTCTGAGATTCTGAGTTATTTTCAAGTTTTCCTTTATTTCCTACTTGCATCCAATCACTCAGAAAGTTCCTTAGATTCTACCTCTTCAATGTTTATATTATTATTTTTCTTCCCCTACCTATAATTACTCAATTAAACTTAGGGCTTTAGTGCATTTAATCTTGCATAATATATTAGTCATCTAAATGATCTTTTTTCACTCCAAACTGTTCTAAAAATGATTTCTAAAGTAATTTTCTGATTGTTTCTTTCTTGTTAAAAAGTGCCACAACTTTCAAAAATCCCCATTGACTAACACTAGTTATCTTACCTTGATGATCAAGTCCCTTTAATAATGTCAACCAAATCCATCATTACAACTTTTTCTCTCCCTGCTTTGTATATCTCCTTGTGTATATTCCAGGCTAAAGGCGACTCAGATACTCACACTTTGAGTTCTCCTCTCTTTATGCCTTTATTCTTGCTCTTCTCTCTATTAAGATTGTCTCATCTCCTAGCTTTTCTTGTGACCTATTAAAAAGGTGGTGTTTTTGACACCCTAGCATCCCATTCACCTTATTGTAAAACGACAGAACATTTTATATTATATAGGAGGGATGGAATGGATGAATGGTGATTGGTTCATGGACCATGATTGAAGTGACCAGAGTGGGTATGATGTGACCCACTTTGGTATAATAAGGAAGAAAAGAAGTAATTCTCACCTATCATTGGAATAGAGGTACTTATTTCCCACTGTGAACAAGGAAGCTCCAGTTGTTATCATCTTATGGGCAATGCACTTAGAAAGCAGGTGGTAGTGAGGGCAGTGGAATAGAAATATTATTTTAATGTAATAGTTGACAGTGTTGAGCCACTGAGCCAACCGAGAAGTCTTCTTTACCTCTGGAATTTTGTTGATGAACAAAAAATTTTCTACATACTTAAACCAGATTGAATAGGACTTTTTTGTTGTTTGAAATTAAGAATAACATTAAAAAAAAACTATCTAATCTAGTCTTAAATGCATCTTTGTCCATGGAACATCTAACCAAACTGAGCTCTTTTAATACCCACAATAGTATTTACCTTTTTTTTTGTGAGATGGCATTTATCTTACCATACTTTTAATTATACTATGTAAGTTATTGATTTATCCATATTTGAGACCCTGATATTTAGGGAATGTGTTTTCCATATTGTATCCCCTGAACACCTATTGCAGAACACTGTGAAGGTTGTTGAATGGGAGAGATTTTGGTGTAGTGAAAGGATCTCTGTCATTCACTAGCTGTGTAACCTTGGGAAAGTCAACCTAATATCTCTAGGTCCTAGTTTCTTTGTATGTAAAATTAAAGAATTATGAAATAATCTCCAGTGGCCAAGATTTTCTCCTTTAATGAAAATTTGTAAGCAAAGACAAAAAAGAACAAGAGGAGTTGATTTTTTTTTCTCATTCTTCACCCAGACTAGACTATAGCTATACATTTAATAAACACAGGTTCCCCATGAAAAGAACATTTTTTTCTTCAAGGGAAATTCTGCTGTCCTCTGAGAGCATCTGGCGCAAATAGCAGCCAACTTTTAAAATAGCATTTCCCCTGCATAACACAAGGAAGATAATTCTTATAATGTGAATTCACTCTAAGGATTCCATGAGATATCATTACTTAGTCCAAGTATGGAAGCAGGTTAGATGGCCATATGGAATTAGCACATGGGTTAATGAGACTCTACCTGGGATTAAGATCACAAGAGAAGTACCAGTGACTCTTCACTAAGTCTCTACAGATCCACTATATACCTTGTGTGTGTGTGTGTGCATAAGCACTCATGCACAACTTACAAATTATTGATAACTTTCCACAGTTTTCTCATTTTCAAAACAGAGATTTTGCCTCCTGAGAAATGTTGTGAGGATTAGATGAAATAATTAATATGGAGTGTCTACCATGTCTGGATAAGTTGTGATTACCTTTGGTCATTTTTAATGCGTTTATACTCAAAAGGGAAAAAAATGGAAGGTTGCAGTGGACCCTATGAGATTCAGAAAGTAAAGAGCCAGTACTTTGCCAAGAAACCACACAAATGGATCGTCCAGACTTCAATCTATTTCAAGGAAAGGGACAAGAAACAGAGCATTGGGAAAATCTGTTTTAGGATCCACTGCAGGGAATCATGGTGGCCAAAGTCTTTGTACTTAGAAGTGAATTGGAAATTTTTGCTAGATTAGGCAGATGGGAAAGCACAGCCTGAAGCCCTGCAGTCACCCAACTACCGTGCAACTAATGAAGAAACCAACCTTATTCTTTGCATGGGAAAGAGGAATGTTAATGAACACATGTGGCTCATTCTACAGTTTATTGAGCTCTTCCTTATTTCATTTTGAGTTTCACTCAGCCTTGTGAAGTAGATACAGCAGGAATTAATACCTTGCCTTTACCATGTGATAAAAAGGACAATGTGAGGATAGGGGATTTGGTAATTCCCAGATGTTGGTGAAATATGTTTGATCTTGACTATCATCTTATAATTCACTGGCTGAAGCTATTCTTCATCAGTTATGGTTTCTATGACTTGCCTATTTTGAAGAAATAAGGGAAACCCAATTGTTGTCTTCTTATTTATTTTCCTTCCCTTGACTACTTTAAGTTCTGGTTGAATTTATAACAGCTTTTGGGTGTGGAGTGTCTGTGTGTGTGTGATTTAGAGATAAGATATGTTATTACTTCCTGTAGATGCTAACCTAATCCATGTGTTTCTTCTTATTTTCTCCTGAGCATAGGGACTCTTTTTCATGTCATGGACTTTAAATCTTTAAGCAATAGCAAAACTGTATTTTCCACTATTCTTTCCAGGAATCTTCCTAGTCATTTTTAGGAGAAAATGTGTAGTTCCTAATCATAGACTTTCCTTCCATATGGAGGAACCTCCATTCTTTGTATCCCTTCTGGACTCTCCTCCTGCCTCCTTCACTGACTTCTCACACGATAATGTGGAGAAGGGGTGACTTATAAGACCAGTGATTTTAGAAAGTGAAACTGAGCATGTGTAGCCCAGGCTTTCTAGTAGAAATCTTATTGTAGGAAGGACACATTTCACTTTCCCCTCTAAACAGCTACCTAAGCCTGCTGAAAACACTTCCCTACACAGGCTGCAGCATGAATATGAGTCATTCAGGTATAACTGAAACCAATTCAAGAATATAGTGAGAAGTGTCTTTTCAAATACAGACTTTTTAGGCACTGGAAGCAAAACAGTATCTGCTGTTTGTAAAGAAAAGCCAGCTGAGTTCTGTATGTATTTTAGAATACCAAAGAAGCTGCCTTTAATCTACCAGTGCCCTATGTTTAGATAGACAGCATATCACTGCCCACAGTTCCATTCTGAAGTCAGGGCTGAGGAGGTTGATGTGAGAATGCTACAGTTGGGTTGGAATGGTTTGTATGCAGTCTCAAGAGTCATAAACCACCATTTTGTCCCAGGTTGACTCTATGTTAATCAATTACAAATAAGGGAAACACATTAGCTGGGAGTTTGTTTCTTAGGCCTTAGGAATTCTTTTTTTTTTTAAGAGTCAGAAAAAAAAAAGCAATACTGTGGTATAAAACTGAAAATGACTACTCATAAGAGAGCACAGATTCTGTGTTATTAGATAGAATCCATTGCTAGAATGCCAGAATATGAAGCCTCAAAGGGAAAAAGGAAATTAGGAGACTTTGAATATACCAGATAGAAAAGAAACCTTCTTCAAGTAACATCTGGTGGGTTCCTGGGTTAAATCTCTGCCTTCAGCTCAGGTCATGATCTCAGGGTCCTGGGATCAAGCTCCACATTGGGCTCTCTGCTCAGCATGGAGCCTACTTCCCCCTCTCTCTGCCTGCCTCTCTGCCTATTTGTGATCTCAGTCTGTCAAATAAGTAAATAAAATCTTTAAAGAATAAAAAAAATAAAAACAAGCAAATAACATCTGGTGACAGTAGTTGCAGTTTTTCAGAGAAAACTGTTATATCCCCTAAGGGAAAAGACAATGTATTTTTCAAGATATGGTTGAATATATCGTGCCAAATGTATAGTGTCAAAATTAATCTCTTGATGAATTTAATGTCCAAATGAATTTAAGTTCATAGATCACATATTTCAGACACCTGGCATAGATTTGTCAGCATCTTGGCAAGACTAAAACCGGTAAGGAGAGCATGGTGGGTAGAAGTGCATAAGGGCAGCCTGCAAAAGATTTTCATCTTGGTACTGCTCTTGACTAGCTAGTTAGATGACCTTGGATAAATTCCTGGAGGGGGCTGGCTTATTTTCTAAACATGGTGGGTATAAGGCCAGTGCATGGCCTACTTTGAGAATTCAGGTCCAATAAAGACATAGCACTGAATTAATATAAAGTTGGAAGTCCTGAAGAAACTACATCTATTTCAGTGAGAGTCACCATGCTGTCAGTATTAAGGGGCTCTTAACTCTACCCAGGCATTGAGAACTCCCATGCAACTCAACTGATCAGTAGAGGAAATAGAGGGACACCTCGGTGGTTCACTTGGTTTAGAGTCTGCCTTTGGCTCGGTCATGATCCCAAGGCCCTGGAATTGAGTCCCCCATCAGGTTCCTTGCTCAGTGGGGAGCCTTCTTCTCCTTCTGTTCCACTCCCGCCCCTCCCCTCACCCCTGCAGTTGTACTCATTCTCTCTCTGTCTCCTCTCTCTCTCTCTAGCTCTCTCTCTCTAGTAAATAAATAAATAAAATCTTTAAAAAAAAAAAAGAAAGAAAGAAAGAAAAGGAAATAGGGGAGAATGAATTGCAACTAGTATAGTTTTCAAGGACCTTTATCTCATAAGGGAAAAGTAATATAACTTCAAGCTTAATTATTTGAGGGTTTAACTTCCATGGAAATTTGATTTTTGGACTTTAATTCCTTTTTAAAACTTGGCAATGGGAATTTATATTAAAATTTGGGGCATAGGGGGAGGAGTCAAGATGGCGGAGAAGTAGCAGGCTGAGACTACTTCAGCTAGCCGGAGATCAGCTAGATAGCTTATCTAAAGATTGCAAACACCTGAAAATCCATCTGAAGATCGAAGAGAAGAAGAACAGAAATTCTGGAAACAGAAAAACAACCACTTTCTGAAAGGTAGGACCGGAGGAGAAGTGAATCCAAAGCGACGTGAAGATAGACCCCGGGGGAGGGGCCGGCTCCTGGCAAGCGGCGGAGCAACGGCACACAAAATCAGGACTTTTAAAAGTCTGTTCTGCTGAGGGACATCACTCCAGAGGCTAAATTGGGGCGAAGCCCACGCAGGGTCAGCGTGGCCTCAGGTCCCGCAGGGTCACAGAAGGATCGGGGGTGTCTGAGTGTGGCAGAGCTTGCGGGTATTGGAACGGGAAAGCCGGCTACAGAGACAGAGCCGACAGTAAGCTCACAGCTCGGTGTTACCTTGAACCGGGCGCAGGCTCGGTGAGCTCGGAGCGCGGCCGGAGGTCAGGCAGACGGAAGTAACTGGACACTGTTCTCTGAGGGCGCACTGAGGAGTGGGGCCGTGGGCTCTCGGCTCCTCTCGGCCGGAGACCAGGAGGCCGCCATTTGTATTCCCGTCCTCCGGAACTCTACGGAAAGCGCTCAGGGAACAAAAGCTCCTAAAAGCAAACCCGAGCAGATTACTCACCCCGGCCCCAGGTCAGGGCGGTGTAATTCCGCCTGGGGCAAAGACACTTGAGAATCACTACAATAGGCCCCGCCCCCAGGATCAACAAGAAATCCAGCCGAGACCAAGTTCACCTACCAAGGAGAGCGGTTTCAATACCAAGGAGAGCAGCAGAATTCCATAGGAGGAGAAAGCAAAGCACAGAACTCAAGGCGTTCTCCCTGCAATTTTTTTTAGTCTTGCAGTTAATTTAATTTTTTACTTTTTCATTTTTTGTTTTTTTCTTCTCGCCTTCGGGTAATTTTTTTTAACTATTACCTTTTCCTTTTTTAACGATTTTTTACTAGTTTATCTAATAAATATATTTTTTCTTTTTTATATTTTTCTTATTTGTTTTCCTTTTTTTTAATTCTTTTCTTTTTTTTCTTTTTTTTCCTTTCTTCCTTTTTGAACCTCTTTTTATCCCCCTTCTCCCCCCTCACTATTTTGGATCTCTTCTAATTTAGTTAAAGCATATTTTCCTGGGGTTGTTGCCACCCTTTTAGTATTTTACTTGCCCCTTCATATACTCTTATCTGGACAAAATGACAAGACGGAAAAATTCAACACAAAAAAAAGAACAAGAGGCAGTACCGAAGGCTAGGGACCTAATCAATACAGACATTGGTAATATGTCAGATCTAGAGTTCAGAATGACAATTCTCAAGGTTCTAGCCGGACTCGAATAAAGGCATGGAAGATATTAGAGAGACCCTCTCGGGAGATATAAAAGCCCTTTCTGGAGAAATAAAAGAACTAAAATCTAACCAAGTTGAAATCAAAAAAGCTATTAATGAGGTGCAATCAAAAATGGAGGCTCTCACTGCTAGGATAAATGACGCAGAAGAAAGAATTAGTGATATAGAAGACCAAATGACAGAGAATAAAGAAGCTGAGCAAAAGAGGGACAAACAGCTACTGGACAACGAGGGGAGAATTCGAGAGATAAGTGACACCATAAGATGAAACAACATTAGAATAATTGGGATTCCAGAAGAAGAAGAAAGAGAGAGGGGAGCAGAAGGTATACTGGAGAGAATTATTGGGGAGAATTTCCCCAATATGGCAAAGGGAACGAGCATCAAATTCAGGAGGTTCAGAGAACGCCCCTCAAAATCAATAAGAATAGGCCCACACCCCGTCACCTAATAGTAAAATTTACAAGTCTCAGTGACAAAGAGAAAATCCTGAAAGCAGCCCGGGAAATGAAGTCTGTAACATACAATGGTAAAAATATTAGATTGGCAGCTGACTTATCCACAGAGACCTGGCAGGCCAGAAAGAGCTGGCATGATATTTTCAGAGCACTAAACGAGAAAAACATGCAGACAAGAATACTATATCCAGCCAGGCTATCATTGAAAATAGAAGGAGAGATTAAAAGCTTCCAGGACAAACAAAAACTGAAAGAATTTGCAAACACCAAACCAGCTCTACAGGAAATATTGAAAGGGGTCCTCTAAGCAAAGAGAGAGCCTACAAGTGGTAGATCAGAAAGGAACAAAGACCATATACAGTAACAGTCACCTTACAGGCAATACAGTGGCACTAAATTCATATCTCTCAATAATTACCCAGAATGTTAATGGGCTAAATGCCCAATCAAAAGACACAGGGTATCAGAATGGATAAAAAAGCAAAACCCATCTATATGTTGCCTCCAAGAAACTCATTTTAAGCCCGAAGACACCTCCAGATTTAAAGTGAGGGAATGGAAAAGAATTTACCATGCCAATGGACATCAGAAGAAAGCAGGAGTGGCAATCCTTAGATCAGATCAATTAGATTTTAAGCCAAAGAGTATAATAAGAGATGAGGAAGGACACTATATCATACTCAAAGGGTCTGTCCAACAAGAAGATCTAACAATTTTAAATATCTATGCCCCCAACGTGGGAGCAGCCAACTATATAAACCAATTAATAACAAAATCAAAGAAACACATCAACAATAATACAATAATAGTAGGGGACTTTAACACTCCCCTCACTGAAATGGACAGATCATCCAAGCAAAAGATCAGCAAGGAAATAAGGGCCTTAAACGACACACTGGACCAGATGGACATCACAGATATATTCAGAACATTTCATCCCAAAGCAACAGAATACACATTCTTCTCTAGTGCACATGGAACATTCTCCAGAATAGATCACATCCTCGGTCCTAAATCAGGACTCAACCAGTATCAAAAGATTGGGATCATTCCCTGCATATTTTCAGACCACAATGCTCTAAAGCTAGAACTCAACCACAAAAGGAAGTTTGAAAAGAACCCAAATACATGGAAACTAAACAGCATTCTTCTAAATAATGAATGGGTCAACCGGGAAATTAAAGAAGAATTGAAAAAAATAATGGAAACAAATGATAATGAAAATACAACGGTTCAAAACCTGTGGGACACAACAAAGGCAGTCCTGAGAGGAAAATATATAGCGATACAAGCCTTTCTCAAGAAACAAGAAAGGTCTCAGGTACACAACCTAACCCTACACCTAAAGGAGCTGGAGAAAGAACAAGAAAGAAACCCTAAGCCCAGCAGGAGAAGAGAAATCATAAAGATCAGAGCAGAAATCAATGAAATAGAAACCAAAAAAACAATAGAACAAATCAATGAAACTAGGAGCTGGTTCTTTGAAAGAATTAATAAAATTGATAAACACCTGGTCCGACTTATCAAAAGGAAAAGAGAAAGGACCCAAATAAATAAAATCATGAATGAAAGAGGAGAGATCACATCTAACACCAAAGAAATACAAACTATTATAAGAACATACTATGAGCAACTCTATGCCAATAAATTTGACAACTGGAAGAAATGGATGCATTCCTAGAAACATATAAACTACCACATCTGAACCAGGAAGAAATAGAAAGTCTGAACAGACCCATAACCAGTAAGGAGATTGAAACAGTTATTAAAAATCTCCAAACAAACAAAAGCCCAGGGCCAGATGGCTTCCTGGGGGAATTCTACCAAACATTTAAAGAAGAACTAATTCCTATTCTCCTGAAACTGTACCAAAAAATAGAAATGGAAGGAAAACTTCCAAACTCATTTTATGAGGCCAGCATCACCTTGATCCCAAAACCAGACAAGGATCCCACCAAAAAAGAGAGCTATAGACCAATATCCTTGATGAACACAGATGCGAAAATACTCAATAAAATACTAGCCAATAGGATTCAACAGTACATTAAAAGGATTATACACCACGACCAAGTGGGATTTATTCCAGGGCTGCAAGGTTGGTTCAACATCCGCAAATCAGTCAATGTGATACAACACATCAATAAAAGAAAGAACAAGAACCATATGATACTCTCAATAGATGCTGAAAAAGCATTTGACAAAGTACAGCATCCCTTCCTGATCAAAACTCTTCAAAGTGTAGGGAGAGAGGGCACATACCTCAAATCATCAATGCCATCTATGAAAAACCCACCGCAAATATCATTATCAATGGATAAAAACTGAAAGCTTTTCCGTTAAGGTCAGGAACACGGCAGGGATGTCCATTATCACCACTGCTATTCAACATAGTACTAGAGGTCCTAGCCTCAGCAATCAGACAACAAAAGGAAATTAAAGGCATCCAAATCGGCAAAGAAGAAGTCAAATTATCACTCTTCGCAAATGATATGATACTATATGTGGAAAACCCAAAAGACTCCACTCCAAAACTGCTAGAACTTATACAGGAATTCAGTAAAGTGTCAGGATATAAAATCAATGCACAGAAATCAGTTGCATTTCTCTACACAAACAGCAAGGCAGAAGAAAGAGAAATTAAAGAGTCAATCCCATTTACAATTGCACCCAAAACCATAAGATACCTAGGAATAAACCTAACCAAAGAGACACAGAATCTATACTCAGAAAACTATAAAGTACTCATGAAAGAAATTGAGGAAGACACAAAGAAATGGAAAAATGTTCCATGCTCCTGGATTGGAAGAATAAATATTGTGAAAATGTCGATGCTACCTAAAGCAATCTACACATTTAATGCAATTCCTATCAAAGTACCATCCATCTTTTTCAAAGAAATGGAACAAATAATTCTAAAATTTATATGGAACCAGAAAAGACCTTGAATAGCCAAAGGGATATTAAAAAAGAAAGCCAATGTTGGTGGCATCACAATTCCGGACTTCAAGCTCTATTACAAAGCTGTCATCATCAAGACAGCATGGAACTGGCACAAAAACAGACACATAGATCAATGGAACAGAATAGAGAGCCCAGAAATAGACCCTCAACTCTTTGGTCAACTAATCTTCGACAAAGCAGGAAAGAATGTCCAATGGAAAAAAGACAGCCTCTTCAATAAATGGTGCTGGGAAAATTGGACAGCCACATGCAGAAAAATGAAATTGGACCATTTCCTTACACCACACACAAAAATAGACTCAAAATGGATGAAGGACCTCAATGTGGGAAAGGAATCCATCAAAATCCTTGAGGAGAACACAGGCAGCAACCTCTTTGACCTCTGCCGCAGCAACATCTTCCTAGGAACAACGCAAAAGTCAAGGGAAGCAAGGAAAAAATGAACTATTGGGATTTCATCAAGATCAAAAGCTTGTGCACAGCAAAGGAAACAGTTAACAAAATCAAAAGACAACTGACAGAATGGGAGAAGTTATTTGCAAACAACATATCAGATAAAGGACTAGTGTCCAGAATCTATAAAGAACTTATCAAACTCAACACCCAAAGAACAAATAATCCCATCAAGAAATGGGCAGAGGACATGAACAGACATTTCTGCAAAGAAGACATCCAGATGGCCAACAGACACATGAAAAAGTGCTCCATATCACTCGGCCTCAGGGAAATACAAATCAAAACCACAATGAGATATCACCTCACACCAGTCAGAATGGCTAAAATCAACAAGTCAGGAAATGACAGATGCTGGCGAGGATGCGGAGAAAGGGGAACCCTCCTACACTGTTGGTGGGAATGCAAGCTGGTGCAGCCACTCTGGAAAACAGCATGGAGGTTCCTCAAAATGTTGAAAATAGAACTGCCCTATGACCCAGCAATTGCACTATTGGGTATTTACCCTAAAGATACAAACGTAGTGATCCAAAGGGGCACGTGCACCCGAATGTTTATAGCAGCATTGTCCACAATAGCCAAACTATGGAAAGTACCTAGATGTCCATCAACAGATGAATGGATCAAGAAGATGTGGTATATATAGACAATGGAATACTATGCAGCCATCAAAAGAAATGAAATCTTGCCATTTGCGGCAACATGGATGGAACTAGAGCATATCATGCTTAGCGAAATAAGTCAAGCAGAGAAAGACAACTATCATATGATCTCCCTGATATGAGGAAGTGGTGATGCAACATGGGGCCTTAAGTGGGTAGGAGAAGAATAAATGAAACAAGATGTGATTGGGAGGGAGACAAAACATAAGTGACTCTTAATCTCACAAAACAAACTGAGGGTTGCTGGGGGGAGGGGGTTTTGGAGAAGGGGGTGGGATTATGGACATTGGGGAAGGTATGTGCTTTGGTGTGTGCTGTGAAGTGTGTAAACCTGGTGATTTACAGACCTGTACCCCTGGGGATAAAAATATATGTTTATAAAAAATAAAAAATTAAAAAAAATTGGGGGCATATTATTTCTGAAGTTTTAATATTGTGGTATCTTATTTGTTTTAGTTTTGTAGTATCATGTTAATTCGACTTGGGGAACAGGAAGTAGAGGGTATTCTGGATGGTTTGGTAAGACACATGCACACAGTTGGATGGGAGATAAACTCTACCCAAATCAAGTGTACCACCTACCTCTAAGATCTAGGTATGAACTTGGTAGGCAGATTTTGAAGACAGCACAGTCCAGATTATGAAATGTTCCGATGCATTTGTCATGCAATTCATGAGGTTGCCAGTTTTGAATAGGGTGCAAAGAAAAAGGGGTCTCTGTAGTAGTATCAGTTTTTAGTACAAGTGTAGCTGGTTGGACCATATGATTCAACAGATCCCAAATTATTAGAGGTATCTCTGACAAGGTCTCTGGCAAGTCACAATAGGAGAGTCACAGCACAGAACCCTGGAGCTAAGCCATGCCATCTGCAGTAGAAAAGTATTCATTGTTTGAGATGCAGTTCCTGGCATGCTTCTCAGCCTTATGGAGGACATTTAATGATTATGTAATTGGAGCTTCTCATGATGAATTGGATATTGTCAGAACTATTAGGTAATAATGTCAGGAAAACACAGCAGCAAACCATTGTATAATGGAAATTATATACTCAGGATCAGGCCAGAGAATGTCCAGCAGACACAGCTGAGTGTACAGGTGGCCCAGACCCCCATGTTACCTAGTACTGATGTCTCTTTAACTCATGCTTATGGCTTCAGGAGTTCACAATAACCAACTAATATAGGAAGAGAGTATACAGGCCTCAATTTGGTATGGACTGTTGCTGCACTACAGCCACATTCAGGTATAGTCCTGGAAGATCGTGCTGAGGGGAAAGTCTCTCAGTGGACAGAACTTTGAACACTACATCTGGTTATTAAATTGGTGGACAGGGATAAATGTCCTGAAGTAAGGATCATAAATTCCTGGAAAAATTATCAGTGTTTTTTGTAGATTAGTCAGGAGCCTAGAAGGAGCAATATTTGAAAACTAGGGACAAAGAGATGTAGAAAAGAGGAATGTAGATAGTCCAATGAGAGTAGCACAAAGTGTTCAAAACTTTGTGCCTTGTATCAATGCCTACCAGACAGTGTCCATCATAGAGGTGGCACTAAATAACTTGGTTGAATAGATGTCCATTAGAGGTAAGCAAAATTTTGTTTTTGTGGCCATTCATACTTGCATAATATACAAAAGTATTCATGGTGGCAGAGATGGAGTTTGTGGGTTGGCCCAACAACATGAGCTCCTTTTACCTAGCCTGATCTGACTGGTAGTGCAGATTGTCCAAATTGTCAGTAGTAGAGACTAAAGCTGAACTCTCATATGGTACCATTCTCTGAATAATTCAATTAGCCACTTATTGGAAATTTGACTACATTGGACCTCCTTCCAACTGGAGAGTATAGAAATTCATTCTTCTGTGGTATGGTATTGTATTGGTATATATTATAAATATAGGTTTGCCCTTTGTCAGTATAGGCATCTGTAACAAAATACACATTAGGTATCTTATAAACAACAGGAATTTATTGCTCACAGTTCTGGAGGCTGAAAGTCTAAGATCATGACTGGAGCATGGTCAAGTGAGGGCCTTTTTAGTTCATAGTTGGTAGCTTCTTGCTTTGTCTTCAGATTGTGGAAGGAGCCAGTGACATCTGAGGAATCTCGTTAACAAAAGCACTCATCCTAATCATGAGGACTCCACCCTAATGACTTAAGTATCTCCTGAAGGTCTCAACTACAAATACCATTACTTTTGGGGTTTAGTAGTTCAATATATACATTTTTGGGGGACACACTTAGACTATGGATCTTTTCTGCTATAGTGGCTTGGTTACCACTTTTGTCTGAAGACTAAGAGGGATCATGTGCTTACTGTCTGATTTACCATTATAAGATCCTTCATTCCCTTGAATCGAACAATCCATTTTAAAGGGAAGATGTAACAATGAGCAAATGACCACCATAGGATCCACTGGCCTTAAAATAGATCACCTCACTCAAGAGATACTATCTGGTAGAATTGTTGCAGTGCCATTTTAATACATAGCTGAAGAGCCACCTTGATGAATACACATGTCAGTACTGGGTTACTGTCTTTCATGATGTGATACATATTTTGAACTACTGTTTGTTATATGGTGTTGTGTCCTTGATAAATAATGAACATGAGTCTGGGAAACAAGATGTGGAAGTAGGCATGGTTCATTCCCATCCATTCCCAGTGACCTTTGTGGGGAATTTGTGCTTCTCATCCTCACAATTTGGTCTCTAGTGAATTAGAGGGCCTGGTTTCCAGTGGGAATAGGTAAATGACACTTCTTCTGGGAGACACATTAACTGTTCTACTAATCTTAAAGCTATGATTGCACCCTGGACACTGTGGGCTCTTCGTGCATGTAGACAAGTGGGCCACCAAATAAGTTATATCATTCTCTACCCTACTCTACTATATCATACTATATTATACTATGCTGTCAAGCATAGATGATGCTGATTATCATGTAGAGAAGAGATTGCTGCAATGTAATAGGCACAAGGAGGATTATACCTGGAACTTAGGGAATTTACTGGCTTGCCTCTAGATGTAGTCAAGTGTTCATTGTGAATGGGCAGGTAAGCCTGGTAATAAGAGCTTATTAGAGTATGTTAACCAGAAGTTTATACTCTAAAGGATGAAAGTGATCTAAATTAACAAAAGTTGCTAGCTAAGGGGGAGGAGAATTCACTCTGGGTGGTGGAAGAGAGGGATGAAAATGTCATTTGTGGAAATAGAAACATTAGTTTCTCACCAACCCTCCTGGTTGTAAGTTTGGTTTTAGAAATCAGATGGCGGTACTGTTGTGGTAGTTGTTGTATGCAATATACAAATGTATTAAATCAACACATTCATTATTCACTTTAAACTTATACAATGCTAAATGTCAATGATATCCCAATAAAACTGTAGAAAATAAAAGAAATTGTGACCACCTTGGAGAAGCAGTGATGGTAAAGAGTTCATTTAAATTGTGGAGCATCGTAAGAGATGGAGTATTACAGATGTTCTTAGTGCCCACCTGTATCTCTTCAAACCATTAGCACCTACATTTTGTTGTCTGGTGTCTTCCTCTGATGCCTAGAAACCACAGGTCTGCAGGTGTGCTTACAGGCTGGAAGTTGCAGAAGCCTTCAACCAAATCTGATGAGAGTTGTGTCAGTCCCTTTTCTTCTTTGCCTCACATGTAGAATAACTTTAAGTGCCCATCCCACACCAGTTGGTGCTCCCCTGCAGGTTAAAACTTCATTTCCCTACAATAGGAAACTTGCATGATAACACACCCTGTATTGGCTGATACCCTAGCCTACCTCTCTCTCTCTACCTCCTGTGATCACCTCTCAAATAAACCTCTTGCACATGAATCTTTGTCTCATGGCTTACTTGTGGGTGAACCCAAATTAAGATAAGATACCCAATATATATCACAAAATCAAATATAAAACAACTTTCTTCCATTTTATGATTTGTTTACACTCTAAGTAAAGATAGATGGCAGTGGAGTTTAGATATTTGACAAGGACCTAAAAAGTGGAGGGATGTTTATTTGGCTAGATCAGTGGTGGGAATATTTTTCTGTAAAAGGCCAGATGGTAAATATTTCAGGCTTGTAGGTTACATACATTTAGTGTCACATATAATTCTTTGTGTGTTTAAATTTTTTATTTTTATAACCATTTAAAAATAGAAAAACCATTCTTAGTTCATAAGTTATACAAAATAGGCAGTGTGTCAGATTTATCCCACAGGTTATCATTTGCTAACCCTGGCTTAGACAAAAACAAATAGAAATAAGGAGATGTTGATTTCACGATATAACCTTGCCTTACATGTGAGGTTTTGAGTTTCAAACAAGTTCTCATTATTCGATTTGATTTGTTTTTATGAAGATAACTAATGTCTTGGCTGTGGGACAAGAAGCACCTAAAACCTGTAATGATCTGAGTTTAAATAAGGCAAAAATATATGGACTGAATTTTTCTCCAAAACCACATGAAAGGAGAGAGTGTTTGGCATAGCTTTTAGCGGGGGGAGAGAAGAGGGATATTATTTTAACAAAAGCATTTGTAAAATAGTTCTAGAGACTCAACAAACCAGAGGTGATTGACTTTGCCCTCAGGAGTCATTCTGTACCATAAGCCTACACCCCAAATATATTGATGTTTCAAAGTACAATTTTAGCTTTTAAAACCTTCACCAATGTGTTTCTAACACTAAATATATTGAGGGAAGAAAATCCAAATGGGGAGATTTATTTAAAAATTTCCCAGATTAAGGGAAGGTGTCTCTTGAAATGGTGGCCTCAGGGAAGGAGTATATTATGATATACTTAGTAAATGATGTTGAGGGAAATTGCAGAGGACTATATAAATTGGGGGTTGGAGAGGGAATAGAAAGAGAGAAAAATATTTTCCTTGAATGAGATTTATGAGCCAAGAAACAATTTGGGAAAGAAAGTTTTTCCTTTTGTTCCCTAGCCCAGATAGGCTAATAGCCTTTGGAAAACGGAGTTAGAGCATGATTTTCACCCTTTATGCTTTTGCATAGCTCCTTACCATTTCTCCATAGTATATAGCATGGTGATGTATTTTCCTGTTTCCATTCCTTGTTCTTCATATAAAATAATCTGAATTTCTGAACTCTGTGCTTGCAGACAAGTATGGTTTGTAATCACATCCATTCCTTTTAGAAAGTGTTTAGCCATATTGGCCCTCATGGGAATGAGTACAGTTGTCCACAGCTTAAGTGAAGATACTACGTT